>NC_079193.1:323619155-324219155 GCF_029499605.1 Hyla sarda
GTGCAGGGGGGGGAGAGATGCGGCTCCTCTATATATGCAGGGGGGGGGGGGGAGATGCGGCTCCTCTATATGTGCGCGCGCGGGGGGGGGGGGAGATGCGGCTCCTCTATATGTGCGCGCGGGGGGGGGGAGATGCGGCTCCTCTATATGTGCGCGCGGGGGGGGGATGCGGCTCCTCTATATGTGCGCGCGGGGGGGGGATGCGGCTCCTCTATATGTGCGTGCGGGGGGGAGATGCGGCTCCTCTATATGTGCGTGCGGGGGGGGGGAGATGCGGCTCCTCTATATTTGCGTGCGGGGGGGGGGGATGCGGCTCCTCTATATGTGAGGGGGGGGGGAATGCGGCTCCTCTATATGTGAGGGGGGAGATGCGGCCTCCTCTATATGTGAGGGTGGGGTGCGGCTCCTCTAGATCTGCAGCGGAGAGGGGGATGCAGCTTCTCTAAATGTAAAGAAGGGGGGGGGGGGAGATGCGGCTCCTCTATATTGTGCGTGCGGGGGGGGGGGGATGCGGCTCCTCTATATGTGAGGGGGGGGAATGCGGCTCCTCTATATGTGAGGGGGGAGATGCGGCTCCTCTATATGTGAGGGGGGGGGGGTGCGGCTCCTCTAGATCTGCAGCGGAGAGGGGGATGCAGCTTCTCTAAATGTAAAGAAGGGGGGGGGGGGGTGTTGTGGTGGTTACTTTATTGCATCAGAATCCTGGTGTGTGCAGTGTTCACCCCCTGAGCTGATAAATGAGGCTCCTGCAGGTGGAGGGGGATGAGGTGCAGCACGTGGGACAGCTCTTCAGGTTTTCACTATTGGAGTACCCATGTAATAGTGCACAACCATTGCCTCGTGGGACATAGAAACCAAGGGCAGGGTCACCCCAAAAGACACCGGATTGTTACTTCCTGTCCCTCCATACATCAGATATACCGTGTGCCCAGAACTCCATATATTTGGCAGTAGAAAGTCCATCAGGATCTGTCTGTTGTATAATGTCTGCAGGTCAGTGGACAGGAGCATCTGAGACTTATATTATACGTTTAGTTCTGTCCCCATCAAGATGTAAACCTCACCTGTATCCAGAAAACCCAATAAAGACAAGACCCCTGGGTGACCCCCCTTTAGCCGGGATGCCGGGTGACCCCCTTTAGCCGGGATGCCGGGTGACCCCCTTTAGCCGGGATGCCGGGTGACCCCCTTTAGCCGGGATGCCGGGTGACCCTCTTTAGCCGGGATGCCGGGTGACCCTCTTTAGCCGGATGCCGGGTGACCCTCTGTAGCCGGGATGCCGGGTGACCCTCTGTAGCCGGGATGCCGGGGTGACCCTCTGTAGCCAGGATGCCGGGGTGACCCTCTGTTTGCCGGATGCCGGGGTGACCCCCTTTAGCCGGGATGCCGGGTGACCCTCTTTAGCCGGGATGCCGTGTGACCCTCTTTAGCCGGGATGCCGGGTGACCCTCTGTAGCCGGGATGCCGGGGTGACCCTCTGTTGCCGGGATGCCGGGGTGACCCTCTGTTGCCGGGATGCCGGGGTGACCCCCTTTAGCCGGGATGCCGGTGACCCCCTTTAGCCCGGGATGCCGGGTGACCCTCTTTAGCCGGGATGCCGGGTGACCCTCTTTAGCCGGGATGCCGGGGTGACCCTCTTTAGCCGGGATGCCGGGTGACCCTCTTAAGCCGGGATGCCGGGTGACCCTCTTAAGCCGGGATGCCGGGGTGACCCTCTGTAGCCGGGATGCCGGGGTGACCCTCTGTAGCCGGGATGCCGGGGTGACCCTTTGTAGCCGGATGCCGGGGTGACCCCCTGTAGCCGGGATGCCGGGGTGACCCCCTGTAGCCGGGATGCCGGGGTGACCCTCTTTAGCCGGGATGCCGGGGGTGACCCTCTGTAGCCGGGATGCCGGGGTGACCCTCTGTTGTCGGGATGCCGGGGTGACCCCCTTTAGCCGGGATGCCGGGTGACCCTCTTCTGGTCTGATGCCCCTAGAGGTTTGGCTGGTGGTAGATAACGTTTTATACTATATAAGCCCATATATGATGTATACCAGTGACTGCTCCTCGGCCCTCATCACGTTTCCTAATAGGAAAGTAGTATAAGCATTTAGTCTGAACCAGGGCTCAGTCAGGGCATGATGGGAGATGTAGTTTTGCAACCGCTGTGGGCCACAGGGTAGGAAACACCAGTCTATATAGTCTAGAGCAGTGGTCTCCAACCTGCGGACCTCCAGATGTTGCAAAACTACAACTCCCAGCATGCCCCCTCCCCACCTTATGCTTTGGCTACTTAGTCCATTATACAGACACCCATTCACTTGAATCATTGCTGTGTAATACCATTTTTCTGCCTGCAGTGGGCGCACTGGGTTCCCATGCCAATAATCAGTGATCGCCATTCTGGCTTCTACTCGAATGTTTTTTGTTTTTTTTTGGGGTTGAATGATGCCGTAACCAATTCATTAAAATAATTGTCTTGGACAGCGATGTAAATGTAATTGGAGAGACTTATGTAACATGTGACTCATAAAGGAATGACACAACCGCCGGCTCATCGCTTCCACAAAACTAGGATGTGAGAATAGAGACGGAGACGAGCAGTAACCTGCATAAAGACTGTGGTCTCCAAACTGTGGATCCCCAGCTGTTGGCTGTCCCGGGCATGCTGGGAGTCGTAGTTTTGCAACAGCTGGAGGTTCACAATTTGGAAAGTCTCTTTAGGCATGAAGTCACATTTACCCCCACATGTATGAATGGGTAAGACTGTTCGCACTATATAGCAGTGGTCTCCAACCTGCGGACCTCCAGATGTTGCAAAACTACAACTCCCAGCATGCCCGGACAGCAACGGCTGTCCGGGCATGCTGGGAGTTGTAGTTTTGCAACATCTGGAGGTCCGCAGGTTGGAGACCACTGCTATATAGCATTGTCTATTCTGTTAATAACAGAAGCCATGAGGCGGTGATAGGTCTATTGTATGACGGATCCAAGGGGTTTGCAGGGTTCCCGAACTTCATGTCCTCCAGCTCTCCTGAGCCTTCCTGATGGCATCTCTGTCAGAGCCGCTTAACTCATTACTTTCCTTTGACTCGAGGCCAGAAACACAATTGGCTTTTGATGAATGTAAAGTCCTTGTGGTGCGCTTCCAAAATTAAATGGCCCAAACTCATTAAAATGAACAATGGCAGACTTTTGTAGGCCACGTCTTCCAGCAGACCTTAATTTTTTCTTTTAAGAGCGTATAGTGCTGAAGGACTACCCCCCCCCCCCTCCCACACATCCTCTCCCCATTGCTGTAAGGTAAATTATCTGGAAACCCTTCTTTTACCTCATAGACCTTTTTTTAAACAGGGGGGTTATTTGTATTAGGCAGCAGTGTTGAGGGGGGGGGGGGGAGCCTCTTCAGTGAGTCAAATAAATAACCTTAAAAGAAATAGTCAGTCCACCCCCCCCCCACCCCCCCTTTGCTTGAATTCACACTAGAGATGAAGCGAACTTACAGTAAATTTGATTCGTCACGAACTTCTCGGCTCGGCAGTTGATGACTTTTCCTGCATAAATTAGTTCAGCTTTCAGGTGCTCCGGTGGGCTGGAAAAGGTGGATACATTCCTAGGAAAGAGTCTCCTACGAATGTATTCACCTTTTCCAGCCCACCGGAAAGCTGAACTAATTTATTCAGGAAAAGTCATCAACTGCCGAGCCGAGAAGTTCGTGACGAATCGAATTTACTGTAAGTTCGCTCATCTCTAATTCACACATTTGTACAATAATTATTTATGTAAAGTGGGGGGGGGGGGGGGGGGGGGTGGTCGGTTTGTGGGGCAGTGATCATGATGTAATGCGTTGGTGAAATTTTAATCTGGGACCAGCACAGATATCCAAAGTCATTCAATGAAAGGGCACTATGGGGCGAGTGAATCCCCCTTTTGGCATTGCTATTTTTTTTTTTTAAATGAGCCTGGCCACTGCTTCTAGAGTGGGGTGGTGGTCTGTAACCTGGACAATGAGCTGTCAACAAGGGGAGGAAAAGAGCGGGAATATCAGAAGGAGAAAACTTTCCTAAATAAATGCATATGCAAAAAATATTCAACTTGATGTGCCCTGCAAGTTTAAAGGACATCTGTAGTGCAATATAACTTATCTCCTATCTGAAGGATAGGGGATAAGTTATAGATCGTGGGTGGTCCAACCACTGGGTCCCCTCACGATCCCCTGTACAGGGCCATTGCAATCTGCAGGAGGCGCAGTGTCGTCCCCAGCAGGAAGCTGCAGCAGACGCGTCCACAACCATGTATCTCTGTGGGATACATATATGGGGCGTGTTGGCCGCCGTGTCATGTGGGGACAGAACGCCCCCTTTCAGCATACTGCTCCGGCCCCCGTACAGAAGATAGCAGGGTCCCAGCAGGCGGGCCCCCTGTGATCAAGAACTAATGCCCTATCCTTCTGATAGGGGATAGGTAATATTGTACTACAGATGTCCTTTTAACTATGTAAGTTGGGGTGAGGAGTGTAAGGCCTCGATGGAAATATTCTGCTCAGAAATTACGTTGCAGCAGAGCCCTATTGTTTTAAATGGGATTCTGCTGCACCGTCCACACGACTGAAACGTTCCAGCCTTTGCAGAAAGAATTGACATGTCAATGTCTATGGGGACGGCGCATTCTAACACTGGCGTGTTCTGCCGGTACCTGCTGCATGTCGGCACAGAAATGTCTGTACGACATTCTGCCATGTGACCAAAGCCTCAGGGCCCATGTACACTATGTAACTTCTTACCTGAGAGATTCCGCCGCTGGAAGGAATCTGTGCTGTGTTCCCATTAACGGGAACATTGCAGTATATGCAATATACTCGCTCTATGTCTGAAGACTCACCACCACGGGGCCGGAGTATTGTGATGTCACGACTCCGCCCCCTTGTGACGTCACACCCCTCAATGCAAGCCCATGGGAGGGGGTGTGACCACCCCCCCCCCCCCCACCCGAACACAGCGTTAGCAACATTAAGTTCCGTACGCTGGCCATTGGGGTACCCCTTTAAAATGCGTAGTACTCTACTCTGTCTTGTAAAAATATAAATATTCCATACAAGTAGCTTGGCCGGTTATTGTGTTATTGTTTTTTCTCCCCCTGAAGTCTGGTTTATTTTTAGCCTCCATCTTTACACTAATGCACTTCTAGTCTATTCCGTAAAATATCTTGGAGCAGAACAAGACTCCATCTCCTGGCGGAGACCAAAAGACTCATTAATTTTCCGTAATTTATTCCCTTTCTCACAGTTAAAGACTTCTCAAGGGCAATGATGTCTCTATCCTAACAATGTGACGACCTGATCCTTTTCCTGTAAACTCCATTACCCCTGTTTTATTGTAGAAGTGATGTTTTATATTCCCAAATAGTATTGATCAAATTTACAGTAAGTTTAGTTGACTGGCCAAATAAAGTTGATTGAAAAAGAAGTTACGTTTTTAATCGACTTTAGTTGGCCATTCAGCTAAACTGGAAAAGATGGATGCAGTCAAGGGAGCCTTAAATGGACCCTCTCATTAAAACAGATTTTTGCTATTGCATTCCTTTATGTTAAAAAATAAAATAAAAAAAATCACCATGTTTTATTTGTGAAACTTTTCACACCCCACCCCCATCTCAACCAAGTCCAAAATCAAGAAATGCATTCGGGAGTGCTGAGGGGTGTGTGCAGCCTTATCCAATCAGAGGTCATCCCACACTGAACTGCTCTGGGCTCTGTGTAGCAGAGTGAGGAAGTAAGTTCTCCCCTGTATGGCTTCAGATGATGTCACACCTGCTGGGGAACACCCCTTCCCAGTCTGTGAATCTGACTGAGACTGAGCAGAAAATACAGAGCAATATCAAGGTAAAAAATAATAAAAAATAAAGGTAGGGGGTGGTTTATCATGATGGGGGCAGGGAACTGGGATGATTATAAAATTTATCGAGATCATGACAGGTACTCTTTAAGGGTAGGGTCACACACAGCCCATCCCCAACGTATTTCATATGTACTGTAAATTTGCTCAACACTTCCCAGTTACCCAGCTGTTGGTTGAGCCTCAAAAATGGCTGAAAAAAGGATCAAAATGATCGATCAGAGTCCATGAAATGTAATTGATCAAAGCTTCTCTTCAAGTGCCAGTCTACAAGCTCCACCCCATTGACTCTGATCTAGCCAAACCTTTAAAGGGGTACTCCTCTGGAAAACATTAACTTTCTGGCACCAGTTGATCTAATAAGTAAACAGCTTTGTAAATTACTTTTATTTAAAAATCTTAATCTTCCAGTACTTATCAGCTGCTATATGTTGCACAGGAAGTTCTTCTATGGGGATTTACTCCTGCTCTAGACAGTTCCTAAAGTGGACAGAGGTGTCAGCAGAGAGCACTTGTAGTCAGACAGAAAGGAAATTCAAATAGAAAAGAACTTCCTGTGCTACATACAGAAGCTGAGAAGTACTGGAAGGATTAAGATTTTTTTAATAGAAGTCATTTACAAATCTGTTTAACTTTCTGGCACCAGTTGATTAAAAAAAAAAAAAAAAAAAAAAAAAAAAAAAATGATTTTTTTTTTTTTATAAAATATATATTGTGTTATAATATAAATTTTTTTTTTCTTTTTTTTCCCCCAGAGGAGTACTCCTTTAAGACTTGATAACACTAAGGCTGGGTTCACAGCAAAAACCAGTAATGGGTCCGAAACGCTGAATAATTAGCAAATCCTTCGATATGTTTTTATGTGTCCGTTTCACTCCTGGTTTTGAGTTGGGGGGGGGGGGGGGGGAATAAAAAAAATAAATAAAAACTACATTTGCGTCCAGCCTCGGTTTGACCATTTGAGAAAATTTAAAAAAACGAAGCATGTGAGAACTGGTTTTTGTGCGTAAAATGTTCCCGACTTTTCCCAATAGTAAATAGAGAGGAATCCCGCAAGTCTAAAACAACTTTTCCCACTAGTAAAGACCCAACACTCTTAGTAACTGAGGCCCAGTGTGTAGTGCTCCTCATACCAGGCATACTCCGCGTGTGACCCTGACCTCTGGTGTTGTTCTCCGCAGAGAAGAGCTTCTTTGTAGCTGAGGAGTACAATGTGGAATGCCATAGTCACTTGGCAGGAGGGTTAACCCTCTCATGTATGCTGTTGTCTGAACAAAGTAAAACATCTGGGGGTGGACGGTCTCAAGCTGTTGCAAAACTACAACTCCCAGCATGCCCGGACAGCCTTTGGCTGTCCGGGCATGCTAGGAGTCGTAGTTTTGCAACAGCTGGAGTCACGCTGATGGAAAGTATTCCTTTCTAACGTATATATCATGTTTATATTGTGTTGCGTTTTTTTTAATTTTTTTTTTTTATATATAATTTTATATTATAATTATATGTATATATTAGGGATCGACCGATTATAGGTATGGCCGATAATCACGATTTTGGGCATTATCGGTATCGGCAATTACCTTGCCGATAAGCCGATAATGCCCCGCGGCCGCCAACCCGCCGCACCGCACCCCCGACCCACCACACCGCGTCGCACCCCCCACCGTGATGCTGGGCGGTATACCGGTATGGATTTTTGCCCATACCGCTATACTGGTCGGGCCCCTCCCCCACCCTCCGAGTCAATAAAAAAATTAAACTTACCCGTAATGGGGGTGGTCCTGGCCATCCATTCTTCCTTCCTGTAGTGTCTGGGGGCGTTCTGGGTAAAGAGTGAACCGGTCCGGGCTGTCCTTCTCCGGCGGCCGGCCTAGTACGCTGCATAGTCGCCGCTACGCCGTGACATCAGATGCGTCGCTGCGCACGGGCGTCACTGCGCAGCAGCGTCTATGCAGCGTACTAGGCCGGAGCCTGCCCGGAGTGGAGAAGATAACCGCCGGAGAAGGACAGCCCGGACTGGTTCACTCTTCACCCGGAACACTACAGGAAGGAAGGATGGATGGCCCGGACCACCCTGAGAGGAAGGGGGAGAGAAGCGGATGGCGGCGGCGGCCTATGGCTCCGCAAAAGCCAGTGCAGATCATTGATTTAAAGCGCCCGCTTTAAATCAATTTAAATCAATGATCTGCAGCGGTGTCGCAGGGGGTTAAATAGCCGATAACTTATACCGGAATATCGGTATAAGTTATCGGCTATCGGCCCTAACCTGCACCGATTATCGGTATCGGCCCTAAAATCGGTCGATCCCTAGTGTGTGTGTGTGTGTATAATATAATATTGTTTTTTATTTTTATTTTTTTATTCATTTTCATCTTAAATTTTTTTTTTTTTTTTTTTCTCTCCAGCAGCAGCCTTGACGGCAGACGATTGACTTGGCGTTTCGGCACCACAGCAATAATATTCCGCCCTGTAGTGATGCCTTTAGCGGAAGAAAACCCCCTTTCCAGAGACCCTCCTCTCATTCTTCCAGTGGTTATCGTAGGTATGTGCATAAATGTGAAATCAGACTTTAGTTGAACATAAGACAATAATAATATTCATATTACTGATGTGCAGCTTGGGCAACCATGGAATTCTGTAGAACTGCAGGAGATCCCGGTCTTGCATAGCGCCATTGTTGCAAAATGCCTGTATTATGGCCTTGCTGTGCATCCATTATAAAGCAGATGCACGTTGCTTACGTCTCTATTTAATAGCTGTGAGGCCTGAGGAAGCCATGCATGCGTGGTGAAACGCGTTGCATTAACAAAATAAATCCCTCTTAGAAGGTATACTACCTGTCTGGTGTCCTTGTCCCGGTCATCGCCGTTCAATTCCTGGATTAGAAGCCCTCTCTATCCACGACTGTTTATACCAGGAAGGCTGCAGACCTCGGCTCCATTCACGCGATCTCCATTGTTGTGTATGGGCTACACAACTATGTTGGGTGAGCAGTGATTTCTCCTTCTATCCCTTCTACCATTGAAGTGAATTTACTCCACAAGGAGCGCCTCTGCCTCTTTTCTTTTTCTACATATTTAATAGCTGTGTACATCTTCTGACAAGGTTGGAAAGCATTAATGGTAGAGAAGCTCTACAGCGCTTGGGCACCCTTGTGCTCGGTCTACTCTGCCGTTGTTTCCTTTATACCTGAATCCATGACAACAGTGCCATATATTATTTATATTTATTTATTTTTTTTTTATCAACTGGTGCGATAAAGTTAAACAGATTTGTAAAAAATGTTTTCTATTTAAAAATCTTAATGCTTCCAGTACTTAGCTGCTGTATACTACAGAGGAAGTTCTTTTCTTTCTTTATTTCCTTTCTGTCTGACCACAGTGCTCTCTGCTGACACCTCTGTCCATATCAGGAACTTTCCAGAGCAGGAGAGGTTTGCTATGGAGATTTGCGTCTGCTCTGGACAGTTCCTGACATGGACAGAGGTGTCAGCAGAGAGCATTGTGGTCAGACAGAAAGGAAATTCAAAAAAGAAAAGAACTTCCTCTGTAGTATACAGCAGCTAAGTACTGGAAGGATGATTTTTAAATAGAAGTAATTTACAAATGTGTTTCTTTCTGGCACCAGTTGACTTAAAAAAATGTTTTCCTGTGAAGTACTCCTTTCACTTGGTCCCTAGAGACTATAGCCAGTATGCCTCCCACAACAATGGCGCAGCAATATGTGAGCTATTCCATAACTGCTTTTTAACCTCTCAGCTCCATTTACTTTTATGAAATCCTTAAAGCAGGTACTGTCAATTCAGGTGACTTTTCAGGATAGCAACACTATTTCTGGCCATTATTTAACGCGTATATGGTATTTTTCAGCAGATTTCTACTCTGCAGACTTCATCTATAATTTGCAGTTCTCCCAGAGCTGATGGGTGGACCCCTCCCTCCCTCCATAGACTTGTATTGGTTGACTTGCAGACACAGGACAAAACAGAGCTGATTTTCAGACTGGAATACAGTCTTTTAAGAAGGGGGAGGAGAGGAAAGAAGCATTTTTGCCAAATACTTTATATTGCAGTGTTTCTTTATATTTGCTTGTACTATTGATCAATGCAACGTTTGTTCAAATGACCTTAACTATTTAAGATTAGCATTTTACTATACTATACTATTTACATGCAAATGCTCCAGTCCTTCTGCGAACAGTCCATGGGGGAGATTTATCAAAACCTGTCCAGAGGAAAAGTTGCTGAGTTGCCCATAGCAACCAATCAGATCGCTTCTTTCAGAGGCCCTTTAAAAATTGAAAGCAGCGATCTGATTGGTTGCTATGGGCAACTCAAGGACAGGTTTTGATAAATCCCCCCCCCCCCCATGTGTTTCACGACAGTCATTCTTCAGACACCTGCCCTACATGCTGTCTGGTGCCAACTTAGTAGTGCCCTAAGCTAGACATAACCCCAGTAGGCCATGATGAGACTCTGTGCAGCTCCTGCCTGCACCATGCACCCCACTAGTCCCCACAGGACTGCTTGGAAAATCTGTCAGCGGTTTCATCTAAACATTGAACAGCTGGTGCATTGTCAACTGGAAAATCTATACGTCCTGTACTAATGTAAATGATGCATTTTCCATTTCAGGAAATGGGCCATCTGGAATCTGCCTGTCATACATGTTGTCTGGATACAGACCGTATCTCTCTCCAGAAGCCTTGCATCCCAATCCTATCCTACACAGCAAGTTAGAGGAAGCGAGGCACCTTTCTATTCTAGAGCAGGTAGATCCGCTTATCATCATTTATACTAGATGTCTACAGGCTGTGAATATAAAGGGGTACTCCCATCTCGTGAAGTTATTCCCTATCCACAGGAGAAGGGGATACCTAGCTGATCAGTGTGGGGTACGACTGCCGGTACCCCCACCGATCCTGGGGACAGGGACAAAATAGGGTAGGGGATAAGATGCCTGATTGCTGGGGACCCCCGTGATCTTGCACGCCGCACCCCATTTAAAATCAGTCCCCGGAGCGTGTTCGCTACGGGTCTGATTACTGTCGATCACGCTTCGTGTGACGTCACGCCTCCGCCCCATCCTCAATGCAAGCCTATGGGAGGGGGCGCGACAGCTGTCTAAGCGCCGGAGTACCCCTTTAAGGCTGGGTTCACACAGCGTATTTAAAAAAAATAAAAAATTTTATATAATAAAATTAGTATCTGTTCTGTAATTTAAGCGCAGATTGTCCCACAAAATGATGGACGAAATTAGAGATTACAGCTGCAATTTCGGTGAAAATCTGCGCCAAATTTTACGCAATTTGATCTCAGCCCGACTTTGGTGGTCTCCAAACTGTGGACCTCCAGCATTGCGAAACTACAACTCCCAGCATGCCCGGACAGCCTTCGGCTGTCTGAGCATGCTGGGAGTTGCAGTTTTGCAATGGTTTGAGGTCCACAGTTTAAGGACCACTGTCATAGAGATTGAACGGAGCACTGTGGGTAACATTCATTCCAGGGAGAATTAAGTCCCTGTTCTTTAGATTGGTGGAGGTCCCAGTGGTCAGACCCCCACAGACTTTTTTTTTTTTTATTTTTTTTAAGAATTTACTTTATTATAGTAATATAGAACCATGCATTCCCTACATCCCCCCCCCCCCCCCCCCCCCAATTGCCTTCTGTACTTGTGCACGTCGTGCCTTACCCTGTGTTGTCTATTCCATTGCAGGATTTGGAATACTTGTCAGAAGGTTTGGAGGGTCGCTCGTCTAACCCTGTAGCCGTATTATTTGACACCCTCCTGCATCCGAATGCTGACTTTGGGTACAATTACCCATCTGTTCTGCAATGGAAACTGGAGCAAGAACACTACATTCCTCATGTTGTATTAGGGAAGGGGCCCCCGGGTGGTGCCTGGCATGTGAGTAAAAGTGTGTGTGTGTTATGTATTGTACCAGGGGCAGAGAGCTTGGTTAGGAGTATAATTTATTTTTAAAATGAAATGTGTTGCCTCTCTTAGGATTGGCCAACAATACTGGATTGGTGCCCTGACTGATCATCTGTATGAGGAGGCTGCGGCGCTCCGAGCACTGTGCCCCCTTCATTGTTAACCAGGCACTGCTCCATGCTCTTCGCAATGGCTGTGCTTGGTAGTAAACTTTGGTCTAATTCACTTTAATGGGATGAAGCTGTAGTGAGCTTAAAAAAAGAAAAAAAATACAAACAAACAAACATACCAGCTACTCAAAAAGTATCAAGCTGTGTCTGGTAAAGTAAAAAAAAATATTTTGTAGCCCCATGGCTACATCAGTCAATGGGCAATGGTCTAGTCTGACCCTTACGTAAGTTAAAGTGGTCCTCCAGTTTTACAATGTCTAACATGCTGATGGGGAGGGGGGGGGGGGGAACATGCCACACTCCTCTCCAGCTCCCATCTGCTCCATCCAGTCCTTCTCTCGTCTTCCTGGTTCCAAGACAAGCGACTTGCTGCATGACCTGCCGGCTCAGCCAATCACTGGAAGAAAGACGAGAGACGACCGGACTGAGCCAAACGGGAGCTGCGCTGAAGTGTTATTAAAGGGGTATTCCAGGAATTTTTTTATTTGACTATGCTACAGGGGCTGTAATGTTAGTGTAGTTCATAATATAGTGTCTGTACCTGTGTGTGACGGTTTTCTCACAATTCTTCTGTGATTTTCACTCCAATATTTATTTTTATCAGCATACAAAATTACTGTTGTCTCAGATTTTTCCCAGGTTGCAATGTGGCCGAGACCTGACTCACTAGTCAGCTGATGACAGGGAAGCCTGTCTGCTTCAATGGGTGGAGCGATCGCTTGGTGGGAGAGAGATCAATCTGTAACTAATACAACAGCTGTAGGCACCCTGATTGAAAACCACAGGTCTTTTGAATGGATGCAGCTCATTTATGTTCCAAAGGGTGTGGTGGCAGATGTGTGGGAGGGAGGAAAATGGGATTTGTAGACAAAGAAGGAAACTCAAACAGGGAATACCAGGTCACAACAAGCAAGCCACAGTGTTATGGTAATCTCACAACATAGCCATTTAGCCCCAAGACAAGCGCACATCCTTCCTAAGAATGTCCATTACTGTCTGCCATGTGCGTACTAAAATCACCTAATGGTGGATAACCCCTTTAAGGGACATCTGCAGGGATATAACTCCTATCCCATATGCACAAGATAGGGGATAAGTGTTTGGGGGGGGGGGGGGGGGGGGGGTCAGAACACTGGGGCCCCCAGTGATAACCCGTGCAGGAGGCATGTCGGCCACAGCATGACGCCGCAGCCAACATGCCTCCTCCATGTAGTTCTATGGGAGAGGCCTCCCTGCCTCTCCCATAGAGCTCTATGGGGAAGGGGTGTACGGTCTACCTCACTGAGGTTGACACTGCGCGCATTAGCCGCATTCCCCATCCCCGCAGCATATTAGATTGATTGGGCAGCCCATCAATACGAGAAGTCTCAGATACTTTTCATATTTTATGTATTCCCGAAAAAAGAAAAAATTGTTAACCGTTCTCTTCTGCTAAATACAAAGCCAAAAGAACAGTCTCCTAGTTCTGTAGAGATCAAACACACTCATGAGGTCCTAAAATGTTATTTGTCGTGATATCCTATACCATGTCTGTCTCTATGAGCATGTCCACGAGGGCCGGTATAAGAGTTATTGTAAGGACATGACGGCTGCGGCACATTGTGCAGTTATCCACTCTCTATTTCTAGATGTCTATTTCGCTCTTTTAGGATATGGAAGGATCCATTTTGACTCTCAGCCTTAATGACTGGATGGAGTTACCGGGATTAAAGTTTAAAGACTGGGCCATGGGTAAGAGAAGGTGAGTACCTGCTCCTGCATGAAATCTTGACAAATTCAAACCGCTTCACTATTACGTTGTTGTTACTTGGGGTAAAAATGTCACCTCTGATACCGTCACTCCATAATATTAAATGGCGCAGCTTACAGCCTCCTCTATTATAGATAAAATGATGATTAGTGCTCGTAGTATTTAGGAACCATTTCCTTAGGTTAGTGTTTCCCAACCAGAGTGCCCCCAGCTGTTGCAAACCTACAACTCCCAGCATGCCCGGACAGCCAACGGCTGTCCGGGCATGCTGGGAGTTGTATGTTTGCAACAGCTGGAGGCACCCTGGTTGGGAAACACTGCCTTTAGGCGTTCATATTCCATGAAATCCCTATTAGGCTGGGTTCACATTTTTTTTGCAATACAGTTCCCGTATACGTTTTCAATTAGAAAATTGTACGGAACCGTACTGAAAACCATATGCATTGATTTCTCCTTTGAAAACCGTATGCCAAACTATGCATCCGTTTTGTGTCTTGTCCATTTTTTTTTCCCCGTACCCAAAACCTTAGCCTACCACGGTTTTTGGTCCGGGTGAAAATAGTATTAAAGGGGTACTCCACTGGAAATCCTTTTTATTTTTTATTTTTTTTTTAAATCAACTGGTGTCAGAAGGTTAAACCGATTTTGTAAATTACTCCTATTAAAAAATCTTAATCCTTCCAGTACTTATCAGCGGCTGAATGCTCCAGAGGAAGTTCTTTTCTTTTTTTTGAATTTCCTTTCTGTCTGACCACAGTGCTCTCTGCTGACACCTCTGTCCATTTCAGGAACTGTCCAGAACAGGAGAGGTTTGCTATGGGGATTTTCTCCTAATCTGGACAGTTCCTGACATAGACAGAGGTGTCAGCATAGAGCACTGTGGTGAGACAGAAAGGAAATTCAAAAAGAAAAGAACTTCATGTGGAGCAAACAGCAGCTGATAAGTACTGGAAGGGCTAAGATTTTTTAATGGAAGTAATTTACAAATCTTACAAGGATGGAGAGGCTCCTGTGGGAAGGTTCACCAAATGACCTGGGCTACTCAATCTGGCACCTGTACCTAAGGTGTCTGCAAAAAGGCTACTGAATAGTAAGAAATATTGGGGCTCAAGGTCTGTAGATAATGCACACACACTTGTTTATTATTAAATGATAAATAATAAATGTCAAACTGAAAATTCGGGATCACAGTCAGAGTGATGAAATTAAAAATTGTTATAAAAGATAATCCATAAAACATATAATATAATAAGACCTCTGTAAATATAATAAATAATATGTAATATATAATGGATCAACAGCTTCTCCTGGATGACACTCTATATTTCAATTAATGTATCGTGACGCTGTCATTAAACGTCCATTAAAGTGCTGTGGCAGTCAAAGTAAATCAGTTCCTCACAATTGTTACAATTTCCTTGCAATGCAACAGTTCAAAGGATTGCAGAGTTAACAGTTTATCTAAATGTAGCGATCAAGGTAATAGCTGGATACTGTTGTTTATCAGTCCAATACCGCTGGTTATAATAGTTAGTGCTGGCAATTTGTTCTAACTATGCGCATAGTATAAAAATGGAAATCTCTCACCAGTCTGGATGCCGATAATTATACTCACCACTTTGTGATCGCTGGTAGAGTCTGTTCAGCAGCCGTCCGTGCCTGCTCTCCGGCCGGAGAGCGCACCGCTGGAGTCTCGGCCGACTCCTATTGATGCGGGGCTTCAGGATGGTGGGCAGAGTTCTCGGGGGCTGCAACGCTTACACAGGTGTATAAGTGGTGGCAGCGAGCGCTCCTGGTCTCGGACCGCGCGTTCAGAGGATGATTGACAAGTCTTAGCAGATATGGCGAGTAGTGAATTCTATTGACTGCAAATTGTAGTTAGCATATGAGTGGTCTTACAAGTCTCTTAAGGGGGGTCGCTGGACACGTTTCAGCACCCACTAGGTGCTTTCTTCAGCAGCTTAAATCATCAAGATTTAAGCTGCTGAAGAAAGCACCTAGTGGGTGCTGAAACGCCTCCAGTGACCCCCTTAAGAGACTTGTGAGACCACTCATATGCGTAACTACAATCTGCAGTCAATAGAATTCACTACTCACCATATCTAAGACTTGTCAATCATCCTCTGAATGCGCGGTCCGAGACCAGGAGCGCGCGCTGCCACCACTTAGAATTACCTGCCTATGTAAGCGTTGCAGCCCCCGAGAACTCGGCCCACCATCCTGAAGCCCCGCATCAATAGGAGTCGGCAGAGACTCCAGCGGTGCGCTCTCCGGCCGGAGAGCGGGCACGGACGGCTGCTGAACAGACTCTACCAGCGATCACAAAGTGGTGAATATAATTATCGGCATCCAGACTGGTGAGAGATTTCCATTTTTATACTATGCGCATAGTTAGAACAAATTGCCGGCACTGACTATTATAACCAGCGGTATTGGACTGATAAACAACAGTATCCAGCAATTACCTTGATCGCTACATTTAGATAAACTGTTAACTCTGCAATCCTTTGAACTGTTGCATTGCAAGGGAATTGTAACAATTGTGAGGAACTGATTTACTTTGACTGCCACAGCACTTTAATGGACGTTTAATGACAGCGTCACGATACATTAATTGAAATATAGAGTGTCATCCAGGAGAAGCTGTTGATCCATTATATATTATTTATTTATTATGTTTTATGGATTATCTTTTATAACAATTTTAAATTTTATCACTCTGACTCTGTGGATACACAAGGGCCCTGTGATCCCGGATTTTCAGTTTGACATTTATTATTTATCATTTATTAATGAACAAGTGTGTGTGCATTATCTACAGACCTTGAGCCCCAATATTTCTTACTAATTTAAAAATCTGTTTAACTTTCTGACACCAGTTGATTTAAAAGAAAATGTTTTCCAGTGGAGTACCCCTTTAAACCGTAGACTTTTTTTTATTTTTTTATACATGGGAGTACGGTTCCATCCGGTTTTTGACTTTGCACAGGTTTTTTTTTTTTATCTTGAAATGAAAATGGAATGAAAAAATTTAAAATGTATGAACGAGAAACATAAGTTTTTTTTTCTTATAAAACGGATGCAACCGGACATCATTTTTCAAACAGTTTATGGTTTTCGAAAAAAAAACACTAATACTTATCTTTTATTATACTATACTAAAATAGGGAAATCTCCCCTATTTTAGTATAGTATAATAAAAGTTAAGTATCAGTGTTTTTTTTCGGTGACCCCTACTTTTGTACACTAATAGCAATTGAGAATTCGGTGAATTTTTTTCGTTTACGGTTTTCAGCCGTATACGGGTTAAAATTTGTACACACGCATTGATACAGTTTAGTCCGGTTTTGAGGAATCCGTATTGCAATAACGTGGTGTGAACCCAGCCTTATCCCGCTTGTAATTGTTTATTGTATATTTGTTTTTTTCTGTGTAGAAACATAAAGAGTGACCGGGCGACACCAGCAGAAGTGGCTTCATATTACAAACATTATGTGAAAATTATGGGAATTCAAAGAAACTTTATAGACAACACCTACATCACTTCTGTAGTCAGACCATACCGGGATCCAGACGACTCTGTAAACCAGGATCCTGAAGAGGTTTCATGTGAAGAATCTCACATCGATAAAGAAAATGAGGCTGATCCCAAAAAGAACTGGGAGGTTCATGGTTATCGCAGGGCGGCGGACGGGTCTCATAAGCCTTTCTGTGTCTTTGCAGAAAGTCTTGTTCTTGCCACAGGAACATTTGATGCCCGAGCTCGGTTGGACGTCCTTGGAGAGAACCTTCCTTATGTTTCGCATTCGGTTGCCGAATTTGAAGAAGCGGTAGGGAAAGGTAGTCTGAGCGGAGCGGTGGATCCGGTCTTGATTGTGGGGGCTGGGCTGACTGCAGCGGATGCTGTCTTGTGTGCCCACAACAATAACATTCCAGTAATACATGCTTTTAGAAGAAGACTCAATGATCCAAGTCTCATTTTTAAACAATTGCCCAAAAAACTGTATCCAGAGTACCACAAGGTGTATCATATGATGTGCACACAAGTCTCTTCAGCTGCTTCCACCTCCTATCCCTCTTACACCAGTTATCCTGAGCACTTTGTACTCTCTTTTAAGCCAGACATGAAGTGTGTCCTTCAGAATAATGGTGGACTGAAGAAGGTTGTAAAGATATCCATGGCTTTAGTCTTGATAGGGTCTCATCCGAACCTCTTTTTCTTAAAAGAACAAGGTCGGAGTTTAGGGCACCACCAGAATCAGCCGATCACTTGTAAAGGTAATCCGGTGGAAGTTGATCCCTACACATATGAATCCTGTAAAGAACCCAGTCTGTTTGCCCTTGGACCTCTAGTTGGTGACAACTTCATAAGGTTTCTGAAAGGCGGCGCACTTGCCATTACTCGATGTCTAGGACTGAGGCAGAAGAAGAGACATGGGAATGTGGAAAGTGGCAGCGATGACGGGGTGTCCTAAAGTGCTTCGTTCAGTTTTCGGCTTCTTTTAACTCTTCCCGAATCCCCTTCCATGATCTGCAAGCCTTGCAGGTTCCATCAGTATGTGTTTTTGCACAGTGCAATGTATTTCATATCCTATGGCAAGACTGAAATAAAAGTGCTGCTTTGGTAGAAGATCCGCTCTACCGTAGAGGACTAACCAGATTGTACAATGTCCTACCTGTCTATAGCTCTTGTGCAGCTGGCTATAGTGACACCGGGGACTCTTTTTGTATGTCGGCCTCTGTTTTCATTCCTTGGTATGTTGTACATTTTTATCTGTCACAGTTCAGTGTTATTGGGCTGTAGATAAATCGCAACAGGGACGTTGGTGCTTCCCCCCCCTGTGTTGTGAATTGTCCAGAAATATTAAAGGGGTTATCTTGGATTAAAGGGGTATTCCGGCTTTACACATCTTATTCCCTATCCAAAAGGATAGCGGATAAGATGTATGATCGCAGGGGTCCCGGTGCTGGGGACCCCAACGATATCTGTGCAGCCCCCAGCATTCTGTGCTGGGCGCTGCCTCCAAGACTGAGACATGACAATCACTGCCCCCTAGTGACGTCACACCATGGCTCCTCCATTCATGTCTATGAATGGAGGTGGCATAACGTCACTAGGGGCCCTGACGTCACGTCCCCTTCTCAGAGGCACCCTAGGCACAGAATGCCGGGGCTGCACCAAGATCACGGGGGTCACCAGCGCCAGGACCCCTGCGATCATACATCTTATCCGCTATCCTTTAGGATAGGGAATAAGATGTGTAAAGCCGGAATACCCCTTTTAATAAAAAAGAGCTAATTTCTTCCAGAAGCACCACACCTGTCCTTATGTTGTATTGCAGCCAAGTTCCATTGAAGTAAATGGAGGCGATTTGTAATTCCACACACAATGGGGGAGATTTATCAAAACCTGTAGTTGCTAAGTTGCCCATAGCAACCAATCAGATCACTTCTTTCATTTTTCAGAGGTCATTTCCGAAATGAAAGAAGCAATCTGGTTGCTATGGGCAACTCAGCCGCTTTTCCTCTAGACTGGTTTTGATAACTCTTCCCCATTCTGAGGTGTGGTTCTGTTTTTGTAAGTAATAAGCTCTTTTTTTTTATTTATTTTTTCCTAAACCTTGATCACCCCCTATAACTGTTCTATAGTTGAGGAAATGTGAACTAATCCCTGTTACATTTTTACTGTTATTGACCTAGGATACATTGAATACATTAATGTGTAAAATTGGAGGGGGTGCTGAAGGGATCTTGTCAAAATGGATCTGCTAAGCGAATGGTGACACTACTGGAGTCAAGGACTGGTCCAGATACGTCTCTTCATAGAGTTTAAGTCTTGTTACACTTTGTATTCCCTTGAACATCATAAATTTACTACCTATGGACCCGATGAGTAGAATGGGGAAGAAAAGTCACATTCCTCAAAATGGACTATTTTTTTTTTTTTTTTTTAGAGTTGGGGGGGTGTTGGGGTTAGTAGTTTTTTTTTTTTTTTTATATTTATTAAAAATTAATTGACCTTACACCAACAATTAAGATTACTGTCCACACTGTCAGTGTTTTCCAACCAGAATGCCTCCAGTTGTTGCAAAACTACAACTCTCAGCATGCCCAGACAGCCTTCGGCTGTCTGGGCATGCTGGGAGTTGTAGTTTTGCAACAGCTGGAGGCACCCTGGTTGGAAAACACTAATGGAAGTACAAAGGAACCCTTAATACTTTACATATTCCTGTGTTGAATATTTTTGATGACTGTATAGAATGTGGTTAAAGGGATTCTCTATGTACAGTCCCTACTTGTCTTAAAGGGGTGCTCCGATGGGAATTATTTTTTTTCTTCAAATCAACTGGTGCCAGAAAGTTACAGATTTGTAAATTACTTTTATTAAATAAAATCTTAACCCTTCCAGTGCTTATCAGCTGCTGTATCCTCCGGAGGAAGTTGTGTAGTTCTTTCCAGTCGGACCACAGTGCTCTTTGCTGACACCTCTGTCCATGTCGGGAACTGTCCCCATAGCAAACCTTGCTCTGGGACCGTTCCTGACATGGACAGAGGTGGCAGCAGCCGAGAGCACTGTGGTCTGACTCCAAAGAACTACTCTACTTCCTCTGGAGAATACAGTAGCTGATAAGTACTGGAAGGGTTAAGACTCTTTTAATAGAAGTAACTTACATTTCTGGCACTAGTTGATTTAAAAAAAATACCCCTTTAAGAGTCTATATGAATGTTGTTCCCAGTGCCTCCTGTCCTATGACCCTAATGGATCAGCTGTAATGGGTAGGAAAACCTGGCAGTAAGTGTTTAGTTTCCCTGCAGCGCTATCCTAGGAGAGATAAAGCCTTACACTGTGTCCTTTACAGCAATGGGTTTTCTGTATATAGCTGAACAGGACTAGTCCTCCATAGTAAGAGATGCTCTATGTAACTATCTAGATGCCAAAGAGAAGACCCTTTCTATTTACTCAGAATATTCTCTTGGGATGGATGGAAATGGGATTTCTAAACTGGACAGTCCTTTTTTGGATGATTGGTGGGGAGGAACTCCTTTCCCTTTTTAGTTTACGTACTTCGTGAATGGATAAATGGGGACCCATTAAATGGTAGACCATATGGTCTAATGTTAACGCAGGTATGAATGCAATGGTTCTGCAAAACAAACGTTACTCATAATATGGTGATTCTATTTAGGGGTAATAACGGAACCCCATGGGGTGTATCGTGTGCACTGGTGTAACCTGAAGCTGTAGGGCCTCTTCCCCCCACCCACTGCAGCTATTCCTCTAACCCTGTGCCATGTCCATAATAACAGGGAATAGAATCCTCAGTGTAAGGCTGCTTTCACACTGTAAAATACGCCCGTTATAAAATCCCAGGAGATCGGCAGTTATAAAATCCCATTATAGTCTATGGGATTTTTCTAGTAGCTGTTTTAACCCATTATTAAAGGCCGTTATTGATAACGGGTTAAAACGGCGATTAGAAAATCCCATTATAGTCCATGGGATTTTTCTAACGGGCGTTTAACTGCCGATCTCCTGGGATTTTATAACGGGAGTTATTTTACAGTGTGAAAGCAGCCTTACATACAGAAATATAGAAAGAACTCCAGCTCAGGTGCAGATCAAATAAGTGTAGCTTTATTACACATCACGCCAGAAGCAACAGGTCAGAAGTGACGCGTTTCGGACATGTGCTGGCCTTAGTCATACACTCTACACAGCCTTACATACACATTCTGGAGCTCCACTGCAACAGCTGATAACTGGGCTGGGCTGGAGGTTGTGACTGCAGGCATCAATGGAAACTGACGGGTCACATTCCCTTTGAAGGCAGGCCATCAGGGTTCTGTTACATGCACGTTATTTTACATGATTTTAGTGGAGAGAAAAAAAAAAAACCTGACATGCTAAAGTCTGGTCAAATGGAATGACCGAATAGAGCTCCGAACACTGAACCCGGCCATAGCAGGTTAGGATGCACTAACAAATGGTAGCGATGTCCTCTGTTACAGTATAACTGTATCATAAAAAATGGTGGCCTATGGCATTATCAATAAATCTATTTTTACTAGCCCTTAACTTGGTCTGAAGCACTTTACCCATAGTAAGGCTGCTGGTAATGGGTAGACTAAATATTAGACTAGTCTATGGACCGGTAATGGCTATCCTTTAGTTACTTTGTAAGATGTGATGACCTGTGAAATGGTTTTGCATGTTGGAACGTAATGTTCTGTATAAGTGGTTGAAAATTTGGCTTTAGCCATATGAATTTTTTTAAATATTTTTTTTTTCTTAAGTTTTTTTGTTTTTCTTGAGATAAGTGACATTGAAGATACCTGGAGGCACTTATCTCCATCTCCCTATTGGAGAAAACTTGTTTGGCTAAGCTGCTCAGCATATCTGTGGTGGTAGGTAGTCTTAAAGAAGATCTCTGGAGAAAATTGACTTATCCCCTATCCACAGGATAGGAGATAAGAAGCTGATCGCAGGGGTCCGACTGCTGCTCCCCCCGGAACCCAGCCCTCAGCGAGAAGCACTTACTGCAGCCCACACACGCTCTATTCATTTCTATGATATTACCAGCGCACAGCTCTCGGGCATCATAGACTCCCCCCTAGAAATTAATGGAGCACGTGGCATCTACCGGTAGACATGCGCTCCTCACTGAGAACAATGGGTTCCCGTCCCAGTGATTGCAGGGGGCCGCAATTGTCAGACCCTGCACGATCAGCTACCGGCTCTGGATAGGGGATAAGTAAATTTTTGATGGAGTACTCCTTTTTAAGTGTTTTCCAAACAGTGTGTCTCCGGGCATGCTGGAAATGACAGTTTTGCATCAGATGGGGCCACAGGGTTTGGAAAACACTGGTCTAAAATGGCTAATAAACGGCATTGAAGATACCTGGAGGCACTTACCTACATGGAAAAAGCTTATTTGGCCAATCTGCTCTGCATATGAATGGCAGTAGTGGGGGTAAGTAGAGTGTAAAACAGTAGTTTCCCAAACAGCGTGTCTTCAACTGTTGCAAAACTACAACTCCCAGCGCGACCGGACAGCCGGAGGCTGGGAGTGCTGGGAGTTGTAGTTTTGCAACAGCTGAAGAAACAGTTTGGGAAAACGATGGTCTAAAAGATGGCTGTTTGGCCTACTTCTGTCTTAGTTATGGGGGCCTCTTTCCTAGGGATTCTGTTACGCCCGTTTCAGTCTGTTGTATGTAATGGGGGTTGCATAGGAATAGAAAATTGGGAGCACCTCTTATGTCTGGTAATGTAGATAATCTCCATTCAAGTGAGCTGTAATACCAGACCTAGCCTACTGGCAAGAGTGGTGCTCTTTGGGGTTGCGCGGCCGTTGGGGCAAGCTACTCCCTTTTTTCTAATCTCTGACCACCCACTTTAAAATTGCTTGTGCCTGGTTAACGTCGGAGTTGTATGTAACTTCTGTCCCTAAACAGTCAGACGTTTCTGCAGTTACTTAAGTCGCATGTCGTACTTTTTGCCCATAGGGAATAGTAAGTGGCATGTGTAGGCCTGGCCTACTGAATGTTTTACCCCGCTGCAGTGTTCGGTAGAGTGAGCCTTATGTCCTCGGAGTACAGACCTCCCATAGTTGAAGTTTGGTTTGGAACCATTCTCCTATGACTGTTTGCCGCGCCGTTGCATACTAGCACTTATAACATTCCTCTTCTGTTTGTATATGTAATGTTCAGACGGATGAACCTTTCGAAGGCCCAAAGTGTATCTGTACGTCCGTCACCACCATTATGGTTTCTCTGTGAAACATCCGTACACTACTCACACATAATGCTGTGTAAAGTTGAAAAATAAATAAATAAAATCTATTCAGATGCTGTATGTAACAATTTGCTGTGCAAAATATGGTTGTTGAAATGCAACTTTATATTATGCAATATAAAAATATATGAAAAAAACAACTCGTCTCTAGTGTCTGCTTCCTCATTACGGCAATCCTAAGAGAGCCTGTAAAACCTGCCCGTATTGGTTTTAAGGGTACTATTCACAAAGGTTGGACCCGCAGCATATTACAGCACATATAACAGTAAATAAAATAAAAATAATGCTTATGTGTTACTCACAAGGTCATGCAGATGCTTTACACTTCTATTTTATGTGTCTAGCTTCTATATTGGCTGACAAATCCCTCGCTTTTGCTGCTCAATTATTCTGACAGCCACAGCTTGGGAAGGGTTGTGTCGGAGGCAAGCACTGAGCCTGCCCTCACTCACAATGCATTCACTTCCTCCTTGAGTCTGCTGTGCTGTGCTGGGTCTCTCATCCAATCACTGCAGGCTGCTCTGTAACCCCCCTCCTCTCTGTCTTCATGCTGCAGTCTGTGTGGGTACAGAGAAGTGCTAGTGTCCACCCCCCAACCCCAAAACACCTCACCTCACTTACTGGACTTTGTCCAAGCTGAAGCATAGACTGGGACAAAGATGATACTGCAACCGGACAGGATTATGTTCTGGTGTAGCCCCTTAGCGGTCTTATTTATAAGCCATGATTTCTATAAAAAGATCAACTTTTTAAAAAATATTTTATGAAGTATATTAGAAAGGTTAAAGGGGTACTCCGCCCCTAGACATCTTATCCCCTATCCAAAGGATAGGGGATAAGATGTCATTAGATCGCCGGGGTCCCACTGCGGCGAGACCGCTCTGCACGTAATGACGGGTGATACAGAGGCCGGAGCATGGTTACGTCATGGCTCCGCCCCCCCGTGGCGTCACGGCCCGCCCCGACAATACAAGTCTATGGGAGGGGGTGTGGCGGTAGTCACGCCCCCTGCCATAGACTTGCATTAAGGGGACGGGCCGTGATGTCATGAGGGGTGGAGCCATGATGTCACGCTGCTCCGGCCCCTGTATCGCCCGTCATTACGCACAGAGCAAACTCGCTCTGTGCAGTAATGATGGCGGGGTGCCACAGTGGCGATCCCCGGGGTCCCCAGCAGCGGGACCGCGGCGATCTAACATCTTATCCCCTATTCTTTGGATAGGGGATAAGATGCCAGGGGCGGAGTACCCCTTTAACACGTACTGGTCATCACACCATATTTTCTAAACTAACTCATTATATTCCCTAACTTCTAACACCCCTCCTGCCCATTAAGAAATTACACATTGTGTGAGCTCCCGGCAGGAGAGATTGGGCATTCCCCCAGCAGGGGCAACGTCACTAAAGCCTGCAAGAGCTGTGCTCTCTATGCCCCGCACGCATTTCCAGAGTTTGGTCTTCTGCCAGGCCGGTAGGAGACCAAACTGTTTGACTTGCGGCAGGGAACAGAACAGAGTTACCTAGTGGCTGTTATTCAATCACATTAAAATCTTAATTACATAAGGAACAATATATTAAGTTTAGTTTGGTGACAGGTACTCTTTAATGTTTTGCCAATATGTACAACATATAAAAGGTTCTTCATTCAGACAGTGCTCATTTAAGAAGGATAAAAAAAATCATGAAGAAATTAACATGCTGTGCACATCTCTAATACACAGATATTCCAGTCCTCTAAATAAAAAAATAAAATAAAAATATACTGCTGAGGTGGTAAGGCAATACTGTAGAAAACAAAACCATACTTACTTAGTCCCAGTCCCCAGTCCAGCTCAGTCTTGCCCCCCGATCTGTATTCTTCCTGCCTCCAAGATGGGCGCTTTACGCAGGACCTGCCTTCTAAGCCAATATCTGGCTGCAGTGTTGTATTATCTTAGCCAGTGTATGGCTGAGCAGGCAGGTACATCTCTGTATGCTTGTCTCTAGAGATGAGCAAACTTACAGTAAATTCGATTCCTCACAAACTTCTCAGCTCGGCAGTTGATGACTTATCCTGCATCGAGCCGAGAAGTTTTTGACAAATCAAATTTACTTTGTTCGCTCATCTCTACTTGTCTTGTAAGAGAGATTGCAGGACTGGAGGAAGTCATACTGGAGCTGTCGGGGACCGAGGCTTAGTAAGTATGCCAGGGCAGGAGGGAAGTAGAAAAAAAAAGCCAATGTGTGCGTTTATATATAAATCTTAAGGCTGAAATACATATATAGCAAATGAAGAGGGAGAGCAGCACACCGGAGTAATCAAACTACAGATAGTGGGTGCAGGCAATCGCAGGGACCCCAGGTCCAATGAAGTAGATACAAGAAGGTTGACTGCAGCACACCAGTGTATGCAGCTGAAGATGTAGCTTTATTCCATAAATGCAGCGACTTCGTTTCTGTGGTCTCACCACCATTATCAGGTCATTATCAAATACACATCATCATGTGACTATTTCATTTGCATACATTATATACGGTAATAGGTAATAAGAAAACTAACAAGGTATAGAATATAAAATTGTGCATGTTAAAATATAGATGAGGGACATCATATACATGTCCAGCAGTGCCATAGTACATATAGAGTGACGCATAGTGTTAATAAGTGCAATATAAGGTTAAAATGACATTAAATATCAGACAGGGGCGTTACGACTCATAGCCAAACACATTAGTAACCAATCATGTTCAGGATGGGGCGGTGGCATAACGAACTTATCTCATAGAGAATATAAACACAAGGACCATGGAGATGTGAGTCCGCTTGCGCCAAAGTAGTGCTTCCGCATGTAAAGTACTGAGCCAATGATCTAGCAAGTATAGGATACACGTAAAGGTCATCTGACACGCTGTTGCCGCATTCCACTAGCGCGTGCGCAGCAGGAGTGGGAGCTCTGTGTGGCCATTGTGTTATAGGGCATGATATCTATGTATGTGTGTATATAATATATTTTATACATTTTTTATTTCATTATTTGGGGTAGATTTCCAACAACTTGCAGCAAAGCTGTCTGTGAAAGTCCCTAAATATGTTAAAAGTCCAGTTCTAAGCTAAAGTTACATTAATGAACAAGAATACCATATTGTTCATTAATGTAACATTAGCTAAATGTACAACTTGGCTCTATTTCTTTAATGGAACGGAGGTGCAATACCGCACAATCTGAGCACAAAATAAAAAAGCCTTGGAATCAGGACCATACTGGAAATATCCAAAGCAGTCGCCAAGCTTTATAGGACGCTGAAGAGGTGTCCTTATTACTGGCTATAGACTTTGCCAACAATATTGGTAAATTGTGGTGAGGATGGACATGACACTGCTGTGAAGTTTCTCCAGAGTAGCAAAGTAAACTGATCCTATACATCTTGCACATTTATGAATAGTTCTAAGTGACGTCTGTAACCCTGTCTCATGATAAATGTCTCTAAGGAAGCAGTGTTTCTAGGAGAAATGCCTTAATAAGGAATTTGATTTTTATTTATTTACTAGCCGAGTACCCGGTGTTGCCCGGTTTTTACTTCCTAATCCTTGTTGTGGAGGAAAATCAACAGAGGAGGAAGCTTTTGACTTCATATCCCAACCCCATATCTCATCCTCATATCTCGACCTCCTATCCCTTCCTCCTATCTCGACTTCCTAACCCGTCCTTCTAGCTCGACCTCCTATCCCGTCCTTCTAGCTCGACCTCCTATCCCGTCCTATCTCGCTCTCCTATCCCTACCTCCTATCCCGTCCTATCTCGCTCTCCTATCCCTACCTCCTATCCCGTCCTATCTCGATCTCCTATCCCTACCTCCTATCCCGTCCTCCTATCCCAATCTCCTATCCCGTCCTATCTCGATCTCCTATCCCTACCTCCTATCCCGTCCTATCTCGATCTCCTATCCCTACCTCCTATCCCGTCCTATCCCGTCCTCCTATCCCTACCTCCTATCCTGGTCCTCCTATCTCAACCTCCTATCCCCACCCGTAATTTGTGTACCAGGTATTGAAATATCTCCAGCTGTACAGATGTTATGCTAGAACATACATTTCCCATTGATTTGCATGGGACTTTAAACAAAAACCCTGACCCTCACAAATGGGGGTAGTTAAGGGTTAAATTAACTATCCTATATTTTAAGTGGACAAATAAGTAACATGTGACCAAGTATTATCGAAATATCTCAAGCCGTTTGGAAGTTATGCTGTAACATATATTTCCCATAGACTTGTATGGGACTTTAAACATAAACCCTGCCCCTGGCAAATGGGGGTGAGTAAGGGTTAAATCACCTATCCTATGTTTGTTGTTGACATATACGTAACGTGTGTGCCAAGTTTCATGTTAATATCTTTAGCCATTTGGACGTGATGCTGGAACATACACACCTTGGGGGAGGTTTATCAAAACCTGTCCAGAGGAAAATGTGCCCAGTTGCCCATAGCAACCAATCAGATTGCTTCTTTCATTTTCAACAAGGCCTCTGCAAAATGAAAGAGGCAATCTGATTGGTTGCTATGGGCAACTGGGCAATTTTTCCTCTGCACAGGTTTTAATAAATCTCCCCCATTGAGTTATATATATATATATATATATATATTAATATATATATATATTACCATGCTGAAATCATAGTACCATATGATGATCCGAATAATGTTGCAAAACTACAGCTCCCAGCATGCCCGGACAGCCAACGGCTGTCCGGGCATGCTGGGAGTTGTAGTTTTGCAACAACTGGAGGTCCGCAAGTTGGAGACCACTGCTGTAGACTGTTCTCATACCAAACATCTGCAATACAGTATAAGCTATTGAATAGGGTAAAAAGAAAATGGAGGAAAACATCAGCTCAGACTTTCAGATCTGCTTCATATCTACATCACGCTTTTGTTTTGCAATGCAAATGGGTGAAATGTAAGCAGACAGGCATACGGATGTTACAGTACATGTGGCATAACTATTGCAGCGAACAAACATCCTTCGTGCGGCTTTAACCCCTTAAGGACAACGGGTTTTTCCTTTTTCCACTTTTATTTTTTCCTCATCACCTTCTAAAAATCATAAAAACGCTTTAAATTTTTGCACCTACAGACCCATATGAGGGTTTATTTTTTGCACCACCAATTGTACTTTGTAATGAAATCAATTATTTCAGCACAAAATTTAGAGCGAACCCAGAAAAAAAATATTTGTGGGGCAAAAAAAAACCCAAAAAAACACCATTCTGTAACTTTTGGGGGCTTCCGATTCTACGCAGTACACTTTTCAGTAAAAATAACACCTTATATTTATTCTGTAGGTCCATACGGTTACAATGATACCTAACTAAAATACGGTAGGTTTTCTTTATTTTACTACTTTAAATCATAACTACATGCACCAAAATGAATATGTTTAAAATTGTCATCTTCTGACCCCTATAACTTTTTTATTTTTCGGTATACAGGATGTATGAGGGCTCATTTTTTGCGCCGCGATTTGAAGTTTTTATCGGTACCATGATTCTTTTGATTGGGATTTTTTATCACTTTTTATGCATTTTTTTTTTTTAAGTTACACAAAAAGTGACCAAAAATACGCAATTTTAGACTTTGGAATTTTTTTTACGTGTACGCCATTGACCATGCGGTTTAATTAACCTTATATTTTTAGAGTTCGGACATTTACGCATGCGACAAAACCATATGTTTATTTTTATTATGTTCATATATTTTTTATATGGAATTGGGAAAAATGGGGGGGGGGGATATTTGAACTTTTAATAAAGAAGGGGTTAATGTGTGTGTTTTAAAAACTAATTTTTTTTTTTTTTTTTTTTTTTTTTTTACACTTTTAGTCCCCTTAGGAGGAACCATTAGATTCCTCATACAGATCAATGTGGTTCCATAGAACCACATTGATCTGTGTGCTCTGCACTTGATTGATAAAGCCTGGTCCTGCCAGGCTATATCATTGTCAGAGCCGCAGCAGCACAGGATGTTAGGTAAGCCCTCCGGCTGCGATTGTGGGGTGGGGGGTGTGGGGTAGTCGTTAAGGACACTGCCAATTTTGGCGTTGAGGAAACAGCCAATTTTCATTTTCACCATAGATCTTATTTTGCCATCCACAGAACCAAACAAGGGCTTGTTTTGTGTGCAACCAAATACTTTGTAACTACGCTCTAGTTTCATTTTACCATAAAATGTACATCGCAACTGGGCATGCTGGGAGTGGTAGTTTTGCAACAGCTGGAGGCACACTGGTTGGGAAACACTAATCTAGGAGGAAGCCTTGGGTAACACAATTCTTTAACCACAGCTCCCTTTACCTAAGGCGGTGTTTCCCAACCAGGGTGCCTCCAGCTGTTGCAAAACTACAACTCCCAGCATGCCTACTGGGAGTTGTAGTTTTGCAACAGCTGGAGGCACTCTGGTTGGGAAACACTGACCTAAGGCTTCTACAGTGTCTAAGGTTAGTAATAACCAGAATGAAATAGACAAACAGTTTTTTTTCCAAATCTTTATTACAGGAACTTACAGAAAGATTGTCAAAAATGTTTCCATTTCTAGGCTTAGAATTTAGGTTTACATTTCTCTACGGAAAGAAAATGTGCCCAGTTGCCCATAGCAACCAATCAGATTGCTTCTTTCATTTTCAACAAGGCCTCTGCAAAATGAAAGAGGCAATCTGATTGGTTGCTATGGGCAACTGGGCAATTTTTCCTCTGCACAGGTTTTAATAAATCTCCCCCATTGAGTTATATATATATATATATATATATATTAATATATATATATATTACCATGCTGAAATCATAGTACCATATGATGATCCGAATAATGTTGCAAAACTACAGCTCCCAGCATGCCCGGACAGCCAACGGCTGTCCGGGCATGCTGGGAGTTGTAGTTTTGCAACAACTGGAGGTCCGCAAGTTGGAGACCACTGCTGTAGACTGTTCTCATACCAAACATCTGCAATACAGTATAAGCTATTGAATAGGGTAAAAAGAAAATGGAGGAAAACATCAGCTCAGACTTTCAGATCTGCTTCATATCTACATCACGCTTTTGTTTTGCAATGCAAATGGGTGAAATGTAAGCAGACAGGCATACGGATGTTACAGTACATGTGGCATAACTATTGCAGCGAACAAACATCCTTCGTGCGGCTTTAACCCCTTAAGGACAACGGGTTTTTCCTTTTTCCACTTTTATTTTTTCCTCATCACCTTCTAAAAATCATAAAAACGCTTTAAATTTTTGCACCTACAGACCCATATGAGGGTTTATTTTTTGCACCACCAATTGTACTTTGTAATGAAATCAATTATTTCAGCACAAAATTTAGAGCGAACCCAGAAAAAAAATATTTGTGGGGCAAAAAAAAACCCAAAAAAACACCATTCTGTAACTTTTGGGGGCTTCCGATTCTACGCAGTACACTTTTCAGTAAAAATAACACCTTATATTTATTCTGTAGGTCCATACGGTTACAATGATACCTAACTAAAATACGGTAGGTTTTCTTTATTTTACTACTTTAAATCATAACTACATGCACCAAAATGAATATGTTTAAAATTGTCATCTTCTGACCCCTATAACTTTTTTATTTTTCGGTATACAGGATGTATGAGGGCTCATTTTTTGCGCCGCGATTTGAAGTTTTTATCGGTACCATGATTCTTTTGATTGGGATTTTTTATCACTTTTTATGCATTTTTTTTTTTTAAGTTACACAAAAAGTGACCAAAAATACGCAATTTTAGACTTTGGAATTTTTTTTACGTGTACGCCATTGACCATGCGGTTTAATTAACCTTATATTTTTAGAGTTCGGACATTTACGCATGCGACAAAACCATATGTTTATTTTTATTATGTTCATATATTTTTTATATGGAATTGGGAAAAATGGGGGGGGGGGATATTTGAACTTTTAATAAAGAAGGGGTTAATGTGTGTGTTTTAAAAACTAATTTTTTTTTTTTTTTTTTTTTTTTTTTTTACACTTTTAGTCCCCTTAGGAGGAACCATTAGATTCCTCATACAGATCAATGTGGTTCCATAGAACCACATTGATCTGTGTGCTCTGCACTTGATTGATAAAGCCTGGTCCTGCCAGGCTATATCATTGTCAGAGCCGCAGCAGCACAGGATGTTAGGTAAGCCCTCCGGCTGCGATTGTGGGGTGGGGGGTGTGGGGTAGTCGTTAAGGACACTGCCAATTTTGGCGTTGAGGAAACAGCCAATTTTCATTTTCACCATAGATCTTATTTTGCCATCCACAGAACCAAACAAGGGCTTGTTTTGTGTGCAACCAAATACTTTGTAACTACGCTCTAGTTTCATTTTACCATAAAATGTACATCGCAACTGGGCATGCTGGGAGTGGTAGTTTTGCAACAGCTGGAGGCACACTGGTTGGGAAACACTAATCTAGGAGGAAGCCTTGGGTAACACAATTCTTTAACCACAGCTCCCTTTACCTAAGGCGGTGTTTCCCAACCAGGGTGCCTCCAGCTGTTGCAAAACTACAACTCCCAGCATGCCTACTGGGAGTTGTAGTTTTGCAACAGCTGGAGGCACTCTGGTTGGGAAACACTGACCTAAGGCTTCTACAGTGTCTAAGGTTAGTAATAACCAGAATGAAATAGACAAACAGTTTTTTTTCCAAATCTTTATTACAGGAACTTACAGAAAGATTGTCAAAAATGTTTCCATTTCTAGGCTTAGAATTTAGGTTTACATTTCTCTACGGAAAGAAATAATTAAAGCGGCCCTTTCATCAGGAAAACAGGGGTGTAAATAAGCCAAAGGATAGTTAGGACAAGTTGTCAGAATTCCAGGCATAGCTTTTTTATTTTAATAACCCTCTTCAATAATGAGATTAACTTTTTTTTTTTTTTTTATATGCAAATTAGGCTCAAGTGCCCAGGGGGTGTTCCCCAGCAAGTCCAACCCATGTCCTCTTTATCACCATCACATGGACCACTTCTGCCTACTTTTTGAGGATATGGGCTAGATTTACCTGGGCTCTTCATGTGTTGCGGAATGCCCATGTGCATTTTAAAGGGGTACTCCCGTGAAAACCTTTATTTATTTATTTATTTATTTTAAATCAACTGGTGCCAGAAAGTTAAACAGATTTGTAAATCACTTCTATTAAAAAATCTTAATACTTCCAGTACTTTTTAGCTGCTGAATACTAAAGAGAAATCCAAAAAAGAAATGCATTTCCTCTGATGTCATGACCACAGTGCTCTCTGCTGTCCATTTTAGGAACTGTCCAGAGCTGGAGAAAATCCCCATAGCAAAGATATGCTGCTCTGGACAGTTCCTAAAATGGACAGCAGAGGTCAGCAGAGAGCACTGTGGTCATGACATCAGAGGAAATGCATTTCTTATTTGGATTTCTCTTTAGTGTACAGCCCCTAAAAAGTACTGGAAGGATTTAGAAGTAATTTACAAATCTGTTTAACTTTCTTGCACCAGTTGATTTAAAAAAAAAGTTTTCCACGGGAGTACCCCTTTAAGAAAAAGGCTTATATCTCGACTATAAATATAATAAAGGTATGCATAAAATCCTGATAACTAGCACTATTTTGCCATGTGCTTATTTACACCTGTATTTTTCTGCTGACAGCTGCGCTTTAAAGGGTACGGTCCAAGTTAGTGTATACACAGCATATTTTGCTGCATATTTTCTGCAGCTGATTTTGCTTCCCATTGATCTTAATGGGTAGGAAAATACACAGCAGAAAAATATGCTACATGGGACTGTCCCCTAAAACAAGATATCTGAAGACCCCTACAATCCCACCCGCCGCCTTCATGCTTTGTTCATAGTGTAATCATACAGTAGTAAAAATGGAAGACTAATACTAAACTGAAGAGGCATCGACCTATACAAAGGGGCAAACTGGGCCAATAGCCACTGTATATGGATGGAAGCCTCATGGACCCATTATATACGTCTTCAGGTAAGGTGCAAGTAATCGCTTCCTATACATCCAATGACACAATTGATCCCTTCGCCGATGTACATACTAAACATTAGAATCATCCTCTTCTGCAGTCTCCTTATCGCCTTCTTTTGACATTTTTAGGGTTATACCTGTAAAAAAAAAAAAAAAAAAAAAAACAGACCAAAATTTGATTTACAATGAAAATAGACATTTTAATAAGCCAAGAAATAAAACACAGAGGACCCCTCTCTCTGGAGGAGCAGAAAAGCCTTGATTTGGTAGAACAAAATGGATATTGTTGCATTAGGGCTTGTTCATATAGGTTAAAACTGTGGAAATCTGCATAGTTTAAAGGGGTACGCCGGTGGAAAACATTTTTTTTTTTTTTTTTTATCAACTGGTGGCAGAAAGTTAAACAGATTTGCAAATTACTTCTATTAAAAAATCTTAATCCTTCCAGTACTACTTAGCTGCTGAATACTACAGAGGAAATTCTTTTCTTTTTGGAATACATAGCTCTCTGCTGACACCTCTGTCCATTTTAAGAACTGTCCAGAGTAGGAGAAAATCCCCATAGCAAACATATGCTGCTCTGGACAGTTCCTAAAATGGACAGAGATGTCAGCAGAGAGCACTGTGGTCATGATGTCAGCAGAAAGCTCTGTGTACCAAAAAACAAATAATTTCCTCTGTAGTATTCAGCAGCTAATAAGTACTGGATGTAGGGATCGACCGATTATCGGTATGGCCGATATTATCGTCCGATAATCACGATTTTGGGCATTATCGGTAATTACCATGCCGATAAGCCGATAATGCCCCGCCCCCCGCACTGCGACCGCCCCCCCCCCGACCCACCGCACCGGCGACCGCCCCCCCCCCCCCCCCCCCCCCCCTACCCACCGCACCGCGTCGCACCCCCCACCGTAGTGCTGGGCGGTATACCGGTATGGATTTTTGCCCATACCGCTATACCGGTCGGGCCCCTCCCCCACCCTCCGAGTCAATAAACAAAAAATTAAACTTACCCATAATGGGGGTGGTCCGGGCCATCCATCCTTCCTGTAGTGTCCGGTGGCATTCCGGGTGGAGGGTGAACCGATCCAGGCTGTCCTTCTCCGGGGGTCATCTTCTCCACTCCGGGCAGGCTCCGGCCTAGTACGCTGCATAGACGCCGCTACGCCGTGACGTCAGGTGCGTCGCTGCGCACGGGCGTCACTGCGCAGCAGCGTCTATGCAGCGTACTAGGCCGGAGCCTGCCCGGAGTGGAGAAGATGACCCCCGGAGAAGAAGGACAGCCCGGATCGGTATACCATCCACCCGGAATGCCACCGGACACTACAGGAAGGAAGGATGGATGGCCCGGACCACCCTGACAGGTAGGGGGAGAGAAGCAGGTGGCAGCGGCGGCCTATGGCACCGCAAAAGCCACTGCAGTACATTGATTTAAAGCGCCCGCTTTAAATCAATGTTCTGTAGCGGTGTCGAGGGGGGATAAATAGCCGATAACTTATACCGGCATATAGGTATAAGTTATCGGCTATCGGCCCTAACCTCCACCGATTATCGGTATCGGCCCTAAAAAAACGATATCGGTCGATCCCTAACTGGAAGGACTAAGATTTTTTAATAGAAATAATTTACAAATCTGTTTAACTTTCTGGCACCAGTTGATTTAAAATAAATAAATAAATAAAAAATATGTTTTCCACCGGAGTACCCCTTTAAAGGTGGAAAGGTGCTTTACCATGGATTTTTTTTCGGATTTTCCCACACGGTTCTGCTGAAATCAGTGGGAGCCTTAGTAAAAAAAACAGGCTGAAATGTCACTTGCAAATCAGAACCAAAAGCCTTACGGCTAAATCCATGATAAATCTGAGCTGGTGTTTTCTCTTTGCTCTTTGCCCGTGAACATAATCTTCGAGTATTACCATTTTCTTTATCTTAAAGGGGTTCTCCGATGCTTAGACATCTTATCCCCTATCCAAAGGATAGGGGATAAGATGCCAGATCGGGGGAGTCCCGCTGCTGGGGACCCCCGTGATCTTGCACGCGGCACCCCGTTTGTAATCAGTCCCCGGAGCGTGTTCGCTCCGGGACTGATTACCGGCGGGCGGCGTGTGACGTCACGCCTCCGCCCCTCAATGCAAGCCTACGGGAGGGGGCGTTATAGCTGTCACGCCCCCTTCCGTAGGCTTGCCATGAGGGGCGGAGCGTGACATCATATGGGGGCGGGGGCGTCACATGCCGCCCACCCTGTGGTCGCCGGTAATCAGACCCGGAGCGAACACGCTCCGGGGACTGATTACAAACGGGGTGCCGCATGCAAGATCACGGGGGTCCCCAGCGGCGTGGACTTTGGATAGGGGATAAGATGTCTAAGCACCGGAGTACCCCTTTAACGTCTCTTCCTTGTACTTAGGTTTTGTTAGAATACACTTGACAGCATTACCAAACCTCAGCCCAGAGTAAAGGAAGTGGTGACATTCTTCATATATTTAATGCAATCAGTTTGGATGGTTGCTAGACGATACATAAACGCATCACTAGAAAGGTGCAGGCTTTCCACGTACTAAGTTTTAGTGCCCCTCTTTGTTATACACATGAATACATCACAGAAAATAGGGCTTTAGAGAAGAGACTGCTAATGATTGGACAGTACAGGGGTGAAGGTGAGGAGATAAGTAAGGGAACGAAAGTTCCCTACAGTGAAGTGCTGGCAAGCGTCATTCTTGCACTCGAGTAAACACCAATAAGGGTTGCAAGGCAAGAGGAAACCACAGAGCTGCCTAAAACAAGAAAAGTAACACAAAAACAAGTTAACATGAATGCCATATGCTTATTTATAATATTGGGCCCTTTTTTTTGTTACATGATAGGTACCCTTCATAGAGCTCTATGGGCTATGCATATGTCGGGAAGGTGCCACTACGCCATACAATACAGAGCTATGCTTCTGATAAAAATAAAATGAAAAAATAATACCAGAATTGTTTTGTTGTCCGTTCCAAAAAAAAAAACAGAATAAAAAAGGTACAGAAAATGGTATTGAATATGCCAGGTTTAGTTGTTTTTTGTTAATGCAAATTTGAGGACTATTATGTACTGAACTGTAGAATAAAGTTTATTCCTTCACACTGCATTGTAACTGCGCTGCGTCCCCCCCCCCCCCCCCAAAAAAAAAACAAAAAACAAAAAAACCAAGTTGGGTTGGCAAAAAAAAACAAAAAACGCTGTGTTCTCAGGGGCTTAAGACCACTGAATTATTCACTTTAATGGTTTATTCACCGAGATTTTTTTTCAGTAAGTTGCATAAAATTGCTATAAAAATAATAAAAAATAACACGTTATTTAACACCTTAATTAAATAATAATACAGTCTGCGGTGGAGACAACATTAACTGGTGCAGGAAATAAAACGGCCTAATAGAAACCACAGTCCTCAAGGGCTAAATTTAGGAAAGTACAGGAAGAGGTTTTTTTTTTTTCCCTGTGCCTACTGTACAGCTTTATCGGTTTACAGATAGTATGACAACATAGTCTAGTACACCGTTTTTCAACCAGGGCGCCTTCAGCTGCTGCAAAACTACAACTCCCAGCATTCTGCAAAACCTTTACTAGGACCCTCTGAGCCCTACACAGTGTCCTCTCTAGGGCATCAGGGCCTGGGTGTAAATATAATTTCCCCCATTGTTCAGTCATGCTGGGAGTTGTAGTTTTGCAACAGCTGAAGGCACCCTGGTTGGGAAACACTGGTCTAGTTTTATGATCAGCCGTATAAAGGAGCCCGCAGGGGTGCAAGGTGCTGCATGACTGTCTTATTCATGAGACAACACTGATACCTTGCACTGTTGCTACTAAAAGTATGGTGACACAGCAAGGAGCAGCCGAAAGCACTGAAGAGGCTGCGGTGCTGGCACAAGGTGACCAGCGGGGGGATTCAAGAGGTGGACCCCACACCAATCTAATACTGATGAGCCATTTTTTAACACCACTTTTTTTAACCTCACAAAAAGGGTTTTTCACATCTGACAAAGTTCTCCCCTATTCACAGGATAGGGGAAAACTAGCTGATCGCAGGGGGGTCCAACCACCGTGGCCCCCCTGCAATCTCGATAATGGGGACCCCAGTCTCCCATTAGAATGTGCGCAGACCCTCTTTTTTTTTTTCTATGTTAGCTAGAAACAAGCAAACACTGTATTTGGCTGTTTCTGACAGCTTCTGTAGAGATTGAATGGAGACCCGCCGCTCCATCGGGTCCCCGTACTCAAAATCAATAACTAGCAAATCACAGGGCTCCCCCCTCCAATCATCTAGCTATCCCCTACCCTGTGGATTGGTATAACTACGGGAATACCCCTTTAAATGCCTGCAAATATTTGTTTTTGCCGTATTCTTTTTAATCCTTGGCTTCTAAAGGCGCAGAGGCTGCGGTTACACCTGGGCCCAAAAAGGTCCATCTAACCCCTATGAGAAGACTATTACTACCAATGAAGATTGATAGTTGGGGTCCCCCAGTTCCACATTTTCTACTGAGGGGCAGGAGCTTAAAGGGGTACTCCTCTGGGGGGAAAAAATACATTTGGAATCAACTGGTGACAGAATGTTAAACAGATTTGTAAATGACTTCTATTAAAAAATCTTTATCCTTCCAGTACTTTTTAGTAGCTGTATGCTACAGAGGAAGTGCTTTCTTTTTGAATTTCTTTTTTGTCTTATCCACAGTGCTCTCTGCTGACACCTGATGCCCGTATCAGGAACTGTCCAGAGCAGGAGAGACTCCCCATTGTAAACCTATGCTGCTCTGGACAGTTACTGCCACGGACAGAGGTGTCAGCAGAGAGCTCTGTGGACAAGACAAAAAAAAAAAGAAAATAATTTCCTCTGTAGCATACAGCTGCTAATAAGTACTGGAAGGGTAAAGATTTTTTTGAATACAAGTAATTTACAAATCTGTTTAACTTTCTGCCACCAGTTCATAAAAAAATTAATTATATATTATATATATATTTATATAAATAAATAATAAAAAAAAATTCCACCGGAGTACCCCTTTAATGTTGAATGTCTTAAGATTATCCAGTAACAGCAACTATTTTTAATAAAATAAATCAATCAATAAATAAATAAATATATATATATTTTTTTTTTAAATAGACATGGATCTCTCATATTGGCAAGTTCTGCAAAACCTTTACTAGGGCCCTCTGAGCCCTACACAGTATCCTCTCTAGGGCATACTGGACCCTCTTGGGCATCAGGGCCTGGGTGTAAATATAATTTCCCCCATTGTTCAGTCATGCTTGGAGTTGTAGTTTTGCAACAGCTGGAGGCACCCTGGTTGGGAAACACTTGCCCTACAGTTACAATATCGGTTCTAGCGGTTTTACTTATACCCAGGCTGTGTATACACCATTTGGGCATCGGCAGTATTTTCTAACTAGTGTGCCTCCAGCTGTTGCAAAACTACATCTCCCAGCATGCCCGGACAGCCGTTGGCTGTCCGGGCATGCTGGGAGTTGTAGTTTTGCAACAGCTGGAGGCACACTGGTTAGAAAACACTTGCCCTATAGTTACAATATTGGTTCTAGCTGTTTTACCTATACCCCCGCCATGTGTACACCATTTATAAATGACAATATGGCCCAGGACCAGGCTTTCTGTATGACCAGTCAGCAACGCTTTCCATACGATAAAATGAATGAGCATTTTCACCCTCCTCCGATCCCATTTACTTAGCTCGATTTGCTTAGACAGAGAAACGCTGCAGCCAAATTGCATCATCACGTAACCAGGAATATAATTGTAGCCGGCTGTCGTCTCCAAGCAACTCCAGCTTATCCTTCATACACGACAGGAAGGAAAAGAGCAAACAAACCTCTGAAAATAACCTGCCCGGCTCTGACAGCCTGTCCTGGGTACACACAACAATAAGAGCTTCATTACTTCTCTAATAGAACTGCCATTTACTAGGATGGGGACACGTCACCTGGGTCCGGCTTTACAGATCACGCCGGGTCCACACTGCCTTTTTCGGATTGCATTTAATGTATATGCTATGAAAAAAAAATGTCCGACATATTCCACACAGGTTGTGAGGGATGTTTAGTGTTTTCGTGAGGTGTTCATATACACTGCTCAAAAAAATAAAGGGAACACTAAGATAACACATCCTAGATCTGAATGAATGAACTAATCGTATGAAATACTTTCGTCTTTACATAGATGAATGTGCTGACAACAAAATCACACAAAAATTATCCATGGAAATCACATTTATCAACCCATGGAGGTCTGGATATGGAGTCACACTCAAAATCTAAGTGGAAAACCACACTACAGGCTGATCCAACTTAAAACAAGTCAAAATGGGGCTCAGTAGTGTGTGTGGCCTCCACGTGCCCGTATGACCTCCCTACAATGCCTGGGCATGCTCCTGATGAGGTGGCGGATTGTCTCCTGAGGGATGTCCTCCCAGACCTGGACTAAAGCATTCGCCAACTCCCTGACAGTCTGTGGTGCAACGTGGCGTTGGTGGATGGAGCGAGACGATGTCCCAGATGTGCTCATTCGGATTCAGGTCTGGGGAACGGGCGGCCAGTCCATAGCCTCAATGCCTTCCTCTTGCAGGGACTGCTGACACACTCCAGCTACATGAGGTCTAGCATTTTCTTGCATTAGGAGGAACCCAGGGCCAACCGCACCAGCATATGGTCTCACAAGGGGTCTGAGGATCTCATCTCGGTACCTAATGGCAGTCAGGCTACCTCTGGCAAGCACATGGAGGGGTGTGTGACCCCCAAAGAAATGCCACCCCAAACCATTACTGACCCACCGCCAGTCATGCTGGAGGATGTTGTGGGCAGCAGAACGTTCTCCACGGCGTCTCCAGACTCTGTCACGTCTGTCACATGTGCTCAGTGTGAACCTGCTGTCATCTGTGAAGAGCACATGGCACCAGTGGTGAATTTGCCAACCTTGGTGTTCTCTGGCAAATGCCAAAAGTCCTGCAGTGTTGGGCTGTAAGCACAACCCCTACCTGTGGACATCGGGTCCTCATACCACCCTCATGGAGTCTATTTCTGACCGTTTGTGTGAACACGTGCACATTTGTGGCCTGCTGGAGGTCATTTTGCAGGGCTCTGGCAGTGCTCCTCCTTGCACAAAGGCGGAGGTAGCGGTCCTGCTGCGGGGTTGTTGCCCTCCTAAGGCCTCCTCCACGTCTCCTGATGTACTGGCCTGTCTCCTGGTAGCGCCTCATGCTCTGGACACTACGCTAAAAGACACAGCAAACTTTCTTGCCACAGCTCGCATTGATGTGCCATCCTGGATGAGCTGCACTACCTGAGCCACTTGTGTGGGTTGTAGACTCAGTCTCATGCTATCACTAGAGTGTAAGCACTGCCAGCATTCAAAAGTGACCAAAACATCAGCCAGGAAGCATAGGAACTGAGAAGTGGTCTGTGGCCACCACCTGCAGAACCACTCCTTTATTGGGGGTGTCTTGCAAATTGCCTATAATTTCCACCTGTTGTCTGTTCCATTTGCACAACAGCATGTGAAATTGATTGTCAATCAGTGTTGCTTCCTGAGTGGACAGTGTGATTTCACAGAAGTGTCATTGACTTGGAGTTACATTGTGTTGTTTAAGTGTAAGTGATGTCATTACAAACTTGGTGAAATTGGACACCCCCGCTAAAAAAATTTTTTTTTTGCTATTTTTGGGGGATTTTTGTTTCTACACAGTTAATTTTACAGTTTTTGTTTCATAGGATATACATCTCTCTCCAAAACAAAACTGTAGCACTGCTTCGTTTTACTGCAATATGCAGCCCTGACGCTCCTGCTCTAGGGCACATTCACACGCGATACTTGCAGATTGCTGGCGGACCTATTGAAGTAAATGGTAGCGAAACTTGCAGTGGCTAGCGATCTCCAGGCCGGCAGTGGAAGCTTGGAGCTTCCATGTTCGTGACACCACGCCCCCCCCCCCATTGATGTCTATAGCAGGGGGCATGACTGTTAGTAAGTAGCCGTCACGCCTCCTCCCATAGACATGAATAGAGGGGGTTGTGACATCATGAACATGGAAACTTGCCAGTCATCCGGCACGGAGCGGAGTTCGCTCCGTGCACCAGATGACTGTGGCGCTACGCAGTGGAGATCGCGGGGGTCCCCAGCGACGAGACCCCGGCAATTAGACATCTTATCTCCTATCCTTCGGATAGGGAATAAGATGGTTTCTCGCAGAGTACCCCTTTAATAGGCAGTTTGTTTCCCAACTCGTCTTACCTATAGTCTTATATACAGTTAGAAATAAGAAAAAGATTTATGGTTCAGCTCACCACCCAATACACTGGATAACAGGACTGCGGCTGTAGTGCGGCACTGCAGGAGTATTTGGAGCGCGGACAATGCGGGCCATAACCCGTATAGAATGGATAGAACAAAAATGGTGGGGTCCAGCTCACAAAGATATCAATTAAAACATAACTTTTACTGAGTGGTATTAAAACATGATTATCATTATGGTCCCTATGAGCAAACTGAACGTGCTCTCATTTCTTGTACAGGTCTATTGGTATTATCAGTGTACTGGCCTCACATCAGTCCACATCAACAGGACTATACCCATTAGTTCCCTGAGAAACCCCGAAATGGGCGGGAAACGCGTCGGAACGGGAACATATGTAATGTTTTTATATATTATTCACAATTTTTTGCACAAGAGGTGATATGATTTGAGGTGTACACCTGTAAAACTAGTGGTGAGTTACAAGCTCCTGTTATATATATAACTATATCTAAAGGTTGTATACATAGGAATTGGCAGAGCAATTTGAATTGCTTGCTCTGTCCCAGTACCAGGAGAGAGTGCATATTACGGATGTGCGTCGGCCCGTCCATCCTGGGGGACCGACGTATTGCTCCGTACTTACCACTTATAATATCTATATAAAGCCCATTAGTCTGGATTGGCTTTAGACTAGCATGGTTATTTACAGGTGTTGTGATATTTTGGTTTATTAATATAGGTCACACAATTATATAGTCACAATTTGGATAAGTTATTAATTTTAAGCCATACCAATAAAATTTAATACTTTTAAGTACCGTATTTTTCGCCCTATAGGACGCACCGGCATATAAGACGCACCCAATTTTAAAAGGTCCAAAATCTAGAAAAAAAAAAAAGATTCTGAACCCAACAGTGATCTTCAACCTGTGGACCTCCAGATGTTGCAAAACTACAACTCCCAGCATGCCCGGACAGCCAACGGCTGTCCGGGCATGCTGGGAGTTGTAGTTTTGCAACATCTGGAGGTTCGCAGGTTGAAGACCACTGGTATAGGAGGTAATACTCACGTGTCTCCGCCGCTCCGGACCCGTCACCGCTGCCCTGGATGTCGCTCCATCGCTGTCGCCGAGTCCCCGTCGCTCCGGACGTCTTCTTCCCCGGGATCCACGCTCTCTGTCATCACGCCGCTACGCACGCCGCTCCTATTGGATGACGGGAGGGCGTGCGCGACGACGTGATGACGATGAAGGAGAGCGCCGGCCATGCAGAGGATCCCGGCACGGAGCAGACACCGAGGAGGCAGGTAAGGTCCCTCCCGGTGTCCTGTAAGCTGTTCGGGACGCCGCGATTTCACCACGGTGGTCCCGAACAGCCCGACTGAACAGCCGGGTTAGTGTCATTTTCGCTTCAGACGCGGCGGTCAGCTTTGATCGCCGCGTCTGAAGGGTTAATACAGGGCATCACCGCGATCGGTGATGTCCTGTATTAGCCGCGGGTCCCGGCCTCAGGGACCGCCGCGATAGGTGTGTATTCGCCGTATAAGACGCACCAACTTCCCCCCCCCCCCCAGATTTGGGGAAGAAAAAGTGCGTCTTATACGGCGAAAAATACGGTATATCTATTACTGGGGTCCTAAAGGGCTGTGATATAATATGGTATTAAAACATGAAAAAAAGCAACTAAAACCTAAAGGGGAATTAAAAACAAAACGTAGTTTTGTTTTTTATTCACCTTTAGGTTTTTGTTGCTTTTGTTCATGTTTTAATACCACTCAGTAAAATGTATGTATTAATTTCTATCTTCTATACCGGTGGTCTTCAACCTGCAGACCTCCAGATGTTGCAAAACTACAACTCCCAGCATGCCCGGACAGCCGTTGGCTGTCCGGGCATGCTGGGAGTTGTAGTTTTACAACATCTGGAGGTCCGCAGGTTGAAGACCACTGTTCTATACTGTGTTCTGGTCTGTGAGTCATTGCCCTGATGATTTACTATCTGTATCTGGCCTACACTGTATCCTTCTGGGTTACCATGTGCTGTACTCTACGTATATAACAAATTCTATATTGGGTTAGAATAATGATTACAGTAACAGCTGCCACAGAAAGGAAATCTCTTCGGCGGCCTGTTTTCTCCATCCTCTATTGTACATTCGTATAAATGTATTAATCATAATGACATCTACATAACAGGAAAGGACATTACAGACCCCCTGTTGCTTACAATGAAATAAGAGATTTTAAAGTAAAGCGATTTTACACACATACAAAAAAATAAAAAAAATAAAAAAATCAACAAATGTCTGATGCCAATTGCCCCATCACAAAGGAAAAATTCCTTCCCGACCCCAAAATGACATCAGAATAAATGCCTGGATCGACATTCTATCCACATGAATCTAGTATACAGAACCTCTTATGTTATACTTGAACTTGTTTATTGAGTCAGACATCACGTGGCAGAGAGTTCCATAGTCTCACTGCTCTTACAGTAAAGAATCTCTGTCTGTGATGATGGTGAAACCTTCTTTCCTGCCCCCTTGTCATGGTTACCGGCCTAGGTATAAAAAGATCACTAGAAACATCTCTGTACTGTCCCATTCATATATTAATATAAGAAAACAGATTGCAGGACGTTACTGTAACCTGAAAAGGAGACTGGGTCATGTGCGAAAAATGACGATGACACTGTTCACCATTGAGCAAGCCAGTGTTTCCCAACCAGGGTGCCTCCAGCTATTGCAAAACTACAAATCCCAGCATGCCCGGACAGCCATTGGCTGTCCGGGCATGCTGGGAGTTGTAGTTTTGCAACAGCTGGAGGCACCCCGGTTGGGAAACACTGGAGTAAGCATATGTTCTAAATGGCTGACACGTTTAAAGGGGTAATCCATTGGAAAAATGTTTTCTTTATTTTTATTTTTTTAAACAGATTTGTAAATTACTTCTATTAAAAAATCGTCATCCTTACAGCACTTATCAGCTGCTCTTATGATCCACAGGAAGTTCGTTTCTGTTTGAATTTCCTTTCTGTCTGACCACAGTGCTCTCTGCTGACACCTCTGTCCATTTTAGGAACTTTCCAGAGTAGGAGCAAATCCCCATAGCAAACCTAAAACCTATCCTGCCCTGGACAGTTCCTAAAAGGGACAGAGGTGTCAGCAGAGAACACTGTGGTCAGGCAGAAAGGAAATTCAAAAAGAAAATTACTTCCTGTGGATCATAAGTACTGGAAGGATTAAGATTTTTTAATAGAAGTAATTTACAAATCTGTTTAACTTTCTGGCACCAGTTGAAATATATATATATATATATGTTTTCCAGTGGAGTACCCCTATAAAATGAGTAAGCAGAGAAATGAATCTACATCAGTTTATGTGTTAAGCTTAAACATTTCTCCTCGGAAACTATTTGGATAATTCAGAAGGCTTTCAGGAACGAAGTAATGAGTGCAGTGTTTTTTGTCAAAACATCAAATCACCCAGGTGACTCAGCCGCCCGAACCCCCGCCCCGCCGGCTCACTACGACTCAGATTGGGTTCCTTGTGACTTCTGGCATTTCCAAAAACTAAAATCATCTTTGAAAGGGAAGAGATTTCAGACGATGAGGTTCAGTAAAGTATGACAAGACGGCTGATTCCAACAAAGGATTCTGCAGTGTTTCGGACTGTGTTTGGGAGAACTGTGTGAAATCCAAAAGGTGCCTACTTTAAAGGGGTACTCTGCTGCTCAGCGTTTGGAACAAACTGTACCGTAAGCTGGAGCCGGGAGCTCGTGAAGCTATAACCCCGCCCCCTCATGACGTCACGCCCCTTAAATACAAGCATATGGGAGGGGCATGACAGCCTTCACGCCCCCTCCCAAAGACTTGCATTGAGGGGCGGAGCTATGACGTCACAAGCACCCGGCGCCGGCTCCAGTGTTTGGAACAGTTGGTTCCAAACGCTGAGCAGCGGAGTACCCCTTTAAACAGGACTGAGGCGTCATTGTCCTATGCCCAATAATTATTGTATCTTCGTTAATAAATATCATCATTAATAAGAATATATTTTGAATGACATGGCTGGATACTTTCTGGACAAAGTCTGTGCAAGAGATGGGGGGAAATGTGCTCTGGACAAGTAGGGAGACACCTAGTGGCAGCTTTTTTTTAAACACAAAACATAGAAAACTTAATTTTTCTTTAAACAAAGTACATTAGAAAGATTATTTTATTTACCATAAGGAGAGCAACAGCAAAAAAATGTTTTATTGACAGTGCCCATTTAACGCTTTGCTGTAGTTGTAGGAAACAGTTCAGGATAAGATGTTGTGTGTGTGTGTGAGAACACAAGGAGTGGCACAATTTCCCATTATATAACTTGTCTATAGGATATGTCATCAGTTTTCCCCTCTGGAGGCTGCATCACTGATTTATTGTTGTTCCTGAGTTGGTGGAGATTAGCTGCTACAATGTCTCCAAACACTGCACACAGCACGGCTGCACATATATTGGAGTGCCCAGACATCACTGCAGAGGTGGTCAGGCTACCATGTTTTTTGTTTGCTTTTTTAACATACTCTATAAAGCAGTTTTAAAAAATATTTTAGATTACTGTAAAACTGATGGAAATTTGTAACCAATAGATAGGAAAACCCTTTAAAGTCCTGTTAAAGGAAATCTGTCATCGGTATCACCCGCACTAACCCGTCATACAGGCCTGTGGTGCAGGTGATACTGATCAAAATGATACTCACCGCATCCCGAACAGTCGCTTCACTCCGCCATAATTCATCTTTTTCGGTACATGCAAATTAGTTGCTTGTGGCATGGGCGGAGCTACGAAATCTACTCCGGGCACGGTGATGTCATCTTTGCCAGGTGGGTTGCGCCCAGCTCCTCCATAGTCCTAATCCCCCTCCCTGCTCGCTCGGCCTGTTACTGTACTGCACATGCGCCGCTTCCTGGGTACACCCGAAAGCGGCATTCAGCTGAGTTTCATTCCCGCAGCCACCTTGGGCCTGTAAGGAGCCTCCATGCGCCCTCCTCCTGTCATCTCCTGGCAAAGATGATGTCACAGTGCCCTGAGCTAGGTCCGTAGCTCAGCCCATGCCCCAAGCAACTAATTTGCATATACCAAAAAAGATGAATTACGGCGGAACAGAGACGCGGTAAGTATCATTTTGATCAGTATCACCCGCACTACAAGGTTAGTGCAGGTGATGCGGATGACAGATTTCCTCTAAATATTTTTACTTGTCAGGGTCCCCCGCAGATTACAGCCGACCACTTACAGCCTCAGTAATCTTTGGGAGGTCTTTTTTTTTTTTTTTCCTAAACAAAAAAAGTGATTTGTAAAAAAAATAAATAAAAATTAAAAAAAATTTACATAAGAGCTGCGAAAATAATTCACACAGTAATTCCCAGATCTGAAGTAATGATCATAGGAGCTGGAATTTTTACGGATTTAGTTCCAGTAAACCCAATGAAGAGCCCTATAATCGGCCCCTGCCCAAGCGCACGTCAGAAAATCAGTACAAGATGTGAAAATATGAAGATGAATATCAAACATCAAATGTTCCAGGGCGGATACTTCGTTTCCAGTAAAAGAATTTAGAGGGTCAGCCAGAAGCTGCTTGGAACTAGAGTCATTTTTATTGGAGCCAATACGATAAAGGTAACAATGCAATGTTGAGGGGGTGAGGATCAAGATTCAAGGGGGTTTACATCCCCAGGTAACAGTGGACAATGGTTTATAATCAGGGCTCGAGTCCTGAAGGAACGGCGTTCCTTTGCTTTTTCCACAGGAGGAACGCCGTCCCTGTTACACTAGTCCTGCAGGACCGACCTCTCTGTTCTTACCCTCCCTCCTCTCCTCCCTGGCCCGGACTGCTAGATGCTGGAGATGTCGGACCTGTGATGATGTCACCATCACATGTTGGGGGCGGAGCTTAGCTGTGGAGGAGAGGGAAGATCGTGGTTGAAGGACCTGTGTGATGCTGTGGAGGAGGCGGGGCTGAGTTGGAGGAGAGGTCACATGTCAATCCAGTAAAGTAATTACATGGAAGGAGGTTTGTTACAATGTGTCACCACAGTGGTAAGGAGATTACAATAGGAGTAGGTTTGTTACAGTGTGTCACCCCAGTAGTAAGGAGATTACATGAGGAGGAGGTTTGTTACTGTGTGTCACCCCAGTAGTAAGGAGATTACATGAGGAGGAGGTTTGTTACAGTGTGTCACCTCCGTAGTAGGGTGATTACATGAGGAGGCGGTTTGTTACAGTGTGTCACCCCAGTAGTAAAGAGATTATATGAGGAGGAGGTTTGTTACATTGTGTCACCTCCGTAGTAAGGTGATTACATGAGGAGGAGGTTTGTTACAGTGTGTCACTCTTATACTCCGTAGGCAGATGTATGCCTGTAGTTTTTTTACGCAAACTGGGCGGTGTATTAGAAATCTTGGGTGAGTTCCCACACTTTTTTTTTCCAGGACTTGACGCCTGTTAATAATATCAAAATCCCCTGCCACCCCAATGCCGATGCTTCCCTGATCCCCTGACAGTCTTTCCTGACAGGGCCCCAGTGATGACATAGCGTTGGATGAGGATGCATGTGTTCTGAATGAGAAGTAAGCCAACGTCAAACATCTCTGGCAACAGTTTATTCCTCCAAAATAAAAGATCAGGAAGTGGAAATCCAACATGCCTGATCCTTCTCCTTCCGTGGGGTAGTAGTCAGTCGGCGCTCCCACACACTTTTGCCGGCCCCACTAAAATTGGTGGCCTTAGCCAACATGTATCTAATGTGTATGACCAGCTTTACTTCTTTTATTACTTTATACCAGTGGTCTCCAAACTGTGGACCTCCAGCTGTTGCAAAAATACAACTCCCAGCATGCTGGGAGTTGTAGTTTTGCAACAGCTGGAGGTCCACAGTTTGGAGACCTAGGCTTTATCCAATTGTCAGCTGTTTGTAAAAGATTTCACGGAGTTTGTATTTCGCTGAAATACCACAGGGTGTGTGTGTGCGTGCAAGAGGAAAGACATTGACAGGACTCACCTGAAAAGATCGTCAGCGAGTGACTGTTCTCTGGCTTGCTGAGTTTGCTCCTGAGAAAAAAAATGTAACTTTATGTAAATTTATATTTATGCTTCGGCAACTATGATGCTTCTTTTGGGGGGGGTCCACATTTTTTTTTTTTTTCTGGTTGCAGCACTACACAGATGACACTCACACTCACATTTACTGCAAATGGACTAGTGATGTCATGTTGCCATTACTTATGAATCTATTTATAGAAGTTTTTAATTTATTTTATTTTTTATAAATATAAATGTATTTTTTCTTCTATAGCAGTATTTTCCAACCAGTGTGCCTCCAGCTGTTGCAAAACTACAACTCCCAGCATGCCCGGACAGCCTTTGGCTGTCCGGGCATGCTGGGAGTTGTAGTTTTGCAACAGCTGGAGTTGCACTGGTAGAAAAAATACTGCTATAGAAGAAAAAATACTGCTATAGAGAACAACAAGAAAGACTTCTGTTTGCCGCAATAGCGTATCTTCAAGATCAGCACATAGTCATGGCTGGTACGGCAGTATGTGAATCCAGCACTATCAGTTTAATCTTGTTTTGTTGTGCAAGCAAAGAAAACTAGATTTTACTGCTCCACTAAAGGGCCATAAATAAGCGTGCATAACAGCTAAGTATACTCTTCTGCTTTTGTATTTCCCCTTTCAGGTTCCTTACCTCCATTTCCTGGCGTAACCACTGTTCTAGCTCGGAGTTCTTCTTTCTGTCGTGAGCTATAAGATCGGAGCCTCCGATGATGTGAGGAAAGCTCCCAGCCCCGGGATATGCAATCTGTTAACACAGAGAATAATACCATATGAAGTATCAAGCGTCAGCAGTGTAACTCCAGTAATATATACGCAATCCCGGGTCCAATGTGTAAAATAGGAAGTTTGAGCCACCATTTAAAAAGGTTTTACTATGGAGACAACTTATTTTTATCAGTAGGATCCTCCTAGTAAAAAATAAATAAAAAAAAATAAAAGATAAGCATCGCTGCGAAAACCTGGCAACAGGTGTGCATTTCCCCTGAAGCGCCACCACAGGCTGAAGTAAGTATTACACAATGCTCTTTAAAAGGGGTGCTCAGGTGGAAAACGATATATTATATTTATTTTTTTCAAATCAACTGGTGTCAGAAAGTTAAACAGATTTGTAATTTACTTCTATTCAAAAAAATCCAAATCCTTCCAGTTCTTATCAGCTGCTACAGAGGAAGTTGTGTTGTTCTTTCCAGTCTGACCACAGTGCTCTCTGCTGCCACCTCTGTCCATGTCAGGAACTGTCCGAGGCAGGAGAGGTTTTCTATGGAGATTTTCTCCTACTCTGGACAGTTCCTGACATGGACAGAGGTGTCAGCAGAGAGCACTGTGGTCAGACAGAAAAGAACTATACAACTTCCTCTGTAGTCTACAGCAGCTGATAAGTATTGGAAGTAGAGATGAGCGAACTTACAGTAAATTCGATTCGTCACAAACTTCTCGGCTCGGCAGTTGATGACTTATCCTGCGTAAATTAGTTCAGCCTTCAGGTGCTCCGGTGGGCTGGAAAAGGTGGATAAATTCCTAGGAAAGAGTCTCCTATGACTGTATCCACCTTTTCCAGCCCACCGGAGCACCTGAAGGCTGAACTAATTTATGCAGGCTAAAGTCAGCAACTGCCGAGCTGAGAAGTTCGTGACGAATCGAATTTACTCTAAGTTCGCTCATCTCTCATTGGAAGGATTAAGAATTATTTTTTTTATTATTAAGTAAGTAATTTACAAATCTGTTTAACTTTCTGGAGCCAGTTGATATGAAATTTTTTTTTACACCGGAGTACTCCTTTAACCCCTTAAGGACGCAGGACGTAAATGTACGTCCTGGTGAGGTGGTACTTAACGCACCAGGACGTACATTTACGTCCTAAGCATAACCGCGGGCATCGGAGCGATGCCCGTGTCATGCGCGGCTGATCCCGGCTGCTGATCGCAGCCAGGGACCCGCCGGCAATGGCCGACGCCCGCGATCTCGCGGGCGTCCGCCATTAACCCCTCAGGTGCCGGGATCAATACAGATCCCGGCATCTGCGGCAGTGCGCGATTTGAATGAATGATCGGATCGCCCGCAGCGCTGCTGCGGGGATCCGATCATTCATAACGCCGCACGGAGGTCCCCTCACCTTCCTCCTTCCGGCTCCCGGCGTCTTCTGCTCTGGTCTGAGATCGAGCAAACCAGAGCAGAAGATGACCGATAATACTGATCTGTTCTATGTCCTATACATAGAACAGATCAGTATTAGCAATCATGGTATTGCTATGAATAGTCCCCTATGGGGACTATTCAAGTGTAAAAAAAAAATGTTAAAAAATGTAAAAGTAAAAGTAAAAGTAAAAGTAAAAAAAAAAAAGTGAAAAATCCCCTCCCCCAATAAAAAAGTAAAACGTCCGTTTTTTCCTATTTTACCCCCAAAAAGCGTAAAAAATTTTTTGATAGACATATTTGGTATCGCCGCGTGTGTAAATGTCAGAACTATTAAAATAAAATGTTAATGATCCCGTACGGTTAACGGCGTGAACGAAAAAAAAAAGTTCAAAATTCCTACTTTTTTAATACATTTTATTAAATAAAAAATTATAAAAAATGTATTAAAAGTTTTTTATATGCAAATGTGGTATCAAAAAAAAGTACAGATCATGGCGCAAAAAATGAGCCCCCATACCGCCTCTTATACGGAAAAATAAAAAAGTTAAGGGTTCATCGAAATAAATTGATTATAAACGTACTAATTTGGTTAAAAAGTTTGTGATTTTTTTTAAGCGCAACAATAATATAAAAGTATGTAATAATGGGTATCATTTTAATCGTATTGACCCTCAGAATAAAGAACACACGTCATTTTTACCATAAATTGTACGGCGTGAAAACAAAACCTTCCAAAATTAGCAAAATTGCGTTTTTCGTTTTAATTTCCCCACAAAAATAGTGTTTTTTGGTTGCGCCATACATTTTATGATATAATGAGTTATGTCATTACAAAGGAGAACTGGTCGCGCAAAAAACAAGCCCTCATACTAGTCTGTGGATGAAAATATAAAAGAGTTATGATTTTTAGAAGGCGAGGAGGAAAAAATGAAAACGTAAAAATTAAATTGTCTGAGTCTTTAAGGCCAAAATGGGCTCAGTCCTTAAGGGGTTAAAAGGAAAACTGTCAGATATCTTCTCCCGCACTATCCACAGTACTGGTTGATAGTGTTGGAGATTCTGATTAAAACGAGCCCTACCTTACCCAGATCCGCCCGGCTGTTCGCCTGCAATTGTAGTTTTATTCTATGTGTATATCTTGCTGTAACTGGCATGGGCGGGGCTTCTGCAGCTAACTGGCACTGATGTCAGCGCTGCTTATGAATATTCATCTCCCCTCCCTTCAGTTAGGAGCAGCGAAGAGAGGGAGAACTGGAGGGAGGGGGGATGAATATTCATAAGCGGCGCTGACTTCAGTGCCAGTTAGCTGCAGAAGCCCCGCCTGTGCCAGTTACAGCAAGATATACACATAGAATAAAACTACAATTGCGGGCGAACGGCCGGGCGCATCCGGGCAAGGTAGGGCTCGTTGGAATCAGCGTCTCCCGCACTATCCACCAGTGCCTGTGGATAGTGCGGGAGAAAATATCTGACAGTTTTCCTTTAAGGCCATGTTCACATGACGGAATATCCGCAGAAATATGCCGCTCAGAGTCCCATTGATTTCTGCAAATTCCGCTTGAAAATGCATTGCTGTTTATGAAGACGGCACATTTCCGAGCGGTTCTAGCGCCGACGGAATAGGCAAATGTGCAGAATGTCTCCCCCTGTTTTCAGGTGGACAATCTGCACATTCAGTACTGTAATATACTTTTAGAAGTCGCCAGGGTGCACTAAGTAAATAAAAAAAAGGTATTGCAGCCGGCAAGTACTGGCCATGATAAAATATTGCTGGACCATCCCATTTGAATAAATAAAGCTACTTGTGTAATGCACAGACATGTCAGGTCCTCTAAGGAGAAAGGGATAGGCAGAGATGCTCTTTGTAGCTGCCTTCCACTTAGAGTATCCCACATGGGCAGATTATAGCTGCATTTTTTGCATCTGGATTACAGTCACAAGTCCCGTCCTGTCCATGGGTCTAATGATCAGAACCAACAAGCCAAGGCTTGTGGCCATAATATGCTCACGTGTGGGGAGTCTTAGGGTCTATTCACACGGAGGAATTCTGCCTCAAATGGAAGCCCAATACACTTCTATGGGATTCTGAACTCCCGTTGACACTTCGGAATTTCCGCAAGCGGAAATTCCGAAGTGTCAACGGGAGAGCAGAATCCCATAGAAGTGTATTGGGCTTCCATTTGAGGCAGAATTCCTCCGTGTGAACAGACCCTCAGACTAAAAGCTGAGGGTCCTGGATGAAGCTCTTAATGCCTCAAAATTCCTAATAAGGTATATGGTTTTTCTTACTGCCAAGAACAACAGAACTATTCTCTCTGCATTTGACCCCTTTATATAACAATGCATTCATTATATGTTCCCATAGTTGTGCGCTAATTTGCCAATTACAGCGATCACCCCTGAGATCACCAAACCAGGTCAGCGATAAAGTATCAGTACAGCGTTGCATGTTATTACCTTTCTGAATTTCTTGAAATTAGCCACATTTTCTCGATGAGCGTTGCTCGTGGTCTGACTATTTCTTGCTGGTCGGCTGACAACTAAACTTCGGAACTCCGACACCAAGAGTTTACTTGGGACCTCATCATCATTTTCTTGTTTTAGTCGGAAAGGCACCTAAAGCAATAAAAAAAAAAAAAAAAAAGAAAAAAAAGTTGAATATAATGCAGAGAAGCAATAAATCATTCTCAAGTGTGTAAAGGTGTATGCAGGGTGCCTAATGTACTATGGAAGGACATATAAAGCAGACCTGTCCGCAGGCTAGATCGGGCTAGTCATCAGGATACCGAGCATACTTTTTTTTTTTTTTTTGTTCCTCTGCACGGAAGGAGCCTAAGTATGTCCAGTCCATGTCTCCTTTATCACCGTCCTCAACTCCATTGTTTTCATAATAGCAAAAATGCTTACATTGTGCTGGAAAGGACTAGAGACGATAAAAGTATGCCTGGAAACCTGATGACTAGCCCTACCTAGCCACTGTTTTCTTGCCAACAGGTCCTCTTTAAACATTCAAGGTGAACTATCAAAATAAGATGTGTGTGTGATTCAGTAGTAATGGTATATCTGACCCTTTATGTCACCTGTATAATGCAGAAGGTACCAGATTCCCCCTCTGGAGCTCAGCACCAGTAAGACCCAGAAACTTCCTAGTAAATTGTTCTCAAAAGCACTGTACCCTGTTCCCTACCCATTCACTCAGAAGCCCTGTACCCTGTTCCCTACCCATTCACTCAGAAGCACTGTACCCTGTTCCCTACCCATTCACTCAGAAGCACTGTACCCTGTTCCCTACCCACCCACTCAGAAGCACTGTACCCTATTCCCTACCCACCCACTCAGAAGCACTATACCCTGTTCCCTACCCACCCACTCAGAAGCACTGTACCCTGTTCCCTACCCATTTACACAAGCACTGTACCCTGTTCTCTACCTATTCAGAAGCACTGTACCCTGTTCCCTACCCATTTACTCAGAAGCACTGTACCCTGTTCTCTACCCATTCAGAAGCACTGTACCCTGTTCCCTACCCATTTACTCAGAAGCACTGTACCCTGTTCCCTACCCATTTACTCAGAAGCACTGTACCCTGTTCCCTACCCATTCAGAAGCACAGTACCCTGTTCCCTACCCATTTACTCAGAAGCACTGTACCCTGTTCTCTACCCATTCAGAAGCACTGTACCCTGTTCCCTACCCATTTACTCAGAAGCACTGTACCCTGTTCCCTACCCATTTACTCAGAAGCACTGTACCCTGTTCTCTACCCATTCAGAAGCACAGTACCCTGTTCCCTACCCATTCACTCAGAAGTACTGTACCCTGTTCTCTATCCATTCAGAAGCACTGTACCCTGTTCCTTACCCATTCACTCAGAAGCACTGTATCCTGTTCCCTACCCATTCACTCAGAAGCACTGTACCTTGTCCCCCAGCTCTGGGTCTGCTTCTAATGGACTAGTAGAGAGTTCTGAGCCAGGCCAGTGAGGATGCATGTAGTCTGGTTAAAACTCAATTTATATATTTTGGCTGTCGTTTCTCTATATTTACAACGGTTTTCCCTGCTGAAATATGGCTGCAATTTTGTGTCAAGACTTCTGCTCTAAGTCCAGGGCCAACTAACTGTGTTTCTGATGATCTGAACTGACAGCTTTAAGTAACCGGCATTACACTTACAACTTCGTTTCGGCTAAAAAAGCAATTTCTTCCTTCACATTCTTCCTTAAAGAAAAACGGTCATCTGTTCACCCACACTAAACCTAATACACTGGGTTATAGTGTGGGTGACCAGGAGACCGATGAGGGGTTAATGGGTAAATACATTCCGGTACTCCAGAGATCTGTCCCTTCGAAGATCTTCTTCCATCTTCAGTGAATTGCTCGCTGGAGGCGGGCCCGCCAGCTCAATTTGAATATTCATTGCCGAGAGTCATTTGAGCGCTGCGCCGACTGAGCGGTCAAATAACACGCGATTATGAATATACAAACTGAGCTGGCGGGCCCGCTTCCAGCGCGCAATTCACTGAAGATGGAAGAAGATCTTCAGAGGGACATAATTCTGGAGTACAGGAATGTATTTACCATTAACCCCTCATCGGTCTCCTGTTCACTCACACTATGACCCAGTGTATTGGGTTTAGTGTGGGTGAACATATGACAGTTTTCCTTTAAATTACCTAACACATTACTTATAGGATTTATGTTGGCTGAGCCTGACAATTTTGGCTGGATCAGCTAACCAGCTAACCTGTATGGGGGAAAATACCTAACCTATCCATTTATAATCGGAGATAACTGCTGGTTTGGGGACCCCCATACATAAATCTATACAATCAATTATAACGGGTTCTCACTGAGAAGAAAAGGAACAGTTTACTTTTGTATCTTCATGCTGGGATATAGGTTCCTGTTTGATTTTCGTCTCGGTCTTTATTGTCGGGTCAGCCAGGGCTTCCACCTACAGAAAAAAATTAAGAAATAAAGAGTCCATTCGGCGGCAATATGAACCAGATTCCTGAAATACTTGTCTGACACAGGCTTATACATGTATGGAATTATCAATAAGGGGAGATGGAAAATCCACAATATTAACTGAGAATAATTAATCCTCTGAAGCCACGGCACAAATATTACAGGAATGTAAAGCCGGCACAAGTTTTATTCTCTATTCATGCAGAGCCAATGAAAATGGGCGCAGTCATGAAAAGCATGCACAATTTGGTATGTGACGGCGGAGCCAAAAATGTGACAGAAATTATGTACCTAAAGACAGACCTTGTGATATATTTACCCCTTCAGAGGCCACAGAGTCTTTTTGATTTAGGCCATATTATTCTGATTCCCGAAATAGTCTCACCCTTCCATTTATCATACATACACACACATTATATAAATATATATATAGCTTAATACCTGGCGTTGCCCGTTTTTTCCTTTCTAATCCTTGTTGGGGAGGAAGCTTTTGACTTCATATCCCGTCTTCATATATTGTTGTCATATCCCAACCCCATATCCTGTTCTCATATCTCGACCTCCTATCCCGTCCTCCTATCTGGACCTCCTATCCTGGTCCTCCTACCCCGACCCCCTATCCAGACCCGTAATATGTGACCAGGTATTGAAATATCTCCAGCTGTACAGAAGTTATGTGGGAACATACATTTCCCATTGATTTGCATGGGACTTTTAACAAAAACCCCAACACTCACAAATGGGGGTAGTTAAGGGTTAAATTAACTATCCTATATTTTAAGTGGACATATAAGTAACATGTGACCATGTATTATGGAAATATCTCCAGCCGTTTGGAAGTTATGCAGTAATATATTTTCCACTGACTTGTATGGGACTTTAAACAAAAACCCCGCCCCTGGCAAATGGGGGTGAGTAAGGGTTAAATCACCTATCCTATGTTTGTTGCTGACATATAAGTAACATGTGGCCAAGTTTCATGTTAATATCTTTAGCCGTTTGGACGTTTTTGTGGAACACACACACACACGTTGAGTTTTATATATATATATATATATATATATATATATATATATATATATATACACCGTATTTATCGGGGTATACCACGCACCGGCCTATAACACGCACCCTCATTTTACCAAGGATATTTGGGTAAAAAAAGTTTTTTACCCAAATATCCATGGTAAAATGAGGGTGCGTGTGTGCGCGTGTATACCCCGATATACCCCAAGGAAAGGCAGGGGGAGAGAGGCCGTCGCTGCCCGCTTCTCTCCCCCTGCCTTTCCTGGGGTCTAGAGCGCTGCTGTCGGCCCTTTCCACCCCCTGGTTATCGGCACCGCTGCCCGTTCTGTCCCCCTGACTATCGGTGCCGGCGCCGATAGCCAGGGGGAGAGAAGCGGCGCCGACAGCCAGGGGGAGAGAAGGGGCAGCGGCACCCATTGCCGGCGCCACTGCCCCGTTGCCTCCCCCCATCCCCGGTGGCATAATTACCTGAGTCAGGTCCGCGCTGCTGCAGGCCTCCGTCGTGCGTCCCCAACGTCGTTGCTATGCGCGGCGCACTGACGTCATGCGCCGCGCCGTTCAGCGCATAGCAACGACGCCGGGGACGCACGACGGAGGCCTGCAGCAGCGCGGACCCGACTCAGATAATTATGCCACCGGGGATGGGGGGAGGCAACGGGGCAGCGGCGCCGGCAATGGGTGCCGCTGCCCCTTCTCTCCCCCTGGCTGTCGGCGCCGGCACCGATAGTCAGGGGGACAGAACTGGCAGCGGCGCCAATAACCAGGGGGTGAGAAGGGCCAACAGCAGCGCTCTAGACCCCAGGAAAGGCAGGGGGAGAGAAGCGGGCAGCGACGGCCTCTCTCCCCCTGCCTTTCCTGGGGGTGTATCGGCGTATAACACGCACACAGACTTTAGGCTAAAAATTTTAGCCTAAAAAGTGCGTGTTATACGCTGATAAATACGGTATTTATATATATATATATATATATATATATATATATATATATATATATATATATATATACATACACACACACATATATATATATATACACATATCCGACTCAAATCAGAATTCAGTTTAGAGTAATTCAGTCACCTATTTATCTCCCCACTGTTTTTGGATCCCTTGGAGATATTGGCAGGATTCCTTCAAGTATGTCTTTTGATATATACATCTGAGAGAGGCCTCTGCAAAGAAATACAGTGGCATCCACTACCCATAGTGCCCTAATGAATATGAAAAAAATAATAATAATAATTTCCATTACAAGATCTGAAAGTCGCAATAAGTTCGGACCTGAAACGCCAAAAGGATTTTAAGCATCAACTACAACCAGTGACCATTATACACTGCTCAAAAAAATAAAGGGAACACTTAAACAACACAATGTAACTCCAAGTCAATGACACTTCTGTGAAATCACACTGTCCACTCAGGAAGCAACACTGATTGACAATCAATTTCTCCTGCTGTTGTACAAATGGAACAGACAACAGGTGGAAATTATAGTCAATTAGCAAGACACCCCCAATAAAGGAGTGGTTCTGCAGCTGGTGACCACAGACCACTTCTCAGTTCCTATGATTCCTGGCTGATGTTTTGGTCACTTTTGAATGTTGGCGGTGATTTCACTCTAGTGGTAGCACGAGACGGAGTCTACAACCCACACAAATGGCTCAGGTAGTGCAGCTCATCCAGGATGGCACATCAATGCAAGCTGTGGAAAGAAGGTTTGCTGTGTCTGTAAGCGTAGTGTCTAGGGCATGGAGGCGCTACCAGGAGACAGGGCAGTACATCAGGAGACGTGGAGGAGGCCGTAGGACGGCAACAACCCAGCAGCAGGACCGCTACCTCTGCCTTTGTTCTGGAGGAGCACTGCCAAATGACCTCCAGCAGGCCACAAATGCGCATGTGTCCACTCAGTCAGAAACAGACTCCATGATAGTGGTATGAGGGCCCGACGTCCAGAGGTGGGCGTTGTGCTTACAGCCCAACACAGTACAGGACATTTGGCATTTGCCAGAGAACACCAAGATTGGCAAATTCGCCAATGGTGCCCTGTGCTCTTCACAGATGAAAGCAGGTTCACACTGAACACATGTGACAGAGTCTGGAGATGCCGTGGAGAACGTTCTGCTTCCTGCAACATCCTCCAGCATGACCAGTTTGGCGGTGGGTCAGTAATGGTGTGAGGTGGCATTTCTTTGGGGGCCGCACAGCCCTCCATATGCTTGCCAGAGGTAGCCTGACTGCCATTAGGTACCGAGATGAGATCCTCAGACCCCCCTTGTGAGACCATATACTGGTGCGGTTGGCCCTGGGTTCCTCCTAATGAAAGACAATGCTAGACCTCATATGGCTGGAGTGTGTCCGCAGTTCCTGCAAGAGGAAGGTATTGATGCTATGGACTGGCCGCCCGTTCCCCAGATCTGAATCCAATTGAGCACATCTGGGACATCATGTCTCGCTCCATCCACCAACGCCACACGTTGCACCACAGACTGTCCAGGAGTTGGCGGATGCTTTAGTCCAGGTCTGGGAGGACATCCCTCAGGAGACCATCCGCCACCTCATCAGGAGCATGCCCAGGCATTGTAGGGAGGTCATACGGGCACGTGGAGGCCACACACACTACTGAGTCTCATTTTGACTTGTTTTAAGGACATTACATTCAAGCTGGATCAGCCTGTAGTGTGGTTTCGACTTTGATTTTGAGTGTGACTCCATATCCAGACCTCCATGGGTTGATAAATTTGATTTCCATTGATAATTTTTGTGTGATTTGGTTGTCAGCACATTCAACTATGTAAAGACGAAAGTATTTCATACGATTAGTTCATTCATTCAGATCTAGGATGTGTTACCTTAGTGCTCCCTTTATTTTTTTGAGCAGTGTATAACTATACAAGTACAACAAGTGCCATGACCTTGCCCCACAATAACAGGCAGCACACACAACTGGATGCCAATGTGCTGATGTGAGAATCGCTGCCCTCCCACATTCTCGCCCTGGTGAGGGGCTGTGTACCTTTGGAGACCAATTCTTTTTAGTAGGGAACAACTTTAATCATTGTATTTTTGTGCATGTGTGTGTGACTGATAAAATGTGACATCTAACAAAGGCCGAACACCACAGTAAGCACAGCAGGCCTGTGTGAATGCTTTTGGCATCACTGCCACTGATATTACAGATCAATTTACACCGCACAAATAATTTTCCATTAATATCAATACTGATATAGACAGCAGCAGAAAAAAAGCCTCCAGAGCTGTGAATACACATTTTCTCTCAAACTAAAACAAACGTGCACGATTCTCAACTAGTATGTAAAAAAAAAATAAAAAGATGTTAATCTGCAATAAAAGAGAAAGACATGGACCATGGATTCTATGTTGTGCTGATGAATTGGACTGTGCACACTGGGCGCTCCATGCTAAATATATAACTATATAGAATGCTCGCTACTAATTATAAATATAGAATGCTCTCTGCTAATATATATTACAGTTAAAGCGTACCTGTCAAAAAAAAGTGATATGTTCCTCAGTACCTAATCCTGAGCATATAATTTTTATGTGTCTAGGACCTATATATCCAGAGAAAAGAGCATTTATCTGCTGCTGAGTTACTTTTTCATCTTGCTGGCTGGAGGGGGCGTGTCATTCTGTCTCCCTCACAGTGATGACTCATCTGCTCTGAGTCTAGGGAGCAGCCTGGGCAGTCACTCCCCTGTAACCCTTTCCTTTCTGGGTGTGTGTATGTACATTCCTATACATAGATGGGTATTTGCAGAGCATTGCACCCTTGTCAGTAGCTGCAGAGCATTACACCCCAGTGTCTGTAGAAGACCCTAGGGTGCAATGCTCTGCACATACCCCTCCCCCCATGTGTGTATATGTAAATTATTAAACAGGTGGGGGTATGAGCAGGCTGCAGAGCATTGCACCCTAGGGTCTGTGGAAGACACTAGGGTGCAATGCTCTGCAGTACACTTAGCCACATGTGCAGAAGCCCTGGCAGGGAGGATTGCTGAGATGCAGACAATTAGAGACCCAGCGGGGGCCGGGGCCGCAGCAAGAGCAGTACAAGTACAGTCACGATCCTCCAAGGCAGGCTACCCGGGCTCTAAAAATGGCAAGGGGGGGGGGGGGGGTGATGGCAGGGTGAGGGAGACAAAGGAAGAGCACATTCCCAATGCAGCCCTCTAGTACAGAGCTCTATGCTGCAGCAGCACAAGGGACAGACAGCACAGAGCTTGGCTGCAGACTTCTCTGTGCCCAATAGCATGCAAGGTAATGCCTCGCTCACCGTTCTGCAGGGGCTGAATTACTATGAAACCAACCTTGGTGCGAGTCCCGGAGACAGCGGGGAAGGGGGTTTAGACAAAAACTTCAGTAGGGCCTGCGAGTGTTTTCCGCACTGACTGTGTGTGTGCACTCTCTGTGCTCGTTCACAGGCAGTGCGTGCCCGTGTATACACTCTACTCGATACTGCTGGGATTGCCTATTCTGGATACTGGCACGCTAGTCTGTCTGGCTAAAAGAAAGGTGACCCCTAGTGGTGCCTATTTTGAGCTTCAATTTCGGGTGAAAAAAAATAAAAATTTTTAACAGTTGCATATTGTGAAATGGCATATTATAAATGAGTCCTGCAATATATCAAAAGTTTTCAACAATGACAGTGCCTCTTTAAAACTAGTTTTTAGTTAGAACTAGTTTTCCCTAGTGAAAACTAGTTTTGACTAAATGCCTTTGTAAAAACTAGTATTGACTGCTTTTCCCCAGTGAAAACTAGTTTTGACAGAACATCTTTGTGAAAACTACAATTGATTGCTTTTTCCTAGTTAAAACCACTTTTACTGAATGCTTTTGTTAAAACACCAGATTTTAGGGCTCTAGGGCTGCAACGATTATTTGATAAAATCAATAAAATTCAATAACTGGATTCGTTGTTGACGAATCCCGGTATCAAATAATCAGCCGGTCGTCGGCGTTCATAAGGCTGCTGCGGGTGGTCAGGCGCTAGGCCGCACCGCCACATCCTCTGTACGTTAAGTCCCTGTTCCTTCCTTCGCTGACCCACTGCTCACCAATCACACGTGCTCCTGCTCTGCTCTCCTCCCCTCCCCCTCCGCCCGTGGACGCACTACATTGTGCCTTCATTTTATGGAGCCTCAGCCTGCCCTGGAGGACCTCACCCTGCTGCATTGCATATTGACACACATGTGGGGTATCTGCAGAGCATTGCACCCTAGTGTCATCTACAAACACTAGGGTGCAATGCTCTGCACATACCGCTATACACATAGGGGTATATGCAGAGCATTGCACCCCTGTGTCTGTAGTACAGATACTAGGATGCAATGCTCTGCACATACTACCATGGGCATAGCAGTGTGTATGTAGTACACACACACGCACGCACACTGCTATACACATGGGGGGGGTGTGCAGAGCATTTGCACCCCGGTATTTATAGTACTACCGAGTCTGTACTATAGACATGGGTCGGGTGCAATGCTCTGCAGTCTGCACATACCCCCATGTGTATAGGAGTGCTATATAAAAAGTGTAAATTAGTGTAAAGTAAAAAAAAAAGTAAATAAACCGCTCCTCCAATAAAAATTAGTCCCCCCTTTTCCTATTGCTATACAAAAAAAGTAAAAAAATGTAAATAAAAAAAATAAAAAAGTTTTTACATATTTGATACTGCCGCATGGCTAACTGTCTGAACTATGAAAATGTTAGTGAATCATTTATATTTTTTATTTTAATAGTTCAGACAGCTACCCATGCGGCAATATTAAAATTACGCTTGTTGCTGTACAGGATCATTTATAATAATCCTGTACAGTAACCGGAGTAAAGATAAAAAATTAAAGTTTGACACATTACATGCTAGAAACTTTTAATATGGCAATTGTACATAATTTTTCAAGTAGAATCAGCTAAACCGTGGGCAGCAATCGTGGTGGCAATCGTGGTGGGGGGGGGGGGGGGGGGCACTGGTCCCAAGGCAAGATGTCTGGCTATCAACTTACCAGGCGCAGTGCTACATGTTCAGCGGCAGCCTGTATCTGCATGACGTACATGTACGTCACAGGTCGGGAAAACCTTCCATGAAAGGCCAAAAATGCTGAGTGTCTGGCAGTGTTTCCCAAGCAGATGTTTAAAAACTACAATTCCTAGCATGCCCGGACAGCCTTTGGCTTATCTGAGAATGCTGGGAGTTGTCGTTTTGCAACCGCTGAAGGCACCCAGCTTGGGAAACACTGATATATGCTCACTCACTCAGCAGCTGACATTTGGGCCACTTGTCTTTTTATTTGGGGAACAGGCCCCGAATGTTTTAATCTAGTGACGCCCTGGCTGTCAGCATATTACAGTCAAAGTCACATATCTTGTAAAGTCCTGCACTGCCCGTAACTATGTAACATCCCACATCCGATCAGCTGTTTTCCCTTTGTGCTGAAATTTGCCACCACAGGAAAAAAAAAAAAAAAAAACAGTAGCAAAGTAGAAATATTTACAGACAAATATAATGGTGTCCCTTGAAGTAAAGCTCCATAAAAGTTTGTGAACTCCTGGTCTTGTGCTGTGATCCTCAGAGGCTCCTAGCACTGATGCTGTAAATTCATGCACGCTCGCTCCTGGCAGCTGCACGCTCCCCCAGGCAAAGTAACAGGCTGGGAGCGAGCACAGCAGAACGCTAGTCCCATCCGCAGCTTTGTCCATCAGCCATCTCTTGTCCATGACTCGTGGACAAGCTGCTGCGGGACTCGTCAGTGTCCTAGGAGGTATGATGGCATGATTTTCAAAGACCGTTTTCTTTAATAAAAAGTGAATTTTAGAAAAACTATTGTTTTGCCAAGATGTACAGCATATCAAAATTTTTCTTTTGGTGCTTAGCGGAGGGGTACACGAGTATGCAAGGGCGACGTGGTCGGCCGGCACCAGCGTGCTTAGCGAAGGGGGTACATGGTTATGTGGAGGAAGCGTGGTCAACCCGAATGAGTCAGGCCATGTCGCACAACCAATAAGAATCTTTCTCAAGCACCACGTGTGAGCTAGATAAACTTTCACCTCTGTGGAAACGGTTTGAACTGAATCATTTTGTTAATAACTAGTTTTCTCTACCTTAAACCAGTTTCAATTGGCATTCAGTTTTTAATTAGCAGTAAATTCTAGTTTGTACGAAGGCGTTCAGTAAATACTCCAGTTTGTCAGAAGGCGTTTAGTAAAAACTGGTGTTCCAACAAAGGAGTTTAGTCAAATCTGGTATTAAACTTGGAAAACACAGTCAATTCTAGTTTTCACAAAGCGTTCAGTCAAAACTAGTTTTCGCTGGGGAAAAGCAGTCAATACTAGTTTTTACAAAGGCATTTAGTCAAACCTAGTTTTCACTAGGAAAAACTAGTTTTAAAGGGGTACTTCGGTGAAAACCTTTTTTCTTTTAAATCAACTGGTGGCAGAAAGTTAAACATGTAAATTATTGTACTTGTAAATTACTTCTATTAAAAAATGTTAATCCTTCCAGTACTTATTAGCTGCTGAATGCTACAGAGGAAATTCCTTTCTTTTTGGAACACTGATGACATCACGAGCACAGTGCTCTCTGCTGACATCTCTGTCCATTTTAGCAACCATGCAAAGCAGATGTATGCTAAGGGCAGCATGGTGGCTCAGTGGTTAGCACTGCTGCCTTGCAGTGCTGGGGACTTGGGTTCAAATCCCACTAAGGACAACAATAAATAAAGCGTTATTATTATTATAATAACGTCAGCAGAGAGAACTGTGGTCGTGATGTCATCAGAGAGCATTCCAAAAAGAAAATAATTTCCTCTGTAGTATTCAGCAGCTAATAAGTACAGGAAGGATTAAGATTTTTTAATAGAAGTAATTTACAAATATGTTTAACTTTCTGCCACCAATTGATTTAAAAGAAAAAAGGTTTTCACCGGAGTACCCCTTTAACTAAAAACTAGTTTTATTTGTATATAACAATATAGAATGCTCTCTGCATTATACATAACCATATATTTGATGGAGGGAGCATTCTATATTGTTGTATATGAAGCAAAGCGTATTCTATAACAATAAAGAATGTTCCCTGTTTCATATATAACAATATAGAATGCTTCCTGCTATATATATGTTAACTATTTAAAATGCTCTCTGCTTCATATATAACAATATACAATGCTTCCTTGCTTCATATATAACAATATACAATGCTTCCTTGCTTCATATATAACAATAGGGCTGCAACGATTAATCGATGTAATCGATTAAAATCGATAACGGGATTCGTTGTCGACGAATTCAGTTATCGAATAATCGCCTGATTCGTTGTCTGCCGTCAGTGAATGAATGAAGCCGACATGTCCCACATATAGGCTACATTCATTTGTTTATTCACCGCCACCCGACATGTCCCCGCCGCTGCCCTGCTCCTAGTGCAATCAGCGCAGCACCGGGACGTGCTGGTCATCTCCGTCGGGTACAGAGATGAGCAGCAGAAAATAGGCATGTCCCGGCAGGGCGCTAGGAGCAAGGCAGGGACATGTGGGGCGGCAGCAGGGCCCCCCTTTAGACCGCAGCCCCCACCCTTGTAGACAGCTCACCTACAGCTGTCCTCTGTCGGGGCTGCCGTTCCGCTGCAGAGTTCTAGCGTCCGCATCATGTAGTCCTATGGAGGAGCATGTGACATACACGTCACTCCACTCCTCCCCTGCGCCCAGCATAACGTTACTGCTCCTACATAGGACTACATGTTACGGACGCTAGAACTGTGCAGCGGAATGGCAGCCCCGACAGAGGACAGCTGCAGGTGAGCTGTCTACAAGGGTGGGGGCTGCGGTCTAAAGGGGGGCCCTGCTCTCTAAAGGGGGGCCACGGTCTAAAGGGGGGCCCTGGTGTCTACAAGGGTGGGGGCTGCTCTCTAAAGTGGGGCCCTGCTGTCTAAAGGGGGGGGGGGGCGGCCCTGCTTTCTAAGGGGGGGGCCCTGCTGTCTAAAGGAGGGGGGGGGGGCTGCTGTCTAAAGGGGGGGGCCTGCTGTCTAAAGGGGTCTGTAAAAGCAATGGACTGCAGTCTGCACATACACATGTGTATAGGAGTACTATATAAAAAAAAAAAAAAGTAAAAAAAAAAAAAAATGCAAATATACTGCTCCCCAATAAAAAAGTAGCCTCCCCCCCTTTCCTATTGCTATACAAAAAAAGGAAAAACATTTATTTTACATATTTGATACTACCGCATGGCTAACTGTCTGAACTATTAAAATATTAGTGAATCATTAACATTTTTTTAAATAATTCAGACAGTTACCATGCGGCAGTATCAAATTTACGCTGGTTTCTGTACAGGATCATTAATAATGACAGCAACCGGCGTAAAAGTAAAAAAAAAAAAAAAAAGAAAATCCAAAATTGCTGCTGTTTGATCACATCACATGCTAGAAACTTTTAACATGGCCATTGTACATAGTTTTTCAAGTAGAATCAGCTGAACCCCTTTTTTTGGCATTTTGACATTTTTTCCGATTAACCGATAAAATAATGGACAACTAATCGATTATTAAAATAATCGTTAGTTGCCGCCCTATATAACAATATAAAATGCTCCCCGCTATATATATATATTTTTTTTTTTTAATTAATTATATAGAATGCTCTCTGCTTCATATATAACAATATAGAATGCTCCCTGCTATATATATTAACTAACTAAAATGATCTCTGCTTCATATATAACAATATAGAATGTGCCCTGCTTTATGTATAAATACACTGTTAAAAAAATAAAGGGAACACTTAAAAAACGCAATGTAACTCCAAGTCAATCACACTTCTGTGAAATCACACTGTCCACTCAGGAAGCAACACTGATTGACAATCAATTTCACATGCTGTTGTTCAAATGAAACAGACAACAAGTGGAAATTATAGGCAGTGGTTCTGCAGGTGGTGACCACAGACCACTTCTCAGTTCCTATGCTTCCTGGCTGATGCTTTGGTCACTTTTGAATGCTGGCGGTGCTTTCACTCTAGTGGTAGCATGAGACTGAGTGTACAACCCACACAAGTGACTCAGGTAGTGCAGCTCATCCAGGATGGCACATTAGAGCTGGGCGGTATGACCAAAAATGTGTATCACGGTATTTTTGTAAGTTCCACTGTGGCGGTTCCACTGTATTTAACGGAATTTTCCACCCCCCCCCCCCCCAATCATGCAACTTGTGGGCGCTGCTTCTCCCTCCCAGTTTATTAGTGCTGCGCTGCAGTGCCAGACATGTCCCCCTGCTTAAGCCAGAAGAGGATTGGGAGAATGTCATACGGTCAGATGAAACCAAAGTTGAACTTTTTGGTAAAAACTTAGCTCGTCGTGTTTGGAGGAGAAAAAATGCTGAGTTGCATCCAAAGAACACCATACCTTCTGTGAAGCATGTTGGGTGGAAAAATCATGTTTTTGGGCTGTTTTTGAGCAAAGGGACCAGGACGACTGTAAAGGAAAGAATGAAAGAGGCCATGTATCATGAGATTTCGAGTGAAAACCTCCTTCCATCAGCAAAGGCATTGAAGATGAAACGTGGCTGGGTCTTTCAGCATGACAATGATCCCAAACACACCGCCCAGGCAATGAAGGAGTGGCTTCTTAAGAAGCATTTGAGGTCCTGGATTGGCCTAGCCAGTCTCCAGATCTCAACCGCATAGAAAACCTTTGTAGGGAGTTGAAAGTCCATGTTGCTCAGCGACAGCCCCAAAACATCACTGCTCTAGAGGAGATATGCATCTCCGTGAATGGTCCAAAATACCAGCAACAGTGTGTGAAAACCTTGTGAAGACTTATAGAAAACGTTTGACCTCAGTCATTGCCATCAAGAAGTATATAACAAAAGTATTGAGACCAGTGGCGTACCATGGGGGGGGGGGGGGGGGGGCGGCCCGCCCCAGGTGACACTCTCAAGGGAGGTGCCAGGGGCGGATTGACCCGCCGCCGCAGCTGCTGAGGTCCAGGACACTTGTCCCAGATCCCCAGCAGACAGCGCTACATTCTCCTGTATGCGCGATACACGCACATACAGGAGAAGGCGTCCCCTCTGTGTGAGGCGCATCTTCAGCTTACACAGAGGAGACGTGACCTCCGCCCCCACGCAGCACGCAGTACAGCCGCCGATGACGTCACTCATCCGGCGCCTGTACGGTGAAGGGGAGAAGATGCGGGCCCCTGCTGAGGAGATCGCTGCGTGGGATATCAGGTGAGCATCCTTTTTTTATTTTATTTTTTTAACCCTGCCTATATATAGGGAAGGGGGGGGGGGTGCTCTGCATATACCTATAAAGGGGGGGGGGGGAGAGGGGAGGTGCTCTGCATATACCTATAGGGAAGGGGAAGAGAGGGGGGTGCTCTGCATATATCTATAGGGAAGGGGGGGAGAGGGGGGGTGCTCTGCATATACCTATAGAAAAGGGGGGGTGCTCTGCATATACCTATAGGGAAGGGGGGGGGAGGGGGGTGCTCTGCATATACCTATGGGGAAGGGAGGAAGAGGGGGGGTGCTCTGCATATACCTATAGGGAAGGGAGGGAGAGGGGGGTCCTCTGCATATACCAATAGGGAAGGGAGGGAGAGGGGGGGTGCTCTGCATATACCTATGGGAAAGGGAGGGAGAGGGGGGGGGTGTAGCTCTGCATATACCTATGGGGAAGGGGGGGTTTAGCTCTGCATATACCTATGGGAAAGAGGGTGGGATGTAGCTCTGCATATACCTATGGGAAAGAGGGGGGGTGTAGCTCTGCATATACCTATGGGAAAGACGGGGGGTGTAGCTCTGCATATACCTATGGGAAAGAGGGGGGGTGTAGCTCTGCATATACCTATAGGGAAGGGGGGGGTCTCTCCACATATACATATGGGAAAGAGGGGGGGGGGTAGCTCTGCATATACCTATGGGAAAGAGGGTGGGTGTAGCTCTGCATATACCTATGGGAAAGGGGGGGGGAGTGTAACTCTGCATATACCTATGCGAAAGAGGGGGGGGGTAGTTCTGCATAAACCTATGGGAAAGAGGGGGTGGGGGTTTAGCTCTGCATATACCTATGGGAAAGAGGGGGGTTGTAACTCTGCATATACCTATGGGAAAGAGGGGGGGTGTAACTCTGCATATACCTATGGGAAAGATCTGGCTACCTACCTACCTGCCCTTTTACTGTGCAGGACACCAAGGAGGGCATTATTACAGTTTGTGGGTCTATAGATGGAAAGATTGTGTAGAGGAGGGCACTGAATATATGCAGAGTCTGACATGTTTTTCCTGCAGATGTTAAGAGATCCACATGGCGGTCTTATCCGGACAGAGAAGAAAAGGAAAGAGGACGCCGCTGATCAGAAAAGACGTAATTGTGAGTCCCAAAATGTAACTGTAATCACTTATATGGTATACACATCTTGTGTACAGCTGATATCTACCGCCATATGGTCCTTTATATAATCACTTATATTGTATACAGATTCTTTATAATATACTGGTCTGTATATAGTGGTTTTATTAAGTACAGTATGGCGGTATTATCCAGTTATTGTGTGGTGGTATATATTTACTCCTTGTATACCAGTATTATTGGTCATGGACATTTACCTATGTTAAAGTGTTTCTTACATATATAAATTTTTATTTATTGTGCGTGGCAGAATATTTACGAGCTGCAGAGCCTAGCAGGGGCCCCGAGTGTTGTCAGTCCGCCCCTGGGGGGAGGGAGGGGGTGTAATTAAGGGGGGTGCGTGTGTGTGTGTGTGTGTGGTGGGTGCCAAACAAAGGGTCCGCCCCGGGTGCTAAATGCTCTAGGTACGCCCCTGATTGAGACAAACTTTTGTTATTGACCAAATACTTCAATTTTCCACCATAATTTGCAAATACATTCATTAAAAATCAGACAATGTGATTTTATAGACATTTTTTTTCTCATTATGTCTCTCATAGTTGTGGTATACCTATGATGAAATTTACAGGACACTCATCTTTTTAAGTGGGACAACTTGCACAATTGGTGGCTGACTAAATACTTTTTTGCCCCACTGTAACAATATAGAACGCTCCCTGCTTCATATATAACAATATTTAATGCTTTCTGTTTCTTACAAAACAATATAGAATGCTCCCTGCTATTATATATATATATATATATATATATATATATATATATATATATAAATAAATAAATAAATAAATAAATGAATGAAAAAGTAGATTTTTAGACTTACCGTAAAATCTCTTTCTCAGAGCTTCTATTAGGGGACACAGGACCATTGGTATATGCTGCTTGCCCCTAGGAGGCTGATACTAGGCAAAAAATAAAAGAAGGTCAGCTTCTTCCAGTAGGATATACCCTCCTCCTGGCTCTGAGCAACTCTGTTTAGTCCCAAAGCAGAAGGAGAACTGACCATGAAACTAAAAGTCCGAACAAAAACACAGACAAAAGAAGAGGACCGACCTAGGGCTGGGTGGTATGGCCAAATATGTGTATCACGGTATTTTTTGTAACTTATGGCGGTTCCACGGTATATAATGGTATTCCCCCCCCCCCCAAAAAAAAAATGTATTATTAGCCCAGCGCTGCACTGTCCCCATCAGGGTACTACTCACGTCACCTGCAAGTGCTGCTCTCCTCGTCCTCCTGTTTATTGCGGCCGCTCCCTATACTGTACGGTATCCCTATGAAGTATCTCGATGCCCAGGCTGCAAAAGGTAAACCAAATAAATCTAACACATGTTCCGACGTCGGCCTTACGCTGGGGACGGGAACGTCGGCCAGCCGCCAGCCTTTCACCGGCCGCAGCGATGTTCCGCCTCGTCCGGTGATAGGCTGAGCCCACTGTCATGTAAGAAGCCGGCTTCTTACATGACAGTGGGCTCAGCCTATCACCGGCCGAGGCGGAACATTGCTGCGGCCGGTGATAGGTTGACGGCTCTCCGACATTCCATTCCCTGAGAAGCAAGTCCGGACCGACAGGGAAGGGGAGTTAAACATTTTTTTTTTTTTTTTTATAGCTTTTGCAGCCCGGGCATAGGGATACAGTATAGAGCAGTGGCTTGCAATCTGCGGACCTCCAGATGTTGCAAAACTACAACTCCCAGTTGGCTGTCCAGGCATGCTGGGAGTTGTAGTTTTGCAACATCTGGAGGTTGAAGACCACTGGTATAGAGTGTCAGCGCCGGCGGCCGCAACAAACAGAAGGACCAGGAGGGCAGCGCTTGCGGGTGACATGTGAGTAGTAGCGCTGGGCTGATAATTAATTGGGGGGGTGGGGTGGGCATAACAGCGCTCGCGGGTCACATAGGATTAGTTCCCTGATGGGGACAGCGCAGTGCTGGGCTGATAACTCATTCATTCCCGAGGGGGAGGGGCCTAACCGTTATTGCTGTATAGGTTAAAATTCATATCGCGCAGCACAAAAATTTCGGAATTTGGTATGAACCGGTATACCACCCAGCCCTAGACCGACCACAAAAAAACACCCCTGCACCACAGCGGCAGAAACTGTCTGGCCACAAACAAACCAATAGGCGGGTGCTGTGTCCCCCAATAGAAGCTCCGAGAAAGAGAGATTTTACGGTAAGTCTAAAAATCTACTTTTCTCGAGCACTTCATTGGGAAACACAGGACCATGGGACATCCTAAAGCAGTCTCTAAGGAGGGAAGACCAACATCCCAGCCAGAAAAGAACTCAGGCAGACAGCAGAACTCTGCCGCCTGCAAAACCCTGCGGCCCAGGCCTGCATCGGAGGACACAAAAGGTATGAACACAGTAAAACTTGGCAAAAGTATGCAGAGATGACCAAGTTGCCACCTTGCAAATCTGCAGAACTGAGCCCCCATGGCTGACCCCCAGGAGGCCCCCACTGCGCAGGTGGAGTGAGCCATCACTTAAAAAGGGGGGTACCTGACCCTTGCAATGATATGCCTCCGAAATGGCAGAGCATATCCACCGGGAGACAGTGGCCTTGGAAGCCGGGAGCCCCTTGTGCCGCCCATCAGGAAGCACAAACAGAGTCACACCGCCGGAAGGAGGAAGTGACCGACAAATAGGTAGGAACCAAGTCCAGCTTGTGAAGCTGGCGCTCCCGGGGATGAGAAAGGGGCGGGCAGAAAGAAGGCAACACAATCTGCTCGTTCAAGTGAAATGAAGTCACAACCTTGCGCTGAAAAGAGGGTACCGGCCGAAGCACCACCTTGTCTTGGTGAAGCAACAGAAAAGTGGAACGGCAAGAGAGGGCAGCCAATTCCGACACACGGGGAATGGACATGACTGCGACAAGGAAGGCCACCTTCTAGGAAAGGAAGCAAAGGGAAACCTGGCCAAGAGGCTCAAAAACGGAGCGCCCTGCTGAGCATCCAAAATTAGGTTGAGGTCCCAAGGTGCAGTGGGGGACCAGAACAGAGGGACTTTGTAAGCCACACGGTGCAAAAAAGTGCGCACACAAAGGTCGGACACAAGAGGGCGTTGGAAGAGGAAAGAAAGTGCCAAAACCTGCCCCTTGATGGAACTGAGGGAAAGGCACGTTCTCCAGTCCCGATTGCAAAAAGGACAAGACATTTGGCAAAAAACAAATTAAAATTAAATAAAAAGGGAGGTGGAAGAGAAAGAGAACGAGCCTCACACCTGCGGAAATAGGCCCCCCAGGTACGGTGGTAAATCCTGGCGGACGGAAGCTTCCGAGCATGAAGCATGGTCCGGATCACACGGCTAGAGAATCCCCAAGCTCTCAAAACTGCGGTTTCAACCGCCATGCCATCAAACGAAGCGGAAGTAAATTGGAGTAAATTGCAGAGGGGTCTGCCACAAGACTGACTACGTCCGTGTACCACACGAGACTAGGTCAATCCAGGGCAACCAGAATCACAGAGACGCCCTCCGCCTTGGGCTTCTGGACGACCCTGGGAAGAAGTGGAAGTGGAGGAAAGAGGTAGGGGAGAGCGAAGGGGGTCCAAGGAACCACAAGAGAGTCTACCGTCAGTGCCAGGGGATCCAGTGATCTGGAAACGAAGCGAGGGACTTTCCTGTTCCGGCATGACGCAAAGAGATCCACACCTGGAGTTCCCGGTGACAGATTTGAGTGAAGACCTCCGGGTGAAGGGTTCATTCGCCCGGGTCAGCAGTGGAGCAACTCAGAAAGTCCACTTCCCAATTGTCGGTTCCGGGAATGTGAACCGCTGATATGGCTGGAACATGAAGTTCCGCCCATGAGAGGATCTTTGACACCTTCTTCATGGCCGCTGAGCTGTGGGTACCACCCTGGCAATTGATGTATGCCACGGCAGTGGCGCTGTCCATCTGCACCCGTAACAGAAGACCCGAAGCAGGCGACTCCAGTGAAGAAGGCACAGGAAGATCGCACGGAGACCGGGGGCCAACGGCCTGGACAGTTTTGTCCTGGAAGACACCTCCGCAGCCAAGGAGACTTGCGTCCGTGGTCAAGACATGCCAATGGAGAGGCAGGAAGAAGCAACCCTCCCGGAGGAGAGTGAAGCCACCAAAGGAAGGAGTGGCAAACTCTGAGCTGAAGTCTGTGCTTGTGGTGGAGAGACAAGGGGGATTTGTCCCATTGAGAGAGGATGGCCCTCTGAAGAGGACGGTACCGAAATTGGGTGAAGGGGACTGCCTACATGGAAGCTGCCCTGGCATGGACGGGAATCAGACCCGGCTGCCGAAGAAAGCAAAGAGTAAGGTGAATCGCCACCGTGTCAAAGCGGATCCCGAGAAAGAGATTGGAACGGAGACAGGTTGGATTTCGTGCAGTTGATGATCCAACCAAAACTGGAGAGGGTAGGTCGTCCACATAGGGGAGAACCGAGACACCCCAAGAGTGGAGGAGAGCCACCACTGCCGCCAGCATCTTGGTGAAGACTTGGGGTGCGGTTGCCAGTCCGAAGGGCAGGGCGACAAACTGAAAATGACTGAAAACAGCGAACCTTAGAAACCGCTGGTGGGCTGGAAAGATAGGGATGTGCAAGTAGGCGTCCCTTATGTTCACGGAAGAGATGAACTCCCCTGGATCCATGGAGGCAACTACTGACCGCAGGGATTCCATCCGGAAATGCCATAGCCGCACATGACGGTTTAGAAACTTGGGTCGGACAGTGCCGCCCTTCTTGAGAACTACGAAGAGATTGGAGTAGAACCCCGAAAACCCTTCCTGAGGAGGGACCGGCATGGTCACTCCCTGGGAAAGGAGGGTGCGAAGGGCCACCTGAAACTCTGCAGCGAGAGATCGAGGGGGGGGGGGGGGGGCCTGAAAAAACGATCCAGGGGAATAGAAGACAATTCTATTTGATAGCCCTGGGACACGACCTCTCAAAGCCAAGCATCCTGAACGTGCACCAGCCAAACGTCCCGAAAGGGGGACAGGCGACCGCCCACCCAAGGAGAAGACTCAAATGGGGGCACACCCTCAGGCAGTGAGAGCCTTGCGAGTCCCGGATTTGGAAGAGGGGCAGTTGGAACGGGGCCCCAATTTCCAGGAGGGGTGAGCCTTGAAAGATGGCGCCCTCCTATCCTGTGAGGCCGCCGGTTGGTCCGGGCGGCCGAGAACAGAAAGGGGCGAAAGGACGAAGTTTTCCGCTGCGAGTCCGAATGGCGCGGGTGATTTTGGCGCAAGAGGGAACTCTTGCCCCCGGTAGCCTCAGAGATTTAGGCGTTTGCCAAAGAGACGAGACCCCAGAAAAGGAAGCTCCGTAAGGGAACGCTTAGATGCCGCATCGGCATTCCAAGCCTTAAGCCACATGGAGCGCCGAAGAGTCAATAGATTGGCAAAGGCAGCGCAGCTAGCCGACTCCAAGGAAGCCGAGCAGAGGTAGTCCCCTGCATTAGTAATTTGCCAAGCTAGATCTGCCAAATTGCCTGGGGAGGCACCTGCTAAAATCCCCTGGCGCAATTGACAAGTAAAGGCAAAAGCTGTCGACAGAGCCTGAATTTTCAATGCGCTTATCTGAGGGGTCTTTAAAAGGAGGCTGCATCAGCCAGCGGCAAGGTAGTGATTTAGACAGCCGCAATACAGGAGGGTCCACTGTAGAAGGCGAAGATCACATTATAACTAGGTCCTGAGAAAAGGGAAAGTGAGCACAGAGCTTCTTCGTCTGGTGTAGGATATGAACAGACACTAGTAAGTCAGAAAGCCAGACAGACCAGGAGTGATCTCACCCAGGATCCTGTGTCCAGTCTTGAACGGTACAGCTGGAGCAGACAGCAGCACGAGATGTCTGGCAGAGAGGTTGAGCTGAGCGCAGGCTGAAAGAGAAGTGTGTCCAGCCAGGTCCACGCTGGTTTAGGAGCAGAGAAGGAGGGGCCAACTGACCTCTGCAGCGTTCGCAACCTCCGGAGTGGCCAGAGCCCTGACCCCCAGGGTGCGCGCTTTACCACCATAGGTAAAGGAGAAAGGGGGAGGAGAAATGCAACCCCTTGCAGCACGCGCTGACAAGAGATAGGCCGGGGGCAGGAGCTCACAGGACCCCAGGCGCCGAAAGGGGGGGGGGGCGGCCCCATGTCTAGGCCCAAACGGCGGGCTCAATTAATGCAGCGCCCCTGGCCTGGACAAAAAAAAACCTGTGCGCAAAGTAGCGGGGCCGCAGCGCAGCAAGCACTAAGCCACACGGAGGGCGGATTTACCGGCAGGCACAAGCTGCGCACTAAAGTGCGCCTCACCACCTGCGGCTCGGATGAAGGGTATCCAGCCGCGCAGAAAACGAAGGTGGAGCGTGTGCTACAGAGGGCAGGCGAGTCGCACGGCAGATGCGAGTAGTACCGCTAACGGCCTGTGAGAGTGCCGCCAGGATTAACCCCTAATCTCCCAGGAAGACCCTCCTGGCACCACAGGGGGAAAAAAAAACACCCTGGGAGGAAGAAATTTGGCCATTGGGGGGGGGGGGGAATGGAGGGAGTGATGGAGCCTAGGAAGTCTTCGACCAGCTAAGGGCCACCTGCCAGCAGGCAAACAGGGGCAAATGGGGGATCCGGACCCAGGGTACACCACCAGGAACTGGTTGCTGACGAGGAGGGGTTAACGGCCCATCCTGCAGTGTACCATGCCCATAGCTCGCAGGTGGGGGATCAGGCAGCGTCATGCTCCTGTGGGGAAAAAAACTAAAGAAATAAGACCAGGTCTGGAGAACTCTAGACCTGTGTCTGCCTCCTGCTGAAACTAAGCTAAAAGTGAGTTGCTCAGAGCCAGGAGGCGGGTATATCATGCCAGGAGGAGCCGACATTTTTTTTTTGCCTAGTGTCAGCCTCCTAGCGGCAAGCAGCATATACCCATGGTCCTGTGTTCCCCCATTATGCGCTCGAGAAAGAATATTGCAGAAAAACCCAACCAACCACTGTACTTCTAACACACACTCCTATCATTAGAGCATATTACAGCACTGATTTGCACCACTGAAAGACGCTCATTGTGAGCTGCACAAAGCACTGACTGGCTGAGGCTCACTCAATGTTTTGTCCACACAAGAGCTGAAGCCATACACAGGGGATAACTGTTGGCACAGTGCTTGTTTTGCTCACAGCTATTTCTCCTGACTCTACCAGAAACATGCATGCTTTGCTTGGCCACGGTGTGTGTTTTCACCAGGAAGGAGGGCTACCAGAAAACTCTGGCAGCAGCTTTTCTCCCACAAGAAGAAAAAAAAAAAGGATTAGGCATGTTAAAGGGGTATTCCCATCTCAAAAAGCTATCCACAAGGGATGAAGTTTGGTGAAAAGTTAAACAGCAGGGATATCCAACGATCATTAGAACGGAGGTGAAATGTTGCCAGAATGAATAAAGTGCACTGAGCATGCGCAGTCAGCACTCCTTTTTTTTTCTATGGGGCTTATGAACATTGCAAGCTCCTTGAGTTCGGCAATGCTTTTCCCCATGGAAAATGAAGAGAGCATACAGCCTGCTTTGTTCAACCCTGGGGACAATTTTTTCCCCATTTATCTCCACTAATCTGCTTGTTATGCCCTAACCTGTGGATAGAGGATAACTTTTTGAGATGGAAACTCCTTTAAAATCCAACATGCCTAGTTCCTGCATAACCCCACACCTTAAAGAAGAGCTGGAAAGACCCATTGCACAAAAAATCATAGGCCAATCTCGCTAAAATGAGTTCAATACTGCCAAATTTCCTCTGCCTATAACCAGCTTTAGGGTGTTAACATAATGAACACCCCCATTAATTTATTTACCATGCTTCTTTCTATTGTTTCCAGGGATTCTTCATCAAAGTCTTCCCCAAAGTCATCATTGGCTTCCACTCGAGGCCTTTTCACCTGGTTGACATCGCTTTTCGTGTTGCCACACTCTTCCTCATCTTCTATGTCAGATTCCTCCACCACATTCTCAGGCTCCTTCCTCTTCTTCACAAAGGATTCTTTTGGCTGACTGGTTGTCGATGTTCCCACCTTACTCTGACCATATGAGTTGCCAGGTCTGTCACCAGATGAAGCGAGTGGCTCTTTATAAGTATCTAGAAGATTCCGGGAGGCTAAATCTGCACTTTTCTGTTTAGAAGGCACAATTTCCTTTGCTGGTTGTGAAAACTGAGAAGTCACTTTTTCTATTCTACACAATTTCGAGGTGGAGGTATCACCTTCGTCTTCTTCTCGGTCTCTTTAAAAGAACAAAGAAATCCAATAATACAAATGATAGGCTGCATCACATTTTCTTTCAAGTGTAAGTAAAAATCTGGAAAATTCCTTTTTCTAGCCAATATGCCACGAATGTATAAACATTGACTTACACTTTCATTATGACTAATAGATAGCAGATATATGGCATAAAGAAGCCAAGGAAAGATGGAAAAATCTCCAAAAGGCATCAAATTACAGATTAGACATTCATATTATATGTCACCAAAAGTTAGATTTTATTTCCATCATTTACACTTTCAAAATAACAGAAAACAAAAAATGGTGTCTGCAAAAGTTTGGGCACCCTGCAGAATTTATAGCATGCACTGTCCTTTTTGCAAAGCTGAGACCTGCCAGTGTCATGGCTTGTTCTCAATCATCATCTGTGAAGACCAGGTGATGTCAATCTCAAAGGTTTTAAATGCCCAGACTCATCTGACATTGCCCCAACAATCAGCACCATGGGTTCTTCTAAGCAGTTGTCTAGAAATCTGAAACTGAAAGTAGTTGACACTCACAAAGCTGGAGAAGGCTATAAGAAGATAGCAAAATGTTTTCAGATGTCAATATCCTCTGTTCGGAATGTAATTAAGAAATGGCAGTCATCAGGAACAGTGGAAGTTAAAGCAAGATCTGGAAGACCAAGAAAAATATCAGACAGAACAGCTCGCAGGATTGTGAGAAAAACAATTCAAAACCCACGTTTGACTGCACAATCCCTCCAGAAAGATCTTCCAGACACTGGAGTTGTGGTACACTATTCCACTATAAAGAGATACTTGTACAAATATGGTCTTCATGGAAGAGTCATCAGAAGAAAACCTCTTCTACGTCCTCACCACAAAAATCAGCATTTGAACTTTGCAAATGAACATATAGACAGGCCTGATGCATTTTGGAAACAAGTTCTGTGGACCGATGCGGTTAAAATTGAACTTTTTGGCCGGAATGAGCAAAGGTACGATTGGAGAAGAATGGGAACAAAATTTAATGAAAAGAACCTCTGTCCAACTGATAAGCATGGGGGTGGATCAATCATGCTTTGGGGTTGTATTGCAGCCAGTGGCAAAGGGAACATCTCACGAGTGCAAGGAAAAATGGATTCAATAAAATCTCAGCAAATTTTGGATGCTAACTTGATGCCATCTGTGAAAAAGATGAAGATAAAGAGAGGATGGCTTCTACAAATGGATAATGATCCTAAACACACCTCAAAATCCACGGGGGATTACATCAAGAGGCATAAACTGAAGGTTTTGTCATGGCTTTCACAATCTCCTGACCTCAACATAATTGAAAATCTATGGATAGACCTTAAAAGAGCAGTGTGTGGCCCAGAAATCTCAAAGAACTGGAAGACTTTTGTAAGGAAGAATGGGCAAAGATACCTCAAACAAAAACTGAAAGACTCTTGGCTGGCTACAAAAAGCGTTTACAAGCTGTGATACGTGCCAAAGGGGGCAGGACAAGTTAACACTCTGCAGGGTGCCCAAACTGTTGCAGACACAATTTTTTTGTTTTCTGTTATTTTGAAAGTGTAAATGATGGAAATAAAATCAAATTTTTGTTGACATATTATTAGAATGTCTAATCTGTAATCTGATGCCTTTTGGAGATTTTTCCCATCTTTTCTTGGCTTCTTTATGCACATTAATACAAATTTTTACCTGGGGTGCCCTAACTTTTGATCCCCACTGTATATCTCTGTGCTGTGCAACTAATCTGTTGCTCCTCCTCATCAAAGGAGTATGTCCCTAACAGTATGACATGGTAGGGCACCATTTGGAGGGCGACATGTGTAGGAACGTCCTCCCCTAAATAGCTACAACCAGTTGTTACTTTATTCATATAGTTCTAGGGAAAATAACTAAGGAAAGGCATAACACAAAGATCTAAGAAAAGATGCTATTGAATTGTCATTTCATGGGTCCTTCTTTAACCCCACCAGGACCCTCACATCCTGGGACTTAAAACAAGGGTGTACCTGTACGCCCTGGTCCTTTTAACAGGGTTTAAACTGTTCTCACGAGAGTAGAATGGGTTAAACACGGTGGGTTCCAGTTGCTACGGGCAGCCAGGATCCACGACTAATGCCAAGCACCGCCGATTGGGTCGATGCCCGGCATTAACCCTTTAGACACCACGATCAAAGTTGATTGCGGCGTCTAAAGTGTGGGGGTTAATGGTGCCGGTAGCTCAGTGGAGCTGATCGGGACATCCGTGGCGACATCACGGGTCCCAATCAGGTGAGTGAACGCCGGGAGGGTCCTCACCTGCCTCCATGCTGTCCATTCTGTCGTCTGCTGCCCCTAGCCTGCTATGCAGGCTAGAGCAGCAGAGCGCCGATGACACTGATCAATGCTATGCTATGGAATAGCATTGATCAGTGTATGCAATCAGAAAATTACATGTTATAGCCCCTTATGGGGGGCTAAAAAAAAAAAAAGTGTCAAAATAAAAGTTAAAAGTGAATTAAACCCTTCCCTATTAAAAGTTTAAATCACCCATCTTTTTCCATTTTTTTAAAATAATGTAATAAAAAAATAAAAATAATCATATGTGGTACTGCCGCGTGCGTAAATGGCCGAACTATTAAAATATAAGGTTAGCTAAATTGCATGGTCAATGGCGTACATCGACCGATTCTAGAGGAATTCCTACAATTGTTGCCACGTAAACAAATAAAGGGGTTTTTTTTGTGTACAAATCCCTACAAATTATAGTATATCATGAGGAACCAGTTAGATTTAAAGCTTCATATATGACCTCCTGCACAAAATGTATAACCCAACACTATGGAGTTCTTTATTGAAATTAAATTAGCATTTTTATTATATCCATTTAAAAACAAGATAAAACATGAAAACCATAATGGAAGAAACTCCCGCAGGGGTGAACTGGAACAAAAGGGCCTCACTACCTGCTATCACATGTAAACATGGTACAATATGTGCAAATCAAGGGTAAGGAATGCATTACATACAAAGTAAATAGACAATAGCCTCCAATTGTATATAAGTGCAAGCATAAGGTACAAACCCAACAGTCGAGGATTACAAAAAGTGTGAAGAAGTGGAGCAGGAGTGATGCCACCCCAACGTACGTTTCGGTACTGTCCTTCGTCCCCCACACTTTACAATAAAATACTGAAAGACATTATAATGTGCACAGAGCTTTTCAACATTGATCAAGACATATAAACATCATACAAGGAGGAAAGGGGCTGTAACTAGGAGTAATCTAGCTAAATTAAACTTCTAAGGACAGATTTTTGTCCTAGTGAGTCAAACCTTTTAACCACCAATATCACCTACCGTTTCTTGGACATGGGCTGGAAATAGTTCTGTATTCTATTTGAGGACTCCATTCTCTGTGAGACTTTCTGTTTATGCGAGGCAGGACTTTCTGCCTGTGATGGTGGCCGAGGCCTTTCTTGGGGGGAATCCTGAAAAAGTGCAGTTCTGCAATCATTCCTGGCACCAGCTTCCACATCCTGATCCTTTGCGGGGTCAGTTTTACTGCTTCTTCGGTTATTTTTGGGTGTCTCTCTAACTTCACGAACCCCACTGACATCCATCCTAAACCATGAGATTAAAAGCAGTCAATAGCCTTATTCTATACACTTAGCTTGTAGGATTTCATAGATTTTTCCCATGTAAGTCTTTCCATGATTACCATCACCTACCACTTATCTGTGTGGGGTTGAGGCTCTGTGTCTGCCACATAAGCTGTGGTGTTGAATGTAGCTGGAGGCAACACAGTCTCATCTACAGCCATGCTGGAAGACTGGGTAGATCCCATAATATTTTGTCTGCCATTCTTTTCTAAAAAGATAAATATATAAAAATCCCTTAAAATACAATTCAAAGTGAACGATAAAAAAAGACTAACCTTGATGCTAGTACATACTGGTCCCTGGCATAAGGGTTTTTGGTGGCCAAATATTCAAAGGAATCAAGTCTGTCCTTTTATTACGATTCTTTTTTTAAATAACTATTTATATATATTCTATATTTATATATAGATCTATATATATTCTATATGAATGGGAACCCTTCAGACTAAAAATGAAGTCCTATCTGTGGGCAGAATGTAAAAGAAGCTGAGAAGATTCATATACAGTGTTGTGAGAAAAAATTCTATATAACTTGTGATTGTGTCACCTAATCACTGGTCATTCTGGGCTACTACTTTATTGAATGTCAGTCCCTCCCGTTCAAGCTAACAGACATATTCATCAATCATGACGTACGACCTACACCAATTGCCATATACTTGGCTACGTCAGTCATTCCCATAGACCAGTGTTTTTCAAACAGTGTGCTTGCAGCGGTTGCAAAACTACAACTTCCAGCATGCCCGGACATCGAACAGCTGTTAACTTTTTTGCTTTCCATTATTTTATTTGGAAAATGGGAGGGCGATTTAAAATGTTATTAGGCACACAACAGGGTAAGTGACCTCCAGCAGTCATCTTAACTTATCAGAACCTCGCAATTTCACTGCGGATATCCCGATCAGCCCAAAGCGTACATTTATGTTTTTTGTCCTTAAAGGAGATATATCATGCCCAAAAACGTATTCCCTATTCGCAGGATAGGGGATAAGTTTTAGATCGTGTGGGGGTTCGACCGCTGGGACTTCCTGCGATCTCCGTAACACAAAGTGGCCCTATGAATGGAAGACTGACTTAACACACAAATAAAAATAAAAATTCCTTGTTTTCCCATCCACTAACACATAAAACGTAACTTTTATTATAGCCTTTCTAGATTAAAAACCTCAAGCCACTGGTATCATCAGTGTGTCAACGATTTACTAAATTGTACAAAGTGCTACTCAGTGTCTCAATGTAAACATTATTCGTGTTTGATAGTGTGGCTGCAGTCCACCTCTATCACTGGACACATAAGACCTAGTAGGTGATATCTAAAATCTTACACATTACTCCCCCGACGTTTCACCACAGAACAGTGGCTTTATCAAGGGCAAATGACCTGTGATCTCCTGCACAAGGCCCACTGCTCTTCCTACGAAGGAGGGGAAGGGGGGAAGACACCCACATAAAATGAAGGCTGACACACCCCCTCCATATATCTCTATGGGAGATAAGTTTGGCTATTTTCGGCTCTCCCATAGAGTAGTATGGAGGGGGCGTGTCAGCCACCGCTTTGTGCAGGGGTTGTGGCGCTCCATTCCCGGGAAGAGCCGTGGCCCCATACAGGAGATCGTGGGGGGTTCCAGCGATCTAACCCTTCTCCCTGTGATCTATAACGTATCCCCTATCTGCAGTGGTTCCAACAGCTGGAGGCACCCTGGTCAGGAATCACTGTCTTAAGGGTATAAAAGGAATCTCTGAGCACAAGAGGAAGGGTAGAAGTTAAAATGTAACTAAAGTTCCAGTCTTGCAGGTCTGAAAAATAAAAACTGGGAAAAACATGCTCTGGCAGTATCTTAGGTATCACTACTGCAAGTGTCCAGGAGGCAGATCCTTTATGCTGCACAAAGCTCTCCATGCTGACCACTTTACAGTCAGTAGGTTTGAGCAAACAAAACTGCTGACAGGTTCCCTTTAAACTCTTTCCCACTTTCTATGTATAACAAAGGCCTATTGTATTACACTTCTGGTAGTTCTCCCTTAAGCTCAGATGGCCTATTCCTTACAAAACCTTGACAGTTCAGGTTATTTTTTTTCTGCAGAAAGTAAATGAAGTGCGGCCGTACCAGCCTGGTTCCTATTTGCAGAGTCTTGTAGAGGATTGCAATATATTTCTGTTGACACGTAGATAACAGCTAAACCAATTTCAGCTTCGGGAATAGTTCTCAGGCCCTTTCTGTAAAGAAAGATTTGTGTTTTAGTATATCTTGTAACACAATACAACAATAGCTGCTGTATGCACTTATGTGATACCAAAGATCAGATTATGTGGTAAATAGTGATGAAAATCTGAATTACAAGCGGGTACAAAAAAAAGGGTAACAAATGGTGACAACTGGCGATAGTAATGCAAGAACTAACAACACTGGGAACACAGGAAACCTACAGGTGATTTGTTGCTCTGACCAGTCCTATCTATGGGCAGCACAGTATACAGTGGAGGACATCAGGCTTGGGGATATATTGTTTTCTATAATTTGATTCAGTATTGATCAAAGTCATTTAGCTGTTGTCAGCATTGAAAAGATCAGACCTAAAAATACTTAAAGGGGTATTCCAGGAAAAAACTTTTTTTATTTTTATTTATTTTTTATATATATCAACTGGCTTCAGAAAGTTAAACAGATTTGTAAATTCCTTATATTCAAAGATCTTAATCCTTCCAATAATTATCAGTTGCTGAAGTTGAGTTGTTTTCTGTCTGGCAACAGTGCTCTCTGCTGACATCTCTGCTTGTCTCGGGAACTGCACTGAGTAGAAGAGGTTTTCTATGGGGATTTGCTTCTAAACTGGGCGCTTCCAGAGACACGTGTCATCAGAGAGCACTTAGACAGAAAAGAACTAAACTTCAGCAGTTCATAAGTACTGAAAGGATTAAGATTTTTTTAATAGAAGTAATTTACAGATCTGTTTAACTTTCTGGAGCCAGTTGATATATAAAAAAAAAAGTTTTTTTCCTGGATAACCCCTTTAACACTAAATATCAACAGTGTCAGCCCCTCTATACTTTTCACAGATAGAGGAGCATAAGATACCTGGCATTTCCTCTTCTGTGGTTCTGCTGTCATGATCTTGTTAAATTTTATAATCCTCCCAGTTCACTGCCCCCATCATGATAACCCACCCCCTGCCTTTATTTTTATTATTTGTTAGTTTTCTACCTTGATATTGCTCTGTATTTTCTGCTCAGTCTCAATCAGATTCACAGACTGGAAAGGGGTGTTCCCCAACAGGAGTGACATCATCTGAAGCCATACAGGGGAGAACTTCCTCCCTCACTCTGCTACACACAGCCCAGAGCAGTTCAGTGTGAGATGAGCTTTGATTGGCTAAAGCTGCACAGCACTCCAGATTGCATTTCCAAATTTTGGACTTCTGCCAGGCCAGCAGGAGTGTGCGCATGAGTTGTGGGGAAATGTCCTCTGGACAAGTAGAGAGACACCTAGTGGCAGCTTTTTTTAAACACAAATAAAACATAGAAAACTTAATTTTTTATTTTTTTTAAACAAAGTATATTAGAAAGATTTTTCATTTACCATAAGGAGTGCAATAGCTACATTTTAAGTTTTAGTTTTAATGATAGTGCCCATTTAAAGGAATGGAGCCAAGTTGTAATACCACAAACAACCCGAGGACAGGTGTGCTGCTGTTTTTGGAAGAAATTAGCAATACCCAATTTTATTCTACAAACATTTACTATGTACACACACTAAGTGACTGTAAAAATGTATTTAAAAAAAGAAAGCAGTAATGTTTAACCTCTGCAGCACATCCACTGTAGAAGTGATCCAGGTCGGGAAGTCCTGGGACTCTGATGACTGTGACTCTGTTCCCCCTGCATCGATCACACAAACATTAGGATTTTCTAGCAGGGACTTGTCATCCAGTTCTCCTGTCAAAAGTTTTGTCTTGCCCCCTCCTAAGTGAACTGCTGCACCTAATTTCTTGTGCTGTAAAGGTGAAAAGAAAACACAGCTTAAGTCATAACTACAATAAATAATAAAAACTATATACCTGATTTAAAGTGCACTGAATGTTATATCTTCTTCCCATCACAACGATTACACTGTTCTACAGGTAAAAAGTTGTGAGAATGAAAACAGCTGTTCCGACTAATTTTGGGGTGCTAAAAACGAAAATTAACATTGAAAAAATGAATATTGCTCTAGTTTCCATGATACAGTGGTCCCTCAAGTTACAATATTAATTGGTTCCAGGACGGCCATTGTATGTTGAAACCATTGTATGTTGAGACCAGAACTCTATGGAAACCTGGTAATTGGTTCTAAAGGCACCAAAATGTCATCCAAAAATAGGAAAAAGTGAGGATTAAAGAAAAATAAGTAGAAAACTTATATATATATATATATATATAATATATATATATATTATATATTATATATATATATATATATATATATATATATATATATATATATATATATATATATATATATATATAGCAAATCCTTACATATAAAAGTAAGACAGATCTGCTGGGAGCTGTAATCACTGTCTATGTCAGTGTTTCCCAAGCAGGTAGCCTCCAGCTGTTGCAAAACTACAACTACCAGCATGCCAGGACAGCCAAAGGCTGTCCGGGCATGCTGGGAGTTTTAGTTTTCCAACAGCTGGGGGCACCCTGCTTGGGAAACACTGGTCTATGTAGAGGAAAGGAGCTTCTTCGGGGTCCTGTACAGTAAACACAATGTCCTAAAAAAGTAACATGGAGTCGCCCTCACCTGGTGTCCAAAGGAGCAGGTAACCCTGGCACAGGTAAAGAGTACAGAACATTTACAACCTCCCTGTACTGTAGGGGACACTACCAGACACCATTCAGTGCATACACTTCAGTAATACAGGGGTTTTACCAGTGAATGCCCATTCTGATTGGCCGGTTCTTCCAGCTATTGACACATTTCGCAGATCTGGACTGTCCGTAGCATTGTATGTTGAGTCTGGTTTCAACTTACGATGATCGAGAAAAAAAATCGAGTGTATGTTGAAACTATTGTATGTCGAGACCATTGTAAGTTGTGGGAACACTGTATAAGCAACAAACTAATGAAGTAAGGTTTATAAAATGCCTGATGCAACTTACACCATAGATTACATACACAGAATTGCTCTACTATTCACAGATATATTATTTCTAGTTATTTGTATTCTTTTCAGTGTTGCCGCAATTGCTTTATTTGCTACATTGATATTTTCATCCTTAATTATGTTTGCTTATACTTCTAACTCATGTTGACAGGGGTTACTTCAGTGCTTGCAATCATATTTTACATTTCACTCATGTTGCTAGGGGTTATTGCAGCACTTGCAATCGCATTGTTGCCCTCATCATCTTTTTGCATGTTGATAATTTTTGCACATTTGCTGTATAGTTTTTGCTTCACTTTCTTTGGACACATTGTTGGTGGCTACTTGTAGTCTTTATAATGCTATCAAAATTGTCTCATATACACTTTGGCATTTTTACTCTTGACACTGGTTATGTTTGGCAACACATCTGAGTTATGTTGCTAGGGGTCACCATAGCGCTTGATACATACCATGCTGCGCATCCCTATTAGTCTTTTCCATATGTGAGCCGGAATTGCCCGGATATGTCGGCACATGCTGGAAATTCCAGCCCGAGGTCTTGCGGGCTTAACCATATGCAATCATTCATTCATTCCCATTACCAGCACATATAAACCATGTTTTAACAGATCTCTACAGCCATGATTAAGAGCTCTTTTGCAGCTTGAAACGCGTCGGCGTACTGTTTTTAGGGGCTTGTCTCCCCCCCCCCCCCCTTTTGGTTTGTGTTTGATTTTGACTATTTTAACACGAGCTAGTAAAAGCTACGTTTTACTTTTTTCCTAACCCTGTGAGCTGGATCCCTGTTCATATGGTTCTCATAGATTACATAGTCAGTATTGGTGACCAATAGAAAATCACCTAGCGTACCACAATGATGCAATATTAGCCAATATTACATCACCAAATTCTATAAAAGTCATATACTACGGTTTTATGTCCGGGTGAAAAACCGGCTACAACCCGTATATGTTTTTTTAAAATGGTGGTCAGTGGGAGCCGTACCGAACCGTATGTGCGTACGGTTCCATCTGGTTTGCACAATACGGTTTTGCAGTTTGCACATGCTCAGTGCACACCGAAAGTTCTTTCCACAAATAGAACAAGAAGAACTTTAATTAAGGACAAACATAAAACTGTATCAGTTTTTTTTTTATTTCTTTCAAAAAACGTATTAAACCGTATGCAACCGGACATCCGTTTTCAAACCATATACAGTTTAAAACCGGTCAGAGGTTGTATATGGTTCGGTCCGGTTTTGAGACATAGGTTTTTTTGTAAAAAAAAAAAGTGATACGGGAACAGTACTGCAAAAACGAGATGTGAATGCAGCCTAACATGGCTTTCTAACATCTGTGGATTCTTTGTCCTTTGTTGTACTCCAGCTATACGCCATGTCTGTCACACTGTAGATTGTATAGTTTGTTGATGTTATTCTGTTAATAGCGCACAGGAAATGCTTCTGTATATTTAGGGTCAGGAAGCACACGGCGGAAATACCTAGGCCTCACATACAGTAGATACCTGCTTTGCAGTTAAAAAAAGGAAGGTCTTGTCTTTAAAGACTGTTCTTCGATTTGCGTTTTCTGAAAGATCCAGGGACTCAGACTGCAGGGACGGCTCGTCGATGATAGGAAAGAAACTGGAAAAATGTAACAAATATGATAAGATAAAAATAACAGGGGAGATTCATCAAGACCTGTGCTGGGGAAACGTTGACCAGTTGCCCATAGCAACCAGATCGCTTCTTTTATTTTTCAGAGGCCTTTTCAAAGATGAAAGAAGCGATCTGATTAGTTGCTATGGGTAACTGGTCAAGTTTTCCACAGCACAGGTCTTGATGAATCCCCCCCAACAATTTATAAAATATACATAGTACAAAAAAAAAAAAAACTGACATGGGCTACATGCAGCTTGGCAACTAATTTATTTTGACTGCTCCTAAATGCATCTACAATGACAAAAGAGGAAACTTTCCAAACAGTCTTCATTAAAAGGAATTTCTCAGCTTTATTAAACAGACATCTTATCCCCTATCCAAAAGGGACCCCCGCGATCCCGGCTGCGGCAGCCCAGACATCCGGTGCACGGAGGGAACTTCATTCCGTGCCGAATGACTGGCAATGCGGGGCGGAGGCTCGTGATGTCACGGCCACACCCTCAATGCAAGTCTATGGGAGGGGGAGTCACGCCCCCTACCATAGATTTGCATTGAGAGGGCGTGGCCATGACATCACGAGCAGGGCACGGCCGTGACGTCATGAGTCTCCGGCGCTGCACCCGACGCTCTAAACGAACATCTGGTGCAGAAGGGAGATCGTGAGATCAGACATCTTATCCTTTGGATAGGGGACAAGATGTGTAGTGGCGGAGTACCCCTTTAAGGTATAAAAGCAATCTGTACCTTTTCTGGAACTGATAGTAGGTGCCAATTTTATAAAATCTCGTTTTTTGTCAGCCAAGTGTCAAGGAGGCGGGGCCAAGCTGCTCAAGTGTTACAGCCTGGCACTGCTGCTTGCTTGCCTTCAGCTCCCAGCCTCTCCTTAATTGATGAATAGGTGATAAGGGCAAGTGAGGAGTTGAGAGAGATGGTAGCACTTGAGCAGCTCAACTCCACCTCCTTGACACTTCGCTGAGAAAAAGTAGATATTATAAGTTTGGTCACCATTTGCTTTACCTCTTTACAGCTATCCTGTGTTATTTGCTGTTCTTAGCAGCTAAAAGAGCAGACAGATTCCCTTTATAATTTTTCTACAGTTTTGTGTCTACCTGTAGACCTATGTGTCTCCGTGGAAACAGACTACAAACAAACCCTGTGTGGACTGATCCCGCAGTCATGCTCCCTTCTATCCCATAATTTCTGCTAAAATACCAATTGTGTGTTAGGAAGAACTAGAGGAAAAATGGAAGGGAGCTCAGGGGAGGACATACAGTCATGGTCATAAATGTTGGTACCCCTGAAATTTTTCTAGAAAATGAAGTATTTCTCACAGAAAAGGATTGCAGTAACACGTTTTGCTATACACATGTTTATTCCCTTTGTGTGTATTGGAACTAAACCAAAAAAGGAGGAAAAAAAGCAAATTGGACATAATGTCACCAAACTCCAAAAATGGTCTGGACAAAATTATTAGCACCCTTTCAAAATTGTGGAAAAATAAGATTGTTTCAAGCATGTGATGCTTCTTTAAACTCACCTGGGGCAAGTAACAGGTGTGAGCAATATAAAAATCACACCTGAAAGCAGATAAAAAGGAGAGAAGTTCACTTAGTCTTTGCATTGTGTGTCTGTGTGCCACACTAAGCATCGGCAACAGAAAGAGGAGAAGAGAACTGTCTGAGGACTTGGGAACCAAAATTGTGGAAAAATATCAATAATCTCAAGGTTACAAGTCCATCTCCAGAGATCTAGATTTGTCTTTGTCCACAGTGCACAACATTATCAAGAAGTTTGCAACCCATGGCACTGTAGATAATCTCCCTGGGCGTGGACAAGACTACACTTTGCCAAAATCCTTCTGGGAAAACATCTTGTGGACAGATGAGACCAAGATAGAGCTTTTTGGTAAAGCACATAATTCTACTGTTTACCGAAACAGAATGAGGCCTACAAAGAAAAGAACACAATACCTACAGTGATATATGGTGGAGGTCAATGATGTTTTGGGGTTGTTTTGCTGCCTCTGGCACTGGGTGCCTTGAATGTGTGCAAGGCATCATGAAATCTGAGGATTACCAATGGATTTTGGGTCGCACTGTACATCCCAGTGTAAGAAAGCTGGGTTTGTGTCCGAGATCTTGGTTCTTCCAGCAGGACTTTAGTTCCAATACAAACAAAGGGAATGAACATGTGTATAGCAAAACATGTGTTGCTGCAATCCTTTTCTGTGAGAAATACTTCATTTTCTTAAAAAAATTCAGGGGTGCCAACATTTATGGCCATGACTGTACATGGTCTTCTATAAAAGGACATGACAAGTCCTCTGTACACCACAATAAAGTCACTTTTATGACCCTAGCACAAAATTCAAATTTTTTTATGACAACCTTGATGGTAATAGTTCACAATAATATCTGCAGCTGCCAACATCTGTAGAGCAAGGTGCATGCGCCCCGAGAGCCCCTGTGGAGATACCTTTGAGTTGCAGGCAGTGGTTTCTTCAGCTGGATGGCTTTTCTGATCTCACTGAAGTATTCTGGTTTTACGATAGCTCTGCAACAGATCAATGCACATAATGTCTAGAAGACAAGAAGGGGGAAAAGAAAATCAGAACTTTATTGAACAACAACAAAATGGAGCAGATTTACTATTCCAAATGCTCCACAATGGTGTCTCAATTTGTGCCAAAATAATAGTACATATGCCTTGCACCACATCCATTATGAGGGAGATTTATCAAAACTTGTGCAGATGAAAAGTTAAAGGGGTACTCCGCTGCCTAGTGCTTATTTCCACAACTTTTTCCCACTTACTTGCTGACTTCACATAACCCCGCTGTACTGTATGCGCCTTATCCATTCGCGCTGGCGTTCCATGAGTTGGCATTCTGTCTGGCTCACGTTGTTGTTTATTTCCGGTTGTTCAAAACTACCATTCCCCTAATACTTTGCGGCCTGATGATGCGCTTAGGTGCCACCTCTTTTTCCTTGTTCTTCTGCCCATCCATTTTTGTGTTCACACCTATGTGTAAGCCCCTTTTTTTGTTTGTTCCGCCCATAGGCGTCCTAGCTTCAGTCCCTTGTTGATTGTTTCCACGCCCATTATGTTCCGTTGCTCGGGAGCGAAATGTGCGCAGGCGCATCCCTACACTGCCAGCGTAGTGCTAACGTAGCATACGTTAGTAGCGTAGCCATGCGCAGTTCTCCTTCCAGTTCCGGCCTTACGTTCCTAGCGTACACCTGCGCATGCCCAGTTGGCCTTACAGCTCAGGGCTATGCTACTAACGTAAGCCCTTATCTGGAAGGACTACTGTGCATGCGCTGGGCTACGCTACTGACGTAAGCTGTAAGCGTAGTGCTGAGAACGGGATTCACAAAACGGCCAGACATGCGCAATACGTGCCGAAGACGACTCCAAAAATATACACGGCGCATGCGCCAGGCGCAAAGGAGGATTGGACCAGGCTAGGACGCTCACACAAGGGGCGGAAAAAAAAGAGAAATATGTCAGCCACACACAATTGCAAAGAATGAATATTCAACAAGTGGGCCGGCTTGACTACCGACACGGGAGGAGGGAAATGCTGACGTCAATGCCGACACTGCAGGGCGGGCTGGCAACCAAATGGCCACAAACGTTGTCAGCAGTCACGGAGCTGCAAAAAACTACACTACTTCCTGCACATAGAAACAGTAAGTATAACGGAAAGAATATGTATTATTGACACAGCAAGCATATTAGAGAGTTAAACAACTTGACACAATGGGCAAATGTATTGATAAGGTCACAGCAGCGGAGTCCCCCTTTAACATTTAAGGTCGCTTTTCAAAAATAAAAGATGCGATCTGATTGGATGCTATGGGCAACTTTCCTGTGTACAGGTTTTGATAAATCTCCCCCTATCTGTTTAAACATTTTTTTAAAAAAGGGTTGTACCTTAGAGGTAAAGGGTGTGGCTTAGTTCAAATGGGTGTGGCTAGAAACACAACACTGCGCCAAAAACTGCAGCATTTTAGCACAAAATATTGGCATAAAGTAAACCAACCAATAAGCTGTATAAAGTTAGAAAACAGCATCTAAAAATGCATCAGGTCTATCAAACAGCCGGAGCTACTGTGATAAACATGGCTCCTCTTGTGTTAGACTGGATAAGTCAATCTGCTCCAATGTGCACTACATGCGATTTGGAGAGAGACCTTTCTGAGAAGTAACAAAAGACCAACAACGTGACAACTACAACACTGTCCATGACACACAAAATGTCCAGTACAACTACCAGAAAGAGGACCAGTCTGCTCTCATGAACGTGTACCTGTCATGTGCAAAAAATGTGTTTAATGTAGATAATAACATTATGGCCCTCATTTACTATTCTAAACCAGACTTGTTTTGTCGGGTTTTTTTGGCGCATCTTTGTCTGCGACATGTCGCAGACATCGTGCGCCAGTCTGCGACACTTTTTCCCGACGGACCCGATGTGGATTCTCCCAAACCCGAAAAAGGGGCGTAACCCGACATTTCTGAGCTTTCCCACGTATTGATAAAGGTTTCCGACCCGAATTTGTTGAATTGTTGTGGATTTTTTCCCGACAACTCAGAGGAGTTGGAAACCAAAACCAACAAAACCCACATGCGGCAAACAGGATGGGACATAATAATAAATACCAGGGGAAAAAAGCAGTCGGGTAAGAAAGCAAGATAGACTTACAACCCGATTTCCTAAGTAAATGAGGGCATATATGTATATTTGTAATATACATTGGTTAAAAAAAATATGTATATTTTTGGGTGAAAAATTCAGTCTTGTTCCGGCAGCTATTGTCTGTGTGTCTCTGTGCACAGACAAGATACGGGAAATGTTGGCGGGACAAGGAGGGCATTTTTTCACCCCAAATTTTTTTTAACCAATGTGTATTACACAAATTTACATATAATGTTATTATCTACATTATATAAAAAGTGTTTGCAAATGACAGGTACACTTTAAGGGAAAACTGTCAGCCTGTTCACCCACACTAAACCCAATACACTGTGTGGGTGAACAGGAGACAGATGGGGGGGGGGAGGGTCACTACGTCCTATAGGCCTGGAGATATGTCCCCCAGAAGATTCTCTACTATATTCCATGAATTGCACGCTGGAGGCGGACCCCACGACTCAATTTACATATGCATGTTCTGTGACTCCACCTCCCTAGGACGTGGAGTCACAGAACATGCATATGTAAATTGAGCTGGTGAGGCCCCGCCTCCAGCGTGCAATTCATGGAATATAGTAGAGGATCTTCTGGGGGACATATCTCCAGGCCTACGGGACATATTTTAGTAAGTGACCCCTCATCGGACTCCTGTTCACCCACACTATAATCCAGTGAATTGGTATTCATTTGTGTGGGTGAACAGGATCACAGTTTTCAAGTAAATATCTTTATGGACCGTATCAGTCCATGTTCTGCAGTAGATGCTATGGTTAGTCAGTCCATGTTCTGCAGTAGATGCTATGATTAGTCAGTCCATGTTCTGCAGTAGATGCTATGGTTAGTCAGTCCATGTTCTGCAGTAGATGCTATGATTAGTCAGTCCATGTTCTGCAGTAGATGCTATGATTAGTCAGTCCATGTTCTGCAGTAGATGCTATGATTAGTCAGTCCATGTTCTGCAGTAGATGCTATGGTTAGTCAGTCCATGTTCTGCAGTAGATGCTATGGTTAGTCAGTCCATGTTCTGCAGTAGATGCTATGATTAGTCAGTCCATGTTCTGCAGTAGATGCTATGGTTAGTCAGTCCATGTTCTGCAGTAGATGCTATGATTAGTCAGTCCATGTTCTGCAGTAGATGCTATGGTTAGTCAGTCCATGTTCTGCAGTAGATGCTATGATTAGTCAGTCCATGTTCTGCAGTAGATGCTATGATTAGTCAGTCCATGTTCTGCAGTAGATGCTATGGTTAGTCAGTCCATGTTCTGCAGTAGATGCTATGATTAGTCAGTCCATGTTCTGCAGTAGATGCTATGGTTAGTCAGTCCATGTTCTGCAGTAGATGCTATGATTAGTCAGTCCATGTTCTGCAGTAGATGCTATGATTAGTCAGTCCATATTCTGCAGTAGATGCTATGGTTAGTCAGTCCATGTTCTGCAGTAGATGCTATGGTTAGTCAGTCCATGTTCTGCAGTAGATGCTATGATTAGTCAGTCCATGTTCTGCAGTAGATGCTATGGTTAGTCAGTCCATGTTCTGGAGTAGATGCTATGATTAGTCAGTCCATGTTCTGCAGTAGATGCTATGGTTAGTCAGTCCATGTTCTGCAGTAGATGCTATGGTTAGTCAGTCCATGTTCTGCAGTAGATGCTATGATTAGTCAGTCCATGTTCTGCAGTAGATGCTATGGTTAGTCAGTCCATGTTCTGCAGTAGATGCTATGATTAGTCAGTCCATGTTCTGCAGTAGATGCTATGGTTAGTCAGTCCATGTTCTGGAGTAGATGCTATGGTTAGTCAGTCCATGTTCTGCAGTAGATGCTGAGGTTAGTCAGTCCATGTTCTGCAGTAGATGCTATGGTTAGTCAGTCCATGTTCTGGAGTAGATGCTATGATTAGTCAGTCCATGTTCTGCAGTAGATGCTATGGTTAGTCAGTCCATGTTCTGCAGTAGATGCTATGGTTAGTCAGTCCATGTTCTGCAGTAGATGCTATGGTTAGTCAGTCCATGTTCTGAGGTAAATGCTATGGTTAGTCAGTCCATGTTCTGCAGTAGATGCTATGATTAGTCAGTCCATGTTCTGCAGTAGATGCTATGATTAGTCAGTCCATGTTCTGCAGTAGATGCTATGATTAGTCAGTCCATGTTCTGCAGTAGATGCTGAGGTTAGTCAGTCCATGTTCTGCAGTAGATGCTATGATTAGTCAGTCCATGTTCTGCAGTAGATGCTGAGGTTAGTCAGTCCATGTTCTGCAGTAGATGCTATGGTTAGTCAGTCCATGTTCTGGAGTAGATGCTATGATTAGTCAGTCCATGTTCTGCAGTAGATGCTATGGTTAGTCAGTCCATGTTCTGCAGTAGATGCTATGGTTAGTCAGTCCATGTTCTGCAGTAGATGCTATGGTTAGTCAGTCCATGTTCTGAGGTAAATGCTATGGTTAGTCAGTCCATGTTCTGCAGTAGATGCTATGATTAGTCAGTCCATGTTCTGCAGTAGATGCTATGATTAGTCAGTCCATGTTCTGCAGTAGATGCTATGATTAGTCAGTCCATGTTCTGCAGTAGATGCTATGGTTAGTCAGTCCATGTTCTGCAGTAGATGCTGAGGTTAGTCAGTCCATGTTCTGCAGTAGATGCTGAGGTTAGTCAGTCCATGTTCTGCAGTAGATGCTATGGTTAGTCAGTCCATGTTCTGCAGTAGATGCTATGATTAGTCAGTCCATGTTCTGCAGTAGATGCTATGATTAGTCAGTCCATGTTCTGCAGTAGATGCTATGGTTAGTCAGTCCATGTTCTGCAGTAGATGCTGAGGTTAGTCAGTCCATGTTCTGCAGTAGATGCTATGATTAGTCAGTCCATGTTCTGCAGTAGATGCTATGGTTAGTCAGTCCATGTTCTGCAGTAGATGCTATGGTTAGTCAGTCCATGTTCTGCAGTAGATGCTATGGTTAGTCAGTCTATGTTCTGCAGTAGATGCTATGATTAGTCAGTCCATGTTCTGCAGTAGATGCTATGGTTAGTCAGTCCATGTTCTGCAGTAGATGCTATGATTAGTCAGTCCATGTTCTGCAGTAGATGCTATGATTAGTCAGTCCATGTTCTGCAGTAGATGCTATGATTAGTCAGTCCATGTTCTGCAGTAGATGCTATGGTTAGTCAGTCCATGTTCTGGAGTAGATGCTGAGGTTAGTCAGTCCATGTTCTGCAGTAGATGCTATGGTTAGTCAGTCCATGTTCTGCAGTAGATGCTATGGTTAGTCAGTCCATGTTCTGCAGTAAATGCTGAGGTTAGTCAGTCCATGTTCTGCAGTAGATGCTATGGTTAGTCAGTCCATGTTCTGCAGTAGATGCTATGATTAGTCAGTCCATGTTCTGCAGTAGATGCTGAGGTTAGTCAGTCCATGTTCTGCAGTAGATGCTATGGTTAGTCAGTCCATGTTCTGGAGTAGATGCTATGGTTAGTCAGTCCATGTTCTGCAGTAGATGCTATGGTTAGTCAGTCCATGTTCTGCAGTAGATGCTATGATTAGTCAGTCCATGTTCTGCAGTAGATGCTATGATTAGTCAGTCCATGTTCTGCAGTAGATGCTATGGTTAGTCAGTCCATGTTCTGCAGTAGATGCTATGATTAGTCAGTCCATGTTCTGCAGTAGATGCTATGATTAGTCAGTCCATGTTCTGCAGTAGATGCTGAGGTTAGTCAGTCCATGTTCTGCAGTAGATGCTGAGGTTAGTCAGTCCATGTTCTGCAGTAGATGCTATGGTTAGTCAGTCCATGTTCTGGAGTAGATGCTATGATTAGTCAGTCCATGTTCTGCAGTAGATGCTATGGTTAGTCAGTCCATGTTCTGCAGTAGATGCAATGATTAGTCAGTCCATGTTCTGCAGTAGATGCTATGGTTAGTCAGTCCATGTTCTGCAGTAGATGCTGAGGTTAGTCAGTCCATGTTCTGCAGTAGATGCTATGGTTAGTCAGTCCATGTTCTGGAGTAGATGCTATGATTAGTCAGTCCATGTTCTGCAGTAGATGCTATGGTTAGTCAGTCCATGTTCTGCAGTAGATGCTATGGTTAGTCAGTCCATGTTCTGCAGTAGATGCTATGATTAGTCAGTCCATGTTCTGCAGTAGATGCTATGGTTAGTCAGTCCATGTTCTGCAGTAGATGCTGAGGTTAGTCAGTCCATGTTCTGCAGTAGATGCTATGATTAGTCAGTCCATGTTCTGCAGTAGATGCTATGGTTAAACAGTCCATGTTCTGCAGTAGATGCTATGGTTAGTCAGTCCATGTTCTGCAGTAGATGCAATGATTAGTCAGTCCATGTTCTGCAGTAGATGCTATGATTAGTCAGTCCATGTTCTGCAGTAGATGCTATGGTTAGTCAGTCCATGTTCTGCAGTAGATGCTATGGTTAGTCAGTCCATGTTCTGCAGTAGATGCTATGGTTAGTCAGTCCATGTTCTGCAGTAGATGCTATGGTTAGTCAGTGCATGTTCTGAGGTAAATGCTATGGTTAGTCAGTCCATGTTCTGCAGTAGATGCTATGATTAGTCAGTCCATGTTCTGCAGTAGATGCTATGGTTAGTCAGTCCATGTTCTGCAGTAGATGCTGAGGTTAGTCAGTCCATGTTCTGCAGTAGATGCTATGATTAGTCAGTCCATGTTCTGGAGTAGATGCTATGATTAGTCAGTCCATGTTCTGCAGTAGATGCTATGGTTAGTCAGTCCATGTTCTGCAGTAGATGCTATGGTTAGTCAGTCCATGTTCTGCAGTAGATGCTATGATTAGTCAGTCCATGTTCTGCAGTAGATGCTATGATTAGTCAGTCCATGTTCTGCAGTAGATGCTATGGTTAGTCAGTCCATGTTCTGCAGTAGATGCTATGGTTAGTCAGTCCATGTTCTGGAGTAGATGCTATGGTTAGTCAGTCCATGTTCTGCAGTAGATGCTATGGTTAGTCAGTCCATGTTCTGCAGTAGATGCTATGATTAGTCAGTCCATGTTCTGCAGTAGATGCTATGATTAGTCAGTCCATGTTCTGCAGTAGATGCTATGGTTAGTCAGTCCATGTTCTGCAGTAGATGCTGAGGTTAGTCAGTCCATGTTCTGCAGTAGATGCTGAGGTTAGTCAGTCCATGTTCTGCAGTAGATGCTGAGGTTAGTCAGTCCATGTTCTGAGGTAAATGCTATGGTTAGTCAGTCCATGTTCTGCAGTAGATGCTGAGGTTAGTCAGTCCATGTTCTGCAGTAGATGCTATGGTTAGTCAGTCCATGTTCTGCAGTAGATGCTATGATTAGTCAGTCCATGTTCTGAGGTAAATGCTATGGTTAGTCAGTCCATGTTCTGCAGTAGATGCTATGATTAGTCAGTCCATGTTCTGCAGTAGATGCTATGGTTAGTCAGTCCATGTTCTGCAGTAGATGCTATGGTTAGTCAGTCCATGTTCTGCAGTAGATGCTGAGGTTAGTCAGTCCATGTTCTGCAGTAGATGCTGAGGTTAGTCAGTCCATGTTCTGAGGTAAATGCTATGGTTAGTCAGTCCATGTTCTGCAGTAGATGCTATGATTAGTCAGTCCATGTTCTGCAGTAGATGCTATGGTTAGTCAGTCCATGTTCTGCAGTAGATGCTATGATTAGTCAGTCCATGTTCTGCAGTAGATGCTATGATTAGTCAGTCCATGTTCTGCAGTAGATGCTATGGTTAGTCAGTCCATGTTCTGCAGTAGATGCGATGGTTAGTCAGTCCATGTTCTGCAGTAAATGCTGAGGTTAGTCAGTCCATGTTCTGAAGTAAATGCTATGGTTAGTCAGTCCATGTTCTGAGGTAAATGCTATGGTTAGTCAGTCCATGTTCTGCAGTAGATGCTATGATTAGTCAGTCCATGTTCTGAGGTAAATGCTATGGTTAGTCAGTCCATGTTCTACAGTAGATGCTATGATTAGTCAGTCCATGTTCTGCAGTAGATGCTGAGGTTAGTCAGTCCATGTTCTACAGTAGATGCTATGATTAGTCAGTCCATGTTCTGCAGTAGATGCTGAGGTTAGTCAGTCCATGTTCTGCAGTAGATGCTATGATTAGTCAGTCCATGTTCTGCAGTAGATGCTATGGTTAGTCAGTCCATGTTCTGCAGTAGATGCTATGGTTAGTCAGTCCATGTTCTGGAGTAGATGCTATGATTAGTCAGTCCATGTTCTGCAGTAGATGCTATGGTTAGTCAGTCCATGTTCTGCAGTAGATGCAATGATTAGTCAGTCCATGTTCTGCAGTAGATGCTATGGTTAGTCAGTCCATGTTCTGGAGTAGATGCTATGATTAGTCAGTCCATGTTCTGCAGTAGATGCTATGGTTAGTCAGTCCATGTTCTGCAGTAGATGCTATGGTTAGTCAGTCCATGTTCTGCAGTAGATGCTATGATTAGTCAGTCCATGTTCTGCAGTAGATGCTGAGGTTAGTCAGTCCATGTTCTGCAGTAGATGCTATGATTAGTCAGTCCATGTTCTGCAGTAGATGCTATGGTTAAACAGTCCATGTTCTGCAGTAGATGCTATGGTTAGTCAGTCCATGTTCTGCAGTAGATGCTATGATTAGTCAGTCCATGTTCTGCAGTAGATGCTATGGTTAGTCAGTCCATGTTCTGCAGTAGATGCTGAGGTTAGTCAGTCCATGTTCTGCAGTAGATGCTGAGGTTAGTCAGTCCATGTTCTGCAGTAGATGCTATGGTTAGTCAGTCCATGTTCTGCAGTAGATGCTGAGGTTAGTCAGTCCATGTTCTGCAGTAGATGCTATGGTTAGTCAGTCCATGTTCTGCAGTAGATGCTATGATTAGTCAGTCCATGTTCTGCAGTAGATGCTATGGTTAGTCAGTCCATGTTCTGCAGTAGATGCTATGGTTAGTCAGTCCATGTTCTGCAGTAGATGCTGAGGTTAGTCAGTCCATGTTCTGCAGTAGATGCTATGGTTAGTCAGTCCATGTTCTGCAGTAGATGCTATGATTAGTCAGTCCATGTTCTGAGGTAAATGCTATGGTTAGTCAGTCCATGTTCTGCAGTAGATGCTATGATTAGTCAGTCCATGTTCTGCAGTAGATGCTATGGTTCGTCAGTCCATGTTCTGCAGTAGATGCTGAGGTTAGTCAGTCCATGTTCTGCAGTAGATGCTATGATTAGTCAGTCCATGTTCTGCAGTAAATGCTATGGTTAGTTAGTCCATGTTCTGCAGTAGATGCTATGATTAGTCAGTCCATGTTCTGAGGTAAATGCTATGGTTAGTCAGTCCATGTACTGCAGTAGATGCTATGATTAGTCAGTCCATGTTCTGCAGTAGATGCTATGGTTAGTCAGTCCATGTTCTGCAGTAGATGCTGAGGTTAGTCAGTCCATGTTCTGCAGTAGATGCTATGGTTAGTCAGTCCATGTTCTGCAGTAGATGCTATGGTTAGTCAGTCCATGTTCTGCAGTAGATGCTATGATTAGTCAGTCCATGTTCTGCAGTAGATGCTATGGTTAGTCAGTCCATGTTCTGCAGTAGATGCTATGATTAGTCAGTCCATGTTCTGCAGTAAATGCTATGGTTAGTCAGTCCATGTTCTGCAGTAGATGCTATGATTAGTCAGTCCATGTTCTGAGGTAAATGCTATGGTTAGTCAGTCCATGTTCTGCAGTAGATGCTATGATTAGTCAGTCCATGTTCTGCAGTAGATGCTATGATTAGTCAGTCCATGTTCTGCAGTAGATGCTATGGTTAGTCAGTCCATGTTCTGCAGTAGATGCTATGGTTAGTCAGTCCATGTTCTGCAGTAGATGCTATGGTTAGTCAGTCCATGTTCTGCAGTAAATGCTGAGGTTAGTCAGTCCATGTTCTGCAGTAGATGCTATGGTTAGTCAGTCCATGTTCTGCAGTAGATGCTGAGGTTAGTCAGTCAATGTTCTGCAGTAGATGCTATGGTTAGTCAGTCTATGTTCTGCAGTAGATGCTATGATTAGTCAGTCCATGTTCTGCAGTAGATGCTATGGTTAGTCAGTCCATGTTCTGCAGTAGATGCTATGATTAGTCAGTCCATGTTCTGCAGTAGATGCTATGGTTAGTCAGTCCATGTTCTGCAGTAGATGCTATGATTAGTCAGTCCATGTTCTGCAGTAGATTCTATCATTAGTCAGTCCATGTTCTGCAGTAGATGCTATGATTAGTCAGTCTATGTTCTGCAGTAGATGCTATGATTAGTCAGTCCATGTTCTGCAGTAGATGCTATGATTAGTCAGTCCATGTTCTGCAGTAGATGCTATGGTTAGTCAGTCCATGTTCTGCAGTAGATGCTATGGTTAGTCAGTCCATGTTCTGCAGTAGATGCTATGATTAGTCAGTCCATGTTCTGCAGTAGATGCTATGATTAGTCAGTCCATGTTCTGCAGTAGATGCTATGGTTAGTAAGTCCATGTTCTGCAGTAGATGCTGAGGTTAGTCAGTCCATGTTCTGCAGTAGATGCTATGATTAGTCAGTCCATGTTCTGCAGTAGATGCTATGGTTAAACAGTCCATGTTCTGCAGTAGATGCTATGGTTAGTCAGTCCATGTTCTGCAGTAGATGCTATGATTAGTCAGTCTATGTTCTGCAGTAGATGCTATGATTAGTCAGTCCATGTTCTGCAGTAGATGCTATGATTAGTCAGTCCATGTTCTGCAGTAGATGCTATGGTTAAACAGTCCATGTTCTGCAGTAGATGCTATGGTTAGTCAGTCCATGTTCTGCAGTAGATGCTATGATTAGTCAGTCTATGTTCTGCAGTAGATGCTATGATTAGTCAGTCCATGTTCTGCAGTAGATGCTATGATTAGTCAGTCCATGTTCTGCAGTAGATGCTATGATTAGTCAGTCCATGTTCTGCAGTAGATGCTATGATTAGTCAGTCCATGTTCTGCAGTAGATGCTATGGTTAGTCAGTCCATGTTCTGCAGTAGATGCTATGGTTAGTCAGTCCATGTTCTGCAGTAGATGCTATGGTTAGTCAGTCTATGTTCTGCAGTAGATGCTATGATTAGTCAGTCCATGTTCTGCAGTAGATGCTATGATTAGTCAGTCCATGTTCTGAGGTAAATGCTGATGTTGGGCTATCCACAGTCTAGAGCTTGAATGAAACTTATGTCATGTTAGAAGATGATCCGAGGGCTGTTTTCCTCTTAAGCATATAAGCTTTCTAAAAAATATGGTAAAAACCACAAATTCAGCGATTGTATGAATGCTCTTCTCAGATTTAGTGATGTGGGAAAAAGTGAAGGAGAACCCCCAGGCTACTGGTGTGAAATATTCGAGAATAACCCGGGAAGGGAAATGTTGGAGGAAATAGCCAATTTAAACACATAAAGGCAAGTATCCGGAAAGGAAAATACAAGTGGCTACTGCAGGTGTCCGGCATGTGTGTGAACAAATACTCCACTTCAGATTAACTCCTTAACTACATAAGAAAGTTTCCATGTCACCTAACAACAAAAAAATAATTTTAAAATGTTTTATTCGTCAGTGTCTATGTGCTGAGACCCCTAGCAGTTGCTAGTTTCAATAAGCAAGGAGAAGAGCTCAGCTAAGTGCTTCTCTCTCCTCGCTACAGGCCCATAGAGAAAAAAAGGTGGCCAATGACATAAGACTGTCTGCATATTCCACCAAAACTGGCAATATCTGCCAAGAATAACCTACTGCCTATTGTAAATCATAAAGGAGGACCTGTAGCCAAGAGATTTTTTCATTACATAGCTTAGGGTGTCTAGATCACAAATCTTTCTACTGTTTCTTGATAGATCCTATTCCTGAGACAAGTGGGTTTATAGTTTGTCTGACAATCCCGAGAATTGTCAGATGGGCATGAACCTAATTTAAATAATGGGAGTGAATCAGGTGATGCTAATTCAGAACAGTAAAATCAAATTTTTGAGGGGTTTGTCCCATGTCCTTTTAAAAAGAGAACACAGAGGACATTTCAGCTTTCTATGTATGGGGCTGCAATATAAAATATTAGGTGGTTTAGATGTTATGGCTGATGGGTGTAAACTGATGGAAAAAATAAATTACATTGGTGTAGTACACAGGTCGTACACTAGAGTTAATTGAAGGTGGTAGATGTATGCGCACTGAATTGGAAAAAAATACCATTTGTAATATGCTTAATAAGGTATGGAGATTCACGAGACGATTATTAGGGATTAAGGGGAGTATGCACTATACACTACTGTGAGGTAATGGGTATTTCCCAGAGATGTTGAAATTGAAAGAATATGTAGAATATGGGAAAAAAAATGGGGTAGTTAGAGTTAATGACTTAGTGAAAAGAAATACACTGAAAGAGTGGAGAACACTTAATAGGGAATTTAACATAGAATAAATATTTCTCATATGTACAAATTAAAAGCGCATTTGAGAAGGAGAAGAATAATGCCAGATGTATAATAAATAGACCCGAACTAATGGATTACATATTTGGGTTACGATCTGTTTCTACAAAAGTATTGGGTACAGTATACAAGGGCCTGGTTGGATCTTCTATGGAAAGGAACCCATTGAAAAGCAGGGCAAAAAGGATGCAAGATGTAGGTCAGATAGAGGGAGGAGAATGGGGAGTGCTCCCTAATATTGTACATTTGTCCCTAAATATGAATCATAAAATCTCAATGATAAAATTGATACATAGGATACCATATACACCTGGGTTCCTGCACAGAATAGGAAAAAGACTGGACTCAAAATGTCCAAAGTGCGATATGGAAGAAGCAGACTTGGTCCACATGGTGTGGGCATGCCCAAAATGACATTCTTTTTGGAGAAAAGTTTATAAAAATAACATTTGATATTAAAACTGCGGTTTTAGGGATGGGACTAAGGGGGCAGGAGAGGAATAGTGTTATTATTAAAGTCTTTGGTTTAGCCAGAATATTTATTCTTAGGAGATGGTTTGCACCGAGGGTCCAAACTGTGCTGAATGGCAGAGAGAAGTAGAACAAATGAGAAGATTTGAGCATATCTACTATAGAGGGAGAAAACTGGGCCCGTATATAGAAAAGGAATGGAAGAAATGGGAGGAGGTAGCTTAGCTGGAAGTGGGCTGGGGGAAGGGAGGGGAAGGGGAAGGGGAGGGGATTTTTAGGACTATTTGTATATTTATGTGTGTTATGTAATGATATATTCTTATTTCATAAAATAAAATAAAAATTTGGAGGAAAAAAAAAATTGGTGGTATAAGGGGTAAAAACCCCTCAGATTGTATGTATTACTTGTATTATCCTGAATATCTGCCTACAGGATACAGAGCTGCTCCTGACAGTAACAGAAGGGTTGTGTTTTTAGTCCCTTTTGGTTTCTCCTTTCACTTTCATGTTCCAAACCTTTTAGTGGCTTTACTGTATAAGGCTCGGTATTGTTCATTCATGGTGAAGCTGCCTGTAGGCACATCCCATGTAACAATAATCGGCTTTGAAAGCCATTCAGACTTGTATATTATTTTTTGCGTTGCCACAGCAAACAGTGAATATCTGCTTTATGATCAAAATGTTCTTTTTGATGGGGGGGGGAGGGAGAGATGGTCCCATAGACTTGCATTGTGACTGTCTCAGTCACGGGGTTTAGAGTCGGGAGGGAATCAATTTCATACGCACTTCCCTATCCGAGTGTTCAGGCCCCGAACTACCAAAATATGTCTCTAACATACCAAGAATTAAAGGGAACCTCCAGGGTAGTATACACAGTAAAATCTCCCTTAGCGGACACCTCCCAATAGTGGACAGTTTTAAATTCCCCGGCAGAGTCCCATAGGACAATGAATTTGCCCCCTCCGAATAGTGGACACTTCCAATAGCAGATGCAGACACACCCAAAAGGGGACAAAACCCTCCCAATAGGGGATAAAACACTCCTATTAGGGAACACAACATTCCTAATAGGGGACAGTAGGGGACAAAACACTCCCAATAGGGGACAACCAGGCTTATGTGCCAGCCCTACCTTGAACACAGGGCCATAGTCAGGGGATTGAGCCTTTTTTACCCAATAAGGACATCTCTCAATAGCGAACACTTTTTTTACTCCCCGTGAGCGTCCGCTAATGGGAGATTCTACTGTATATATAAAAAAAAATCTCCAAAGCCATCACACTACCTAGATATGTTCTCTGTAAACCACCATGCCTGATATACATGGATCCTGTGGCCCGATGTCTTCTCTGGCTGCTTGATATTCTTTCCCCTCCTTCTCTCCCCTTGACGACATCCCCCAGCAATCATTGCAGCTCTGCTCTACCAGCCCCCACCCTCCTGTTCTGAGCAGCAGAGAGAGGTTCAGTGTCTGATTGGCTGAGGCTGCACACACCTCCCAGTTCTCAGCACTACAGAGGGTATGACTCATCAGTGCAGGGTAGAAACCACGTGGTCTATGTCTCTCAGGAGGGTGGGGGCGGCTTTCAGAGATTATTTTGGACAGAGTGGATGGCTGAATGATGTCCTTCCCTCACATCATGCATGTAAGTGACAACCAAAGAGGAGAAACTGCTCTATATAGCTAATGAATGATATTTAGACAATTAAATAGGTTGATGATAGTGAATGCATGGGCGTACCCAGCGTACCCCTTTAATTAAATATGCACTGTCATTTGAACAAACTTTGCAAAGATCAATAGTACAAACAAATATAAAGACAAGCCAATACAAGTATATGGAGGGAGCTCCGGCCCAGAAGCTCTGGGAGAACTGAAGATTATAAATGAAGCATGCAGAGCTGAAATCTGCTAAAAATGGCATATTCATGTTATATAATGGACATAAATATCCTGACTAGTGCTGCCCCCTGAAAAGTCACCCCGCTTTAGGCCATTTTGCCATAAGTTTAGAAATATGCTTGGGGACACTGTCCATTTGCGTACAAGCATTATCTTTGTGGCTGTTGTTTCGGGGGTTATACTGAAATAGCTTCACATAATTTTTCTTTCTCATAACACCATCTATGTTGTGGCATACACCAGTCCTCCATGTAGTAAAGCCCCCCACAACATAATGCTGCCACAAAATCCGTACTATCCTCTCTCTGGGGGACGGGGACAAAGTTCCTCGGCACATCTCCAAGCCTTTCTACCACCCACCAGCTTTGCACGTCCACCATCCGTCCACTATCTGTTGCAAGACTACAACCGCGGCATATGTCCTCACTGTAAGGGAATGCTGTGGGAATTGTAGTCTTTGAAAGAGAGAACTGCTCAAGTTATAAGGGCCCAGCAGGTGACCCAATGCTCCCAGTCAAACTTATCAGAAAATGGAAAAAAACTCACGGTAACCAACCAATGAATATGGGGAGTGACTATATTAAAACATAGCTTTTACTAAGTATTCTTAAAATATCAGTGCTGCATCCAGTGTGGATGACTAAGTGCAATAACCGGACAAAACATGAAAATAATTATCTCAATACTCATCAAGGATTCATGGATCGATTATACTCAGAATATAGAGTCAAGAGATAATAAAATCGTATTAAATATTGTCACGCTCAATATGATTTTGCTTAATGAGGTTTCTCTAGAAAAAGGTTTCTCGACGCGTTTCTGCCGAAGTATTTCGGCGTCCTCAGGGGAAACCTTTATAGAGTGTTTTTACATGAATAAAATTCCAAACATAACACTAAGAGCCTGATATAAGTCCGATGCTTATAATGTCAAGCAATCATAGAACAAAATAGCTGTAGAGGTAGCCTCAGGACATCAGGTACCTAGAAAGAAAGAGAGAGGACACAATATAGTATATAGTGGGGGACATCCATATTCCCTTTTCAATGATTCCCCCTCAGCTTCTACTCACATGCAGGCAATGCTGCCTAGGTATACCTGAAAAAAAGCACAAAAGGAAAAAACCTATTCACTCATTGTCCTGTGAAGAGAACCAAGGAGACAGTATCTGCTCCATATGTTGGTTACTCACGGTTACGATGTCCGGGCTTCAGAAGAAGTGGTGATGTGCAAACCTGCTTAAGCAGGGAGCCGCGATCCCCGGCTTCACTGCACACACCACATGTCAGCGGCGTCTGACGTGATATCCGGTCGCCCGGACACATGCGTCAGAGAGCCGCGCCCCGTCATACGCCTCTGGTAGGCGCGGCTAGGATATTCTATGCGCATGCGCAGAATAGCGGCGATGCCGGTCGCTAAAACGGCTAAGTGTTTACATAGGCTCAGTACAAATCGGTCTCGTCAGTAGACGCAACGAGCGCAATAGAGTAAAAAGAAAGAGGTAAGTCTATGAGGTCATACAAGGAGGGGCATGTGGTCATATTACCTGTGTATGTAATAGGTTTTGTTCTCAAAATAGAAACAGCAAGTCTGGACTCTCACCAACATTGGACCAACTAAAAACATATAATGATATATAAATATATTCTTTAGAACATAGTGTACTTATCAGGTATCAGTTTTTAATTTTTCAGGGGTATAGTGTCAACAGATATACATTTATTCATTCCAAAAAAGAGGAACCCACGGTATACCTAGGCAGCATTGCCTGCATGTGAGTAGAGGCTGAGGGGGAATCATTGAAAAGGGAATATGGATGTCCCCCACTCTATACTATATTGTGTCCTCTCTCTTTCTTTCTAGGTAACTGATGTCCCGAGGCTACCTCTACAGCTATTTTGTTCTATGATTGCTTGACATTATAAGCATCGGACTTATATCAGGCTGTTAGTGTTATGTTTGGCATTTTATTCATGTAAAAACACTCTATAAAAAGTTTTCCCCTGAGGACGCCGAGATACTTCGGCAGAAACGCGTCGAGAAACCTTTTTCTAGAGAAACCTCATTAAAGCAAAATCATATTGAGTGTGACAATATTTAATACGATTTTATTATCTCTTAACTCTATATTCTGGGTATAATCGATCCATGAACCCTTCATCCGGTTTGTCCGGTTATTGCACTTAGTCAACCACACTGGATGCAGCACTGATATTTTAAGAATACTTAGTAAAAGCTATGTTTTAATATAGTCACTCCCCATATTCATTGGTTGGTTACCGTGAGTTTTTTTTCCATTTTCGGAATTGTAGTCTTGCAACAGGTAGTGGTAGATGTGCGGCGTGGGCAGGAGAAAGGCTGTGAAGTTCTCCTCTGGATGCGTTCCACAGTCTAGACTGTCAAAGCGACGGGAAGATGTGGCGAAAAGCTTTGTCCCCGTCCCACTGGGAGAGGGTAGCAGTCATGGAATGAGAGGAACTGGGCTGTAAAGCAGAAAAATGTGTCCCTGTGCAGAGGGTCACATTCCGCTACAGGGACACAGTTTTCTTCATTACACAGGCTGTAACCTGTTTTAAAGGCGGTTTTGTTTTGGCAGCTGCTTCTTCGCTAAGTGGCCTCCCAGGTCATAAAATCTTATTTTTGGGGGGTTGGTCCCATGTCCAAGCCCAACATAATGCTGCCACACAACCCGCACTACCCTCTCAGGGGGACGGGGACAAAGTTTCTCTGCACATTTTCAAGCCTTTCTCCCACCCACCAGCTCCACACATCCACCATCCGTCCGCTACCTGTTGTGAAAAAACACAATATATAGGGCACTTTTTACTGTTGATATAGATCACACAGGCTGTAACCAGGGTGCCTCCAGCTGTTTTAAAACTATAACTCCCAGCCGAAGGCTGTCTGGGCATGCTGAGGATTGTAGTTTTGCAAAAGCTGGAGGCACGCTGGTTGGAGGAAGAACGGGTCTCCTTTTTGAATGGCTGCGTGGAACCAGACTTAGGGTGCATGCACACAATGTTTTTGCAATACAGTTCCCGTATCAGGTTTTTGATGAAAAACGGATTCCTCAAAACCTGACTAAACTGTATCAAAACGTGTGTACAAATTTCAAACCATATACAGTTTAAAAAATGATGTCCGGTTGCATCCTTTTTTTAAAGAAAAAAAACGTATAAAAGTTTTACATTTTCACTCCATTTTGAATAAAGTTTCACTTGTTTGATTGAAATTCCAAGAAAAAAAAACTGTGCAAATTCAAAAACCATATAGTGCAAACCAGATAGAACCGTACGCACATACGGTTCTGCATGGTCCCCATTGACTCCCATGTAAAAAAAAAATAAAATAAAAAAAATAAAAAAAAACACGTATACGGTTTAATACAGTTTTTCACCCGGACTAAAAACATGGTAGTCTACGGTTTTGGGTACAGGAAAAAAAAAAACAAACAAAAAAAAAAAAAAAACGGACAAAACAATTTTAAATGGAGAGTCAACGCATATGGTTTTTAATACGGTTCCGTACGGTTTTGAAATTGAAAACGTATATGGGAACTGTATTGCTAAAACGTGGTGTGAACCCGGCTTTACAGAGGTCAATAACTATTTTTATGACGTCTTTTCATTTTCGACCTATCAGAAGCTTCTAAAGCCGTGACACTGTTGTCTGTCATTTTCCAAGCTATTAACTTGATGTACATAAACTTCTGTCCCACTGGAAAAGCCTGTAGCTGTCTGGGAATGCTGGGAGTTGTAGTTTCCCAACAACTGGAGGCACCCTGGTTGGGAAAAACTGGTCTAGGGTGTGATTATGAGGCATTGTAAGATTTTTAAGGGCCCAGAGAATTAATATAAACCATGCACTCCACTTTTCTCGCACAATTTCCGCACAATTCTGAACTAAATTGGGAAAGATGTCTCCTCTATGGGATTCACCTACCTTGATGGTAACTTTCACAGAGGTCATCACCAGATGTGTGCATTTCTCCGTCCAGTAATTTACAACGTGGCCCCCTAACGTCAATAGCGACTGTGTTAGAGAATTCTTTTCTGAGGCATTTAGGCACGAAGAACAAGCCACTAGGGGCTGATAAATTACCCTGGAGGGAAGGAAACAACAGGAGCGATACATCATACACATATGTTCCTGCAAAACACAATATATAATCAGCTCCAAGGCGGTATATCAATGACTGAGGGATTACACAACCTGGCTCCAGATGATGTACAGCAAAGGCCAAGGCACCGCATGTCGTGCAGTCATTTATAAGTTAAAGGGGTACTCCGGCGGAAAACTTTTTTTTTTTTTTTTTTTTTTTAAATCAACTGGTGCCAGAAAGTTAAACAGATTTGTAAAGGACTTCTACTAATCTTTATCCTTCCAGTACTTTTTAGCAGCTGTATGCTACAGAGGAAATTATTTTATTTTTTAAATTTCTTTTTTGTCTTGTCCATAGTGCTCTCTGCTGACACCTCTGTCCGTGTCAGGAACTGTCCAGAGCAGCATAGGTTTGCTATGGGGATTCTCTCCTGCTCTGGACAGTTCCTGATACGGGCATCAAGTGTCAGCAGAGAGCACTGTGGACAAGACAATAAAGAAATTCAAAAATAAAAAAAATTCCTCTGTAGCATACAGCTGCTAAAAAGTACTGGAAGGGTAAAAATGTTTTAATAGAAGTAATTTACAAATCTGTTAAACTTTCTGGCACCAGTTGATTTAAAAAAAAAAAAAAAAGGCTTGCCACCGGAGTACCCCTTTAAGATAACTCATCAATAATTTATAGTTAAAATGTTTTTAAAAAGTTGCATAAATTTACTTTTGCATTTCCATTAAATTATTTTCTACAGATTTTATCTACATGTCATTTCCATTACTATTCACGTGCACAGGAATAATGCAAACCCTGTTGGTTGTTTTATGTAAACTATACATGGTCCATTGAACTACACGCTTAACTCAAAATTTCAGGCTGGTTTCACGCACTGGTGAGTTATTTTTTTAGTTCTTTATTTTCACTATTTTAACAAGTAGAGGTTGGCCCTGATTTACTAAGAGTGGAGTGTAGGTTTCTTTGTGGGTTTTAATTCCCTACAATTTATTTCCCACGGTATTTACTAAGGTTTCCCCACATTTTCCACTTTCCCTACACTTTGCTTTTTTTACACATGCTCTGATCTGTCTGGTTTTCCTCAGCTCAAATCCACCACATTTTCTGTAAAACTGTTGGGTTTTTGTGAAAATGTTGGGAACACGCCCCTTTTCGGTGACCACACCCATTTTTCTCAACAGTCACGCCCTTTTTCAGGTTTTCTTAGCAAAATGGAGAGTTAGTCTTTTTTTTTTATTCTGGCACAGATTCTGGCGCACAACCCGACAAAACATGTCCGGTTTGCAATAGTAAATGAGGGCCATTGCGTCCAGACTGTGGGTCTAATGCAGTATTTCCCAACCAGTTTGACTCCAGTTGTTGCAAACTACAAAGTTGTAGTTTTACAACAGCTGGAGGCGCCCTGGTCGGGAAACGCTGGTCTAATGACTAAAACTAACAGGATTATCACACTCTCTGTGGGGAAAATTTATCAAAACCTGTCCACAGGATAAGTTGTCCAGTTGCCCATAGGAACCAATCAGATCTCTTCTTTAATTTTGCAGAGGCCTTGTCAAAAACATTAGATGGGATCTGATTAGTTGCTATAGGCAACTTTTCCTCTGCACAGGTTTTGATAAATCTCCCCCTATGACCCTGTTAGTTTGTATCACTAGACATGCAGAGGATTTGTAGCTAAAATTAAAAACTTTCCATTAGGGTAGGGTCACACGTGCCATATTTTGCTGAGTATTTTCCCACCCATTTAAGTCAATGAGCAGCAAAATACACAGATGATTTCACTACCCACTGATTTCAATACTTAGGAAAATACGCAGCAGCAAAATACGGCATGTGTGATCGTACCCTTAGGGTACGTTCACATGGGCAGATTACCTGTGGAATTTCCGCAGAGGATTTTGCTACCACTGACCAATGGGTCCAAAAGGAAAATCGGCAAATCTGCCTCAATTGCAGATTTTCTTCTCACTCATTGAAGTCAATGGTAGCAAAATCCGCTGCGGATTATCCACGGCAAATACGCTCTGGAAATTCTGCAGGTAATCCACCTGTGTGAATGTACCCTTTAAGCGGGTTTTCCGCTGCGTATTTGAAAGTGGGCGGGCTCTTCTCGCCTGTCCGCAGCAGATTTTCAGTGGCAGAATGTACACTGCGGAAAATCCGCCACAGAAAATCTGCTGCGGACAGCCGAGAAGAGTCCACCCACTTTCAAATACGCAGCGGAAAACCCGCAAAAAAATCTGCACGTGTGAACGTACCCTGAGGGTCAGTTCACAGGTGCGTATTTTCTGCTGCAGATCTGCTGTAGCAGATTTTGCTACTCACTGAAGTCAATGAGCAGTAAAATCTGCAGCAGCAAATCTGCATGTGTAAACACACCCTTAGGGTACACCGCTAAAGGACCGCTGTATGGTGACTTTACATGTGCCTGCTTGGAGCAGGGCAATACACCGCTACGAGCAGACACACTGCGATGTGCAAGTTGCCGCACGCATGCGCAGTATACTCTCGGCCTAGCTTATAGAACACACATCGCGCATTCACGGCGACTCGCACATCGCTTCAGTGTGTCTGCTTGTAGCAGCATATTGCCGCTCCAAGCAGGCACCTGTAAAGGCAGCATACAGCTGGGGATCCCCTCGTGTGAACGTACCCTAAAGGAGGTTTCCAGCCATCTGCACTTAGCCCCTCTATCCACAGGATAGGGGAAAAGTGCCCTCACAATTTAGAGAACATGACTCCTGAAGATTGTGTCTGAATGGAGCAACAGTGCACACTCAATACTGCTGATCCATTCACTGTCTATGGGAGTGTCGTAAAAAGCTGAGCACTTGGTGGTCCAGTATGCACCGCCTCTCCATTCAAATGTAAGACATGGGACCCAGTTGTGAAAAAGTCACACACCTCCCATGACCATGCAAGTATCCCATAATCTGTGGATACAAAATAAGTATTCCTGGTAGCAAAATCCCTTTGTTGTATGCAATGTGCGTTGAGCCTTATTCAACAATGTGGTCAACAATATGCGCAATAAAGCACAGTATTGTAATCAGTACAATGCCCAATACATAGTATACACACTTTCATTTTCATTGTCATTCCTTTTTATTTCTCCACCATTCTAAATACAAATACAATACAATTTTTCCATTTGTACATGTTTATGGGGAGAAAACACCCATAATACCTACTGTATTAATCTAGAAATGCTGCATAGATAAAGAAATAAAATATTTTTTATGTGCAGTTTCATTGATACTGGTTTGGGATTAGGGGCCTTTTAATGCAGTTCTAATACAATGCTTGTTATTCTTCAGCGCATCCATCATTATAAAAGCTTCTATAACGTTCTATTATATTTCACTGCAGTCCATTTATATGGAAATCTCCTCTTACCTGAACTTACTGTTATACACCCCAAACGTGATCTTGTCTCCAGAGTTTAAGGTTCTGGCGCTGCCAGTCTCCATCTTTTCTCCATTGATGAAGGTGCCGTATTTAGAGGACTCTTTAATCTTTAGAACAGGGATTATGTCTGGTTGACCCTGAAAGGAAAAGTCTCCGGATCATATATACTGCATGGGTATTTGTTTATATTGCTGATGCTGCCATTTAATCTCTTTTCTGGAGATGCAAGAGCTTCTTTGCTATGCAGAAATTCTATTATTTCATTGTTACCTTTTTTTTTTCCTTTTAATATTTTTATTGGTACCTGCTAAACTGAAATCTAAGAAGTATTTGTTCATTTTGGCTATGTACGTATTATGCTGAAAACATTCTCTCTATTGGTCTTTGTTACAAAATGTGCTTGCTTTTGCTCATAAAGCTTACACAGCAGTTTTATTTTCCAAACAGTGTGTCTCCAGCTGTTGTAAAACTACAACTCCCAGCATGCTGTGTAAGCTCTATTTTCACTCTTTACTTGTACACAGCCTGTATGACTCTCCTCAGTAGATTGCCTTGTATCTGCTCTCCTTTCTATCTACAGCCTGTGTGAACTGTTCTCCCTGGTTTCTCCCTCAACTCCCACTCCCCATCCCTGTCTACTATCTGAGCCTGGTATGTAACCACCTCATGCTGTCATTTTTTACACAGAAAGAGAAGATTGTGGCGCACGTGGAACGGCTTTGCCAAGTTTGGGATTGGACAAAATTACCATGCACGCCACAATCTACAATCAACAGCGCATGCGCAGGGTTCAGCAATGGAAGCCGAGCTTTAAGTCTATGAAATGGCAGCAGGTCGGAGCTTCAGAACAGAGAGGCGTTGGGGCACGATGGTACAGCAGACCCCGGGTCAGGGACACAATAAAGTCCTTTTTTATTTGGCGAATTGGATCAACAAAATGAATAAATAAGGTAAGACCAGTATACTTAATGGGGAGATTTATCAAAACCTGTGCAGTGGAAGAGTAGTGCAGTTACCCATAGCAACCAATCAGAGCTTTTCTTTAATTTTTAAAGAGGCCTGGGAAAAATAAAATAAGCGATCTGATTGGTTGCTATGGGCAACTGCGCCACTCTTCCTCTGCACAGGTTTTGATGAATCTCCTTCTATGTGAGCAATATTAGGCTGCATTCACACCACCTTATTGCTATACAGTTCCCATATACGGTTTCAAGTTAAAAACCGTACGGAAACGTATAGAAAACCATATGCATTGACTGAACATTGTAAACCGCATGTCAAACGCATCATCCAGTTTAGTCCGTTTTGCATCTTAGGCTGCATTCACATCTTGTTTTTGCAATACGGTTCCCGTATCCGGTTTCATTGAAAAAAAAACGTATCGAACCGTATTGCAAACTGTATATGTAGACATTTCATTGTAAACCGTATGACAACCGTAGCATCAGGTTGTGTACGTTTTGCATCATTTACGGGTTTATACGGTTTTTACCCGTTTACAAAACCGTAGTCTTCTACGGTCGTGTGTCCCGGTGAAAAACCGGATACAACCCGTATACGGGTATTTTTAAATGGAGTACTATGGTAACCGTATTGAACCATATGTGCGTACGGTTACATCCGGTTTGCACAATACGGTTTTTCATTTTTTGGGGGGAATTCAATAAAAAGAAGAACTTTATTTAACCCCTTAAGAACCGACCCATGTATTACATTAATGACCAGGCTCTTTTTTTTTATTTTTTATTTGACATGTATTTCTTTTAATGGTAATAACTGTAGAACGCTTTTTCTGAGCAGAGCAATTCTGAGATTGTTCTTTCGTGACATATTGTACTTGATATAACTGGTGCATTTTTGTTGACACGAAGCATTTTTTGTGAAAAACTTCAAAATATTGTGAAAAATATATTGCAAAAAAATTTCTGGCGTTTATTTTTTTTTATGGTGTACACTGGGCGGCAAAAGTGATGTTATATTTATTCTGTGGGTCAGTTGATTATGGCGATACCCATTTGATATAGCTTTCCATGTTCTTTTTCCTTTTCTGAGCAATATTATTTTTCTGCAAAAAAATGACAAAAAGGCAGTGCAGCTCAATCTACCATCTACTCCGAGGTTAACTGGTAGGTCTGAAAAACCCCAAAAGACCCAGTAATGAACAGGAGGAAATATATAATAAGAAATAATTATATAACCAGTCCTCAAAAAGTAGTGAAAAAAAGGGAAAGAAAAGGAAAGAATAAATACAGAGAGAAAAGTGATAGTGATTTAGAATTGAAAATGTACGGTGATGTGTGAGTAAAAATAAAAAAATAAAAATAAAGGTGAGTATGAAAGTTCACAATATCAAAGAAGAGTGGATAAGTGCAAAGTGATAATCAAAAAAAATTTGGGGTAATGAAAATATTAATAGTCATTAAACATCAAAAAATACCAAAAAATATGCGAATAATAAGAATGCCTGCAAAAGATGATAATTTTAAACAATCATATGCATTTATTAAAAATAATGATTAATGCCTCGGCAGGGCCCTTGCTCAGGCATGTGATCTAAATAATAAAAAAAATGCCAACTATCTCAAAATATAACAATTTAAAAATTGTCCTTTGTAGCCGAAAAAAACGTATAAAGTTGTGTGATTAGCAACAGTATTGAATATAATATCCAGCGATCGGAGAGTCTGTATAATCCAGTGATACTCCAATGGGAAACACAGTCACCTTAAACTGTAGTAAATGTTTCAATATTTCATTCAGAAGATATAATGTAATTGTTCACTGTTATCCACTTGTGTCCCACAACAGGTGTTTGTAGAATAGCAGTATTAATAGCAAGATATAGTTACAGTTGCTTATATGAAGTCAGGCACAGTACCTTACGGTTTTATTCACCGTGATGATCGGCAGCTGAATGTCTCCAGAGTTGCAGGCTCCGGGGACTGTGGGAGCCCAGTGCCCGCACGGACCGGATCAATCACTACCCTGGTATGGGTAGAGAGGTACTTCTTGTGCCGTGGTTGGGAAGATGTGATGATCCCGATTGCGTTGATGTAGAGCGCTGGGTTATATATCGTAGCCAAGCAGGAGTATCGTGCTTTGCACAGCTCAGTGGCCGGTCTGTGGAGAAATCGGCAGCGGCTGCCCGGCGTCCTCTTGGCGTGTGAATAGTGCGCTAATTCACAGAGGTCCACTAGTCCGGGTCCTACAGCGCTGTCTAGGCAGTATCGGCTGATACAGGTATAAAACAAGATTGAGATAGAGATGGCTGATAGATATGAGACAAGGCTCGACGCGTTTCACGACTTAATGTCGCATTCTTCAGTAGCCGCTTTATCCAAGGGTAGTGATTGATTCGGTCCGTGCGGGCACTGGGCTCCCACAGTCCCCGGAGCCTGCAACTCTGGAGACATTCAGCTGCCGATCATCACGGTGAATAAAACCGTAAGGTACTGTGCCTGACTTCATATAAGCAACTGTAACTATATCTTGCTATTAATACTGCTATTCTACAAACACCTGTTGTGGGACACAAGTGGATAACAGTGAACAATTACATTATATCTTCTGAATGAAATATTGAAACTTTTACTACAGTTTAAGGTGACTGTGTTTCCCATTGGAGTATCACTGGATTATACAGACTCTCCGATCGCTGGATATTATATTCAATACTGTTGCTAATCACACAACTTTATACGTTTTTTTCGGCTACAAAGGACAATTTTTAAATTGTTATATTTTGAGATAGTTGGCATTTTTTTAATTATTTTATTATTAGATCGCATGCCTGAGCAAGGGCCCTGCCCAGGCATTAATCATTATTTTTAATAAATGCATATGATTGTTTAAAATTATCATCTTTTGCAGGCATTCTTATTATTCACATATTTTTTGGTATTTTTTGATGTTTAATAACTATTAATATTTTCATTACCCCTTATTTTTTTTTATTATCACTTTGCACTTATCCACTCTTCTTTGATATTGTGAACTTTCATACTCACCTTTATTTTTATTTTTACTCACACATCACCGTACATTTTCCATTCTAAATCACTATCACTTTTCTCTCTGTATTTATTCTTTCCTTTTCTTTCCCCTTTTTTCACTACTTTTTGAGGACTGGTTATATAATTATTTCTTATTATATATTTCCTCCTGAATATTATTTTTCTGCCATTCATTTTCCAACAGCCAAAATGTTGTACCAAAATTGGCGAATTTTGCGCTTTTTTTAATGGTTTTTTTTTATGGCGTTCACCGTGCGGGATAATTTACATTATAGTTTTATAGTACACATCATTACGGACGTGGTAATACCTAATATGTATATGATTTGTGTTTTTGATCTTTTTTGGTGATAATACAGGCTTTTATTGGGAAAGGGGCATTTTTTTATTAATTTTTTTTACACTTCATACTTTTATTGAAGAACTTTTTATTACATTTTTTACACTTTTACAGGTTATACTATGCTGCAATACATTTGTACTGCAGCACAGTATAACCTGATGAGTCTGCAGACACTACAGCCTTTGGCCTCTGGCTGGATCTCACAGGCTTCCGTAGCAGGCAGACAGGAGGTCATCTGACCTCCTGCTGCCATAGCAACCAACAGCGACCCGCGATTGTATCACGGCGCCGCCGTTGGAGAACAGGGGGAGAGAGCTCCCCCTGTCAACACCATAGATGCAGTGATCAGGATTGATCACGGCATCTATGGGGTTAATGCTGCCGGCTCCGGCAATCACGGCTCCGGCAGCTGCCGATTGACAGCCGGGTCCCGTCACCGATATCCTGCGCTGCCCGTGGCAGTGCCGGAGATCGCTATAACGTATGCATACGTCCAATTGCGCGAACGTGTTGAATGATTGGACGTATGCATACGTCCTATAGCGGGAAGGGGTTAAAATGATGACAAACATAAAACCGTACCCGTTTTTTTTTTTTTTCAAGGAAAACGTATGCAAACGGACATCCGTTTTCAAACCGTATACGGTTTAAAAACGTGAGGAGGCATATATACGGTTGCACACGTTTCGGTCCGGTTTGGAGACATACGTTTTTTGTACGGAAACAGGATACGGGAACCGTATTGCAAAAACGAGATGTGAATGCAGTCTTATACGGTTTTGTTTGTTTTTTTACCCGTACCCAAAACCGTAGTCTACCACGATTTTTGGTCCGGGTGAAAAACCGTATACAGTTTTTTTTTTTTTTAAACATGGGAGTCAATGGAAACTGTACAGAACTGTATGTGCGTACGGTTCCATCCGGTTTTCACCATACGGTTTTTGACTGCACAGTTATTTTTCTTGGAATTTCAATCAAACAAGTGAAACTTTATTCAAAATGGAGTGAAAAGTTAAAAACGTATACTGTTTCTTCTTTAAAAAAAACGGATACAACTGGACATTCAAACCGTATACTGTTTTTAACCCTATACGGGTTGTAATTTGTACACACGTTTTGATACAGTTTAGTCCGGTTTTGAGGAATCCGTCTTTCATCCAAAACCTGATACGGGAACTGTATTGCAAAAACGTGGTGTGAATGCAGCCTTAGGCTGGGTTCACACCAGGTTTTTCAAATACGGTTACCGTATACGGTTTTCCACTAAAAAACGTATGGCAAAAAACGTATACAACCGTATGACTCCAAATTAAAACGTATACGTTTTTTTCCCTGTACGGTTCTATCCGTTTGCATCAGTTTTTGCCAACGGTTTTGCTATTTTGTTGGAATTAGTTTTCCAGCAATTTAATAAAGTTATTGTTATTGTTCTATTGAAATTCCAATCTGCGCATGTGTCAACTCCAAAAACGGATTAGAAAAACCGTGTGCAACCTTATTCTGAAATTCTGTGTACGGTTCTCATAGACAACAATGTTAAAAGAACCGCATACGGTTTTCCAACCGGAGTCAAAAACGTGGTCGACAGCGTTTTTGCCTACGGTTGAAAAATCGGCAAAACCGTATCCGAGGCAAAACGGATGCAACCGTACACAACATTTGGAATACGGTTTACAATGCATACGGTTTCGGATACGGTCGGATACGTTTTTTTGCGGAAAACCGTATACGGCTACCGTATTTGAAAAATGTGGCGTGAACCCAGCCTTAGACAGTGTCGGCCATTTGGTGCGACTTGGCGTGGTTCACTTTAAGGTGCATAAGAACATAGCTGTAGTGCTGTAGGCATTAGTATTATCTACATATAGACTTACCAGGCTGGAGGGTGGGTGACTGACAGAGAACGTGGCATGAGCTCTACTGATTGACTGATCATCTTCTATCAATATTGCGCAGTTCTTCCGCCCCACAATGTAGTCAGTGCCAGTGAGAAAGCGATGGATCGGTTCTGGGGACGTAAGAACAAATTATTGCTGCCGGAATTACATCAGAAAGCAACAAGGAACATGAAGGAAAACATTGTGTAACTATTTTCCTAAATCACGACATAGACCAGTCTTTCCCAACCAAAGTGCCTCCAGCTGTTGCAAAACTACAACTCCCAGCATGCCCGGACAGCCGAAGGCTGTCCGGGCATGATGGGAGTTGTAGTTTTGTAACAGCTGGAGGCACACTGGTTGGGACAGACTGATACATTGCTGAAAGTTATTTCCCTATAAAAATATCTAATAGGAGTTATCAATATGACAGACTGTAAGGGTACATTGTGGTGGGCATGTGCTGCTTAAACCATGGCCACATTGTGGTGGGCGTGTGCTTCCTAAAGGGGTACTCCACTGGGAATTTTTTTTTTTTTTTTTTTAATCAACTGGTGCCAGAAAGTTAAACAAAGTTGTTTATTGTTTCTAGAGATGAGCGAACTTACAGTAAATTCGATTCGTCACGAACTTCTCGGCTCGGCAGTTGATGACTTATCCTGCGTAAATGAGTTCAGCTTTCAAGTGCTCCCGTGGGCTGGAAAAGGTGGATACAGTCCTAGGAAAGAGTCTCCTAGGACTGTATCCACCGTTTCCAGCCCACCGGAGCACCGGAAAGCTGAACTAATTTATGCAGGAAAAGTCATCAACTGCCGAGCCGAGAAGTTCGTGACAAATCGAATTTACTGTAAGTTCGCTCATCTCTAATTATTTCTATAAAAAAAAAAAAAAAAAATATTAACCCTTCCAGTACTTAGCTGCTATAAGTTATTTTCTTTTTGAATTTCTTTTCTGTCTGACCACAGTGCTCTCTGCTGACACCTCTGTCCACTTTTAGGAACTGTCCAAAGCAGGAGAGGTTTTCTATGGGGATTTGCTTCTATTTATTTATTTATTTAGATAGCGCCTACAGATTCCGCAGCGCTTACAATTATGGGGTACAAACAAAAGACAAGTATCAGACATAAAATTACACAATAACTATTATGGACAGAGGTGTCAGCAGAGAGCAATGTGGTCAGGCAGAAAGGAAATTCAAAAAGAAAAGAACTTCCTGTGGATCATAGCAGCTGATAAATCAGTTTAACTTTCGGGCACCAGTTGATTTAAAAAAGAATGTTTTCCATTGGAGAACCCCTTTAAATCATGCTGACATTTGGTGGGTGGGGTTTTCCAATAGCTTTGTCAATTGGCTGCATAATTCTGCCAGTAATAACACAGTTTTGACCACAAAATTACTGCAGTTTTACTAGACAGGAGGAGGGTCCGGCACGGGTGACTGGAAGCCGCTGCATACCAGTCAAGTGAATGCAGCACGTGCGCTGTTCAAGGTAAGTTTTACACTCAAGGCAGCATGACACTGAGCCGAGGAGAACGCCCCCCCCCCCCCCCCCCCCAACACCCATCTGGCTATTTAGTAGGGATCGACAGATTATCGGTATGGCCGACATTATCGGCCGATAATCACAATTTTGGGCATTATCGGTATCGGCAATTACCTTGCTGATAATGCCCCGGCCCCGCACCACAACCGCCCCCCCCCCCCCTGACCCGCTGCACCGCGTCGCACCCCCCACCGCACCGCCCCCATTGCCTCCCCCATCCCCGGTTTTATAATTACCTGTTCCTGGAGCCCACGCTACTTCTTGCTCCTGCTGCGTCCTGCGTTACGCTGTGCGCAACGCACAGTGACAGTTCAGGAGGACGCCACCGGAGCCAGATGTGGAGTGGACCCCGGGAACAGGTGCGGCGCGGCGGTGGGAGCGGTGGCGGTGATAGGTCTCAGGACCCCCGGACAGGCAGGGGGAGAGAAGTGGGTGGCGGCGGCCTATGGCACCGCAAAAGCTACTGCAGTGCATTGATTTAAAGCGCCCGCTTTAAAATCAATGATCTGCAGCGGTGTCGCGGGGGGATAAATAGCCGATAACTTATACCGGAATATCAGTATAAGTTATCGGCTATCGGCCCTAACCTCCACCGATTATCGGTATCGGCCCAAAAAAACAATATCGGTCGATCCCTACTATTTAGTCATGATACATTTCTAATAAAGGAGGACAAAGGTAAAACACAGCAAACAGCTATAAGAAAAGATGCTGTAGAATTGTTATTTCATAAGAAATAGAAGAATTTACTAAAATAGACAGGTCAGGAGTGGCCACAGTGTCTTACGCATGGTGCAGAGCTGAAGCACGTACACAGTAGAATCACTGCTCCGTGCTGCACTACAGACGCCATAATAGCATTACACAAGATTATGGGTCTAGCACTGTTTACACATACAGTACCAAGAGGGATTATGTACAGAGCGGGCGCACTGAGGAATCAACTCTTGTGATTTACTAATAAAATACAGATTCTTAAACTGTACCCGTCACTGAAAAATGTAACTCCCACCATGACCAAACAGCCAAATGTGAAACATGTTAATTTTTTCGGCAAAATCCACCCTGAAATGCAGCACATTTGGTCCCAGCACCCGATACAGAGATTCCGTAGTGTGAACTGTCCTTTACAGAGCTCTGGTGTGGATACATAACTGAGGGTGATCCTGAAGTTACTATGGTTCCATATTGTGCACCGAAATTCAAAACGCAAATGAAGCTTAAAACCCCATTCACACCGCGTCGTTTTCAAGCGGAATACAGCAGAAAAATCCCACTTGGAAATTCCGTTGCAGCAGACTGCCACTGTTTTCAATGGGATACTGCTGGACCGTGCACAAGGCGGAAATTCAAAATTACGTTCTCCACAGACAGAATTGACATGTAGATTATTTCTGCGGAATCCGCTCAAAAATACAGTCATTGCCTTAATGTTGGCACCCCTGAAATTTTTCTAGTAAATGAAGTATTTGTCACAGAAAAGGATTGCAGTAACACATGTTTTGCTATACACATGTTTATTCCCTTTGTGTGTATTGGAACTAAACCAAAAAAGGGAGGAAAAAAGCAAATTGGACATAATGTCACCAAATTCCAAAAATGGGCTGGACAAAATTATTGGCCCCTTAACCTAATATTTGGTTGTACACCCTTTGGAAAAAATAACTGAAATCAGTTGCTTCCTATAACCATCAATAAGCTTCTTACACCTCTCAGCCGGAATGTTGGACCACTCTTCCTTTGCAAACTGCTCCAGGTCTCTCTTATTGGAAGGGCGCCTTTTCCCAACAGCAATTTTAAGATCTCTCCACAGGTGATCAATGGGATTTAGATCTGGACTCATTGCTGGCCACTTCAGAACTCTCCAGCGCTTTGTTGCCATCCATTTCTGGGAGCTTTTTGACTTATGTTTGGGGTCGTTGTCCTGCTGGAAGACCTAAGATCTCTGACGCAAACTCAGCTTTCTGACACTGGGCTGTACAGTGCGACCCAAAATCCGTTGGTAATCCTCAGATTTCATGATGCCTTGTACACATTCAAGGCACCCAGTGCCAGAGGCAGCAAAACAACCTCAAAACATCATTGAACCTCCACCATATTTCACTGTAGGTACGGTGTTCTTTATTTTGTAGGCCTCATTCCGTTTTTGGGAAACAGTAGAATTATGTGCTTTACCAAAAAGCTCCATCTTGGTCTCATCTGTCCACAAGATGTTTTCCCAGAAGGATTTTGGCTTACTCAAGTTCATTTTGGCAAAATGTAGTCTTGCTTTTTTATGTCTCTGTGTCAGCAGTGGGGTCCTCCTGGGTCTCCTCCATAGTGTTGCATTTGAATGTCGAAGGATAGTTTGCACTGACACTGATGGTCCCTGAGCCTGCAGGACAGCTTGAATATTTTTGGAACTTGTTTGGGGCTGCTTATCTACCATACGGACTATCCTGTGTTGACACCTCATCAATATTTCTCTTCCGTCCACGCCCAGGGAGATTAGCTACAGAGCCATGGGTTGAAACTTCTTGATAATGTTGCGCACTGTGGACAAAGGCTGTAGATCTCTGGAGATGGACTTGTAACACTGAGATTGTTGATATTTTCCCACAATTTTGGTTCTCAAGTCCTCAGACAGTTCTCTTCTCCTCTTTCCATTGTCCATGCTTAGTGTGGCACACACAGACACACAATGCAAAGACTAAGTGAACTTCTCGCCTTTTTATCTGCTTTCAAGTGTGATTTTTATATTGCCCACACCTGGTACTTGCCCCAGGTGAGTTTAAAGGAGCATCACATGCTTGAAACAATCTTATTTTTCCACAATTTTGAAAGGGTGCCAATAATTTTGTCCAGCCCATTTTTGGAGTTTGGTGTGACATTATGTCCAATATGCGTTTTTTTTCCTCCCTTTTTTGGTTTAGTTCCAATACACAGAAAGGGAATAAACATGTGTATAGCAAAACATGTGTTACTGCAATCCTTTTCTGTGAGAAATACTTCATTTTCTTGAAAGGGGTGCCAACATTTACGGCCATAACTGTATGTGTGCCGACTTGCTCTGCCTTCTTAAGGTGACCACACACAATGTAGCCAAACTATGGTGAGATTTATCAAAACCTGTGCTGAGAAAAGCTGGTCAGTTGCTCATAGCAACCAATCAGATTGCTTCTTTAATTTTAAGAACTCTGCAAAATGAAAGACACAATCTGATTGGTTGCAATGGGCAACTGCTCCACTTTTCCTCTACACAGGTTTTGATAAATCTCCCCCAATGCATTTTTTTTATTTTATTTTTTTTATGCAAAAATTGTGGCAGAAGTCTGTGTTTACGCAGCGTGAACAACCCTATGCACATGCACAGAACGTATTTTTTTTTCTTTTTTTTTTAAACATCAACAGATCTGTGCACATACAGCATTAGCCTATCAAGGCATGCTGGGATGTGTAGTTTTGGAATCCACAGCTTGGAGATCCTTGGAGTAGGTCAGTGTTACCCAAACAGTGTGCCTTCAGCTGTTGCAAAACTACAACTGCCACCAAGCTTGGACTGTCCAGGCATTCTGGGAGTTGTAGTTTTGCAACAGCTGAAGGCACACTTATATTGAAACACTAAGACTCCATTCTAATCAATAAGACAACCGACTGGACAGAAATTTAGATACATTGGAAGAGATTAATCAAAACCTGTCGAGAGGAAAAATTACTGAGTTGATCATAGTAACCATCTCCGCCATTTAACCTTTTATGTATTGTGTATAGCTGTTGCCCAGGAAACTAAAATGGAAGTGATTATTCAAAACAGTGCCACTCCTGTCCATGTCAGGTACTGCAGGTCATCCTTTGTCACGAGAAAGGAGGAGATAATTTTTGTTATTGCCGGACAATCCTCTAAGTTTACATAAAAAACACACATTAGGGCAGTGTTTCCCCAACCAGCGCACCTCCAGCTGTTGCAAAACTACAACTCTCTGCATGCCCGGACAGCCTTTGGCTGTCCGGGCATGCTGGGAGTTGTAGTTTTGCAACAGCTGGAGGCACCCTGGTTGGGAAACACTGCATTATGGTATACCCAATACGGCGGCTCAGGACGCTAATAATACAAGCATAGGTCTATAAGAAGAAATGCACAGGCTACATGCTCTCTATCTACCTGACGTACATCTACTCCAGTATCTTCCAACCAGTGTGCCCCCAACTGTTGCAAAACTACAAGTCCCAGCATGCCCAGAGAGCCAAATGCTGTGCAGGCATACTGGAAGTTGTAGTTCTGCAACAGCTGGAGTCACACCAGTTGGTAAACACTGATCTTCTCCAAGCTGTGGCCTCCAGCAAAACTACAACTACCATCATGCCCAGATGGGCTGATGCTGTCTGTGCACCCGTGGACATCTCTATACAATCACTATCTATATATAAAGCTGTATGGACATGACCTGGCTGCAGCCTTACAGGACGTCAATGACTCTATCTGATTATGGAGACACTATAAGAAGCCAGACAATCTCCTGTCACAGCCGTAGTTTCCTATATGACAGAGATAAGCGGCGCCCGCAGGCATTACCTCCCGCACTCTCCCTCTCCAGCCTCCACATTGCTCTTCTCTACACACAGTCGCACAGTCATGACGTCACGCAGGTGCCCTCTGTACTCGCGCACTGTCGCATAACCGTGGTGCACAGGCGACACCTAGTGGCCATATATATCAATTGCAGGATAATGTGTGCATGTGGATTTTGCTTTTTTAATGCTAGTCCAGGATGTGCAGTTCCTGCAGTCTTTACTTCACATTTCTAATTTATATATATATATATATATATATATATATATATAAAAAAAAAAGCCTATGGCTCTCTATAATAATGCCCCAGATTTATACCACACATTTACTTCCTTGAGAAGTTCATTGATCTCTGAGTAAAGGCACCTGCCATAGCTTGAGGACATAGAAGATGTAGTATGGGTATTGTGGCTTATAGTTGTATGCGTTCCCAGGATTTCCTGATCTTCTTAGGCTAGGTTCACACTACGGAATTTCATCTTGCAATTCCGCTTTGAAATTGCAGGCAGAAATTCCATTTACAAAAATGTATAGTATGGTGAAGGGGGTTTCATTCACACTTCGGAATTTTGAAGCAGAATTTGTGAAAGGAAAATCCACCTGAAGAATGGCGTTGCTCATTCTTCATGCGGAAATACTCACGGAACACATTGCAGTCTATTGGAGACTGCAGTGTCCGCGCGGTCCTAGCGCCGACAGATTCAGTTGGCACTGGCCGCACTCAGAATTTCCAGGTGGAAATTTTCTGCCCGGAGATTCTGCAGTGTGAACCTAGCCTTACCTTGCAACCTTGTGGGAGAGGAAAAGCAACAATGACGCTCTCGTCCTCACAACTGTCCTAATATCTAGAGCTCATGTCTCATTCTCATATCCTGAGCTCATATCCCAAACTCACATCCAGACGTCATATTCCTAGCTTGTATCTCATCCTCATTTCTTGTCCTCATAGCCCAAGCTCATATCCCATCCTCATATCCCGACCTCATATCTCCTCCTCATATCCTGAGCTGCTATGCCATCCTTATTTGCCGACCTCATATCTTGTTCTCATATTCCAAGCTCATATTCCATCCTCATATTCCATCCTCATATTCCATCCTCATATTCCATCCTCATATTCTATCCTCATATTCTATCCTCATATTCCATCCTCATATTCCATCCTCATATCCTAGCCTTATATCCTGTCCTCATATCCCATCGTTATATCCCAATCTCATATCCCATCCTCATATCTAAACCTCATATCCCAACCTCATATCTCAACCTCATATCCCATCCTCATATCTCTTCCTCATTCTCCCACCTCATACCTGGTCCTCATATCCGGTCTCCTGCACCAAGGCTGGCTTCCCATCATGATTTGAGTGTCCGCTGCTGCACAGATACAATTTCAGAAGCTCAAATCAGCTGATATCGTATCTGTGCATGGACATTTACAGGCCCATTAACTATTATGGGGCTGCGGACCCGATCATAGTCAGCTAGTGACTATGATCTGGTCATTTTCTCCGCATGTCAGTGTGGTGTCTGGGGTGTTGCAATGGTGAATGAGGGGTCTGGTGGTATTAACCCTTAGTTGTAGTGATTCCAGGGTGCGGTTTGCTTAATAGTAATATTCTTGCCGTCAACCGGCCCACAAACGGCAGGGATAATAAACGGAATGTCCACAGCAGATTGTAACCGGAAAACTTTAAAGAGGCACTGTCATTGTTAAAAACTTTTCATATATTGCAGGACTCATTATAATATGACATTTCACAATATACACCTGTAAAAAAAATTTTATTTTCACCTGAAATACAAGCTCAAAATAGCCACCACTGGGGGTCACCTGTCTTTTAGCCAGACAGACTAGTCTAGATTTTACAGCATACTGGATACCGGCCGTAAAGCATACCGATATGCAGTATAGGAGATTTCTATTGAGTGTATGCAAAACTACAGATAAATGATGTGTGGACATGCTGGGAGCTGTAGTTTTAAAACAGCTGGAGGCAACACTGCTCTAACACAGTTATTTACAAACATTGCAGCTTCAGTTGTTACTAAACTACAACTCCCAGCATGCTGAAATAGTCAAAGCTTTCTCGGACTCCTGAATGACAAAGAAGTTGATCAGACATTCAGGAGTCTGTGAAAGATGAATGACACATATAGTGACAGCTATGCTGATTAGCATCCAGCTTTACTAGGAGAAGATAAAACAGAACATGTATTCATAAAAATGCTGTACTTTTATCTAAAAAATCCTTGCACTCATTTTATAAAGATCTATTCTTATATTTATACATTTTATTCTGTTATGAATTCACCCTAATGTCTTCTGATTACTGCAGGCAAGCTCCAAGCATCTTCCTCTGTGTAACATAACACAGCATAAAACCAGAGAGGAAAGGGTTACAGAGTAGAGAGTACTGATTGGCTGACTGCACAGGCTTGCTCCTGTGAGGGAGACAGACTGACACGCCCCCTCCAGCCTGCACAATGAAAAAGTAACTCACCAGCAGATAAATGCTTATATCTCTGGATATATAGGTCCGAGACACCTAAAAATTATATGCACATGATCAGGATTGGGCCCTGAGTAACATATCACTTTTTTTTCTTTTTTTTGCACTATGACAGGTACGCTTTAACTAATATGCAACAGTCTTTACAATTATGCAGTCTTTCAGAGAGACCCGGGATGCAGGTTCCTCACAGGTTTTGCTGGGACTTGAAATAATGAGCTGTTTTATGCAGGCCACTGTGCTACTAATTATAAGATTTTAGCTGGTAGTAGTCACACAGGATTTGACAGGCTTGATAACTCACGGTTTTGGTGGCTGCTGGTTCTTTCAGGCTTTGGCCTAGATGAATTGAATGAAGTTATGCTGATTGTGCTTGCTTGATAGTCCAGCAGGGAGAGCAGGAACTAAGAGAGCGAATTTACAGACTACAGCCCTTTATATAATAGGGGGCTGGACTAAGCTCATTGGTCAGCAAACCTGTAAGTCCTGAACCCAGTGAACTCTGGGTATATCACATGACCCGGGAAAGGTCCTATACATTTATATTTCCTATACATTAATTAATATATCAACATAATTTATATGAGGCGACCAGGGGTAAGCCCTGCAGGAGAGCCCTATGGAGGGACTCTGGCTGAGGGGACTTTAGACAGGGACAGGACCAGGTCCTGTACCGGGACACCACATCAGATTTTTGACACAGACTGAAAATCGTGGCAGACCAAGATTCTGATATGCTGAGAAAATGACCAGATCATAGTCACTAGCTGACTACAGGTCTGCAGCCCCATAATAGTTAACGGGCCAATACATGTCCGTGCACAGATACGATACTAATTTAACTAGCTGACATATAAGTAACATGTGTACCAACTTTCAACTGAGGCTGGGAGAAGCATCACAGCTACACAAAACAGTCTGCTGTCTCTGTAACCGTTCCTGCACTTTCACTCCCTCCCGGCATGTCAGCCGAACCTGTCTGCCGTCCTATAGCAAAAAATGTCTTCAATAAAAGGTGATGAAGCAAATAAGAAAACTGGTAGTGAATACCAAGCTTTAATTTCTTACATTTTTCTACTTCAACTGAGTTTTATATATTGTATATAGATATTCACGATATTCATCACGATATTCACGATATTCATTTTTAACCTAATTTTGAGGCATAAAATGTTCTCTTTATGCCTCATAAAAGGCGGCTCCGCTGCCACAGTATATGTCGGCATCCCGTTTTCAGCAGGTGGGATGCCAACTGAAACCTGCGACGGAAAAAAACGAAAAATACAGAATGAACCTAGCCTTAGGCTATCTTCTTACACAATAAAGTTCATATATAAAAAAAAAAAAAAAAAAAAACTGTGTAATTTATCTTACAGAAATATTAATCACATTTTTTGGATGAGGTTTTGGTTTTGTGCCACTTTTTCTCATTTCGCACCATTCAGGCTGAAAACTGCACATCACATGTTAAGAGATTTTGAGATATCATTATTGAATTCTTAAAGGGGTACTCCCCTGGAAAACTTTTCTTTTTAAATCAACTGGTGCCAGAAAGTTAAACAGATTTGTAAATCACTTCTATTAAAAAATCTTAATCCCTCCAGTACTTTTTAAGGGCTGTATACTAAAGAGAAATCCAAAAAAGAAATGCATTTCCTCTGATGTCATGACCACAGTGCTCTCTGCTGACCTCTGCTGTCCACTTTAGGAACTGTCCAGAGCAGCATGTTTGCTATTGGGATTTTCTCCTGCACTGGACAGTTCCTGAAATGGACAGCAGAGGTCAGCAGAGAGCACTGTGGTCATGACATCAGAGGAAATGCATTTCTTTTTTGGATTTCTCTTTAGTATACAGCCCTTAAAAAGTACTGGAAGGACTAAGATTTTTTAATAGAAGTGATTTACAAATCTGTTTAACTTTCTGGCACCAGTTGATTTAAAATAAAAAGTTTTCCACAGGAGTACCCCTTTAAGAGATATAACTACTACTAGATATTACTACTACTATTATCTACAGATTTATGATTCAATCATGGTTCAGACTGTGTTTGTGGCATTTTATTAGCGGTATTGCTATGGTACTACACTTATATTTTACAGAAAATGACAAAAATCATTAAAATTTACCATTATTTGCATAGCAGCTGTAAAGAAAATACACTGCTCAAGAAAAAAAGGGAACACTTAACCAACACAATGTAACTCCAAGTCAATGACACTTCTGTGAAATCACACTGTCCGCTCAGGAAGCAACACTGATTGACAATCAATTTCACATGCTGTTGTGCAAATGGAACAGACAACAGGTGGAAATTATAGGCAATTAGCAATACACCCCCAATAAAGGAGTGGTTCTGCAGGTGGTGACCACAGACCACTTCTCAGTTACTATGCTTCCTGGCTGATGTTTTGGTCACTTTTGAATGCTGGCGGTGCTTTCATTCTAGTGGTAGCATGAGACGGAGTCTACAACCCACACAAGTGGCTCAGGTAGTGCAGCTCATCCAGGATGGCACATCAATGCAAGCTGTGGCAAGAAGGTTTACTGTGTCTGCCAGCGCAGTGTCCAGAGCATGGAGGCGCTACGATGAGACAGGCCAGTACATCAGGAGACGTGGAGAAGGCCGTAGGAGGGCAACAACCTTGCAGCAGGACCACTACCCCCGCCTTTGTGCAAAGAGGAGCACTGCCAAAGCCATGCAAAATGACCTCCAGCAGGCCACAAATGTACATGTGTCCACTCAAACGGTCAGAAACAGACTCCATGAGGGTAGTATAAGGGCCCGCCACAGCCCAACACCATGCGGGACGTTTTGCATTTGCCAGAGAACACCAAGATTGGCAAATTCACCACTGGCGCCCTGTGCTCTTCACAGAGGAAAGCAGGTTCACACTGAGCACATGTGACAGACGTGACAGAGTCTGGTGATGCTGTGGAGAATGTTCTGCTGCCTGCAACATCCTCCAGCATGACTGGTTTGGCGGTGGGTCAGTAATGGTGTGGGGTGGCATTTCTTTGGGGGTCCGCACAGCCCTCCATGTGCTTGCCAGAGGTAGCCTGACTGCCATTAGGTACCGAGATGAGATCCTCTGACCCCTTGTGAGACCATATGGTGGTGCAGTTGGCCCTGGGTTCCTCCTAATGCAAGACAATGCTAGACCTCATGTGGCTGGAGTGTGTCAGCAGTTCCTGCAAGAGGAAGGCATTGATGCTATGGACTGGCCCACGCGTTCCCTAGACCTGAATCCCATTGAGCACATCTGGGACATCATGTCTCGCTCCATCCACCAACGCCACATTGCACCACAGACTGTCCAGGAGTTGGCGGATGCTTTAGTCCAGGTCTGGGAGGACATCCCTCAGGAGACCATCCGCCACCTCATCAGGAGCATGCCCAGGCGTTGTAGGGAGGTCATACGGGCACCTGGAGGCCACACACACTACTGAGCCTCATTGTGACTTGTTTTAAGGACATTACATAAAGTTGGATCAGCCTGTAGTGTGGTTTTCCACTGTGATTTTGAGTGTGACTCCATATCCAGACCTCCATGGGTTGATAAATTTGATTTCCATTGATAATTTTTGTGTGATTTTGTTGTCAGCACATTCAACTATGTAAAGACGAAAGTATTTCATACGATTAGTTCATTCATTCAGATCTAGGATGTGTTATCTTAGTATGAATAAAGAAAGAGGCGGATCACTCACCCGTCCGATGCTGTGCACTTTATTTAGAAAGTGGATACAATGGCTACATATGGATAGATGGAACAATGGGTCAATTCCGGGCCTGAAGAAATGCCGCCGTCGCTTCGGACGGGGCTCTGTTACACCTTCTGCCCTGCCGCAGTTCCATCCATCCATATGTAGCCATTGTATCCACTTTCTAAATAAAGTGCACAGCATAGGACCGGTGAGTGATCCGCCTCTTTCTTTATTCATAATTTGATAACTTGTAATGTGGGGGGAACTGCCACCTATCTAAAGGGGGGAGGGGGACTGCCGCCTAACTAATGTGGGGATCTGCTGCCTATATAATAGGGGAGAACTGCCGCCTATCTAATGTGGGGATCTGCTGTCTATTGTGGGGGAACTGCTGCCTATCTAATGGGGGGGGGGGGAGGGGGTGACTGCAGCCTATCTAATGGGAGGGAACTGCCGTCTATCTAATGGGGGGGGGGACGGCAGCCTATCTAATGGGGGGGGGGGACTGCCACCTATCTAATGGGGGGGGGGGGGAACTGCCGCCTATCTAATGGGGGGGGGGACTGCCGCCTATTTAATGGGGGTGGGACTGCCGCCTATCTAATGGGGGGTTCTGCCGCCCATCTAATGCGGGGGAACTGCTGCCTACCTGGGGGACTATCTAGTACGTCCCTGCCCTGCTAATATGGGAACTAACTACCAAGCTAATATGGGGGCTACTTACTATCTACATAGGTTATATAGGGGTTTTCATACAGTGGACAGCTATTTGGCGGATTTACCTACAGGGTCAACTCTCTTGGGAGGGGCCGTATCTACTCAGGTTACCTGGGGGAACTGCCGCCTATCTAATGGGGGGATCTGCCACCTATCTAATGTGGGGGAACTGCCGCCTATCGTGGGGAACTGCTGCCTATCTAATGGGGGGGGCGGCCGCCTATATAATGGGGGTAATCTCTTATGTGGTCTGAAGTGGTAATGATGGGGGTTGTTATCAGTCACCTGATATAACTATGTAATCACTTATATGGTCTGTAGTGGTAATGATGGGGGTTGCTGTCAGTCACCTGAATTAACTGTATGTAATCACTTATACTGTCTGTAGTGGTAATGATGGGGGTTGCTGTCAGTCACCTGAATTAACTGTATGTAATCACTTATACTGTCTGTAGTGGTAATGATGGGGGTTGTTGTCAGTCACCTGATATAACTGTATGTAATCTCTTATATGGTAATGATGGGGGTTGTCGTCAGTCAGTCACCTGTATAGGACGACCTCCTAAACTTAGATGACAGACTGACATTATTGCTGTTAAAGAGGTATTCCCATTCTGCATGTGCTGACGTGATGGGGCGTGGCTAGGGGTGTGGCTGAGGGCATGATTAGTGGGTGTGGCTTGTTCCCATTTGCTCTTAGCAAAAGTTGGGAGGTATGGGAATGGTCCAAAATCTCTTCATCCAGAATCCAGATCCAGTACAGATTATATGAAGTGTCTTGAGGACGTTATTTCTGCTAAAGGAGGAGAAACTAAATATTGATGTGATATTTTTGTTGGGGTGCCCACATTTATGCACCCATCTACTTTTGATGCTGATTGCACATTTTCTGTTCATCCAATAAACCTAATTTCACTACTGAAATATTACTGTGTCTTTTATATATTTCATAGCTCAAAATTAAATTGTGAATCCAAACACCCAATTATTTTTTGCATATGACTGTATGTCTCATACTGTTTATGGGGGCCCTCTATGTCTCATACTGTTTATGGGGGCCCTCTATGTCTCATACTGTTTATGGGGGCCCTCTATGTCTCATACTGTTTATGGGGGCCCTCTACTTACTGACTTCGTTATGGGGGTCCTGTATATATCATACTGTTTATGGGGGTCCTCTATATCTCATACTGTTTATGGGGGTCTTCTATATCTCATACTGTTTATGGTGGTCTTCTATATCTCATACTGTTTATGGGGGTCTTCTATATCTCATACTGTTTATGGGGGTCTTCTATATCTCACACTGTTTATGGGGGCCCTCTATATCTCATGCTGTTTATGGGGGCCTCTATATCTCATACTGTTTATGGGGGTCCTCTATATCTCATACTGTTTATGGGGGTCCTCTATATCTCATACTGTTTATGGGGGTCCTCTATATATCATACTGTTTATAGGGGTCCTCTATGACTCATACTGTTTATGGGGGTCCTCTATATATCATACTGTTTATGGGGGCCCTCTATATCTCATACTGTTTATGGGGGCCTCTATATCTCATACTGTTTATGGGGTCCTCTATATCTCATACTGTTTATGGGGGTCCTCTATATCTCATACTGTTTATGGGGGTCCTCTATATCTCATACTGTTTATAGGGGTCCTCTATGACTCATACTGTTTATGGGGGTCCTCTATATATCATACTGTTTATGGGGGTCCTCTATATATCATACTGTTTATGGGGGTCCTCTATATCTCATACTGTTTATGGGGGTCCTCTATGACTCATACTGTTTATGGGGGTCCTCTATATCTCATACTGTTTATGGGGTCCTCTATATCTCATACTGTTTATGGGGGTCCTCTATATCTCATACTGTTTATGGGGGTCCTCTATATCTCATACTGTTTATGGGGTCCTCTATATCTCATACTGTTTATGGGGGTCCTCTATATCTCATACTGTTTATGGGGGCCCTCTATATCTCATACTGTTTATGGGGGTCCTCTATATCTCATACTGTTTATGGGGGTCCTCTATGACTCATACTGTTTATGGGGGTCCTCTATATCTCATACTGTTTATGGGGGTCCTCTATATCTCATACTGTTTATGGGGGTCCTCTATATCTCATACTGTTTATGGGGGTCCTCTATGACTCATACTGTTTATGGGGGTCCTCTATATCTCATACTGTTTATGGGGGTCCTCTATGGCTCATACTGTTTATGGGGGTCCTCCATGCCTCATTCTGCAGATATTTTTTTTTTACTGTAGGGAAAGTTGTATTTTATGGCTTCCTTGCACAATGCATTCATAGTGTGACTTTCCAATTGTAGTAATTCAAATGCAATGCTGGGCTCTGTAGTTCTATAGCAGCTTACTGCATATCTTTTAATGTAGGATACACATATCTACTCTACATGTTGGGAATAGAAGGAGCAGGAAATAAATCATTTACAGACATTCCTACAGACAGATCACATTGCGGAGTGATCCAAGGTGAAGACAGGTCACGTGCTTCTGCTGGGCTGAGTGTAATTTGTTCCTGTGAATAAAGTTGTACGATTTTGACGTTACACGAACATTTGTCTGGAAAGATGGCAGCTCTAATCACAGCTGTGGGGCGGCGAGCCGTGCTGGGTACGAGGGGCTCCGGGAACGGGATCCGGGTGAGCCTCCAGTCTATCCTCCTGTCACGTTTATTACCCTACAGTCAGCGCCTCCGCACAAGGCGCCATAAACTTTTACAGAGCGCTCAGGTGTCGGGTCTGCTTGCACACGTGACCCATCCTTAGCCAATAGGCAACCGCCTTGAGCGATGTAAGCGGCCATCTTTGATATGGGAAAGGCTCTTTTGTGACTTTGAAACTAAATTGTATAAAGGGCAGACTGCCCATAGTCCATGAGTGCAGGAGAGCCATAAAAATACACCTTTTCTTACTGTAATACATACTGCATTTCTAAGAGTATGATTTTGGTTTACCTCTCTGGATTGTCTAGTTCAGAATTAGGCTGCACAGGTTGCTATGGTGATGGCATTATGGCTGCATAGGTTTTCTTTTAAGCAAGTTTATGACTGGTAAAGGATGGGAGACATTGCACCAAGCTTGCACACAACTATTCTTGCATTATAAGGCAGTGTTTCCCAACCAGGGTTCCTCCAGCTGTTTCAGAACTAGAACTCCCAGCATGCCTGGACAACTGAAGGAAGGAAACCATTCCCTATAGCAGTGGTCTTCAACCTGCGGACCTCCAGATGTTGCAAAACTACAACTCCCAGCATGCACGGACAGCCGTTGGCTGTCCGTGCATGCTGGGAGTTGTAGTTTTGCAACATCATCTGGAGGTCCGTAGGTTGAAGACCACTGCCCTATAGGCTCAGGCAGCACAACAGCAAATCCTCCCTAGTCACATGACCAAAAACTTCTTTTTGTTTTGATTTATCGCAGAAAAGCCACAAGCAAAGCCTAGTGTGTCGCCATGGTGGTGTGTTTCACTAGGGGTTATATGTATACCATGCTGATGGCTTTTACCTGATTTGAATAAAAGTGAACAGTGTTCACACTGCCAAATCTCTCCCTGGGGATATTCTGAAATAAAAAAACACAAACGGATGCGCTCCGTAGTGTAACACCAAAGGTGAGTTGGTAGCGCTAAATGTGAATTGCGCTTACCACATGAAGTTGTACTCCAAGCAAGTACAATAGAGATGAGCGAACTTACAGTAAATTTGATTCGTCACGAACTTCTCGGCTCGGCAGTTGATGGCTTTTCCTGCATAAATTAGTTCAGCTTTCAGGTGCTCCGGTGGGCTGGAAAAGGTGGATACAGTCCTAGGAAAGAGTCTCCTAGGACTGTATCCACCTTTTCCAGCCCACCGGAGCACCGGAAAGCTGAACTAATTTATGCAGGAAAAGTCATCAACTGCCGAGCCGAGAAGTTCGTGACGAATCAAATTTACTGTAAGTTCGCTCATCTCTAAAGTACAACAATGGAACAGGGCGTATCATCAAAGGGTCTCTGCAGCTTTGTCCCGCTGAAATAGAATCACGATAAAAACAAGCAATCTCCAGGTAGCAGAGCGGGATCAATGTTAGCGCTGAGACCAGATAAGAAGTTAAAAGGATTTATTTCCCATAATGCAACGCGTTTCACGGTCACCCGCTTCCTCAGGCCTGAGGAAGCGGGTGACCGTGAAACGCGTTGCATTATGGGAAATTAAATCCTTTTAACTTCTTATCTGGTCTCCGCGCTTCCATTGATCCCGCTCTGCTACCTGGAGATTGCTTGTTTTTATCGTGGGGATATTCTGGTTAGGGTCACACGTAGTGCATCCACAGCGTATTTTATGCTGCAGAATATGCCAACTGCAGTCACTAGCGAGTTTCCTGCCACGTCTGGGTAGTTCTGTGTGTTTGCACCTACCGCCACATTTCCCACTGTAGGCATCCGCCTACAGCAGGAAATCCAATGCTACGAGCGGTCACACAGCTACCCAGCCGCAGAAGGAAACTCGTTCTTGTGACCGATATCGGCGCACCCGCAGCATGAAATATGCTCCGGATGCGCTACGTGTGACCATACTCTGAGGAGAGGAGAAATAGCCAATAACTTATACCGGAATATCGGTATAAATTATCGGCTATCGGCCTTAACCTTCACAGATTATCGGTGTTGGCCCTAAAAATATCGATATCAGTCGATCCCTGCCCCCCCACTTCCTTACAGAATATATCACATAACAAGGGGGCATCCTCTACGTTTAGAGGAAAGAAGGTTTGTACACCAGCACAGATGGGGGTTCTTTACTGTAAGGCTAGGTTCAGACTACGGAATTTCCGTCAGAAATTCCGCTTGCTAAAATGTATAGTGTAGTGACTGGGTTTCCGTTCACAAATTCACACTTCGGGAATTTGTGAAGCGGAAAATCCGCTTTGAAAATCCGCTTAGAAATTTTCGCCTGAGGAAAGGCGGTGCTCTTTCTTAAAGGAGTAGTCCAGTGGTGACTCGGTGGTGAACAACTTATCCCCTATCTTAAGGATAGGGGATAAGTTGCAGATCGCGGGGGTCCGACCGCTGGGGCCCCCTGCGATCTCCTGTACGGAGCCCCGACAGCCCGCGGGAAGGGGGCGTGTCGACCTCCGCACGAAGCGGCGGCCGACACGCCCCCTCAATACAAGTCTGAAATGTGGAAAAGAGATAAAAGAGACGGAGAGGATAGCGCCTCGCGTAATTCAGTGGGATAATCCCGGTCCGCAACCCCAGTATTAGTGGTACTCACCTGGGGTATAGCTTGATATGTGCATATCTCCCCTCCGTATGGGGTCAGATGGTCTCTGGCTGCAGCCTGCAGGGTCCAGCCGGGTCCTCGATGAGAGATCGGCAATAAACTTGTGGAGTGATGCAAAAAATTGCAAAAAAATTGGTCTGCAGTGGCGCTGCCTTGTAGAGAACGGAATGAAGTTTCAGTCTTATAATTTAAAATCTCATTTATTGAAACATAAACTGAGATGTGGAAATGCAAAACGCGTTTCGAGGGTAAGTTCCCTCTTTCTCAATTGCAAGGAATAATATTATAAGGTACATACAGTCGGGCGCCATTTATATAAGGAAAAAAGGCGCAAAAAACAAAAAAACAAAAACTCTGTACTGCCCACAAAGGGGCGTTTTCAATAAAATTCACATTCACTGTTAAAAAATGCATATGATCAGTTTTCTACACATATTATACAAAGACTTATAAAAGAACAATGCAAGTATAAAAAACATGTGATTGCGTAGAATTATGTTAATATTCTATATATCTGTAGTCTTTTATGAGCGAGCGTTGTATTACAGTGTATAAGTCCAGAAAACAGGGTTGGACTTTGGGATAACCAAGACGAGGCTTGGAGCCGGATGTATACGTCATATCTAGCGCTGGTACGCTGGTTCATTCACAAACCACAGCGACCAATCATCATAGAGCCGCACATGACGTCAAAATAGTTAAAAACCAATAGAGCACGTTATCGGCTGGGGGAATGTACGTCGTAAAGGTCGCTTCGTATGTGATAAATACGCCGACCAATCGCTATGAAGTGCAGAGCGAGGTGGCCAATCAGAATCACTTGTATTCTGTCAATGGATGGTGCAAGATTCAGATTTCAAAAAACGGCTGCTAAGCCATTCAGATCTTTTGCCGGATTGTTTGGTATTATCTGGTAAGGTGAACAATCGTAATTCAGAACAGGGAAGAATACATTGCAGAATCATATAGACTATTAGCGGATGAAACATTCTACATTACTTTGGATAGAAACCCAACCCTCAGCTATCAGAAAGAAATGTCAGTCCTTTTGGACAAAGGACTGAAGGATGGTATAATCAATAAACAAGAGTATAACTTTATCAAAATATCTGAACCTGATGTCCCTATATTCTATCATCTACCGAAAATACACAAATGCCTCAATAACCCTCCTGGTCGTCCAATAATCTCTGGAATCAATTCACTTACATCCAATCTGTCGCAATACATTGATCTCCATCTCCAGAAATATGTCTGCCAATTACCTTCCTACACCCGTGATACTAGTGATTTTATCAACTCCATTATTAATCTGAAATGGGAAGATCATTTCTCCTTCCTTACCATGGACATAATGTCACTTTATACTATCATTCAACATGATCAAGGAATCGCTGCAGTGTCGCGATACCTAGACCGCGACAAACAGATGCCCAGCGAACAACAGGAATTTATACTAACCGCAATAAAATTCATTTTAGAACATAATTTTTTCAGATTCAATGGGACCATTTACAAACAACACTGTGGCACAGCGATGGGCTCTAAATTCGCACCCAGTTTAGCAAACCTGTTTATGGGAGCATTTGAGGAGCAGTATATCTATGAGCACCCCCTGTTCCGGCATTGTATTATTTACAAAAGGTATATCGATGATATATTCATCGTATGGGACAACAATACAACGGATCTTACAGAATTCATCTCCTGTTTAAACAAAAATCCATGCAACGTTCGTTTCACATATACACACTATGCAAATAATGCTGAGTTTCTCGATGTAATTGTCTCACATGACAATCGCGGACACATTAATACGAAAACCTTCTTTAAATCCGTGGACGGAAATAGTTACCTTAATTTTAAAAGCTGTCATTCAGACAAATGGACCAAGAATATCCCTTTCGGACAGTATAAGAGAATCCGCCGGAACTGTACGACGGACCAAGACTACAAAGAGCAGAGCAAAATCCTGGATAATAGATTTAAGGAAAAAGGCTATCCGAAATCTTTGATCAGAAATAGTAAGCTAAAAGCGAGCCACCTGGACCAGAAGACCTGCCTTCAACCTAAAACTACGAACCCAACAAATATAACAGAAGATAAAACCTACACATATAATTTTTTAACCACTTACTCTACAGACCATCGGAACATTAAACAAATACTACAATCGCACTGGGATATATTACTACTAGATCCTTTCTTAAAAGACATCTTACCAGCATGCCCAAAAATCACCTTAAGAAGGAATCAATCTCTGAAGAACATGCTGGCCCCGAGCAAGCTGAGGAATATAAGGAAACCTACATTAACAACTAGCACTATCATAGGGGCTTTCCGATGCGGGGACGGCAAATTGCAAATGTTGTTCCAACATAAAAAATCGATGCAAAGCCTTCACCTCCAAAACCACTGGTGAAACATTTAAGATTAAAACTCTAATGACCTGCAAAACTGAATATGTAATTTACCTCCTGGAATGTACCTGCGGCACCCAATATGTTGGCAGAACCACACAAATGCTCAGCACGAGACTCAATAACCATTGATCCAATGTGAAAAAAGGTTATCAACAACATAGCGTATCTCGTCATGCTGCACTACGACACGAATGTAAGTTTTCTGATTTCTCTGTATTACCCATAGAACATATTCCGGCCACCAGCCATCGTCGCTACACGCAGTTGTGCAGGAGGGAGAACTACTGGATTTTCAAGCTGAAAACTTTAAACCCACTAGGCTTGAATGATTATATCGAACACTCGATTTAATCTAAGAAATACATACCTACCAGTGCTAGAAGAAACCTCTCTCTTTTTTCCCCTCGGGTCCCACGACCAAGTTCATATCGGGATCCACTCCTATTGGTCACCACGGCGGGAGCAGGACAGAGAGCAGTCACTGGACCTACGAAACTCACAGCGGGGACCTTCACAAATACCATTGAAAAGCTACACAGATACCGGCCTGTCACTGATAGGCCAATCGCCCAGACCAATGGCGTATACCAAAAAGTAGCTACGTACACATACGAGCACCTTACCAGATAATACCAAACAATCCGGCAAAAGATCTGAATGGCTTAGCAGCCGTTTTTTGAAATCTGAATCTTGCACCATCCATTGACAGAATACAAGTGATTCTGATTGGCCACCTCGCTCTGCACTTCATAGCGATTGGTCGGCGTATTTATCACATACGAAGCGACCTTTACGACGTACATTCCCCCAGCCGATAACGTGCTCTATTGGTTTTTAACTATTTTGACGTCATGTGCGGCTCTATGATGATTGGTCGCTGTGGTTTGTGAATGAACCAGCGTACCAGCGCTAGATATGACGTATACATCCGGCTCCAAGCCTCGTCTTGGTTATCCCAAAGTCCAACCCTGTTTTCTGGACTTATACACTGTAATACAACGCTCGCTCATAAAAGACTACAGATATATAGAATATTAACATAATTCTACGCAATCACATGTTTTTTATACTTGCATTGTTCTTTTATAAGTCTTTGTATAATATGTGTAGAAAACTGATCATATGCATTTTTTAACAGTGAATGTGAATTTTATTGAAAACGCCCCTTTGTGGGCAGTACATAATTTTAGTTTTTTTGTTTTGTGCGCCTTTTTTCCTTATATAAATGGCGCCCGACTGTATGTACCTTTATAATATTATTCCTTGCAATTGAGAAAGAGGGAACTTACCCTCGAAACGCGTTTTGCATTTCCACATCTCAGTTTATGTTTCAATAAATGAGATTTTAAATTATAAGACTGAAACTTCATTCCGTTCTCTACAAGGCAACGCCACTGCAGACCAATTTTTTTGCAATTTTTTGCATCACTCCACAAGTCAATACAAGTCTATGGCAGAGCCGAAGCGCTGCCTTCGGCAATCTCCGGCTCTGCCATTGAGATGTATTGAGGGGGCGTGTCAGCCGCCGCTTCGTGCGGGGGTCGACACCCGCTATCTGGGCCAAGAGCCGGGGCCCTGTACAGAGAGATCGCAGGGGGCCCCAGCGGTCGGACCCCCCGCGATCTCAAACTTATCCCCTATCCTTAGGATAGGGATAAGTTTTTCACCACTGGACTACCCCTTTAAGGCGGAAATCCACGTGGAACACATTGCAGTCTATTGGAGACTGCAGTGTCCGCGTGGTCCTAGCGACTACTGATTCATCCGGCGCTGGCCGCACTCGGAATCTCCGGGCGGAAATTTTATGCCTGCAGATTCCGTAGTCTGAACCTAGCCTAAGAGCAGTGAGACCGTGGAATTCTCTCCCTGAGGAGGTGGTCATGGTGAACTCTGTAAAAGAGTTCAAAACGGGTCTGGATGCATTTTTGGAGAATAATAACATTACTGGTTATAGATACTAGATTTATAGGGACAGAACGTTGATCCAGGGATTTATTCTGATGCCATATTTGGAGTCTGGAAGGAATTTTTACCTCTAGTATGAGGGTTTTTGCCTTCCTCTGGATCATCTCTGTAGGGACTCATTAGGGATATAGGTTGAACTTGATGGACTCTGGTCTTTTTTTCAACCACATGAACTGTGTTACTATGTTACATGCCAGGGGTGTGGAAATAAAAAAAAAATGTCCAAGGGACTAAAGCGGAACACAATCTACTTGTCCCTCAAGAAAATCCACTTGTCCTGGTAGATAAAATAATTTCAACCAAAATAGTATGTTAATAAGGTCTTTATAATAGCCATAACTCTTATTTTTCTATCTACAGACCCATATGAGGCTTGTTTTTTGCGGGGCCAAATATACTTTGTAATGGCTCCTTTAATTTTTCCATAGCTGATGCTCTGAAACCAAAAAAATTTATTTGTGAGGTGAAATTGAAAAAAAAAAAAAAAATTGGGGGTTTTCTTTTTTTCGCCATTCACCTTGTGGTCAAACTTGCATATTATTTTGATACTTTAGGTCGGCCTGATTACAAGAATACTAAATTTGTTTAGTGTCCATCATGTTTTAATTAAAAAAATAAAAATAAATCCCTGACCCCTATAATATTTACATTTTTCTATACTAGGCTGTATGAGGGCTAATTTTTTGGGCTGTAATATGCTGTTTGTATCGTTACCATTTTGGTATTGATCGGACTTTTTGAACACCTTTTTTTACTTCATTTTTTTTCTGGGATATGATGTTATAAACATAAACAAATGCAATTCTGTGATTTGTTGTTTTATTTTTATTTTTTTACGTTAACGCCATTTACCGTATGAGGTATAACATTTTCATTTTTAATAGTTCGGACAATTACGCACGCACCAATACCAAATATGTTATCTTTATTATGTTTACATATTTTTATATGGAAAAGGGGAGTGATATGTACTTTTAATATGGAAGGGGTTAATGGGTGTTTTTAAGCTTTTATTTAAGGAGAACTCCGGAATAGGAAAATGATCGTCCATACTACCGTCAGTAAAAAAAATAAACAGGTACATACCTTCCTTCGCTCCCCCGATGCCTCCGGTAACCCACTCCGGTCTCCGCCGTGATCCTCTTCCTGGTTGCCAGTGGTCGGCGAATGATTGGCTGAGAGCAGTATGACTCGCCGACCACCGGCAACAAGGAAGAGGATCGTGGCGGAGACCGGAGTGGGTTACCGGAGGCATCGGGGGAGCGAAGGAAGGTATGTACCTGTTTATTTATTTACTGCCAGCAGTATGGACGATAATTTTCCTATTCCGGAGTTCTCCTTTTAAACTTTCTTTTTTAAATACACTTTTTTTAGGAGGAATAATTTAGATTCCTCATACAGATCAATGCAGTTCTATTGAACTCCATTGAGCTGTGTTCATTTGTTTGAGCCTGCTCAAGGCAGGCTCATTCAAATGCAGATCTATGGGGGCAGCCATGAATGCAGAGGTATGCCCTCCGGCTACCTCACAGGGGATCGCCCCTCGCGATTGCACTGCGGGGGGGGGGGGGGGGGGGGATCCACCCCATTAGATGGTTAAAGGATCCTTTGACACCGCTGTCAACTTTGATGGGTTAATATCCGGCCGTGGCGATCACCGCATTCCGGGCGATTAGTGTCGGCCCAGGGGCCGCTCGAGTCAAGAGCCTGCTCCATACACCCCGAGCGCCTGTGTGAGGTGCAGACTTGCATCCGCTCCTGCACCTCACACCGCATAAATGTTTTTGTTTTTTTAAAACAGGGAAGTTGGCCCTGCTTGCCCGATACAGGGCTAAATCTATGAAAAGTTCACCTGCCCGGTGCCCAGAACTACGTGTCCCGGGCGTCGGGCGATAGGATTTCCACATCCCTGCATGCAATGGCATGTTATCATTGCACACCAGACATATTAGCTATACGATTTATTTGTTTTTTATGAATCATCCTAAAGAGACCCTAGTGACAAGTAGCCTGGCTTCTGTTCCAAGTGGAGTCAGTTCCAGATAGGATGATATCTGCCTGACTATTGGGGCACATTACTGTGTCAGAGCAGGGCCCACTGGAGGATCTCCCGGTACCCCTGGTGATCCAGTCCAACCCTACGTCTAGTGGAGAATGTCTCAATAGACACCAAGTCTGATGAAGCCTGTATGGCAGCACATAGAACTCTTACAGGGAACCGGAAAGCCTCCATCTTTTTAATCCCAAGGAGTGAGTGAGCACATATGTACATGAGAACCCTTCAAGTTCAGGAAAGCTGGGGTCCATCCACTGGAACCTCCCATGTATAGCACTTAAAGGGGGTACTCCACCCCTAGACATATTATCCCCTATCCAAAGGATAGGGGATAAGATGTCTGATCGCGGGGTTGCCGCCACTGGGGACCCCCGCGATCTCTCCTGCAGCACCCCCGTTTTTCAGCTGCACAGAGCAAGAATCACTCTGTGGCTGATGACGGGCGATGCATGGGACGGAGTATCGTGATGTCATGGCTCCACCCCCTTGTGACATCACTTCCCGCCCCCTCAATGAAAGTCTATGGGAGGGAGCATGGCAGCGGTCACACCCCCTTCCATAGACTTGCATTGAGGGGGTGGGGCATGACATCTCGAGGGGCGTAGCGTGATGTCATGAGAGGGCGGGGCGAACCTTGAAGCCCGCACCACCAGAAATAAATGTTCCGAACGCTGGGGAGGGGATTACCCTTTCAAAGGCTATTCCGTTTGCCATAGACTTCAATGTTATATTATTTGTTTCTATTCCGTTATTTTTGACAGGAGAAAAACAAAACTGCATGCAACGCATAAAAAACAAACAAAAAAAAATGGAACAGGAAGCAGATGGGTGATAAAGGATTGTAAAAAAAATCCCATTGACATCAATGAGATTTTTACAGCCATTTGCAATCCGTTTGAAAAATTATCAAACAGATTGATAATGGCCTTTATTAACAGGGGCAAACGTTAATGTGAACGAGCCCTAAGGCAGCCTGTACGATGGCTCCCATACACTGTGCACACAGAAGAGAAGACTCTACTCCACTATATGTGTATACCACACACTGTAAGAAGCAGCAGCATGGACGACATTATAGAGAAATACTAAGCAGCGTGAACTGTTTAACACTGGGGTGAGATCCCAACACAACAGTCTTAGTCTCTATATGTCCTTCTGTCTTCCTCCCCCTCTCTGTTCTTCATAGACTTTCATTAGCAGCTATCACTTATTCCCTTAATGAGCTTTTCTTGCAAGATGGACTTTTAGTATTTTTTTCAGGGAATGAGGAGTTTAGGAGGAATAAGTATTTTTTCACAAACATGTATTACAATGTTCTCTTGTACTATTGATCTAAGCAAAGTTTGTAGAAAGATTGGTGACCATTTAAATGGTCACCAACCTTTCAACAAACTTTGCATAAACCAATAGTACAAGAGAACATAATAAACATTGTAATATATCCAATCTGCAAACTTTTCATCTGTATTAGGCCTAAGGATAGATACAAGCTACTGTAAGTTGTCTTTTTACTTTCCAAGTCCACTAGATGGCAGCGTTGTATTGGTGTTATTCCTTACCTGGTTGCTGCAGAAGCTTGTAGGATCTTCATAAAATGACATACTGAACTCTATACCGATCAGCCATAAAGTCATTGGTGAATTCACATGGGCCAGATTTACTGTGACACTTGCATGCAGATAGAATCCACAGAGGATCACAGTGTCAGTCAGGTGGGTGAAATGTGACAAATCTTATCCACATGCTGCAGATACATGGAAATAGGAGCATCATATGGGGTTTTAGCTTTGCAGCATGCTTATTCTTTTAGGACTTGTTTCAGATCTTTACAGTGAATTTCACCACTTTTAATGCAGGAGTAGAGGAATCTATGGTGATCTGCAACAAAAACAGCATGTAACCTGCAAGGTGGTAACTATAGGGGAGTAAAGGGGGAGGGGGGGGGATGCAGCTGGGCCTGAGGGGTCCATGATGTCTCTTTTATATATGAGGAGGCAGTGTATGTTTACATGTCCTCTTGTGGTGTTTTTTCTTCTTTTAAAGGGGTATTCCATGAAAAAAGTTTTTAATTTATATTTTTTTTAAATTTTTTTTTTAGATCAACTGGCTCCAGAAAGTTAGACAGATTTGTTAATTACTTCTATTAAAAAAAACATAATCCTTCCAGTACTTAGCTTCTGCTGAAGATGAGTTGTTCTTTTTTGTCTGACCACGGTGCTCTCTGGCAACACCTCTGTCCATGTCAGGAACTGTCCAGAATAGGGGCAAATCCCCATAGCAAACCTCTCCTGCTCTGGACAGTTCCTGACATGGACAGAGGTGTCAGCAGAGAGCACTGTGGTCAGACAGAAAATAACTCCACTTCAGCAGCTGATAAGATTTTTTAATAGATGTAATTAACAAATCTGTTTTAACTTTCTGGAGCCAGTTGATATGAAAAAGTCTTTTTTTTTTTTTTTTTTTTTATGGAATACCCCTTTAAATCTCCTCTCCTCCTTTACTGTGTAATTCCCATTATGTATATAAACGTTTCCATCATATCCCCTTGGTCTTGTTTGTCTTCTAGACATGTTAAGGTCCTTTAACCTTTCCTGGTAATTTTTTTTTATCCTGCAATCCATGTACTAGTTTAGTATCTTCTTTGAACTCTCTCTAGAGAATCTATATCCTTCTGGAGATACGGCCTCCAGTACTGCGCACAATACTCCAAGTGAAGTCTCACCGGTGTTCTGTACAGAGGGATGAGCACTTCCCCTATACTGCTAATACCTTTCCCTATACACCCATGAGCACTTCCCTCTCTACTGCTAATACCTCTCCCTATACACCCATGAGCACTTCCCTCTCTACTGATAATACCTCTCCCTATACACCCATGAGCGCTTCCCTCTCTACTGCTAATACCTCTTCCTTTACACCCATGAGCACTTCCCTCTCTACTGCTAATACCTCCCCTATACACCAATGCCACTTCCCTCCTTACTGCTAATACCTCTCTATATACACCCAAGAGTACTTTCTTTTCTATTGCTAATACCTCTCCCTATATACCAATGAGAATTTCCCTCTACTGCTAATACCTTTCTCTATACACTTATTTATCCACATAAATGTCATTGTCCAGAGTTCTGACCATTCTTCTAGTTTACCTAAATCATTTTCCATTTGGCGTATACATCCATGAAATTTCAACTCTGTCACAAATCTTTGTGGGTCTGTGGTACTTAAGGGGCACTCATAAGCAAGTAGAGTCCTGGTATAATAGGGAATAGCTGTGTGTGCAATTTTGTAAAATACTAAAGGAGATAGAGATAGAGATATATATCATGGGTGGGAAAACTTTTCTATAGGTTTAGAGCATGGAGGGTCTGTCTGCTGGGCCCTGGCTATCCTCTGGAGCGGCATGTCACAGCCCCCTTACGAGGGGCGTTCGGCTTTCTCCGGCACTCCCATAGAGAGATATTTGGAACGGGCGTCGCGGCCCCATGCTTCGTGCAGGGTTGTGGCACGCTTCTCCCGGGGATAGCCGGGGTCCCGTACAAGATCGTGGAGGGGCCAAGCGGATGGATACAGTTTTTTCCCCATGGTACTTCTCCTTTAACATGGCAGATTTCTGCTGTACTAAATGTCCTATTCTAATCACTTAGTAACTATTTTTGCTTCCTTCTGACCTGCTATTTTGCATTGCTTGTAAAGGAGTTGTTGCGGATCCTTTATATGACGGAGGTGCTGAGATGAATGGGGAGAGTGTTAGGTCAGACTCCTCTTTAGTCGCTTTGCTGGTACTATCTTGCTCTGCAGACTGATGCTTCAGCATATTTCCCTGTATATGCGGTTATCATTTCAAGGACATCAAATTACCAACAAACACGTCCTTAAGGTAAAAGTAAGATTTTAATTAAACGCTTCATTGCCTCTCCGACGCTCATCACACATTCACCTTGCAGTGGTATCTTCTGTCCACTGTTGGCATCCTCCGCCGGTGCACTGTGGAGGCTGTTCTCTATACATATGGGCTCTGTGCATCGCTCTATATGACGCAGATTATTCTCATTATAGACTTGGAAATTGCAGATCAACTCGGAGGCCAATACATATTTTATTGGAATACTTATGATGGGTTCAGAAAAGTCTTAATCATCGCATTCACTGCTGTTTGAATGACTATTACAGTGAAATATTATACGTGGCCTCATAGTTCATAAGGTTGAAAAAGAGTCCATAAAGTCCAACCTGAAACCCTGCTGACTTGAACCAGACAAAGAAAAAACCCTATAAGGCAGACATCAGTTGCCCTACACTATGGGAAACCTTTACTTCAAAATATGTGCCTATTTAGTATGTATACAAACTACCTACGAACTGACTGCAATTTTGTTTTTCCCCATATATGGAAATCACGGAGTATATGTGAATATTCAGCTTCCCCTAATATTAAATTTTTTTTGCTTTATAATGACATTAAATGCAATCTCTTATTGTATGGACATCCTGGATGATGAAGAGAATTGGGAGGCCTTTAGTGCTCAAGGGTCCAAATACAGAATATATGTCTATGTGAAATGTTAGTTTAAAATTTTTTTTTATAATAAATGCACAAAAAAAATTCTTAAATTATGTCTTCAACATTACAACATGTGAAAAAAGCAAAGGTGTCTGAAAGAGAGCGACCAAAGAAGTTGAGTGCACGTGCTCAACATTATAACCATAGGTTCTCTTAGGGAAATAGACAAATGAGTGCTGCCAGCATTGCTTCAAAGGTTGAAGGGTGCTGGTGGGGGGGAGGTTGGCCAGTCAGTGCTCAGACCATACTCTGCGCACTACATCAAAATATGAAGCACAAGAAAGTCCGCAAACAGTTTGCTGAAGACAAGCAGAATACTGGAGCCATGTTCTGTGGTCCAGTGAGACCAAGATAAACTTGTTTGATTCAGATTGCATCAAGAATGTGTGGCGGTAACCAGGTGAGGAGTACAAAAAGGTGTCTTGCCTACAGTCCAGCATGGTGGTGTGAGTGTCATGAGTACTGCTGGCACTGGGGGGGCTACAGTTCATTGAGGGAATGCTGACATGTACCGTGACATGGAAGGTGGGGGAGGACAAGGTCTCTAACATCCACCAGCTCTGTGATGCCATCATGGAGGAGTGGAAGAGGACTCCAGTGACAACCTGTGAAGCTCTGGTGAACTCGATGCCCAAGAGACTCAAAGGGGTACCCCGCTGCTCAGCGTTTGGTACAAACTGTTCCGAACGCTGGAGCCGGCGCTGAGAGCTCGCGACATCATAGCCCCACACCTCAATGCAAGTCTATGGGAGGGGGCGTGACAGCCATCACGCCCCCTCCCAAAGACTTGCATTGAGGGGGGCGGGGATGTAATGTTATGAAGGGGCTAGGTGCAAGAAATGAAAAGGTGGTCTGCTGTGGTGCTGCCCCTTCGAGATCAAGATGCAGATTCAGTCTTTTATGGTAAAAACTCTCACTTATTGGTACAGAAATTGAGATAACAGACATGCAAGACGCGTTTCGGGGGTAAGTTCCCCCTTTTTCAATTGCAATTGAAAAAAGGGGGAACTTACCCCTGAAACGCGTCTTGCATGTCTGTTATCTCAATATATGTACCAATAATTGAGAGTTTTTACTAGGAATGTCCCGATACCATTTTTTTAATAACGAGTACCGATACTTTCATTCTGGTACTCGCCGATACCAAGTACGAGTACTTTTATTTTAAAGGGGAATCTGACACCAGGGTGACGTGGTTTCTGGCGCTGCTTACTGTGCTGATATGTGGGTTCCTTGTTGTGTACAATGGAGGCGGCTGCTGTAGTATTAGCCAAGATTTCACTCTTCTCCATTGGACAGAACAGGGAATTTGCATTGGCGGCAAAACCAATGTCTCCAGGGAGATTGGGCTGACATTCACATGGTGAGCAGCGGTAGAAACCGGGTCACCTGCACTATATACCTATAAATTCAAGTTAGTGCAGGTGACTCTGCTGTAAGATTGCCTTTTAATAGTAGGTAGTATCCCCTTGTAGGTAGTATAGATAGTTGCAGACATTAGTAGCAGCCCCCCTGTAGACTGCAGCCCCCCCTTGTAGACAGGGCCCCCCCTAGTAGACAGCAACCCCTCTTGCCTCCCTTGTCCCACTTGTAGACAGCGGGCCCCTCCCCTCCCCTCCTTGTAGACAGTGGGCCCCCTCCTTGTAGACAGGGAGCAGTGTACCCCCTTGTAGGGAGCAAGCCCCCCTTATAGACAGCAGCCCCCGCCCCCCCCCCCCCCCTTATATAGACAGCACTCACCATTCGGCTGTCCTCGGGTGTTGTCGCTCCGCTGTCCCGTTCTCCCGACCGCATCATTGTGTCCTATGGAGGAGCATGTGACATACACGTAGCGTTACGCTGGGCGCAGGGGAGGAGGAGTGATGTGTGTGTCACATGCTCCTCCATAGGACGCAATGATTGCGATCGGGAGAACGGGACAGCGGAGAACAGGACAGCAACGCACAGCTCCAGGTATCGGGCATAGTGTCGGGGACATTAAACAAGTCCATGATACCATGCAAATGCCAAGTATCGTCCCCAATACCGATACTAGTATTGGTATCGGGACATCCCTAGTTTTTACCATAAAAGACTGAATCTGCATCTTGATCTCTAAGAGGCAGCGCCACAGCAGACCACCTTTTCATTTCTTGCACCTATTCCAAGCTCTTGCCGATATCAAACTGAGCCCCGGCCGGATCCTGCAGGCTGCAGCCCGAGATCATCTGATCCCAAACGGAGGGGGAAATACACATACCAAGATATACGCCAGGTGAGTGTTACTAACATTGGGGTTCGTGGCTTGGGATTGTCCCACAGAATTACGTGAGGCGCTATCCTCTCCCTATCTCTTTTTTTCTCCCTTTATCCGTCATGAGGGGGAGGGGCTATTATAAGTTATTTTAAAGGGACACAACATTAAAGCATTCTGTTCAGAACGCTTGGAGCGGGCGGCCGCTATCGTGATTTCACGGCCACTGCCAGCAGGATCCCCCCCGATCAGACATCTTATCCCCTATCCTTTGGCTAGGGGATAAGATGTCTAGCATCTTGTGACAACACTAAAGAAATGGCACTCTGCTACAAAGATCTAGAGTAGATTATTTTTTTCCTCTGAAGTGCCATGCAAGTCTATGGCACTTCTCTAGAGTACATCTCTAGACTGCGCTACTGTCAGGCTGCAGAAATTGCCCAGGGCTTTTAGACATCCTGACAACTCTGGATTTGAGGTCGGGAGAGTCATTGTTGCTTTTCATTTCCCACAAAGTTTAGGTAGAAAAACCGGCCAACACTGGATACTCAACTAGTCATCTGTTTTAAATGTGTTTTTATCCAAGGTAATGTTTATTTAGTAAGAGATACTTTGGACGTGCTTTTTAAGACGGGACAATTCAGTCTATACATCTGTTAATATAATATGCGCATTCATTTCTAGTTATTTGGTTAAAATGACTCTAGTTATTTAGGATATCCATACGATAAGAGATTGAGGTGGTAGTTGTTGATGCCCTGTTTTTCTCCTGTTCAGGTGAGGGGGTGCTCTGCTATACTATATATTGACATTGAAGCCAATGACTTTAGAATATTTGTACATTCACCATTTCATATAATTACCGAGCGGATTGTTAATAAACCTAGATGTCACTGGAAGTGAATAAACAGCAGTACATGGGTGACCTTTTCTATTGAATGTATTCAAAGTCCATCCTTGTTATCCTCTTACCATATGACATCTGTGGTTCTATATGTGAGCACTTTTAGCTCTGGCCTTGACATTTTTGGTCATTATTTTGGGGAAGGAACATGTAATGGCTTTTAATTCTTGAGCACAGAGGACAACGTACTTGTAAGTGATACGGCAGAATGGTTTATGAGTTGTCTGATCACTTACATTGCTGGCCGCTTAACTGGCAGCCAGTCTGTGGTGGGACCTCTGATGTATCTATAGGGCCTATGTGGTGTGAAGCAGCACTTATTAGGGGCCTAAAAGCCAATTGTGACACAGGGATGCAAGATACACTTTTCAATTCGTGACGCCAGGGCACCGTTAGCTAGCCTATACATGGTCCGATGTGGAGACAGCTTCTCCTGGCCCGGGCACAGGGACAATGAACCGATGCTGGGTTACGGATAACTGTCTTTTACTGAGGCAGGTGTAGATTAGGAGATATCCCACGCTGGATAGGGTTCTGCTAAGTTCCAGTTTCACTGACACCGCCAGGGTATGACTCACCAAATCCTGGATGGGGAACACTTGCAGGATGGCGGGGCTGACATGATTAGGAGTTTTCTTCAAGCTTCCCTCTGGATCACCTCACACTTCTTCCAACTCTCTTCCACATTGCAGCTCACATGGAGTTCAACGCAGAAGCAGCGACTAAGCACAAACTGGGGCAACTCCTACCCCCTACACTATACAGTAAAATCTCCCTTAGGGTGCATGCACACCACGTTTTTGCAAAACAGTTCCTGTATCAGGTTTTTGATGAAAGACTGATTCCTCAAAACCGGACTAAACTGTATCAAAATGTGTGTACAAATTTCAGCCCATATGTGATTTAAAACCGTATACGGTCTGAAAAATGATGTCCAGTTGCATCGGTTTTTAAGAAAAAAAAAACCGTATACATTTTTAACTTTTCACTCCATTTTGAATAAAGCTTCACTTGTTTGATTGAAATTCCAAGTAAAAAACTGTGCAAAGTCAAAAATTGTATGGTGCAAACCAGACGGAACCGTACACACATACGGTTCTGTACGGTTCCCATTGACTCCCATGTCTAAAAACGGTTTAATACTGTTTTTCACCTGGACAAATAAAAAAAGTGGTAGTCTACGGTTTTGGGTATGGGTAAAAAAACGGACATAATCGTATAAGACTCAAAATGGACTAAACTGGATGATGCGCTTGACATACGGTTTACAATGTTAAGTCAATGCATACGGTTTGCTATATGGTTCTGTACGGTTTTTAACTTGAAACCGTATATGGGTACTGTATAGCAAAAATGTGGTGTGCATACACCCTTAGTGGACACCTCCCAATAGGGGACGGTTTTTAATTCCCCGGCAGATTCCCATAAGACTTGTATTTGCACCCGCCAAATAGGGGACATTCCCAATAGCGGATGCGGACACACCCATAAGGGGACAAAACACTCTAATTAGGGGTTAAAACACTCCCAATAGGGGACAACCAGACTTATGTGCCAGCACTACCTTGTACACAGTGCCGCCATCAGGGGGTACAGCCAATACCCTGGCAAGGGATCCAGGCTCCTGTTACACACCCCTGCATAAGCCCCAGCACACAAGCAGAAGACCAATGTTTAAACAGTGGTCTCCTGCTTCTGTACGTCTGCCGGCCACATCATTCACCCCCCCCCCCCACGTGCCACTTTATTCCCCTGTGCCAAATCATCATCCACCCCCCGTGCTATTTAATTTCCCCTTCATTGCCCTCTGTGCAAATTCATCACCCCCTCTTTACCAACCCCCCCCCCCCCCCCCCGTGCATTTTATTCCCCCTTTATCCCCCTGTGCCACTTCCTAGAGAGAGAGGGGGGGGGGGGTTTGATGAAATTACACGGGCTAAAGGGGGACTGAAATGACACAGGGGGATCAAGGGGAAATGATGTGGCAGTGGCAAAAGGGGGATGAAATTATACGGGCGTGATAAGGGGTTATTAAACGACACTGGGAGATTATACTGTAATATTGCTTTTTATAGTGTTTTTATAGGTAAATACACTCTGCAGTGAGTACAGAACAGTATTCCGTCATTTAGGAAGAATTTTGAGCCTTTCTCCCAATCAGGGACATCTTTCAATAGCAGACACTTTCATTGGAAAATTCTACTGTAATTGGGGCAATTTGAGGGTTCACCTGGTTACTCTGCATCTCCTTCAGTGCATATACAATACAATAATACAGTAAATGTAGTAAAGTGCACAAACATAGTAAATAGTAGAACAGTGGTCCCATCACAGGAGCAGAAGGCATGCCCGAGGACAGCATTTGGTGTTATGACACCACACAACATTAGCTTCTAGTCCTTCTATTCTGTATACACACTGCTGTATGTTCAGTGCAGACTTCTGACATCCATGTACGCGAGCCCTTTACACTGGAAAATCTGTAAGGACGATGACACTTTGTTTTTTGATTCTGACTAGGTTGTTTTTAAGAACTGATTTAGTGATGGGACTCTAGAACTATGCTGGTGTGGTGTCCTGGTACCGTATTGTATACCGTACCTAGTGTGGTGGTTCCCAAAGTCAGAGTAACTACGCTCAGGTAGGGACCCCCAACTGGGACAGCCTCTAGTCGCCTCTTCTCTACTCTAATTCTACAGTGTTGATATATGTATATATTTAGTAATAATGTATATTTAATATAATGTATAGTACTTACCTTGTTTGGCGTCGCAGGACCTTTGGTCATGTGACCATGTTAATATCCTCTATGGTATGTTGGAGGACCTTTGGAGGTCCTTGGGTCACATGTTACCCATAATCCTTTGTAATGGTGATTGACGCAAGTATTGGACCAATTAGCACTAGTCCAGCCCCTGCCCATATAAGGGAGCTGTAGCCAATTATTGCTCTCTTGGGTTGCTGCTCTCGTGGATGCCGGAGTAGCAGGACGGATCTGCCCAACTTGCAAAGACACGCTAGGCCTGAAAAACCTACCGGCCTCAGCAGACCTTAAACCGTGAGTTCTAAACTACTCCCCGCTAAAGCTAGCGTGACTACTAGACCGCAACTAAATCCCCTAAATACAGTGGAACAGCGCATATTATCCTAAAGACTCTAAATTCCTAAAGTCCCAACCTTTGTCAATCTCCAAAGAAAGCTTGCATGTATAGCAACTGTTCCGGTTATGAAGCTTGCATAAAATCTTCAGTAAAAGTTATACCTGTTTCAGAAAACTCTCCGGTTGTGGACATTCCATTATTATCTACCTCCCTATCGCTCTTGGGAAGGGTGGCGGTAGGACAAGCATTACTGAGGAGCCCTCACCCTGGCGTCACGAATAGAAAGGGTTAACAAGCACCCTTAAATCACCGCACAGCTACACTCCCCATACCCTACTCCCCCAGGCTATCTCACTGGTAAGCTTAGGACGATCAGTGCCATTCTTCCTGTCCAGATATGACCGAATCTACAGTAATCTTCAGAATGGGTATCCCAGTCTCCTATAGGAATGGAGCGGTGGTCACGTGCACTCGCCCTTTGTTTCCTCCCAGCTCACATAGCCGATTCTAGATGCAGTCAATGGACCGTTGGGTTGTACACTGGACCGTCACTCCATTCTTATGAGATACTAGGACACCCAATCTCAAGCTCACTGGTTGTCCCATTGAACCCCGAAAATCATACACTTGTCCTGTGGTTAGAAGGTTGTTGGTAGGACAACCAATTCAATGGCTTCAGAAATGTCTCTTTGGCTTATTAGAATTAGAAAATGTTGCCGCAGACTCGGTGGACTCCCTGTCATACAAACAAGGGTATACATTAGTGGAGTAATAGTGAAAATAAACTTTGTAAAAGCTCTGTTCACATCTGCATTGGAAGCACTGTTGCAGGTTCCATTATATATTAACAGGTAAAATAGCGCTATGTGAGTTATTTGGGGCTGTCTTGTCAGAACAACCTCTCTCGAAATGCAGACACTTGATTCGGCTTATAGAAGGGGGTGCAAACTATAGTACATATGCAGTGTCCCAGTGCACCTTTCACCGGTTTCCCCTTTTAAGACAGTGGTCTCTAACTGTGGCCCTTCAGATGTTGCAAAACTTCAACTCCCAGCATGCCCGGACAGCCGTTGGCTGTCCGGGCATGCTGGGAGTTGAAGTTTTGCAACGTCTGGAGGGCAACAGTTTGAGACCACTGCTTTAAAGAGTACCTGTCATGATCTTGTTAAATGTTATAATCCTCCCAGTTCACTGCCCCCATCATGATAAACCACCCCCTGACTTTTTTTTGACATTTTTTTTTATAATTTTTTAGTTGTCTACCTTGATATTGCTCTGTATTTTCTGCTCAGTCAGTTTCACAGACTGGGAAGGGGTGTTCCCCAGCATGTGTGACCTCCTCAGAAGCCATACAGGAGAGAGCTTCCTCCCTCACTCTGCTACACACAGCCCAGAGCAGTCCAGTGTGAGATGAGCTATGATTGGCTAAGGCTGCACACACACCCCTCAGCACTCCAGACTGCATTTCCTTTGTTTGGACTTCAATCCAGCAGGAGTCCAAAGTCTGTGCAAGAAATGTGGGGAAATGTTCTCTGGACAAGTAGGGAGACACCTAGTGGCAGCTTTTTTAAACACAAATAAAACATAGAAAAGTTTTTTTTTTTTTTCCCCTTTCAGTACTTATTAGCAGCTGTATGCTACAGAGGAAATTCATTTCTTTTTTGTTTTGTTCATCCTGCTCTCTGCTGACACTTGATGCCCGTATCAGGAACTGTCCAGAGCAGGAGGAAATCCCCATAGCAAACCTATGCTGCTATGGATAGTTCCTGATAAGGGCATCAGGTGTCAGCAGAGAGCACTGTGGACAAGACAAAAAAGACATTTGAAAAGAAAATAATTTCCTCTGTAGCATACAGCTGCTAATAAGTACTGAAAGGATTGAGATTTTTAAATAAAAGTAATTTACAAATCTGTTTAAAAACCATTTGAAGAAAAAAAGTTTTCCACCGGAGTACCCCTTTTAAGATTTATTTATTTTTTTTAATTTCCCATAAGGAGTGCGCTAGCAAAAAATAGTTTTAATGAGTAGAGTAGGTTTAAGACAAGTAGTGTGTTTTTATTTTATTTTGTGTGTGTGTGTGTGTGTTGCTTCACTGGCTGATCACTGGGCCTTATACACAGGGCAATAATTGGTCAGTTCGGGTGATAATTGCCCCTGGAAAAGTTTTTCAGCCTTGTTGATTTTATTACAGCACTTTTCATGACGCTCCCATCCAGAAATCAAATGATCTTGCCATCAAAATAACCAATTCAGTCAATGAAATGTATTTCAGTCACAAAATCTCTTCACAACGTCTATAGTACCTTTGGGATACTTTCACATTTAATTTTTTTTTATTTTTTTGCTTGAACCAGAGAAAATGTCCTGAACTGATGAAAATGTGTTTACTTTGAACATGGGGCTTGCACATTTTCACAGTTAGGTTTGTTTTCTATCCTTCTGACAAACTGAAGTGTCTGTGGTGTCCCAGCATGAATGGCAGTCCTGTGGCTTTAGCCTGCTGGGGCAGCTTTGCAGCACAAGGTGTTGGGCCCACCAGGGACTTACTGTTATGTCAATTATGTTCACACTTTATTGAAAAGTAATATATTTTTCTGATTGATATTATATTTTACTGAGTGAATCTAATTGATTAAATTATTTGTATACATGTTATTAATGTGTTACTGTACCCTTAAGAGGAGCTGTGCAACCCCATGTGACCTTGCCTGCCAATGGGAGCCCATATAGTGGAGTGGGGGAGGAGTTGCCCTAGTAGTTCCTGAGCCACAGTGTGGTTGAAGTGTGTTGTGTGTTGTGCTCTAAGGAAAGCCTAGCTCAAATCTACTTCATCTGCTCATTCTGCAAGGATCACCATACGGTGGAAGTTCATGCCCCGGCAGAGAAGGCTTCAATACCTTGACAGAACACTACCTACCAGGATTCATCTACCCATCTTACAAGTCAGTTTGGTGAAAGCACCACGAGTCCCAGCAAGACAGCAGGGTTCCCAAGGGGTTACGCTCCTTCCTCTCACCCAAAACCATCTTTCCATGCTCAGTAAAGACAGTTATCCATAACCTGACATTGGTGAGTTCATTTACTCCCCGTGTCTGGCCCAGGAGAAGCTGTCTCCAACCTTGGACCATGTATAGGATAACTGTGCCCTGGTGTCACAAAGTAATCAGGTATTTCTCCTAACACCCCGTGGCACCACATTTCCACTTGTTGTTCTGGCATTTTTTCCAGTGAAAAAACACACCAAAACAATGCCACTGCTTTTTTACCCTTTTTTTAAATTCTCTGTGGCAGTTTTCCCCTGCCTTAAGGGTACCACTGCAGGGTGTCCGGCCCACAAAGTATAAAGAGGTAAGTAGTGATGCATAGCATAACTTCTTGCCTCCATAGATGCTGCCACTTGCCATTTTAGATTTCTATGGGAGAGAAATGCCACGATTATTTTGCCGCGTAGTCTCTGCATGCTGTGATTTTGGTAAACTGCCGCTGAATGGGTTTGGTGTTTCGTCATTCTCTATGGACTCCCTGCCAATATCTTGCCGCTGTGTTTTTTTTATTTTTATATTTTTTTTTGTTTTTTTTAACGGAAATATGCCGTGCGGCAGTTGTGACAGGGTTTTTATTGCAAGATGTCGAAACGCAGCCTCATAGGAATCTGATGGCTCAGTTTTATATATTATTTTCCCTCTCCGTAGCCTGGGAGGTTTCCTGATGTTATGAATTCCAATATGTAACGTTTTGGTGGAGGATACCTGTAATATTCTCTGACCTGTTCTTTAGCTACTCCTGTTATGCTGTTATTTGAATAACTTGTTTGATTTAATTTCTACTTTGAATTTCAATATAAAAATGCAATGACCTTTTGATTTAGTCTGAAAACTCCAGTGGATAAGCCGACCAGAACACGTATGACTAGTCTATTGTTGTCATAGAAAACTTGCCGCTCGCTCGCTGTTTTCCGAATAGATCATTGCAATGAAATCCCTGCTGCCAAATCATTGAAATAAAAACAAAAACACAAAAATAATAAATAAAAACGTAACTTTTTGGGAGTGACATTGAGATGGCGTGCACTCAAGGTTGTCTTTAAGTTAAGTCGAAGACAATGTTATCACTTAATGTTTAAGTCTCCTATTATTTCATGTCTACCAGGGATTCTTGTGTGAGCTCCATGCTAATCTCTCCTTGTGTTTGTGCCGCCAGGTTTTCAGCCATGGAACGCCAGCTTTATCAAGCGAAAACAAGGAGGCCCCTCAGGCCAAGTTCTACCCTCCATTACAGAATGTCATGCTACCTCCTGACACATTCAAAGGAAAGGTGGCCTTTATTACAGGAGGTGGTACCGGCCTGGGGAAAGGGATGACGACAGCACTGTCCAGATTGGGAGCAGAATGTGTTATATCCAGCAGGTGAGCGTTTAAGGTGGACTGTCTCTTTACTTGTCTGTCATTCTGTGGTTATTTCTACTCCTCTACTCCAGTGTTTCCCAACCAGGGTGCTTCCAGCTGTGGTCAAACTACAACTCCCAGCTGTCAGCCTTTGGTTGTGTCTGGGCATGCTGGGAGTATTAGTTTGGAGGCACCCTGGTTGGGAAACATGGTTTTATCTCATTTTGTTTGCTGTTAAAGGGGTACTCCGCCCCTAGACATCTTATCCCCTATCCAAAGGATAGGGGATAAGATGTCAGATTGCTGCGGTCCCGCTGCTGGGGAGCCCCGGCATCCCCGCTGTCATTACAGCACAGAGCGAGTTCGCTCTGTGCGTAATGACGGGCGATACAGGGGATGGAGCCGCGTGGCGTCATGGCTCCGCCCCTCATGACATCACGGCCCGTCCCCTTAATGCAAGTCTATGGCAGGGGGCGCGACGAACGCCGCGCCCCCACCCATAGACTTGTATTGAAAGGGGCGGGGCGTGACATCACGAGGGGCGGAGCCGTGACGTAACGATGCTCCAGCCTCTGTATGGCGCGTCATTACGTGCAGAGTGAACTCGCTCTGTGCTGTAATGACAGCGGGGATGCCGGGGCTCCCCAGCAGCGGGACCGCGGCGATCTGACATCTTATCCCCTATCCTTTGGATAGGGGATAAGATGTCTAGGGGCGGAGTACCCCTTTAAAGTGGTCAGAGTAGAGCAGTGTTTCCACACCAGGGTGCCTCCAGCTGTGGCCAAACTACAACTCCCAGCATACCCGGACAGCCTTTGGCTGTCTGGGCATGCTGGGAGTTGTAGTTTGGCCACAGCTGGAAGCACCTTGGTTGGGAAACACTGCTCTCTTCTGACCATTTTAACAGGATAAAATATGGTTTTATATCATTTGTTTTCTGTTTCTAGTATTTTAGCAAAACTGATGATTCCTTCTTATTATTTTGATTTAAAAAATATTTTCATAGCTGCTTTCCAGTGAATTTATAACATATTTTATAAAGATTTGTGCCTCTGGGTGCACTAATAAAACACTGTAGTTAAAGGGGTATTTCAAGAATTCTTTTTATTAGACTATGCTACAGGGGCTGTAAAGTTAGTGTAGTTCATTATATAGTGTCTGTACCTGTGTGTGTGACGGTTTTCTCACAATTCTTCTGTGATTTTCACCCCAATATTTATTTTTACCAGCAAACAAAATGACTGTTGTCTCAGATTTTTCCCAGCTTGCAATGCGGCCGAGACCTGACACACTAGTCAGGGAGCCTCTCTGCTTCAATGGGAGGAGGGATCAATCTGCAACTAATGCAACAGCTGTAGGCACCCTGATTGAAAACCACACTGATTTGAATGGATGCAGCTCATTTTATGTTTCAATGGGTGGGGTGGCTGATGGGTGGGAGGGAGGAAGATGGAATTGTGGGATTTGTAGTCAAAAAAAGAAAAGTCAAACAGGCTATACAAGTTCACAAACAGCTAGCCACAGTGTTATGGTAATCTCATGATATAGCCATTTAACCCCAAGACAAGCGCAGATCCTCAGATCCTTCCTAAGCATGTCCATTACTACCTGTCAGGTACGTACTAAAATCACCTTATGGTGGACAACCCCTTTAAAGAGCATTTCTTACCATAGTTCTGCAATGGTCATCCCCCAGGATGTACCTCATTGGACTTTTTTTCTTTTATAGGGGTACTTCAGTGGAAAACCAATTTTTTCTTCTAAACAACTGGTGCCAGAAAGTTAAACAGATTTGTAAATCACTTCTATATTTAAAAAAAATAAAATAAAAATCCTTCCTGTACTTATGAGCTGCTGTATGCTGCGGAGTAGGTTGTTTAGTTCTGTGTCTGACCACAGTACGTTCTGCTGACACCTCTGTCCATGTCAGGAACTGTCCAGAGCAGGAGAGGTTTGCTATGGGGATTTGTTCCTGCTCTGGACAGTACCTAACATGGACAGAGGTGTCAGACAGAAAATATACAACTTCCTCTAGAGCATGCAGCAGCTAAGTACTGGAAGGATTAATATTTTTAAATTTTTAAGTAATTTACAAATTTATTATATACTTTTTGGCACTAGTTAATTTTAAAGAATTTGTTTTCAACCGGAGTACCCCTTTATATACAGTATTGCACCATAGCCTATTATTGGAGAATAATTTAAATCCTTTTGTGTATGCCTGTTTTGTTCATGTACAATGTATGGGTTGTCATTCTTCCTTTTTTCTCCTCTGATATGGTTTTGCACAGATAAAGGGAGCAGGGTCTCAACACAAAGTATTATCGAAGTGCAGAAAGTGAAAATCAGTGACACAGTACTTCTGGCCTCTAACTCGCCCTTTAGAATCTCATTGTTTCCTTATGAGATTCAGCTTCAGCCTGTGATTATTTTTTTTTTTATCCTTGTCATATCTTACAAATTCTAGGCAGGATAGATTAGCACCAAACTGCATCTCCTAGAATGCCCTAATGATTATGAAGATGACCTAGAAAGGCATTGTGTGTCCAAGTATTACAATTATTGCAACTAATCATTGTAAGGACTTGCTTACTATATCACCGCTCTCCTGGTCCCTTCAGATTGACGTGACAGAAATATCTTAAACAGCACTCTGTGTGTGGTGGGACATAGACAGAGCTTGGTGGGAAAGGGTCTGAGCTGCAAGGACATATTTGGTATTGTAGTCCTGTTCTTCACAGGAAGTCTTACATCCAGGAGAGACTGATCTCCTGCTTACATTGTAGTTTACTGGTGTCACTTGGGGGATCACATGACCCAGCTGTAATAATGAAAGGACTTAAAAGGTGTGGATGCAACGGAGTTGACATGAAATAAAATGACACTGCATGAATATTGTTTTATTTGCCTTTTTTTGTGCCAGGGTGCTTCTATAATCGAAGAGAGACCGTGATTGTAGGAGTTTACTATCATAGCTCTAATGTGCTCTCTGATACAGGAATTACAGCTCATTGGTATAAACTGCTGCTCTATCCAGTAGGATGTTGCTCCAGACTAAGAAAACAGACGTGCTTTACAGGAATTTTAAAGCTATGGACACTCTAACATGCACACTACATACACTGATGTTAAAGGGGTATTCCAGGATTTTTTTTTATTTGACTATGCTACAGGGGTTGTAAAGTTAGTGTAGTTCAAGTCAAGAGAATAGTGGACCGGCACTTGCTCTGCTGAAGGGGTTAACTTGACGCAGCTAATTAAGGACCTCTATGAACCTTGCCTTAAACATGGATATGGTGGTGCATAGTCCCAGGTACAATGCAGTATAAATGGCACAATAGAAGAAAAGACTGCACTCACCATCCAGTGAAAAACTTCTTTACTGTAGATTAGGCATAAATACAACGTGCAAGGCAGGGGGGATGAGGGGACAGTACTGTTTCGCCCGCTTACCGTGCTTCCACAAGCCGACACCTGTCAAAGTGTGCGAAACAGTACTGTCCCCTCATCACCCCTGCCTCTACTCTTTAAAGTCTGCCTTGCACGTTATATTTATGCCTAATCTACAGTAAAGAAGTTTTTCACTGGATGGTGAGTGCAGTCTTCTTTTCTTCTATTGTGCCGTTCATAATATAGTGTCTGTACCTGTGCATGACTGTTTTCTCACAATTTTTCTGTGATTTTGACCCCACTATTTATTTTTACCAGCATACAAAATGACTGTTGTCTCAGATTTTTCCCAGCTTGCAATGCGACCGAGACCTGACTCACTAGTCAGCTGATGACAGGCAGTCTGTCTGCTTCAATAAGGGGAGGGATCATTCTGCAACTAATGCAACAGCTGTAGGCATCCTGATTGAAAACCACAGGTCTGCACCTCATTTATGTTTCAATGGCTGATGTGTGGGAGGGAGGAAAATGGAATTTGTAGTCAAAAAAAGAAAAGTCAAACAGGAAATAGCAGTTCACATACAGCTAGCCACAGTGTTATGGTAATCTCACAACATAGCCATTTAGCCCCAAGACAAGCACAGATCCTTCCTAAACATGTCTGTTACTGTTTGCCAGGTACGTACTAAAATCACCTTATGCTGGATACCTCCTTTTAAGGAGTATGGCATTACACCCCTCCACAGCAGTCTGGGTGCTCTTTCTTATCTGTACACCAGTGTTTCCCAACCAGGGTGCCTCCAGGTGTTGCAAAACTACAACTTTCGGCATGCCTGGACAGCAAAAGGCTGCCAAAGGCTGTCCAGGCATGCAGGGAGTTGTAGTTTTGCAACATCTGGAGGCACTCTGGTTGGGAAACACTGCTCTACACTCATACATAGACAGGAAAAGCATGGATGGGTCCAGTGCTGTTCTCCACTTTTCTGCATATACATAGACAGTTTGTTCTGTTTCTGTTCAGACTGCCTTGTGTGTTCTTTCCCTATCAATATTCTGATAGAGTACAGCCTGTATGATCTGCCTTCCCTACAGACCTGGATGCATACACTTCTATCCACCCTCTGATTCACCATCTTCCTCACTCTTCATGATGCTAATTCTAAATCTGAGAGGAGAGAAGGGAAAGAGCCCACACAACCAAGAGCAGTGAGCTCTCTGATCCATGCCAGAAGCGCCAGGACAACCAGCTATGTACAGGAATTGCAAATGTTTTACAGCAGCAAAACAAGCAGTAGTTCACATTTAATGAAATGAAAAATATTTCTTTACAAAGTAGTTTAATTTTGCATCTAATAAACAAAAGAACAATAATAAAACTAGTGCAGTGGTGTTGCCTTTAATGTCACCTTTTTTCTAATAGTCTGTCCACCATCCAGTTGAACCCGTTGGTAAATATATAGGGGTAAAAGATAGTATGACTTGTTGGCTATCTAATATACTGTTTTGCTTAGTATGTTAGAGGACACGTCCCTCCAGTGTCCATTTTTCCCATTAAAGTAAATAGAAAGTGGTTGCTTTATTGAGGCAATCCCTTTAAAATAAAATAAAAAATGAAAATGACTTGCCTATTTGTCCCCGTCAGAATTCTGGGCCCACTGTCCAGACCCTGAGGGAGATTTATCAAAACGTGTACAAAGCCAAAATGGTGCATTTCCTCATAGCAAGCTGTTCGCTTTCCAAAGAGCCTCTGAAAAATAGGCTCTGTATTCTGCTGGCAATAGGCAATTCATCTTCGCGCCAGCCGTGATAAATCTCCCCCAGTACGTCATTGTAGACATCAGCCATTCCAATGCTTATTTTAACCCTTACTTGTCCATTCAGTAGGGGAGGATTTATCAAAACCCGTCAAGAGAAAAAGTTGCTCAGTTGCGCATAGCAACCAGGTTTATACATAGTATGGTTGAAAAAAGACATACGTCCATCAAGTCCAACCAGGGAATTGAAGGGAAGGGTGTAAGGGGATAAGGGGAAGGGATGTAGTTTTATAATTCTACATAAGCATTAATGTTATTTTGTTCCAGGAATGTATCTAACCCTGTTTAAAGCTGTTAATTGTTCCTGCTGTGACCAGTTCCTGAGGTAGACCGTTCCATAAATTCACAGTCCTCACGGTAAAGAAGGCGTGTCGCCCCTTTAGACTTTTTAGGTTGCGTCTTCCATTTTTGGAAAGACCTCTGAAAATGAAAGAAGCGATCTGATTGGTTGCTATGGGCAACTGGGCTACTTTTCCTCTGGACAGGTTTTGATAAATCTTCCCCAATGGGAAAATGAAAGACGTAATCTGGTTGCCATAGCAACCAGGCTCCATGTCCAGCAGCTACCATCTACTATTAGCAGCTGACGGCTACACCTGTAAATGGAGTCCACGACATCTAGGTGGTTAGAAGACACATACCTGTTCGTTCTGACCCCAACCCTTCTCCCTATGATACAATCGATTCCGGTTAGTTGCACAGCTTACTTTGCAAATAACAAACCTTTCCACAGCCCTGTAGACAGAAACATCGAAAAGTTATATGGGTCAAAAATTGTTGGAGTCCAACTAATCTGCAGAATAAATGAAATATTTCAGCTTTACTGCACAGCCCTCACAGCCTCACCCTGTAGAACAGGAGTCTTGTAGGATATGATGTACATTTATGCCTTTTGATATGAAAACCCTTTTGTGTTACATTTAGACAAAACCATATATGTCTCTCTTTGGAAGTAACGGACACTGCAGGGAACAGGAGAATTAAAGGGGTATTCCAGGAAAAAACTTTTTTTTTTTATTTTTTTTCTTTTTTTTTCTTCAACTGGCTCCAGAAAGTTAAACAGATTTGTAAATTACTTCTATTAAAAAAATCTTTATCCTTTCAATAATTATCAGCAGCTGAAGTTGAGTTGTTCTTTTCTGTGTGGCAACAGTGCTCTCTGCTGACATCTCTGCTTGTCTCGGGAACTGCACAGAGTAGAATAGGTTTGCTATGGGGATTTGCTTCTAAATTGGGTGCTTCCAGAGACACGTGTCATCAGAGAGCACTTAGAAAAGAACAACTTAACTTCATCAGCTCATAAGTACTGAAAGGATTAAGCTATTTTAATAGAAGTAATTTACAAATCTGTTTAACTTTCTGGAGCCAGTTGATATATAAAAAAAAAAATCCTGGATAACCCCTTTAATTCTTGTCCTGAGCATATCTATTACACCATCTAGAGTTACTGTATTATTGCTCTCTGACAGCCAATGTACCGATCTGATGGACACTGGAAGTTTGACCCCTGACCTATCCTAAGAAGTGTTATAAATATCTTGGGCATTGTACATTTTCTGTATGAAAGTAGGCAAGGGTCTTCCATTCAAAGCTCCTGGAGGCCTTTTATACCCTTTTATTTTACTCTATTCTGTCACGGTTTCTTCTACAGTCTGAATATTTTTCTTTGACCACTTAATTATTATTATTATTTTTTTTTTTTTTTAAGGAAATTGGATGTTTTGAAAGCAACCGCGGCCGAAATCTCATCAGAAACTGGAAATAAGGTAAATTCTTGATGATACAGTTTTCAGCTGCAGTTCACGTTCCAAACTGCTGACACTGTTAGATAGCTGTTAGGACAAGGAGACACATGGTACCATTTATATATCTGTCTGTGCATCTATAACATAGAAAAATGTTTTTATTCTCTAGTGCCAAGTGTAAAAGCGGTGTTCCCAAGCCTCTGAAGTGCTGAGGGCTGGAACGCTTCTTCGCTTCCCCTCCCATTTGTGCTTGATTTTCAGCTGGAAGCCAAGCACTGTTTTCAATAGTGTTTCTGTGCTGTGCATGCAAATAGTGTGCAGGTGTGAGATTTGGAAACGGGGCTTAACCCCTTCCCGACCCATGACATACATGTACGTCATGGGTCGGATGAGCGGACATGTTGCGGGTCAAGTTTGCATCATAACCAGGAGATGCCCTCTGCGATCAGCAGCTGACATCTGCCAGTAATCACTGCATTTAAATATGAAATGTTGCTATTCCCTGGTGTCTAGTGGTCCCATAGTCCCCCGCAATATAATCGCTGGGGGCGGGGCCATGGGTTGCTAGGGAAGCCCGAGGCCTTACCTTGTCCTCTGTGTCTTTCCTAGATCTGTGATTCCTTAAAGGGGTTATCCAGCCAAAGACCTCTTATCTCCTATCCAAAGGATAGGGGATAAGATGTCTGATCACAAGGGGCCCGCCATTGGGAACCCCCCCCCCCCCCCCCCCGCGATCTCCAAGCAGCACCCTCATTCTTTGCAGGGCTGCATCTCTAGCCGCTTGGAAAGACATGAATAGAGGGGGCGTGACGTCACGTCTCCAGTCCTGGAAGGAAAGAGCTTTCTGAGACTGGAGACGCAGCCCCACATAGAATGCGGGTGCTGCACGGAAAATGAAGGAGAGTCCCAGCGGCAGGCTCCTCGCGATCAGGTATCTTATCCCCTATCCTTTAGATAGGGGATACGATTTATTTGGGTGGATGCTGCCTTTGGCAGCCCTTAGCAATCGAGCAAAGATTTCATGGATCAATGTAATGCAATAGCATTACATTGATCTATGTAAGACCTCTATTGATGGCTTATGATAGCCCCCCAGGGGAAATACTTCGGCGGTAGGACCATGCGGCCTTGCGCCGTCACCATTTGCGCAGATCAATTTCAGCGGCTGTCCACCGCTGAAATTTCGCAGTGTGAACGAGCCTGCGGAAGACCCATTCACACAAATGGTAATATGTACAGCGTAAATTTCTGACGTGCAATTACTCGCAAGGAAATTCCACACAAATTACCCAGTGTGAACTTACCCGTAGTTTAATAAAATGAAAATATCCTTTTTTTCCCCCATCTGTTCACACTTCATCTCCTCCTGTCTTTAGATTGACTGTCTGATAATTGAATAGCTTATAGTCTCAGAACATGTTAGCAATACAGAACTGTCGCATGTGGGTTGGCACAATGAAACCTGTGTATTCACGGTTTATACAGTGTGGTTAAGAAGTCTCCTAGTTACACATGATAGGGGATAAGTAGCTGATCGCAGGGGGTCTGACCGCTGGGGCCCCCTCGATCTCCAGGATGGGACCCTGGCGCTCTGCGTGAGCAGCGGTTGTCGTCCACTGGTAGAGGGCATGTGCTCCATTTGTTTCTATGGGAGCGCCGTGGATAGGGGATAAATAGATTTTCTAGTTTTTATTTCCCCAGAGATCGCCTTCAAAGCCTATCATGCTTGATCCGGCCCTGATATTACAGTATCACGTGTGCCATCAGAATGTAATGTACATAAAGTATAACTTGTGTTAAAAATAGCTAAGGGGGTACTCCAGTGGAAAACTAACTTTCTGCAGTCAGTAGATATAAAAATATATATAAAAATGAACAGATTTGTAAATTTCATTCAGTAAAAAAATCTTACCGTCCTTCCAGCACTTAGAAGCTGCTGTATATTACAGAGGAAGTTGAGTTCTTCTTTTCTGCCTGACCACAGTGCTCTCTGCTGACACCTCTGTCTATGTCAGGAACTGTCCAGAGCAGGAACAAATCCCCATAGCAAACCTCTCCTGCTCTTGACAGTTCCTGACATGGACAGAGGTGTCAGCAGAGAGCACTGTGGTCAGACAGAAAAGATTGCAACTTTCTCTGTAGAATACAGCAGCTAATAAGTACTGGAAGAGTTACATTTTTTTAATAGAAGTAATTTTACTAATCTGTTTAATTTTCTGGCACCAGTTGATTTAAAAAAAATTGTTTTCCACTGGAGTACGCTTTTAAAACTGGCAAATACAAAATGACATTATTCTACAGTCTTCTAATCTGTTATAGGTGCATGCTGTTCAGTGCGATGTCAGAGATCCAGAATCTGTTAAAAAAGCTGTAGCAGAAATGATTCAAGTGGCGGGTCATCCGAGTGTGAGTATAGTTTATCCCCATGTACCATTTGGGTGTTTTTTGCCTTTTACCCCACTGTACACACACAGATCCCCTGATATACAGTAACAATGTTGTCATGAATAATCTGTTCTCACAGATGACTGCAGAGAAAATTCCCTATTTCCATTTGTTTCATATATAAAAAAATATACTAAAGCAATCTACACAGTTGATAATGGTCATCAAATTCCAACAATTACATTGGGCATAACCAAGAAATGTAATGCGTATGGGTCAGCATGACAATCCCTGACGTCAGTCATTTTCCCAAGAAAAAAAGATGGACACGTTGATATCAAACACCTCCAATCCTTATTTCCCCAATGGCAATGTGTCCCCTTAGGAAACCGCCAAATTGACTGGAGTCTAGAAGGCCAAGCAATGCTCGCTGGAAAAAAATTGCACAGTATCTCTACTTCAGAAGGGAAAGCGCTTGCTCTCAAGTGCAACTTTTTGGAAGTCTGTGTTAAACTCTTCATGGTGTTCTGTCATATCACAGAAGAAAATGCTTATATATATATATATATATATATATATATATATATATATATATATATATATATATATACTCACTAGCTCATGCAGAGGCTTTACATGTCTTTTTTTATGTGTTTAGCTTCTGTATTTGGCTCAAAAATCCCTCTGTTTGGAAGCTCGCTCATTCTGACATCCAGTACTCTGGAAGGGCCACGTCCTAGGCAAGCACTGAGTCTGCCCTCACTCATCATGCATTCACTTCCTCCCTGCGCCTGCTGTGTTGGGTCTCTTCATCCAAACACTGCAGGCTGCTCTGTGTCCCCCTCATCGGTTTTCATGCTGCAGTCTGATAGGACAGGAGTGAGCACAGAGGAGTGCTAGTCCCGCCCTCCCTTCCTGTACTTTGTCTTAATCCTGGCTAATCCCTCTAAGTTAGCATTACATCCTCTTAGCTACTGAGGTATAGCCTGTGCATAGCTTATTATACTGTAAACCACTTAGATGCAGGGTTCCTATTATGGGCTCAAACAACAGAAACCTTTGCAGCCGTTATCTGATCTCCTTATAATTGATGGGCTCCTCATAGGCCATCAGTAATGGATCGGCGGAGGTCTGACTCCTTGCACCTATGTTGAAAAGCTGATTGAAGAGGCTGCAGCACAGAAGTCGCACATAGTAGCAGCATTACCTCTATCCACAGCAGTGTTTGCCAACCAGGGTGCCTCCAGCTGTTGCACATATACAACTCCCAGTATGCCCAGACAGCAGCTGTCCGTTTATTCTGGGAGTTGTAGTTTTGCAGCAGCTGGAGGTACCCTGTTTGGGAAAAACTGATCCAGAGGATAACACCTTTAAAGGGGTACTCCAGTGGAAAACTTTTTCTTTAATTTAAATGAACTGATGCCAGAAAGTTAAACAGATTTGTAAATTACTTCTATTAAAAAAATCTTTACCCTTCCAGTACTTTTTAGCATCTGTATGCTACAGAGGAAATTCTTTTCTTTTTGAAATTTTTTTTTTGTGTTGTCCACAGTGCTTTCTGCTGACACCTCTGTCCATGTCAGGAACTGTCCAGAGCAGCATAGGTTTGCTATGGGGATTTTCTCCTGCTCTGGACAGTTCCTGATATGGGCATCAGGTGTCAGCAGAGAGCACTGTGGATGAGACAAAAAAAGAAAAGAATTTCCTCTGTAGCATACAGCTGCTAAAAAGTACTGTAAGGGTAAAGATTTTTTAATAGAAGTCATTTACAAATCTGTTTAACTTTCTGGCACCAGTTGATTTAAAAAAATGTTTTCCACCGGAGTACCCTTTTAATATGATGCAGGAATCTTCTTGCAAATTTTGGGCTTTGAGTTGACTTTGAGTTGTTCTTGCTCAGTGTTTGTATTTGGCTGCCAGGTAGTGTAAATACTTATAGTTCTTCAAGAATAGGTGCTGTCAGGTTCTTTACTAACTGGCAAGGCGGCCTCTTGCTGTGGCTGGATTTGCTGAAACTTGTAGTTCACACTCTTACAAGGCCTGGTGTTTCTACTCCTTTCCCTTTCATACAGGTCCTACACTTTTTTTTATTTTTTTTGCTTTCGGGCAGACCATAACGTCTACCAGGTCTCCCCTGTTAAGGTAATTTGTGGTCTCCACATGCCGTCCCCCTGAATTCACGCAGTCACTTTATCACCCGCTGGAGCTGAATTGATGGCAGAAGTCTCTTCTCACTCCCTGGTCTCCGTTTTGCTGGTTGTCTTCCTGACATGGCCTCTTCTTTCAATATATCCCTGTATGACAGCACCCGCAGCATTTACATTGGCCTATTAGTGACTTGCCCGGGTGACTGATGAAAGCAAATGGCCGTCTCTGTCATTAAGAGGATTTTTCCATTCTCTTTGAAGTGTGATGAGCCATTTAGGAAGAAGCCGGGCTAAATGGCTCTGATCTATTGCATATCGCTGCTCTCTCCTGCTCACAATGTGACCCGATGACCAATCTTCTTTCAAGCACAGACACATTTCATACACGGTGTAATATGCATTAAATATGGCGTGCGTGTGTGTGTTTTTGGATAATTAGTATAATGTTGTTCCCCTGAAATATTGGATTAATGTTAATGCACTGAAACAATAGGCTCCAGCATTCGCATGCCCACTAAAGTCAATGCTAGAGAGTGTAAAGTGACTCTTCAGGCTAAATAAGGTTCATTTTACTCAGTATATGTGCGTCAATGACCCAGTAATCTTATTTTTCTCACCACTGGTTTAGTAGTCTGTAGATCAGCGTTTCCCAACCAGTGCGCCTCCAGCTGTTGCAAAACTACAACTCCCAGCATGCCCGGACAGCCTTTGGCTGTCCGGGCATGCTGGGAGTTGTAGTTTTGCAACAGCTGCAGGCGCACTGGTTGGGAAACACTTCTGTATATTCTAATCATTCTCTCCTTGCTGTAAGAGAAATCATCTCTCCATGCGCTGGCACCCTGCTGCGCTTGTGTTTGTACACAGCAGCCAGTCAGAAGAGGCAGAGCCCAATCTAAGCCAATGATAATGCAGTGAGCATGAGCTTGTGGGATAGCTGGAGACGTGTACCTAATTTAGGCTGAGACTTGTGGTGCACCATAGCCTGATCACGGATGACGTTAGGTGGTAGCAGGGAGACCCATGCCTCCTTGGGCTGGAATAGCAATCGGGGACGTGCACACACAGACTCAAAAGGGGGCTTGAACCCCTGCACTTTTAATGTACCTATCCTATAATGCCTTTACTGATTGGAACCTCCGTGGGGGGGATGCAGGTCTCATTCAGCTGACATGATTTCCGGAGGTCCCTTATCTCCGGAATTGTGTTGTGTTAACTGTGGCAGTGTGGCAAGGAAAGGGTGTATTTCCCTTGCTATCTCTGCAGAATGCTCCACCTGTGGCCTGATTAATGAGGTATCAGGAAGGGAAAGTGTGTGTTTAAAAGGAAAAGGAACAGAATAGTTGGGGCTCTTCCTAGGAGACAGCATGTGGGCTGTAGGGAAGAGACAGAGGCTGCTGAGGAGTACACAGCCTGAGCTGAGTGGCTCAAAGAGAGTGACATTGTGAGTAGAAGGTTGCAGGGGACATAAGTTTAACCGGCTGAGGGAAGCTCAGCGGTTGTTAGTCAGGACAAGCTGATCTGTTTAGTCAGTGACCAGACGGTCTAGGATTTTGTTTGTTCCTGCTTTTTGTTTATTTCTTACCCTGCAACCTGTCTAATAAAACTGGCAAGGTGCCAGATTTGCATTATAAGCGTTTGTTTGCTGGTTTATTGAGAAGAAACGCATCCTGTGGCGTGGTCAAGGACGATCCCAGAGCTAATCCCCAAGACTGATCGTCACATTTTGGTGGAGGATGCGGGCATACACGTTGCTAGGAGCAACCAGTGGTCGAGTTGCAGTGAAGTTGTTGCCAAGAGAAAACTACCGTGCATGTTGCAAGGGTGTACTCTTTCTCAGAGAGGAGACAGTGGGACGAGCCCAGCTGTGGAGTACAAGAGCAGGACTGCGCCTGTGGTGAAATTGTTGCTAGGGGCAACAGATCGCATCAAGCGAGTGGGCGCTTTTTCTCAAGTAAGGAGACAGGTGGACGGGCCACCTGCAGAGTGCAGATTACGTTTCGAGACTGTGTATAAAGGCGTTGCTAGGGGCAACTGAAAAATTTTGTTGGCAAGCGGCTAACATTTCGGCAGAGGACTGTACTGTGTTTGCAAGGTTTGAAGTGTTGCAAGATGGATGTCCTGATAAGTGCTTTGTTGCAGACTGCTGCAGCGCAAGAGGAAGCAAGCTTTGCAGAGTTTGAAAGGATTGCTACACATGAGGCATGGCCCAAGACACACTGGGGAAACTTGGTGTTTGGATTCATTGGAGGAGATGCCCAAAAAGTTCATTGTGAACTGGATCCAAAGATATTACGGGACTATGAGAAAGTCAAGACAGAGATCCTGACTAAAGTGGGAGTAAGCCAAGCTGCAAGACTACAGTGTGCACTGCAGCCTAACAGTGATGCTGGGTTTAAAGTTGCAGAGCTACTTAAAGAGCAAGTGGAGCGATGTTCTGCAGCAGAGAAGCTGGTGAGAGGTGTCCAGCACCAGCCCTCAACTGACTGGACGGCAAGAGATTCTGGTAAGACTGTTCCAGGGGTTATGGGGGCCATGTTTAGTGACTATGAGACTGTGCATAAAAATTATGGGACTGTGCATAAAAAGGCTGAGTCGGAGGGTGGTGTTTCCCTAGTTGACTGTGTGAACAGTGTTCAAGGTGGTACCAACCTATGTCCAGTTGCAAAATCATGTGAGGGTGGAGAACCCCTCATGAAGACTGATGAGACTGTTCACACTGTGCAGATCGGATTGAAAAAATCTGGTGAACAGAAAATGTTAAATGCAGGACTGGGAGAAAATGTATTAAAACACACTTTGCCTGAGTTAGGTCCTAGTGGTATGAACTGTCCTGTAAATTTTGAACATGCGCAATCTGATAATGTTTTTGTTGAAAAACTTATGTTGTGTTCAGATGTAAAGAGTACTGCTGCCACCTCTGACAGGACAAAAGAAAACCTGTGTGAGCTGGAAATAGAAGGTAAAAAGATGACGGTTTTGTTAGACCCTAGATGTGTAATAAGTCTGGTAAAGTCCAGCAGGAGAAAGCCAGACCCCGCTATAATGTCTATGCAGGCTGGTATTTGGGGTTATAAAACGGTTAATGTCTGTATTTCTACTCCCTATGATACTATAGGTCATAAGGTTGCAATAGAGCCCTCCTTGGAGTATGATGTAGTACTGGGGACGGATTTTCAATTTTTTCAGCAATTATGGGAAGATTGTCAGGTGACTAGAGCAGGAACACCTGATAGGCCCACAACACTTGACTTGCATCACACACTAGAGGAGAGTTACTCAGCAGAGGCTGAGGACGGGGAGTGTCAGCAGTTACTAGATGTAGGTCAGATAGGGGTCTGCCAGACTGCTGGGGGAGCTGAAGACCAGACCGTGAGTCAAGTCCAAGAGGATCCAGTGACTCAAGTGACAAATGGGCCTCTGACTGAAACAGAATCTTCAGTGAAACCAGAAACGGATCAGGTACAGGAACATGGGTTCCATCCGCCAGCTGAAGATGAGCCCAAGGTGGGGCTAGAGTTGCGCGGTCATCTGGAAGAGGTGACTGGAAAAGAAGCTACAGAGATGTCTGTGGATAATGCAGAAGTACTGAAGAGAGTACATGTGGAGCTGGGTGCTGCGCTTACTGTCACAGACAGAGTCCTGAGTGAAGGAGATGTGATGTCTGGACCAGAGATGGATCGTGACCAGGAAGGTCGAACCACTGGACCAGATGTTGTTGCAGACCCAGGAGCCCTAGACCTTTCTGCTGGGCAGCAGAGAGACAGTGTTGAAGTGAAAGAGAAGTCTGCCAATGAGCAGAGAGACAGTCCAGAGAGACTGTCCAGGAACTACCCTGAAGCCCAAGTGGCCAAGACCCTTGAAAAGGGGGAGACTGCTCCTAAAGGTGGAAAAGAGTCTGAACGAGTTGGCTTGAAGGAAGAGACAGGCCAAGCACAGGTGACTGTCAGAGGACAAGAGAATGTCACAAGGTCCAGCAGCGAGAGTAAGGAGACCGCTGTAAGTAAGAGATCTCGGAAAAAACGCGCTGGTCTTGGTAAAAAAAGGGAGCAGATCCAGAACCTTGAAGAAACCTTACAGATGGTTTCTGCTAATTTGTCTCAAAAGCAAGAAGTGGTTCATCACCTGACAGAGGAGAAAGAAAAAATGCTTGCAGACTTGAATAAAGAGCAGGAAGCAACGCTTCAGCTGCAGAAAGATATGGAGCGCCACAAAAGTGAGTTTGCGGCTCTGCAGGATGAACTGTCCCGCTCCCAGGGTCTTATGACCAGCAAGGAGAGAGAATTGGAGATTCTGGCCAAGCAGATCTCATTCAAGGATGAAGAAGTGAATGTCCTGTGTGGGGCATATCTGGCTCTGCAAAGTGATCACAAGGCTAGGTTGGTAGCCATGGAAGAGCTGGAGAAGGAGAAAGTGGTAATGGCTCATAAGGTGCAGAGCCTGGAGGCGCAGAACGAAACGCATATTAAGTCTCTCGCAGCTGCCTTGGATTCACTGGGTACTCAGCTCTCTGAACAAGAGGCTCAGCTAAAAGTCTATGAGCAGAAAGTGTCCAAGATGGCGCAACTGAATAAAGACAATGAGCAGATGAGAGAACAACTGCTGTCCCTGGAGGATACTGTCAAAAACTTGACAGAATTGCTGGAAAGTGAGAAGAAGAACTCTGCTAAGCTCAAGAGTGAGCAGCAGAAATGTTTAAAGCTGGAAGGGGACATGAAGGTCCTAAAAGAAAGCCGTGACCAAGTTATAGCAGAACTGGCTAACGAGAGGTTAAAAGTGTCTCAGATGAAAATTGAGGCCAAAGCCACAGCGGTCCGTGTAAAAGAAGAAAAACTGCTTGTGAGGCAAAAGCTACTGGAGACAGGGATGCTTTCTCTAAAAAAGGCGGAGTCTGAACAATGGACGCAAGAAACAGTAGAGTCTGAAGACCATGAGGAGAAGCCATATGAAAGGTCCTCTGAAGCTGATACTGAGGTGAAACCATATGGGAAGTCCTCTGAAGCTGCAGAGATATTAACATTGCATGGTGAAAATTCTGAGGCAGAGAAGTTCTCTGAGGTAGAAGTTAAACCAGAGATAACTGCAGAAGCTGCAAGTAAAGTCAGTGACACATCTGAAGGTGCAGGTGAAAAACTGGCTAAAGGAGCCAAGAGTTCTCAGCCTAAAAATGAGCCTGTGAAAGTCTGTGTCCCTAAAGAAAGGGCTAATAAGAAAGCAGAGTCCTTAAAAAGAGGTCACTGTGATAGAAGACTGGGTTGTGGTGGAAACCCTGAGAGGCACTGGATTAGAAAACACTGGAAGAAAGTCCGCAGAAGTAGAATTTGGAGAAGAGTCCGTCTCAAGGAGAAGAGGGACAAGTGCATTAAAGGGAAGCCTCCTGAATTGTGGAGGATGACTTGGAAGACCTGCAAATGGGTGATACAGGCTCGGTTGGCCACCAGCAAAGTTCGTGCAATGGTCATACCAGTGACAGAAAAAGACAATGGCCTAGAGCATCTGCCTTGTCCGCACCTAGAGTCCAGAGCACTGCACAGACCAAGATGAAGAACCTGGTGTTAGAACGGTGTGACATGAATGGAGCTTTTTACAAGGAATTTGTCAAAGGTGACCAAAAGTGTTGTGCTCGGTGGCTGATGAAAGTGCGAATGAAAGAAAGGTGCACCATTGAAGTGGTGCAGATAAAATCTACTGATGAAGGAAGCCAAGTGCCCCAAAATCTGTTGGACGTAGTTGTTCAAGGAAAAGGAAAGGCAGTTGGACTCTGCCTTTTGAATACAAGTGCTCCTTCCCGGTGGTCTGAGCAGAGGGGGGGGGATATGTGGCAGTGTGGCAAGGAAAGGGTGTATTTCCCTTGCTATCTCTGCAGAATGCTCCACCTGTGGCCTGATTAATGAGGTATCAGGAAGGGAAAGTGTGTGTTTAAAAGGAAAAGAAACAGAATAGTTGGGGCTCTTCCTAGGAGACAGCATGTGGGCTGTAGGGAAGAGACAGAGGCTGCTGAGGAGTACACAGCCTGAGCTGAGTGGCTCAAAGAGAGTGACATTGTGAGTAGAAGGTTGCAGGGGACATAAGTTTAACCGGCTGAGGGAAGCTCAGCGGTTGTTAGTCAGGACAAGCTGATCTGTTTAGTCAGTGACCAGACGGTCTAGGATTTTGTTTGTTCCTGCTTTTTGTTTATTTCTTACCCTGCAACCTGTCTAATAAAACTGGCAAGGTGCCAGATTTGCATTATAAGCGTTTGTTTGCTGGTTTATTGAGAAGAAACGCATCCTGTGGCGTGGTCAAGGACGATCCCAGAGCTAATCCCCAAGACTGATCGTCACATAACATATGTAAGGTTTTTATAAACTTTTTTTTTTTTTTTTATATTAAAAGGGGCCTTCTTTTTTTTCTACTTGTGCCCCTACCCCCCCAAAAAATGTCTGTGCTCGTCCCAAATAGCAATGATGTGGGCCACACTGGTTTTAGTAAAGAGATGGAGGGCACAATCTGGTGTCGTTGTCCTGGTTGATGGCGCCTTTTATATTGGTGAAGACTGGGAATAGGGAATATTTTGAGCACCTTGTAAAAAGAATGCCACAAAGAATGAAGGCAAAAGGGGGTCCAACCCAGTTCTGGCAAGTTGTATCTAATAAAGTGGCCAGTGAGTGTGTACAGGACATGTGAGTCTTTTCGTTAAGTGTACTGCGTAAAAACTGCTCTAACCCCTCCCCATTGAACCTCTTCTTCTTCTTTTTTTTTTCTTTTTTTTACCCTACAATTTTTTTCAGTCTTACTGAACGTTTTATATTACAATTAAAGAATAAAATAAATAAAGGGAGGGGAAAAAAAAAAAAAAAAAAAGCACTCATAGGAATGTGGATGTGAAAAAATTAAAGCGTTATGGCAATGAGAACACGAAGAAGGAAAAAAGACCCAAAAAATGCCTTGGTCAGGTTTATGTACGTATCTGTAACCATTTTTTTTTAAATCACTGTGATGCATTAAAAAAAAATTGAAGCAACTTTGCAAGTAGTCTCTATTAAACATTTCCTTCAGTTTTGTGTCCACAGCTTTTACCGATCTCATGTGGTAGAGACCTTTATAGAAACACTTTGTAGTCTGATCCTGTAGGTATACTGCCTTCTACCTGCCCCCTCCCTTCTTCTTTAAAGCTTATTAAATGTAGATGAGCCAGACGTAGGGGACAAGTGGGTGTATAACTGACCTCACAGACTACACACAGTTTGATTGTAGTCTGTTACTATGGAAACACATAGAGATTTGAAGCTGGGCTAAGCTGGTTGATCTGGAACATCTTTGTCTATCAACCCTTCTTTTTACTCTGTAGAGATGGACTAGACATTAAAGGGGTACTCCGGATAGGGGATAAGATGCCTGATTGCGGGGTTCCCGCCGCTGGGGACCCCCAAGATCTTGCACGCCGCACCCCGTTAAAATCAGTCTCCGGAGCGTGTTTGGAGTAATGACGACGTTACTATCTTCTGTTCCCGTGGTCGGGAGCCAGAACCTCCAGCGCTGCCGGAAGCAGATACAGGTGGGGGCTGCGTGCTGTATTGCGGGGGTCCCCAGCGGCGGGACCCCCGTGATCAGACATCTTATCCCCTATCCTTTGGATAGGGGATAAGATGTCTAGGGGTGGAGTACCCCTTTTAAATTAACACTTTTATAGTGCCAAACGCGCGCACACACTAGGACGCACGAGGCTATTTGCATAGCACGGCGCTCTAATGCAGTGTTAATAGCAAGAGTAGTTAAAGGGCTACTCCGCTTCCCCAGCGTTCTGAACCTATAGTGCCAAACGCTTGGAGACTTGCATTGAGGGGGTGTGGCGTGACGTCACGGTTGGCGTGGCCGTGACGTTACGGCCCCGCCCACTCCAAGCCTTCAGAACTAAATGTTCCGAATGCTTGGGCAGCGGAGTACCCCTTTAAGAGTTGGGCTCTGCAATAACAATGTAGCATATCATCTCATATTTTTTCTTTTTTTTCTTTCTAATCTGATCTTTGCAAGTCATGTAACCACCTAGTGCTCTCCAGATCTTCTAGATCAGTGTTTCCCAACTAGTGCGTCCCCAGCTGTTGCAAAACTACAACTCCCAGCATGCCCGGACAGCCTTTGGCTGTCCGGGCATGCTGGGAGTTGTAGTTTTGCAGCAGCTGGAGGCACGCTAGTTGGTAAACATTGTGCTTGAGCTTGCTATTCGAAAGCTCCGTAGAATAGTTGCGACAGCTGTACCGCACTGGTGAAGTCTGCTTTATCAGTACTGCTGGTTTAGCTAGTGCTGCAGCTCCACTGACTAAAAAACTTTCCGTATTTTCTTAGCAAATTTGACATTTGCGTGATCTTTGTGCAGCACCTGCGGATGACAATAGGTAAGCAAAGTGTTCTAAGAATGGATGTGCAAAGTCCTGTTATAGGATCTCTTTGGGGCAGACACGGGGAACATTTTTCGCAATTTTAAGTCATGTGCACATTATACAATTCCGTGAAGAAAGTTAGCTAGAAAAATAAGACAATGACACCCCAATAAATATCGACTTGTGTATTTTCCCACTGTGTGTGAGACAGCTTGGTAATAAACATAGGGGGAGATATAGCAAAACCTGTGCAGAGAAAAACTTGCCCAGTTGCCCATAGCAACCAATCAGATCGCTCCTTTCATTTATAACAAGGCCTGTGAAAAATGAAAGAAGCCATCTGATTGGTTGCTATGGACAACTGGGCAAGTTTTCCTCTGCACAGGTTTTGATAAATCTCCAACTTGGTCTACTAGTTGCCACAATTGGTTCATTCCCAAATGTACACCTGCGCCGTATCTGCGCAAAGCTCAAAAGGACCAGGGTTCAAGCAGATTTGATATTCGGAACTGAATAGATCAGAAAATCACTTGTTTAACCTCTTGAAGGGTTACTCCAGCCCTGAGACATCTTATCCCCTATACAAAGGAAAGGGGATAAGATGTCTCACCCCGGAGGTTCTGCCGCTGGGGACCCCCGCAATCTTGTATTCGCCACCCACCTGTTTGAGCTGCACGCAGCGGCCAACACGCCCCCCTCCCATAGACTTGCATGGCGGGGGAGACGTCACACGGGGGCGGAGTCATGACGTCACGATAGCTGTTTGTGAGCTGGCACAGCGGCGTGCAGCTCAAACAGGTGGGTGGTGAATACAAGATTGCGGGGGTCCCCAGCGGCAGGAACCCTGCGGTGAGACCTCTTATCCTCTATCCTTTGAATAGGAGATAAGATGTCTCAGGGCCGGAGTACCCCTTTAAAGACGCAGCCCATTTTTACATTTTTGCATTTCGTTTTTTCCCCTCCTCGTCTTCTAAGAGCAATGTAAGGTCTTGTTTTTTTGCGCGACAAATTGTACTTTGTAATAACGCCTTTAATTTTAACAATAAAATGTGCAGCACAACCAAATATTTCACAATTTTGCTACTTTTTGGAGGGTTTTGTTTTTTCATGCAGTGACATTTTCTTATTATGTGGGTCAATACGATTAATACATTATCCATATTTACATACTTTTCTATTATTGTACTGCTTTAAAAAAAAAAAATTTTTATATATATATATATATATATATATATATATATATATATATATATATATAAATTATTTTTTTTTTTAACCAAAATTAGTTTATTTTAAGGCTTTGTGCAGCAAAAACTAACTTATCTCCTATACACAAAATCTGCTCCAGCTCTCCCTAAAACAGAACAAGGTTTGGCATGAGCGCTGTATTTCCGGCTCCAGTAGAGCTGCATGGAGGGCACCTGCAGGAGATAGTGGGGGTTCCCAGTGGTCGGATCCTCCATGATCAGCGCTACTTATCCCCTTTCCTGTACTTAGGGCATAAGTTCATTTTCACTGCACAACTCCTTTTTAAAATTCCACTCTTTTTACCCCCTATAACATTCGTATTTCATTTCTCCGTATACCTGGATGTATAAGGGCTATTTTTTTTTCTGGGCCCTGTGAACTGTAGTTTTTATCAGTACCACTTTTGCCTTTGTGTGACTTTTTAATCAATTTTTATAAAAAAAAAATTGGCATGTCATGTGACTAAAAATCTGTTATTGACCTTTTCTTTTTTACGTTTATGTTGTTCACTGTACTGGATTATTAACATTATATTTTGATAGTTCAGACCTTTTACGCATGTGTTTATTCCAATAGTATATTTACTATATCTGCTCCCCCCTGCTGCTGATCTCCAGTTCACCTGTGCTGCGGACCCGCCGGTCCCGCCTTCGGCTTCTCAGGGTTAGCGTATGAAAGGAAATGTCCGGCACTTCAGGCGTATGGATAAAAAAAAAGCTTGATATATTGAAGTCTTGAAACAAATGTCACATACAGAAAGGCTTGGCTGACGCGTTTCGCACCTGCCGGTGCTTAATCGCAGACTGACCAATACATACCACACTACTAAAATATGAATGTAGAGTCACATGACCCATTACATCATTAGTTTAAAATCCCCAAGGCAGTCAGAAAACCCGGAATGGGAATATTTATTGCATTTTAGTAAGTAGTTGTTCACACCTATATAGGCAATGGTACAAAAACCACATATAAAGATTATTTGAGCATAGAATATATAAATAGTTTATATAAATAGTGTCCAGCTCATTGCTTACTAGAAAAGGCATGAGTCAAACTTATAATTAGCACAATATGGTGACAATAACTGGTGGTAATTTCTTGCTGTTATACAGGAAAATATGTAACACTCACATTGTACATATTTTTTCATGAATACCATGCCCTTTCACCTAACAATAAATGTCGCCTAACAATAAATGTGTTTATTATTATTTCTTATTTTGTCTCTGGCCTTTCCCATGTTGCAGTGCAGCCGGAGACAATGCATCACTAGTCAGGTGTTGAAAAGGAGCCTGTATGTGCTTCACTGGGTGGAGTGTCAGCTGGGTGGAAGGGAGCTCATTCTCCGCAGGGCTGCAGAGAATTGTAGTTTTGAGCACCGCATGTGTGGAAGAGAGCCTAGCTGTACTGCAATGGGTTGGGTGGTTGATGTGTGGGAGGGGGATAAGTCACCTCCCACCTAGAAACAAGGGATCCTGAACATTGTAGTTGGAGGGAGGGCACTGAAACAGGAAATGGCCAGTTCAAACAAAGAAAGCAGCAGCGTTATGGAAGACACAGGACATAGCCATTTACCACCAACACAAGCACAGATCCTTAGTAAGCATGTTATCATTACTGGCCGAGAGAGGTAATTAGTAAAATCACCTTACCTTGGATAACCCATTTAAAACTGTTGGGCATATAGGGGGACATTTATAAAAGCATGTAGTAGTTTTTTTTTTGCTTAAAATTGTCACAAAAAAATGCGATTTTTATTTTTTATTTTTGCACAACTTTTTGATTGTGCAGTGCCCTAAGCAAAAAAAAAAAAAAAAGAAACTTGCTTACCAAAGCAAATAGTGATTTTTTTTTTGGGACTTGCAGTGGTCAGAGATTTATCAAGTGCAAAGGTTGCAAAAAAGTTTGATAAATAAGTTGCACTGAAGCAAAAAAAAAATAGTAAGAAAAATAGAACTAAAAAAAGGAATACATAAGCAAACATTGATAAATATCCCCCAAAAAGTACCAAAAACACATTATAAATTTGGCCCATGCAGTGTATTATTTTTAAGTAATTTGCAGCAGAGTTAACATGAGATTGCCATATTCAGGGACATTTATTACTTTCAGTTGCACTAACATTAACAGCTGTTGGGCAAGAATGCCCTTTTCTAACATGGGCTGCTTTTAGATGACTGTAGTAAGGATCCTATACCTGCACCTCCTGCAGTTCTAATGAACTGGACTTGGATCTTCCTAGCTTCCTCTAGTCATCTATCATCTGGGTAGGACTGCAAAAGGATTGGACATTACGGGCATAATTTTAAATTCTCAATTGTATCCACATTAAGGCTGTCTACATACTGTGATGTGTGGCTATACATGGAATTCAATGGTACATGTACTGTATGAGCGCTTCAAATTATTTTGACAAGGTAAGGCTTCCTAACATTTCATTAAGTTTTGTAAATGGGTCACTACACATCATGGGCTATATTGGGCAGCAAATCTAGTGGAGATCCCCCAGGCTTTTCCGAAGATCATTACAATTAAAAAGCCCTTCTACCCACTGGGATCTTAAACTCATTCTAGGCATGTTTTCATTATAGGATATTAGATTGTATCTTCCTTTTTGGATGTGTAACTTTGTAAGCTGGGAACACTATTTTATATTGATCGTAAAGAGAATAAATCACATTATACAAAAGATGCAGCGTCATGGTGGAGGGCTCCCGTTGTATGGCTTCTGAAATAAGACTCAAACACTAGTGTATGAGGAAAGTGAATTTTTCCACCTAGCAGAAAATCTCATATATTTTACTTTGTAACCTGCCCTGGAAATATGACGGCTGTTCTCAGACTAGTCACTATGGGCAGCAGCATGGTTTCAGGAATGGCTTTAGTACCCTAGGGGGAATTTACCCTTGGTCACTGGACTATTATTTGGTGGTGTTCACAGGTCCATCACAGGTACAAGGTGTGCAAGAATCCCCCCACTCTGTTACAAAGGCACAGGCACACAGGGGGATCTCCTAGTTAGCAAGACCACCCTGCATATGTGACACTGCTATATACTTTGCCAGGGGGACTACTACCCTCAGCTGCCCTGGGCTATTCCTCCTATCCTCCTCATCTGCACCACATGGGCCTGCTGGTGGGGCACATTACTCTATTTTAGGCCTTCTGCTGGCTGTCTCCTTTTTGTTGGTTCACTCTTCCTCACCTCATCCTCAGTGGTTGCTCTCCTTTACTCAACTTTCCAACATTGTTTCCAATGGTCCATTTTGGGCAAGAAGGTTCAGGCTGTCCCACACAGCCTCTTCAGTCTCTGCACTATCCACATAACAGCTGGCCATCCAAGGCTAGGGGGTTAGCTGGCCATCACATGTTCTTCATTTGACTTCTACGACACCTGCTCAACAAGAAGCGGGCTACAACTCTTTTATCCACTTTTGATTCCCAAACCTGAAACAATAACAATGAGCCAGCCCAGCTAACCAAATGTGGTAAACGTAAAGAAATCAGCCCTGAAATATTAACCCTATCCTCATCAAAATGTGCAATCCCTGATGAATCTTGTCATATTGATATGATTCTTAGACCATGACAAAAAGGAAAGCTGGTAAGCATTGAAAGAAAGATCCTGAGAAGAGTGTATGGACCAATAAATGGCCTTGGCATGTGCAAGTTGGGTACATTAAAATATGACAAGTATGCCAAGAATTAAATGCACAATATTTTAATTTGAACCCAACAAAGGAGTAATATCCCAATTGCCCTTATTGGAAAAAATTTACATCACTCAAACTAAGACTTAAGATGTGGTAGGTTTGGAAGGTGTAAAGTAGAAGTAAAGAGGCCATGGCTCAGAATTGGCTTTGACATCTTAAGAAGGAGGGACTGACCTCATGGGGTCACATAATGGATTATAAGGCTGCTCGTATAGTAAATGCACCCTGGTTTTATGATGTTACTGTTCAGGTCACAACAAATCTATATCTTGTACCACGTACTTCTACTTTTGGATATGTATACTGTAAACGATCCACTTGGAGCACAATAATTTCCTTTGGTTGGTGAATTGAAGTCCAATGTGTACATGACTTTATCCAAGTTTCTGTTTCACGTTCTCTCTTGTTAGGTTGTGGTAAACAATGCTGCCGGTAACTTTATTTCTCCTTCCGAAAGACTTTCTGCCAACGCCTGGAGAACCATCACAGACATTGTCCTTAATGGCACAGCTTACGTAACGCTTGAGGTTGGGAAGGAGCTAATTAAAGCAGGAAAAGGTAAGCCACATATCGACCTGGATCTGACATGACCTTTACCTGCTGTGAAAGATCTCAACACTTCCAGCCCAAACATTTTCTCATCTGCTCTTAGCTTTACATTGCAGATGTCATATTGCACCCGCTACATCGCCGCCAGTCTGAGGAGCTCATTAACTTGTTAATGACTTTTTTTCTTTTCTTTTTTTTTCTCCTTGCAAATCAGAAATTAATTGACAGATTTTATAAGTAGGGAATAATAGCATTTTAGATGATGTCTAAGATATGAAAATAACATGATGTCTAAGAGTGCTTTACATACTGAAGTTGTATTGAGATTTATAAATGCAATGTAAGATGGCTTTAAGAATTTTAAAAACTCCACATTTGGTCTCAAAAAAAAAAAAAAAAAAAAGCACACACTACTGGTTACGCTCTGTTTTAGCACCCCATTCCTGCTGTTCCTGTATGCACATTGGTGTTTATTGTCTGCTGTGATCATCGGCCAATATTTTTACAATTTAGTGGCATGTTAACTTGTGTGGCATTAAAGTGGGATTGAGATCTGAAGAAGTTATTCGGTATCCACAGGATGGGGAATAACAAACTGATCATAGAAACCTAGAACACGGTGGGGATCCAACCACTAGGACCCCCATTGATTGCAAGAATGGGGACAAATTTGGCTCTCGAGTAAACGGAGCGCACCGCGTTCCATTCCCTCTGTATGTGGATGACCAAACTTTGCCAAGCTGAACGCTTGGCAATGTTAAGAAGCCCCATAGAGAATGAATGGAGCATTGGTTACTCCAATAATTCCTGGGTCAGTTTTGTCCTCTCTCTCAAGATCCATGTGGGTACCAGTGGCCGGACCCCCACCAATCTGCGTATTTTCTATCCAGTGTAACCTGAATAACAAAACTAAGTAAATGCTGGCTCACCTCCCAAACACTCTGCACGGATCCGCCCGTACCAGGTGTGTAACGTCAGGAAACAATGGAAAGATGGTCCAGCAGAGTAATGCAAATTCCAGCTTTATTAGGCATAAAAGCAGTACATCACACATAAAATGGTGAAGGCAGATTCTGGACACATTTTGAACAGCAATCCGTTCTTTGTCACAGATAACACAGCAGTGCACATAGTCTTCTTATATAGGTAACCACAATTCGTAAAGTAAGACATGCACAGGTGCAATTAAATAAGTAATTAAAACCATGTGACCAAACACAGCAAGTTGAATTGGATTGGATTTGGACTACTTGGTGTGAACAGGGATCTCCAAAGGGACCGGCAATCATCCCAGATGCAGCTAAAGACTCTGCTCCACATGAACAACCAATGCGCCGGAAAACAAATAGAAACCAATTCACACCAAGCTGATTTCACAAAGAGAACATGATATAATACTATAAGCCTGAAGAGAAAATTAATAATGTTGAAGCAAAAAACACTTAGAGGACAACTGCAGTGGTAAACATTTATATATGCCCGGGCCTCAAAAATAAACAAAATAAACTCGTACATGCCTTCCTACGAGCCCCCGTTGGTCTGGCACAGGCCTCACGGTCCGGCAGTGCTGACGTCATTCCACTTCCTGGGGACGGGGATGCCACAGAGCCGTCGGCGTATCACCGGCCGTAGCGATGTCCCGCCCCGGCCTGTGATAGGCTGAGCCCACTGTCATGTAAGGAGCTTTGGCCGGCTTCTTACATGACAGTGGGCTCAGCCTATCACCAACCGGGGCGGGACATCGCTACGGACGGTGATACGCCGACAGCTCTGCGGCGTCCCCATCCCCAGGAAGTGGAATGAGGTCAGCACTGCCGGACCGGGAGGCCTGTGCCAGACCAACGGGGGCTCGTAGGAAGGTATGTATGAGTTTATTTTGTTTATTTTTGAGGCCCGGGCACGGGCATATATAAATGTTTACCACTGCAGTTGTCCTTTTAATAAAAGTGAAACAATGCAGACACTCCAAATCCATGGGACGACATAATATTTAACTCCTTCTTACGAATATTGAGACCAAAAGGCTCTACAGTATTGAGGGTGAATTGCCAGAAGGCTTCACGATTAAAAAGTCTTCTTTGCAAGTCGCCCCCGCAGATATGTATATGGATTTTTTCTATTGGATACGCCAGACGCTTCATGTGAACCACGGTGAATATTTATGAAATGGGAGGATGCATCTGACAAAGTGCATCTAGAAGGATTACCAATGTAATTAAGATGTTCCAAAATCCTAGTTTAAAATTTTTGTTTAATGTACATATAGTGCATTCAATGACATAGACTACATTGGTGGAACAACAATTGAGGAACTGATTGAACTTAAAATTTCTGTCACCTCCTGCAATAACGAAATGGTAGTTTTAACATGTTAACAAGTGTGGCACGGATGTCTGCCACACTTTTCAAACCCCCTCATGTGCACTGAGCAGCTGGCGAGACAGCACGGCTCCCCGCTACTGCGGGTTGCACAGAAGCGAGTTAAAGACTCCTAAACCATTTGAAGGGACCCGGAAAAAGGTGCATATTTGAATATATATGGTGTACCCTAAGACTTGGGGAACCTTTCTTGTTTTACAGGTCACATGTTATAGCTTGACAGGCATTGTATCACCTGTCCCTATAGCGACTACATGTTTGTGATGTCTATCATTTTATAGAATCAATGTTCTATTCTATCTACCCCATCTATTCACTGAGGAGGTTACTGATGCTGACCGAAACGCGTCGAGTGTGGGATCATTATTGTTACGTTATGCGCTCCGGCCGCACACGCTGTGAGCGCATGGTCCCGTTACCTGCCGCTGCCGGCGTGGCTGGGACGCGCCCGCATGCAAGCTCCAATCCGTCACTAACCTGGTGCTTCTCCTGCCCCAGCCTCTACCTCCCTGCTCCAGCATTTGTCCTTGTCCCCTAGGGCGTGTGCGTGCTGGAGCTTTAAGATTTAAAGGGCCAGTGTAATTCAGCTGTGACTCATTTTATACATTCCTCCATCCTCCTCACTCCCCTGCCGGATCTTTGTTGCCTTGAGCCTGAGAGAAAGCATTCCTGTTTCTGCCTTGCCGTGTATTTGATCCTTCGCTTTGTGACCAAACCTTGCTTCTCTGCCGCCTACCTATTGACCTCCTGCTACGTCCTGACTATGCAACCGTGCCGCCTGCCCTGACCTTCTGCTATCCAGACTGCGAGCTGCCTTATCCCTCCTGTGCCTCACATCTCCTCAGCCGCCTGTGTGGTCGAGCCGTGCCAGGGGTAACGACCTGGGTGCCGCCTGCCGTAGCAAGTCCATCCCGCTTTGTGGGGGGGCTCTGGTGAAAACCAGCGGCACCTTAGACTCCGCTCCCTGATACAGTCAGAGTTATCTACCACACAGGTCCAGCGGATCCACATCCGTGAGTGTTACAATTGTATATGGACACCCTTTGACATAGCTCGTTTAACAGTTTGTCAGCATTGGATATGTGTTGGTATTCAGGAAAGACGTCACTAGTCTCCTGATAATACATTCACTTATATGTCCTATCTTTTAGCGATAGAAATAAAAGCTAGGTTTAATTCACTCCCCCTTTTTTTTTTTTTTTTTTTTTTCGGCAATGCCACCAAGTGTCGGAAATGTGTGAATTGTTGCCTATACAATTCGAGGCTGTATGATCCCCTAATGAACTCTGTTTTTTTTTCTCATTTATCATGCAACCTTCAGATAAAATATGTGCCAACATAGGATCCTGTTTGAGAAAGTAGATGTCTCAAGACAATACTGCGGGCTCTGTTGAAATAGACTTTGATTTGGGGATATGCTTGAAAGATAATTCCGTTCTATCCCGATTGCTAACGTAATGTTCTGCTGCCTCCAGGTTTTTATGAGAATAGCCCCGTTCATGCAACATGTGTTTTCAATTCTACGTTCTGTTGTTTAAAAGAAGAAAAAGTAGAATTATTTATTTTTAATCGTATAATTTCCCCCACTGGAATAGCCCTTGTTATGGTTTGGATGATTACTGTCAGCCCTTAATAATGTATTACCCGAAATGGGTTTCCAATATGAATACCCACCAGGATCAGGTCGAGAAAGGATAGGGTATCTGTATATGTTTCAACAGTAAACCTAAGATTAAATGTATTGTCATTGATGTATTTGGTGAAGTCTGGCACGAAATAATTCAGACCGCCAGATGAGTAGCATATCGTTGATGTATCTTCCGTACCAGACCACACCGGCAGAAAAGGGATTAGATTCAGAAAATATATACAGCGATTCCCAACAGGTTAGCAAGGGATGGGGAATGTCTAGCCCCCATAGAAACTCCACTGATTTGTAAAAAGTGATCACCATTGAATGAAAAATAATTGAGACATCAAAACTTGTGTAACCGTATTTTCCAGCATATAAGGCAAACCCCCCCCCCAACTTTTACAGTTAAAATATAGAGTTTGGGATATACTCGCCATATAAGACTACCCCTCTACCGCGATATGTTACCATAGTTCCCTCACACTAGGTAGGCAGCATAGTTCCCTCCCACTAGGTAGTCAGCATAGTCCCCCCCCCCCCCCACATTGGGTTTTCAGCATAGTCCCCCCCCCCCCACATTAGGTTGTCAGCATAGACCGTCCCGCCCCCCCCCCCCCCACATTAGGTTGTCAGCATAGTTCCCCCCCCCCCCCCCACATTAGGTTGTCAGCATAGTTCCCCCCCCCCACATACATTAGGTTGTCAGCATAGTTCCCCCCCCCCCACATTAGGTTGTCAGCATAGTTTCCCCCCCCCCCCCAATTAGGTTGTCAGCATGGTTCCCCCCCCCTCCACATTAGGTTGTCAGCATAGTTCCCCCCCCCCCCCACATTAGGTTGGCATAGTCCCCCCCCCCCCCACATTAGGTTGTCAGTGTAGTTACCCCTACATTAGGTAAGTAGTGGACCCCACAGACATACAGCCTTCAGCCATATACAGTGTATGGCTGGAGGCTGTATGCCTGTGTACTGCCTCACCTCAGTGCTCTGACCACCGCTCCTCCGGTCCGGGGTCACGATCTACTGCTATGGCCTATAGGCCATAGCAGTAGATCCCGGGACCGGAGGAGCGCTGGTTAGAGCACCGAAGATGACGTGCCATTGGTAACTTATCATGCGCGCACGTCCTCGTTGCTCCACTCTGCCGTTTCTATGTGCGCACGCACAGGACATCAGTGACATCCCTGCGTGCGCTACCTCCCAGCAGCCCCAGCGTTTTTTTAAAGTTAACGCGGGGCAGCAGAAAGGTGACCGGGACATCCTTGTGTCCCCAAAAAAATCTTTCTGGACACAGGGATGTACCGAATGTGACAGGGGAATTTAATCTTGGTCGGGACGCCTGGGGTATCGATAATCCATACTCCAGGCATCCCGACAGACTGCAGCACCCGGTATATAAGACGACCCCGACTTTTGAGAACATTTTAAAAGTTTAAAAGTAGTCTTATACGCCGGAAAATACGGTACTCACAAAATAAACTCGCATAAATCAGTAGTGTAATGACTGTGCTTGCTCAGATGAAATGCTAAAGCTACCAAAGCCACATCCCATGGGATGCTGGTATACAGTGTGACGAGATCGCATGCAACCCAACTGTATCCTACATCCCACTGCATGCCATCTAATTGAGATAACACGTCCTTCGTGTCCCTCAGAAAACCGGGAACACGCTGGACCAGAGGCTGTAGCATCTGATCCAGCCATGAGGAAATTCTCTCCAGAAGTGATCCCCTGGAGGACTCGATAGGACGGATAGGTGGAGGAGAGATACCTTTTATGGGTCTTGGAAAGACCATGTAAAATAGGGTGTGGCAGTGTGGCAAGGAAAGGGTGTATTTCCTTGGCTCACCCTGCAGAAGCTCTCACCTGCTTCTTAAGTAATGAGGCAGGAGGGAAGAGAGGTGTATATGAGATGGAGACTGAGTGTAATGGGGGCTCTTCCTAGGAGACAGCATGTGGGCTGTAGGGAAGAGACAGAGCCTGCTGAGGAGTACACAGCCCGAGCTATGAGGGGCTCAAAGAGAGTGACATGAAGTGTGAATAGAAGGTTGCAGGGGACATCTGTTTAACCGGCTGAGGGAAGCTCAGCGGTTGTTAGTCAGGACAAGCTGATCTGTTTAGTCAGTGACCAGACGGTCTAGGATTTTGTTTGTTCCTGCTTTTTGTTTCTTTCTTTCCCTGCAACCTGTCTAATAAAACTGGCAAGGTGCCAGATTTGCATTATAAGCGTTTGTTTGCTGTTTTTTTTTAGAAGAAACGCATCCTGTGGCGTGGTCCAGGACGATCCCAGAGCTAATCCCCAAGACGGATCGTCACAAGGGGTAAAAGCATATGGTTCCAATAAATATGCTCTCCGATTGTCAGTAATGGCCCACAATGCAACCCCCTCCATTATCAAAGTATTTAAAGCTGTACTAAAATCCACCATGGGATCGCTATTTAACCTCCTATAGGTCTCTGGCTTATAGTATTATATCATGTTCTCTTTGTGAAATCAGCTTGGTGTGAATTGGTTTCTGTTTGTTTTCTGGCGCATTGGTTGTTCATGTGGAGCGGAGTCTTTATCTGCATCTGGGATGATTGCCGGTCCCTTTTGGAGATCCCTGTTCACACAAAGTAGTTCAGTCCAATCCAATCTGATCTGACTTGCTGTGTTTGGTCACATGGTTTTAATCACTTTATTTGTAATAACTTTATTGCACCTGTGCATGTCTTACTTTGCAAATTGTGGTTACCTATATAAGGAGACTATGTGCATTGCTGTTTTATCGGTGACAAAGAACAGATTCGAAACGCGTCCAGAATCTGCCTTCACTATTTTACATGTGATTTACTGCTTTTATGCCTAATAAAGCTGGAATTTGCATCACTCTGCTGGATCATCTTTCCATTGTTTCGTAACCTGAATAACTCTTTCACATGGCAAAACTTTGCCTTTCTAAAAATAATAGCAGACCTGTAACAGTTGGGCAGAAAAGAAACTAAGAAGGCAGATTTATTTATTTTATTTCCATAATATAATTGGCTGACTTATAAAAAAAAAATCTAAATCTCTAATGCATAAATTATTACACCTAATATTTGAGTTATCTCCTTATTCGATTTTATATTAAAAGTCCTGAAATAGTGTATTTTTTTTTTAAGTAAGTTACAATACTGTTTCAATAATTTTTTTATTTATTTTTTTGCTTCCATGTTCCCCCCCCCCCCCCCTTTTGGTTCACTTGCTCATCTTTGCTGCTGATAGTGGTCTCCTTTCCCCTCTGCCAGCTAATTGTATAGTCCCTTCTTACTTTTCCTACAGAAGGAGGCACTCTTTTAATGTATTGCCTATATTTTTGTTCTTAATTAGTCAGATATTGAAACATGTTCTCTTCTAATGTTTCTATATTCTGATGTAATTTTTATTTCCTTTTCTGTACATTATTTTTGGGGCTGCTATCTTGCCTGAGCTGTTTTTAACAGCATTTGGTGATCTGCTTTACAGTGGGACCCATAGACAACAATAGACTGAAGCGGTCCCATTCAGATGAAATGAAGACAGCACTGAGCATTCTGTTACCTTTTCAGAGGTCATTCTACAGGGGAAGTGATGCGGATCTCTGCTGTGAATGGTGGTGGATCCAGTGGGATCTCTCTACTGGTGTCACCTTTTACTGGGCTCCTGTCTGTGCTGAGAAATAAGCTGAGACTTCCTGTTCTACAGGGTGGGCCATTTATATGGATACACCTTAATAAAATGGAAATGTTGGTGATATTAACTTCTTGTTTGTGGCACATTAGTATATGTGAGGGAGGAAACTTTTCAAGATGGGTGGTGACCATGGCGGCCATTTTGAAGTTGGCCATTTTGAATCCGACTTTTGTTCTTTCAATAGGAAGAGGGTCATGTGACACATCAAACTTATTGGGAATTTCACAAGAAAAATAATGTGCTTGGTTTTAACGTAACTTTATTCTTTAATGAGTTATTTACACGTTTCTGACCACTTATAAAATGTGTTATAAAATGTTATAAAATGTGCTGCCCATTGTGTTGGATTGTCAATGCAACCCTCTTCTCCCACTCTTCACACACTGATAGCAACACCACAGGAGAAATGCTAGCACAGGCTTCCAGTATCCATAGTTTCAGGTGCTGCAGAATGGGCAAAACAAAAATCGGAACAGGACACTCAGTTTACGCAGAAGATTTTGTTCAGTGATGAGGCAAACTTTTATGTGAATTGTGAAGTTAGCAAACAAAACCACCGCTATTGGTCTGACACTAACCCACATTGGATAGATCCCCCCCCCCCCCCCAAGACTGTTGGAACACACAAATTGATGGTATGGTGTGGTATATGGGGGTACAAAGATAGTGGGGCCATTCTTCATCAGTGGAAACCTCAAGGCCACTGGATATGCGAAATTGCTACATAATGATGTGTTTCCCTCTTTATGCACTGAAGCTGGCACGTTCCCTGAGTTTTTCCAGCAAGATGGTGCACCACCACATTATGGGTGTCAGGTCCGAGCATTCCTAGATGAACAGTTTCCTGGAAAGTGGATTGGTCGTCGTGGGCCAGTTGAATGGCCCCCAAGGTCTCCCGATCTGACCCCCTTAGACTTTTATCTTTGGGGTTATCTGACGGCAATTGTCTATGCTTTGAAGATATGAGATGTGCAGCACCTGAAACTACGGATACTGGAAGCCTGTGCTAGCATTTCTCCTGCGGTGTATATAGTAGTATATAGCAGTGTATACGGATACTGGAAGCCTGTGCTAGCATTTCTCCTGCGGTGTTGCTATCAGTGTGTGAAGAGTGGGAGAAGAGGGTTGCATTAACAATCGAACACAATGGGCAGCACATTGAACACATTTTTTAAGTGGACAGAAACGTGTAAATTACTCATGAAAGAATAAAGTTATGTTAAAACCAAGCACATCATTGTTTTTCTTGTGAAATTCCCAATAAGTTTGATGTGTCACATGACCCTCTTCCTATTGAAAAAAACAAAAGTTGGATTCAAAATGGCCACATGTGCCACAAACAGGAAGTTAATATCACCAACCATTCCCATTTTATTAAGGTGTATCCGTATAAATGGCCCACCCTGTATGCAGATCATTTCCCAGCCTTAATTTTATCCCTAGTGGCCAGAATAGAAACTTCTAGATTTCATGATTATTTAAAAATGTAAAATGCTAAATGAAGAAAAATCATCAAAAATATTTGAAAAAAATATGGTTAACAAAAAGTCATTTCCTGATGACATATCCATTATAAGCAGTTTTCCCTTTTGTGCAATATAGTAGTCTGACACTTAGCTTCTGCTAAAAAAAAAAATGTTGCTAACATTATGGAATCTGCTGTAGCAGAGTATAACCTCTTGATAGAACTACCAGAAAGAAGAGATTTTAAAATGACTCTAGAGAAGTGAATAAATATCAGCGGGTGCATTTAAAGGGTCAGCGTTTGGAACAAACTGTTCCGGGAGCTTGTGACATCATAGCCCCGCCCCCTCATGACGTCACGCTCCGCTCCCTCAATGCAAGTCTGTAGGAGAAGGCGCCCCCTTCCATAGATTGAGGTGGCGGGGCTATGACGTCACGAGCTCTCGGCTCCAGCATTCAGAACAGTTTGTTCTGAACCCCTTTTAACCCCTTAAGGACTTAGGACGTACCTGTATGTCCTAAGCCCGCTCCCGGTGTTAAAAAAACGGGGTCACGCCGTGACCCCGCATTACATGGGGTCGGTCCCGGCTGCTAATCATAGCCGGGACCCTGAGCTAACAGCGCGCGGCATCGATCGTTGTGCCGCGCGCTGTTAACCCTTCAGACGCGGCGATCAAAGTTGACCGCCGCGTCTGAAAGTGAAAGTAAATGCTTCCCGCCAGCTCAGTTGGGCTGATCGGGACATTGCGATAAAATCCCGATGTTCCGATCAGCTGGGACGCAGGCGGAGGTCTCCTTACCTGTGTCCGTGGCGTCCGATCGGGGTTTGATTGCTCCAAGCCTGAACTACAAGCTTGAGCAATCGAACCCATATCTCGCTGATCCGTGCAGAGCTATGGCTCTGTAGGGATCAGCATAGGAGATCAGTGTGTGCAGTGTTATAGGTCCTTATGGGAGCTATACCACTGCAAAAAAAAAGTTAACAAAGGCCATTTAACCCCTTTCCTAATAAAAGTTCAAATCACCCCCCTTTTCCCATAAAAAAAAATAAAACTGTCAATAAAAAATAAACATGTGGTATTGCTGCGTGCGTAAATGTCCGAACTATAAAAATATATAATTAATTAAACTGCACGGTCAATGGCGTACGCGCAAAAAAAAAAATTCAAAAGTCAAAAATAATCCAAAATAAATAAAATATTTTTGGTCGCTTTTTATATCATGGGAAAATGAATAAAAAGTGATCAAAAAGTCCGATTAATACAAAAATTGTACCGCTAAAAACGTCAGATCACGGCGCAAAAAATGAGCCCTCATACCGACCCATACGCAGAAAAATAAAAGTTATAGGGGTCAGAAGATGACCATTTTAAACGTATAAATTTCCGTGCATGTAGTTATGATTTTTTTCCAGAAGTACGACAAAATCCAACCTATATAAGTAGGGTAACCCTTTAATCGTATGGACCTACAGAATAAAGATAAGGTGTCATTTTTACTGAAAAATGTACGGCATAGAAACGGAAGCCCCCAAAAGGTACAAAATGGCATTTTTTCTTCAATTTCGTCGCACAATGATTTTTTTTTTTTTTTTCAGTTTCGCTCTAGATTTTTGGGTAAAATGACTAATGTCACTGCAAAGTAGAATTGGTGGCGCAAAAAATAAGCCATCATATGGATTTTTAGGTGCAAAATTGAAAGGGTTATGATTTTTATAAGATGAGGAGGAAAAAACGAAAGTGCAAAAAAACGAAAACCCCTCAGTCCTTAAGGGGTTAAAGCCCAGGACTTGTTAACTATAGTAATCTATGTAATGGGAAGTCATAGATGTTATTTATAGCGCTAACATACTCTGCTGCGTTGTATTCCAATTAAAATCCGGCACATCACAGATGCACAGACCCACATAACAATTGGCTTCTCAGCAAAGTTGTGCTACCTATCGGGGTCCATAAACATCTATCATTTAGTGGAGATGACAATGCAATAACCAAGGGAACACTCATAACTTTCACACCAGGAAACATGTTGATCTGATAAGACTCTGCACAGCACATAGGCCATAATAAAAATCCTTTATAACCCGAAAGAAAAAAATTGTATTTAAGATAAATGAATCGCTCTTAAAATGGTTCTGGGTAAAAGCGTTGTTTATCAGTATGGATCAGAGTTACAGGAATTGATCAAATCAAACGTTGTTAAACAGAGATGTATGGAGAAAATGCCAGACAGCAATGGACAATTCAGTGATTAAAGTCTTGGGTGACAGATGCCGTATTCAGGAGCCGCACCGACTCCAACAAATCCTGTAAAAGGGCAATCGGATTAGGGTGTGAAGATCTTGGTGTAATCTGAAGAGAACATCTCCTATTATGAATGAGAGATGAGGGGAAAGGAGTCGTGTTCTGTAGAGAGCATCCATCACAGCAGGTTTCACTGTCCTTTCTCTTTTGTCTGGTCACCTTTGTCCACTGAAACTACACTGACTCTTGGTGAGAGAATCTTTGTTTTCCACATTACACTTCTAATTTATTGCATAAAAGTGGCCCTAAAGTTGGCTTTCATAGGGGCTGCCTGGTTTACAAATTTTAGGTGGAATGGCTATGGAGATGGTCGGTCTGTCTGTCTGTCTGTCTCTCTCTCTCTGTCTTGGACCTAGCCTGTCTATGTATTATTGTATTTTTGAAAATCCATTTTACATGGCCAGCCCCTTCAGTTTTATGGGCACCATATGATGCCATGTGGAGGCACTGCAGGAGACTACAGTAACCCTCCAACTTACGATGGCCCCGACCTATGATCATTTCAACATACGATGGCCTCTCAGAGGCCATCGCATGTTGAAGGCAGCATCAATATACAATGCTTTTGTATGTCGGGGCCATCACATAAACGGCTATCCGGCAGCGCAGACTGCTTCAGCTGCCCCCGAATAGCCATTTATGGTGCCCCGTGTGGTCCGCTGACGATCACTTACCTGTCGTCAGGGCTCCAGCGTGTCCTCTTCGGGATCCCCTCCATCGTCATCATCACATCGCTGCGCACGCCGTCCCGTCATCCAATAGGAGCGGCGTGCGTAGCGACGTGATGGCGGCGACGGAGAGCGAGGATGCCGGGGAAGCAGAGGCCTTGCCGGAGCGTCGGGGACACCCCGGGGACGCGGCGACAGTGATGGACGGCGACATCCAGGGCAGCGGTGACGAGCGGTGATGGTCCGGAGCGGCGGAGACACTTGAGTATAACCTCCAATACCAGTGGTCTTCAACCTTTGCACCTCCAGATGTTGCAAAACTACAACTCCCAGCATGCCCGGACAGCCGTTCGCTGTCCGGGCATGCTGGGTGTTGTAGTTTTACAACATCTGGAGGTCCGCAGGTTGTAGATCACTGTCCTATACTTTACGTTGCACGGATCCCTCAACATACGATGGTTTCAACAAACGATGGTCCATTTGGAACGGATTACCATCGTATGTTGAGGGACCACTGTAGTCCTATTTACCTATTATTTTTCCCCAGCAGATTACAACTAGCGGGTGATAGTCACAGCGGGACCCCTTGAGATCTGTTTATTTAGGGTACCCTTCTAATAAAATGGTATTGTCCAAAGAAGGCATTTGTTTTGAAGAGGTTTTCCGAAACCTAAATGCTAAAGCTGGCAATAGACACAGGAAATTATTCGGCCCAGAGAGCTTGTGCTAAATGAGCATATATTCTGCTAAATCTGGACACATTCTTGGCAGACTACCTTTGCCAAATTACAAACCATTGTTTGTGTATAATTTTCAAACTATGGTCAACCAAAATGGGCAAAATAGCGCGTGTGAGTGTGGCTGGCTGATATCTTATGTGGTCACACGTCAGATTTTAATGAAGTGTACACTCTGATTTCTGCCACACGTGCAGCTTGCAGTTCTTCGGGTTTGCGTGAGGATTGGAGCCTTGGTTCCTTGTGAGGGTGGGAGTGCTTAGGTTCCTCTTGATTGTTGGAGTACAGCGGTTCCTTTAATGGTTTCAATTGGATTTTCATTTTAGCAAAGAATCCACAATGTAGTTGTGACTGCACCTGGTACTGCAGCTTAAAGGGGTACTTTATTTTTTTCAATAAATCAACTGGTGCCAAAAAGTTAAACAGTCATGTAAATTACTTCTATTTAAAAATCTTAATCCTTCCAGTACTTATCAGCTGCTGTATGCTCCACAGGAAGTGCTTTTCTTTTTGAATTTATTTTCTGTCTCACCACAGTGCGCTCTGCTGACACCTCTGTCCAAGTCAGGAACTGTATAGAGTAGAAGCAAATCCCCATAGCAAACCTTTCCTGCTCTGGACAGTTCCTGACATGGACAGAGGTGTCAGCAGAGAGCACTGTGGTCATACTGGAAAGAACTACACAACTTCCTCTGTAGTATACAGCAGCTGATAAGTACTGTAAGGATTAAGATTTTTAAATAGAAGTAATTTACAAATGTTTTTTACTTTCTGGCACCAGTCGGTTAAAAAAAAATAGTTTTCCACCGGAGTACCCCTTTAATTCCTTTCATATAAACTTACAGAGCAAAAAAGGAACACAATAGCGCCCCTGGTGAAGTACGTTAGGCACAGGTAGAAAGATGCTGGTATAAACACTCACCCTGTGGTGTTGCGCTCAGAGCACAACATCTAATATCACATATATCATAAAATGGGATCCTGCAGCTTGATTCCCCCGATCCCAGGCAGCGTCTGGTCCGGTATTAGTGTAGGAAGCAGAAGAAACAAAAAAGGAACTTATTCCAAGCGCCAGATCCCTCGAGATAGTCAGTCTAACAAAGTAGACCAATTTCCATAGAAGATAACATTTATTTCACGCATAGATCAACGCGTTTCAGACCCGAAACGGGCCCTTCATCAGGACAGAATGCTTATACATATAGCGTGTCCCAGGGTATTCAAGCATTTATTTCATTTGAAAATGAATCAGCAAAAGACAACAGGAACATTCCCAAGAAGCAGGGAGTGAGAGCAGCCGCTCTCGAGATGCAGGGGCACACAGGTGGGTGGCGACTAGTTTCGTGTCATCAGATGCTTCTACTGGCCAGGTGTGTGCGTGGTTGTCACATGACCCAGTTGCAGTAATAAGATGCATAGATACAGCCGTGCTGGAATTAATCAAATGGCGCTGTACGACTAGTGCGGTGGTATATCTAGCATATATGTGTTACTACCTGAGGGAGAAGACGCACACCCCTTGCCAGTAGAAGCATCTGATGACACGAAACTAGTCGCCACCTACCTGTGTGCCCCTGCATCTCGAGAGCGGCTGCTCTCACTCCCTGCTTCTTGGGAATGTTCCTGTTGTCTTTTGCTGATTCATTTTCAAATGAAAAATGCTTGAATACCCTGGGACACGCTATATGTATAAGCATTCTGTAGTGATGAAGGGCCCGTTTCGGGTCTGAAACGCATTGATCTATGCTTGGAATAAATGTTATCTTCTATGGAAATTGGTCTACTTTGTTAGACTGACTATCTCGAGGGATCTGGCGCTTGGAATAAGTTCCTTTTTTGTTTCTTCTGCTGCCTTTCAAGTAAACTTGTTATACTTGACCCTCTTATTTTGTGCCAGTAAAAACCCTTCAGTGAAGCTTTTTGTTGTTTTTTTTTTTTTTTAGAAGACTGAATAAAAAATAAAGTAAAATCAATCAGAAATGCACTGTATGAACAATGCTCTAGGGATTATTAATAATGTTAATCCTTTTAGTGTACATGTCCACCATGCTTTTTCAGCTTCCCGACATACACAGCATGTAGCAGCAGGTCCGCTCTCCGAAAACTTTTATTATGAAATGTTTGAGTTTGTTTTGTGCTCGCATCCACATTTTGATTTATCAGCTCTTTGGTCCACTGTGTAAAATATTAGAGTATACAATGTGAAACTCATTTTAGTCATTGTGATATCCCCGGGCATGCCTTGTAAATGTGTACATAGTTCATGACTCAATTTATTGTGCTCAGATTGAAGCATCATTCCCCACAATAAAATTTGATTAGCTGAGTCAGATTTCCTGTTTCCACAGCGGTATTAAATTTTGTATGGATCTCCTTTAGGCAGAAATAATTTAATTAGAATTGTTTTGATAACTTTTTCTTTTATTATTAAGCCATTAATAATTTAACCATAAGTTAGATACAGAATACAAATGTGCCAGTCTTGTTTTCTTACCCAAGCACCACACGGACTGTTGGCTTATAAATGGAAGCTGATCTTAGTGCCATCATCTGTTGTTGCACATGACCCCCAACATGGCTACCATTGTCATGTGTTCAACAGATTAACATAATTCTATTTTGAAGAAACCATACTTGATCAACAATCGCATGTTCTTCTTACATCATACTTGGTACTCATATGGCTCTTGTGAAGCCGCTATCACTACTGGACTGTTCCTGCTCTAGTACCAAGAGTCTGGTGGTGGTATAAAGCAAGAAGCTAATATTACTGCTATTCATAGCCATACTTTAACCATACTTTGTAACAAGATCGTGTCTCACGATCTTGTTACATTTTATAATCCTCTCAGTTCACTGCTCCCATCATGATAAACCACCCCTTTCTTTATTTTTATATTTTTTTCGTTTTCTACCTTGATATTGCTCTGTATTTTCTGCTCAGTCTCGGTCAGATTCACAGACTGGGAAGGGGCGTTCCCCAGCATGTGAAATCATCTGAAGCCATACAGGGGAGAACTTCCTCCCTCACTCTGCTACACACAGCCCAGCCCAGACCAGTTCAGTGTAAACAGCGTGCACAGACAGTGTGCTCCACAGACATCCAGCAGACCAGACAAGAGCAGGTGTTTCCATCAGCCTTTCCCAGGAGTGTGGCAGGCTCCTGGGGAGGGCTGTCCTGCATGGAGCCCCAGGAGTCCCGGGCCTCCACTTCCCGTTCTTCCAGGCTGGCGGGGGGCGGAGAGAAAACTGTAACAGCCATTGTTCCAGCTGGAGGGAGAAAATCAAGCAGGCTCTGCTTCCCAGGCAACAGGTGCTAGCCAGAGATCCAGCGGTGGAAGGAAGGCGAGGAGGAAAAGCGTGGAGATGTGGCTGAGAGAGGGCCCAAGGAGGCGAGCGCAACGTACTGCTCCCGCATGGTCGCACGGTTTGCGGAATACGACCAGTGCAGCAAGGAGCTGAGGATGGCCAGGGAGGATGTACGTGTAGCTCAGAAAATGGCGAGCATGGGGTCCAAAAAAGAACAGGCCGGAGCTATAAAAAAAAAATGATCTCTGCGCTGAAAAGCAAAATCGTGAAGCTGGAGGAGAGCAGAGATACTGGAGGGGAGTGGTCTCTTCCTGGAGAAGCTGGAGAATGATGACCGGTTTGCCGCCATGAAATCCCCAGGTAAGGTGGAGGTGGATGATGGGGAGGGTAGTGGCGGTGAGGATGGCTGTGATGGTATAAAGGAGGAGGAGAGGGTGGAAGAAGATGTGCCTGTAGTTCCATGTGACACCATGACCACCCAGGACAGCTACATTGAGCCGGCACAGGTGGCATTTCCACTAAGCGATAGTGAAGAGGAGGATGTGGAGAGTGAGGCTGGGGGATTGCTGAGGGCTATAGTGATGCAGTATTCCCCAGCCCACGTCCAGAATTTTACTTTTGGTGATGACCAGTGCGAGGATGTGGCAGTAAAGCGCAGGTCAAAGAGGCAGAAGATCCAAGAATCCATACAATATGTGTTTGTTCCTTTCCAGCAGTCTGGGCCAGCTGCAAAGCTGGTTCAGGCTGCTGGGCCCCCCAGACTGCCAGACCCCATTTCTGTGGTGGAACGGAGCCATGGTGGGGGGTACAGCATGGCGTCAGAAAAGGCTGCGGTCGCAATAGATATGAAGCCCACCCACCCTGCCGGTAGGGAGGGGCAGGATGGGCTCTGGCACTACAGGACCGCCCCAGGGTGGCGGGGGGGCGTGTCCAAGTGCCAGAGGGGAGTTTTGCCGCCGTGTGCTCGGGGGGGCGGTTCCCCGAGTAAAGTGTGCATTTCCAGCACTGCGGGGCACTCCTCTGTGAGGGGGGGGGGGGGTGTCCGGGCGCCAGTGGCAGAGAGCGGTGGGTCCATGTGCTCGGGGGGCGGTCCCCAGAGTACTGTCTGTTCTGCGGGCACTGCAAGGCACTCCTCTGTGAGGGGGGGGGGGGGGGAGAGTGTCCGGGCACCAGGATCAGCTGCAGAGCCCGTGCGGTTGGGCAAACTACGTGCTGGCACTGTGGGAGGAGCTGGGGTGCCCCCCGGTAGTGACTGCTCCTAGGAGTTATGCTAAGGTCGCTGCTGGAGGTTCAGGGGGTCCCCGTCTCAGCCTGGCTCTGGGGGCCATTTGCAACAGAACCTCCTGGAGGCTCTACGCAGGGGCGATAGGTCAATCCAGGTAGGGGGGGAGGGGGTGAGGTCGACCTGTCTTTCTGGATAGAGAGACATGGTTTGGGGGCATTCAGAGAACGGAATGGGGAGGTGGTCTGGTCCCTCCCAACAACCGGGCAGGACAATAACCGTAGGAATGTGGTCTGTCTGATTTGGAGGGGTGAGGATGCGTGCCCACCTTGCGCAAAAGTGGTTGAGCTCCTCCTTCAGATGGAATTCAGGGCGAGTGACATCTTCCAAAACGGAAGCCTGACTGCCCCCCCACCCCCTCTGACCAGTCAAACAGATACCTCGTCCTCGATACCATCTTCTCCCCCTCCTTGGAAGGGGAAGGTGAGGGCGGGGTGCCTAGGGAGAAAGAGCCTCTGGGGGAAACTGGGCCCTGTCCTGTCGAGGCACCTTCCTTGGAGGGCAGGGCTAGACCGGGGCCGGACTGAGACTGTATGGATCAATCGGAGTAAAAAAAAAAAAGGTCCAATAGTGGTCCTGCCCTCTCATCATCTTAGGTGGATGAGGGGGCAAAAAAAGAAAGGAAAACAAAAATAAAGGGTGAGGCCGTCTAATTTAATCACCTTGTAAGGCGGCACTCTCCCCATTGACGCTGGCATCTATTAATTGTGCCAGCATATAATCTGATACGGCTAGATTTGCAGCCTTTGATTTTCTCGGGCGTGTTGAAGCTGACATTTTCTTTTTACGAGAGAGAGAGAGAGAGAGAGAATATATATTTTTTTTGTTAGATAATCTGGGCTGGCCTGTTAGGAAGGTTTGAGTTGTTATTTTGAGACGGATAGTTTATGTTCGGTTTTGTTAACTTTGTTACAGTCAACTTAACCTGTTTTTTTTGTTTTGTAATGTGTTTGTATTTTTTATAATAAGAGTTTCCGTGTGTGAGATGAGCTTTCATTGGCTAAGGCTGCACCCCCCCCCCCCCCCCCTCAGCATTTCCTGCTTTTGGACTTAGGTCCAAAGTACATTAGAAAGATTTTTTACTTACCATAGGGAGTGCATTAGCAAAAATTTTTACAGAGTGCGCCCATTAAGGAATGTGGATGCTCAAGACCACAACCTTTTGTATTGCTTCCACTGAATCGTTTAAAATTTTGTAGTAAAACTTCTGACAGTTCACATGTAGCTTAATTCTACAGCCCTAATTTTACTATATTCACTCAAAATACATCCATGTTATGGATAAGTAAATTTTTTTATTATTGAAAAAAATTTGGGTAATATTTTTTAAAATATGACCTATTTATTTATACTCCTTTTTGTGCACTTGGCATTTTTTTCAGTTCATAGCATATTGGCAGCAATGCTCTCATGTCGGTATTTTTTTTGTGTGTATGTGTGTATATATATATTATGTGTATAATATCATTGTTGAAATAAGGAAAATATATATATCATTGCTGAAATAAGGAATATATATATATATATATATATATATATATATATTCCTTTTATTTCAGCAATGTTACTAAAAACAGATACAAAAAAACAGTCTTTGTCATGTCATAGTGACCTGTCCAGAAGTTGTGATCAGTAGAGGTCCTGTTGCTGAGACCTGCGCTGATCACTAGAACAAAGGGGCAGACGTGGTCAGATGAGTATTTTGTCCCCCCTTTTTTTTTTTTTTTTCCTGATCTGCTTTCTTTGGAAGGCCGACAGTCTACAAATAGAAGCCTTCTGAGCAGAGCCGAAAATAAAGGGACACAAGCCGAGCACCTTTGCCCGTTTGTTCTAGCAGGTGAGGTCTTGGCACCATGACCTCCACTGATCCCAAGTGTTTTTTTCCTTAGTTCTACCCTGTTATACCATATTAGCTAAAAAAAAACGTATGAGAAATTTCAGTATCTGAAGATTTCTGAAAACACGATCATGTCAGTTTGTTTCATCTTTTGCTTTAGAAAATATTGTTTTGTATTGTGACTCGATTTGTTTATCCTGAATCGAATCCAAGCAGGGGATATTAGTTTTTATTTGAACGTTTCCCTTCCTTAATAACTTACCGCCGCTGACCGTGAGTAATAGAGGAAAATAAATACGCTGTAATAAGAATTCCAAAATGTTTAGGCCACCGTGACCTGACCAGTGAAGGCTTCCAGTATGATTCTTTATTGAATATGTTCTCCTAAGTGACTCACCTTTTTCTTTCGAGCTCTCTTTATTATGTATTGTAGGTTTTTATTTTATCTTCTTCTTCCAGGTGCTGCATTTCTGGCTATAACCACAATATATGCAGAGAGTGGATCTGGATTTGTTGTTCCCAGTGCTTCAGCTAAAGCTGGAGTAGAAGCATTGTGCAAGTAAGTGTTTTTCAATGGAGACTGTGCATGAAGTCCAGTGAGGGGGACTTATGAAGGCTGTATACCAGTTTTCTGGAATACAAAAGTCGCAAGTGTTTGCGTAAGCTGTCGAGGGGAAGAGGGATCAGGCATGTTGCATTTCAGCATACCTGATCTTTTGTCCAGACGGAAGAGAAGACCGAGATGTCTGCCAGTAGCTTTTTCTCCTCACTGAAATAGACATGCACGCTCAGCCAAGCTACGGTCCATTCACTTGTCTAGTTATTTGTACAAATCTCTGTTGGTCTTCTCTATCAATTCAACGAGATGCTAAAGAGTTACTGAGAGCTTCTGAATCAGGTTAATAACACTGTAGATTTGTCCACTACAAATATAAAGGGTGAAATCTCCTGTTCCACTACATCTTATACAAGCCATTACGTTGCCGCAGAACACGACAGCCTAGTTGACCGCAACTGTTTTATCATGATCTCACTTTGTTTTGTGTGGACGGAAACATGAAAGCTGCAAAGCATTAAAGGGGTACTCTGCTGCCCCAGCATTCGGAACATTTTGCGGGCGGCGGAGGTCATGACATCACGGCCATGCCCCTCCTGATGTCAACCTACTTCCCCTCAATGCAAGTCTATGGAAGGGGGCGTGCGGCTGCCACGCCCCCTCCCATAGACTTGCATTAAGGGGGCGGTGTGACATCACGAAGGGGTGGATGTAATGTCACAACTCCTAAATGAACACTGGGTGCTGCACAGAGATGACGGAGCCCCAGCTGCAGGACCCCTGAGAACAGACATCTAATCCCCTATGCTTTGGATAGGGGATAAGATGTCTAGGGGCGGAGTACCCCTTTAAGTTACCTTTGTGTAAGGTTTCCAACTTGTACCTCTCCAGCTGTTGCAGAACTATAAGACCAAGCATGCACAGGCATTATGGAAGTTGTAGTTTTGCAACAGCTGGAGAGGTACCGGTTGGAGACCTCTGGAAGATATGGTCTGCCTCTACGTTGGTGATGTTTCAGACTAGGTAACTTCCTTTTGTTTGTTAGGACATTATAATAAGGTTTGTTTTCCGCTGCACATCAGTAGATAAGTGTGAAGTAAAACTTTGGCCCTGGTTTACTAAATTCCGAGTGTTTTCCCGGAGTGTTTTAGATTTCACTCCTCTTTTTTTGGGAGCTGATTTAGTAATGTGTCGCACGTGTCGGTTCATTTTGTGTCGCACAGGAAATGTGTTGCACGTACTCATCAATAGCATGTGCCAAACCAAACAAGCAAGATTTGATGGGAATTAAGCAACAAAATAGAACAAAAAAAAATGTAATGGACTTAGACCATCTAATATAGAAGTTTAAAAACCATATATACAATTAAAGGCATATTTTAAAGTTTAAAAGGCATTGTATATTCTAAAAATCCTTGTGTAGAACTGTAAAACAATGAAAAAAAATATCTAAATATAGTTTAAGCACTCCCCACCACGTTAAGCTGGAGCCTTTCCTCTTGGCTGTCTGTTTTTCAGCCAACACAATTCACATAATTTACAGAGTGTTTTCCAACTAACTCGGAGTGTTTTTAGCATTCGGTCGGGACCACGCCCCTTTTAACAAAACCCCGCCCATTTTCTCGGTTCAAAAAAATATTCGGAGTGTTTGCAAAACTGTGGTGTAAATTTTTGTCACACATTTGGTCGCATGCTCGCTGCAACATAAATTTAGGCGCACAAACCGATAAAAACAGTCGGGAAGCCTTTGGTACATGAGGGCCTTTATCTGTTTCCAGGGATCACTGTCAGTATGAAGTGTTCGCTGTAGACATCATATTACCGTCATCCTTTACCACTGTTCTTGCTGCTGTTCCCTGTTCCCAATTAAATGTGTAATTATTTATATTATAGATCTCTTGCAGCTGAATGGGGAAGATATGGTATGAGGTTTAACGTTATACAGCCCGGGCCCATAAAGACAAAGGTATATTGACATGGAATGTATAGTAAAAAAGTCCTCTGGTGAAAATACATATTTAGATTTTTATTTTAAATCCTCTTGTTTAGTACTTTTTTAGACCTCTGAAAGCTAGCTCATTGTACTGCAAAGCTCTCCTACTTGCTAATTCAGCAACTTCATGACTGTCCCCCATGTTAAAGATAAAGCAGAGCTGCAGCCTGGGTGCTGTACCACCATTGTCTATACAGAATGGCCACTGACACCTGCCCAAACCACTATTGAAGCATAACGTGCAGCATAACATCAAGTGGATCAGTTTCGATGTTAATCTGCATTAGAAAGGGGAAAAAAAAAATGTGATCTGATGGGAGGGTTAGAATTTGGTGCAAACAGCATTTATCGATGACCCCTTCCTAACTGATGGAGATGGCCTAATGGAGAGGTTTCTTCTCCTTGCACACCCTGGGCCCTCTGATACCTGTAAGAGGACATTTGGACAGTGAGGCTCATGGAAGCATTGTGGCCAGCCAAGTTAATCCCTTGTCAGCTGTTTACCACGTGGAAGAACAACACTTATAGTATGACAATGCCCACAGTTTTTATGGTCATGGATTGGTTTTGGGAACATAAGAGAGTTTCCATGGCCCTCAGAGGACCCAGATCCTAATCATGTAAAGCATTTCTTGAGCAAGGTAGAACAGACCACTCAGTCGGTCAGGACCTTTATGTATCATGTGGAAATTGTGAAAAGTTGTCCTTTCTGCATGGGCCAATATTCCTGTGGATCAATTTCATGACCTAGAAGAATCTAGGCCAAATGAGGTCCAACACCCTACTGGATGGGGGTCTTTAAAAGGTGTCCGTCAGCTATATTTGCTTCTTACAACCACAGACACCTTGGTATAGGTACAAACTGTATACCTTTCCTCGAGCTGCTGGTGGTTGTCAAACTTAAAATCATCAATAAAATCATCTTTTTATTTCTGTGCTAAGGAGGGGCAGGGCCCAGCTGCTGAAGTGGCACAAGCTACCTCTCGGCTTGGTCACGGTCACCTCACAGTCCCTCCCTGATTGACATTCAAAGCCCTGTACAATGGTCAAGGAGGGGCTGGAGGTGAGCGAGTTAGGAGGCATGCCAGGCTGTGGTGCTTGAGCAGTTCAGCAACACCTCCTTGACAGCCAAGTATAAAAAGGTGATTGTATGTTTGCCAACAACGATCAACACAGCTGACAGATTCCTTTTAATAATGTGGTGTGTCTGCCTCTCTGTCTATCTATCCATCTATATAATCTAAAATGACAAAATAATGGTTTATTACCTCATTTCACTTGCAAAAGAAGGAAAATATGTAACTTTTTCATCAGCAGGGAAGAAGTAAAGGGCTGAATTAAAGGAGTATTCCGTGATGTAACAATTGTCTTTCAGACTGCTGGCAGTAACAAAAAAAATAAAGGGATGCATACCATCTGCGCTCCCCCGGTAACCCGCTCCAGCCTCCGCCGCGATCCTCTTCCTGGTTGCTGGTGGGCGGTGGGCGGCAATAGGCTGAGCAGCAGTGTGACGTTTACAGTCCCGGCACCAGGAAGAAGACCAGTGCCTGGGCCAAATATGTTAGACTGCCACTCAGCCTTCGCTGCGGCCGGTGATTGGCTGAGTGCAGTGTGACTCACTGACCACTGGCAACCAGGAAGAGGATCACGGTAGAGGCTTAAGCGGGTTACCGGAGGCACCAGGGCAGCGGCGGACGGTATGTATCCCTTTATTTTTTTTTTACTGCCAGCAGTCTGGAAGACAATTTTACACCCCGGAGTACTCCTTTTAAGTCTTTTTCTACTTTGCAAGTGAATGGAGATACCGTAACGGTATAGATCATCATTATTTTGTAATTTTAGATTAGAAACTTGAATTACACTGAGTTTCACTGAAGTTACGCTTTGTATATTTTGATTACATTTACATTACTGTAAATTGAACATTTCTTTGCATTTCTAAGGGTGCCTTCAGCCGCCTGGACCCCACAGGAAACTTTGAAAGTGGCATGATCAAGAGGATCCCAGTTGGTCGTCTGGGCACGCCGGGGGAGATAGCAAATCTTGCAATATACCTATGCAGTGACTATGCAAACTGGGTGTCTGGAGCGGTGAGTGTGTTGCATTTATGCTGTTATATTTGCTATGTTTAGTATGATATCTGAGAAACTGACAGCAGGGTCACTTGCGCTAACCTGAATATACAGGTAGATAGTGTGGGTGACCTGGTTTCTGTTGCTGAGGAAGAGGGGGTGAATATTTATGAAGGGGGCAGTTATCAGCAGAAGGGGGTGAGGTAAAGCACTTCACATGCAGCAGCTGCCTCCATTGCATATAAAGAGAAATTACCATACCAGCTACAAGATGAATATCTCCTGAACGGCTACACCGATTTTTCACCCTGTAAAAAGAGTTAGTGCAGGAGACCCTGCTTTTTTTTTTCTACCTGTGTAATCCATTTGGTGCGTGTGACCCTGCTGTCTGTTTCCCTTGCCGAAGTTTAACTTTGCTGTGAAAGAGTGGGTAAGATCTGTCTTTCTGTTGTAGATCATACGAATGGATGGTGGGGAATATGTTTCAATGGCTGGAGAATTTAACAGCTTACAAAAGGTATGTGGTATTTCTATTGGAAACTCTTGTTTATGGCTTTATTTAGGCAAGTCATATCTTTGCCCAAGTGTCATTTTTAGGAAAAGCTTGTAGATGCTATGTAGTATGCTTCAAGTTACTGTTGCTATGTTGTAAGTGTTCATGTGACTTAAAAAAATAAAACTTTAGACATGTCAAAAGTTTAGATCAGAAGAACGAGCGGGGATAAGCACGAGGCAATAAAGTTTACTCCCTGGCTCTTAGCGATCGTTGTCTCACTGCCCCTTATGACTTATAATGGAGCAGCGAGACAAAGATCAGTGATGGTCTGAACACTGAGACCCTGAATGATGAAAACATTTCACACATCTGTGACCTGTCAAAACGTATTTTTTTTTTTTTTTTTTTTTAAATAACAGGGACACCTTAACTTTGCATTGTAGTTATTGACAGTTCTCTGCCTCTCTGAGATCCAGCAGCATGTGCTGCTCCTATTATAATCAATGGAGGTTTACAGCACAGAAATGCTGCTGTATACAGATGCCCAGAGCTCTGGGACTTTACTGTCAGGTGCAGGAGTATGCAGCATGGATATCTGTGCTGCTGGAGGTCATAGAGGAGAATTCTGGCAATGAGCTTCATTGCAAAGCTAAAGCTGCTTGCACATCGGGCAGCATATAAATTATAACTAAAATTACATTTTTGGACGTTCTTTAGAAAAACCAAGCAGCACTAGGCCTTTGGATTTCTGTGTGGTTGTGATGCCGGTGAATAGGAGGATTTCCTAAGGATTAGCACATTTGTCAATTTAATGGCAGTCGTGTCTGCAGATTTTATTCTGTAGTGCAAAAAAAAAATCCACATGGAAATTTTCCATAGCATATAAACAGTGTTTCAGAAACCTCATTCAAGTGTATGAATGTGATTGCTTATTGCTAGAGATGAGCGAACTTACAGTAAATTCGATTCGTCACGAACTTCTCGGCTCGGCAGTTGATGACTTCCTGCATAAATTAGTTCAGCTTTCCGGTGCTCCAGTGGGCTGGAAAAGGTGGATACAGTCCTAGGAGACTCTTTCCTAGGAATGTATTCACCTTTTCCAGCCCACCGGAGCACCTGAAGGCTGAACTAATTTACGCAGGATAAGTCATCAACTGCCGATCCGAGAAGTTTGTGACGAATCGAATTTACTGTAAGTTTGCTCATCTCTAATTATTGCATTTGAAGCAAATTTGGATGCCAAAATGCACCAGTCAACACCTGTGAGCTGGGCCCAACACATATACATTCACTTGAATAATGCTAAAATTCCACCAATTCCTAGAATAGAGACCAGCCCCCCTGTGGTGACAATGGGGTGCAAGGAATTCTTATCACTTTGTGACGCCAGGGGACCGTTAGCCTATTCATGGTCCGAGGTGGAGATAGCTTCTCCTGGGCCAGACACGGGGGGGTGGTAAGAAACACACAGACGTCAGGTTACGGATAACTATCTTTTACTGAGCAAGTGCAGATGTTGTTACACACCCCACAGAGCAGAGTAGAAGGGATGCAGTGTAACTCTTTGGTGCTTTTCACCCACTTGAATAATAATGACTTGAGATAAGAGACTAGAAGATTTCCTATGCTGACTAGGGTTCTGAAAAGGTCCAATTACTATCACCGCCAGGGCTTGACTCGCCGCTGTATGGGGGAAAACTTGCAAAATGGTGGGGCTGACTTTAGAAGATATTTTCTTAGGCTTCCCTCAGGATTCTCCACATACGACTTCACCTCCTTTCCACTCTGTAGCTCAGCACTAAACTGGGTCAGCCAATATCTCCCCCCCCCCCTACACTATATACATGAGAATTTAGGGGTTCCCATTGGGCGGATAGGGTCACCTGATTACCAGGGCTCCTCTCTCTCCCCTAAAGGTATAGTACATGAATAACATGAAATACAGTAAACACAGTGAACATAATAATGTGCTTGAACATAATACGCAGTACAACAGTGGGCCCAACATGAGCAGCAGACATGCCTGAGGAGTTCCGCGGCCCACAGGACAGCCTTTGGTGCGGAGACCCCCCTCCCCAACCTAAAATATGGTAATTCAAGTAAATGTGGCTATAAAACACTCACAGTGCTGCACTGTTTTTGAAGTGGCCACTGTCATGTTCTCAGCCCTGTTCTCATAGGGCTACAATGGAGGGGCTCAGCAGTCAGATAATAATTGTCCATAGGATGATACCAGTGGTAGCGGACATCAGCTGGAGAAAAGGTGACCGATTCTGGTAAAAAGCTAATTTATTGGTGAAATCTTTATCCCTTGTAGCAGCCACTGCAGGGAAGTGTAGAGTTACATGGCAGATATTAAATAAATAGCTGTCCCAAAAATACAAGGAGATCTGGGGTCCTCCAGATAGGGAACCACTTCCAGAAAGTTGCTTTCCATTATGTCTCATTAGGGGGACCCTGTTCTATGATGTCCATGTGACATAACTGTGCATAAAGACAAGGTTGGTCTTTATAGAACAAGCCCTTTAAGAACACAACTAGGGCTACTCGTCTTCCTAAAGGCAGAATGTTGTGACTGCCACCTAGGTATGACCAAAGGCTGACATTTGATATTTACCATTTTATATTTATTTTACAGGTAACTAATGAGCAGTGGGACCTCATGGAAAAATTAATCCGGAACACCAAAGGCTCCTAATGTAGACTCCACTCACTGTACAAATACAGAACAATGGAAGAATATTTGATTCACCCTTTTTTACAGCTGCAATAACCTCAGATTCACAAAGCTTGATATTAAAGAAAATGGCACCATATCTTGTGGGTGGTATCACAACTCTGCTTCATTCATTTCAATAGAGCTGACCTGCATTACCATGTTCAACCTGAGGACAGGTGTGATGCTGTTTCTGAAAGAATGCAGCTGTGTTTTTCTAATCCTGGATAACCCCTTTAATCATTCTCCACATCCTTACTAGTCCTAGTCATTTGTCCCTATCTTGGAAAAAGAGAAATTTAGCCCAAGAAATTAAGAAAAAAAAAAAAAAAATCCTTCTCCACTATGGAAGTACTGGTTTAGTTTAAATGAAACTGTGAATTACTGGATTTCATTTAGCCTTTCAGCTAAAAACTGAGAATGTGTAATGAATGCTATAATGTCTGTATACATCACCTTATGCCTTAATGCATAGAATTAAATATGTGTGACAAATAATGGACCGTGCTTGCTTCAGTATAACTGTACGCTGATCATTTTTCAGACAGTAATAGTTGAAAAAGTGACCCTGACAGATCGTTCATTTATAACTTGTAATGATTAGAGATGAGCGAACTTACAGTAAATTTGATTCCTCACAAACTTCTCGGCTCGGCAGTTGATGACTTTTCCTGCATAAATTAGTTCAGCTTTCCGGTGCTCCGGTGGGCTGGAAAAGTGGATACAGTCCTAGGAGACTCTTTCCTAGGAATGTATCCACCTTTTCCAGCCCACCTGAGCACCTGAAAGCTGAACTAATTTACGCAGGATAAGTCATCAACTGCCGAGCCGAGAAGTTCCTGACGAATCGAATTTACTGTGAGTTCGCTCATCTCTAGTAATGATGATGAGCTGAAATCGCCAACATTTTATATTTTGGCTGTGCTCCTACAATGTGTTTTGTTGCATTTTTTGTTTTGATAAAAACAGAAAACATATAAAAACACAAGAACGCTGTGTGGGGGCACAGCCTATCTTGTGTAAGCAGCTTAAAAAGGTTCTTTCCAGGGAAATATTATTGATGGTCTAGCCACAGAAGAGGCCACCAATAGCTGATCGGCAGGGTAATGACACCTGGCACCCGTAGCAATCAGCTGTTCTGTGCCTGCAGTACACAAAAAAACATTGCCGCAAGCAGCTTTCTCTGTACTGTCAGGGGTTCCGCCACGTTCCAGTGGGCAAGGATGGAGGCAATAGTGGTGGGTGGATGGGAGTTTGAAGGCAATGGGGGGCCGGGGGCGGTAGTGTGTGGGAGGCTGGAGTCAGTAGTGGCAGTGGGGGTGAGTCGGAGGCATTGTGAGTGTAGGGATGAAGCTGAAGGTTTTGTGGGAGGGGGCTGGAGTCACGTTTTTTTGGGGAGGCTAAAAGCATTGTGTGTGTGTGTGTGTGTGAAGGAGGCATTTGGTAGGAGGCTGGAGGCAGTGTGTGTGTGTAGGAGGCTGGAGGTATTGTGTGTGTGTGTGTGTGTGTGTGTGTGTGTAGGAGGCTGGAGGTATTGTGTGTGGGGGATGGCAGGAGGCATTTGAGAAAGGTTGGAGGCTTTGTGTGTGGGAGAGGCTGAAGGCATTTGGGGGAAAGCTGAAGGCATTTTGTGTGGGTGAGGCTGGAGGCATTTTGTGTGGGTGAGGCTGGAAGCATTTTGTGTGTGTGTGTGTGTGTGTGTGTGTTGGAGAGGCTGGAGGCATTCTGTGCGTCCGTGTGTGGAAGAGTCTTTTGAGGTATTTGGAGCAAAGGTTGCGGTGAAGAGTTGTGGCTGTAAAGTGTCATGATGGCCCAGGCCGGAAGGAGAAGAAAAGGTAAAGGGAACGACTGATCAGAGAAGACGTCATCTGTGAGTCGCCAGCTATAGCAGGACTGTAATCTACATAGTCAACAGGTACTGTATATAGGTATTGTGCATTGCTTTTTTTTTTTTTTTTTTTTTTTTTAGCCATTTTTTTGTCTTTTTGTTGAAAATTATTTGATTGCACCACTGCTTCTGGCTTTGCTCTCTGTGTAGTGTGGAGGCTAAACAGCTGATCCACAGGAGCGCTAGATGTCTGCACCCACTGATCAGCTTTTGGTGGCAGATACTGTGGAAAACCTCAGACCCATGAACAGGTAGAGAACTTCATGAGCTTTGGTACCATGTTGGCAAGCTTTTTTATTTTTTTCCTTGCTAAGGACTGCATCCTATTGTATGAATAGCATGGTAAAAGTAGTTCAAATGCAGATATACAGTATATATATGATGATACACGGCCATAAAAAAGGAGGCATTGACTGATTTCTGTTAAGAAACTCTAAAGATTTCACCCACAAATAGTCACCTCCTGCTTTTTTTGATGCCCAAAATGTTTGAGGGCATAGACTGTCACTTGAGTGGTCACTGCTGCTTTGGACTCAGTAAGGAGGCCCCTCAGATTTATACCCTGTTAGGCTTCTTTCACACTACCGTCATGTTCCTGCATTTTGACAGCCGTTTTTCTGCTGAAAGAGGTTATGAAAAAATAGACAAAATAACTACTGGTGAAGGGGGGGGGGGGTTACAGTATAAAAAGAAAAAAGTATGGGTGGAGCAACAGGTAAATGTAAGGTCGGACATCTGCAGGTTTTTGTTTTTTGCTCTCTGCAGGTCTAATGTATTACCTGGTGAACCATTACTTGAAAATCTCAGAATTCCAAGTCTTGTGTGTTAATAAGACTGTATACTTAGTGCATCTTACAGGAAAATCAAAAGGAACAACGTTTTGTATTGAGTCAGAGATTCAAGCAGCCAAGTGGATTACAGACATTATCTTAGAAGACGACATAAAGATTTGGATCCATAATGTACGCAGGTGATTGATGAGCTCCCGCTACAGGTTACCAGTGAATTGTACTACAGAATAGAGATGGTGGTTGTCATGGCTACTATAAAAAGTAATGTATATCTGAAGAATAAAAGAAAGACAGTGGGGATTATCAGGGTATTATAGAGGAAGACAGTCTTAAGAACAAAGTCTTTGGTTACAAAGGCAGATTTAAGACCCAGCAGATGGTTATTACAAATGCTGGCGCAGTTCACACATTGAGGTATAAACAACCTTTTGAAGGCAGATATATAATGATAACTGGATTAACGTAGTGACTATCAGCATTTCTAAAGTTGGGACTAGCAGGGCCAGAAAATAGGAATATTTTGTAAAATGACAGGGTGTCCTTTGATGGTCCTCTCTTCCTATTGGCACAGTTGCTGAAGTTATGTATAACTACACCGCCAAAGGGGCAAAATGACATGAATACTTCTGCTTAAGTGCATCCTATTGTGAATGATTGTACAGACCACACACTAGTAAGCAAACTATTGCCACTACTCCTAACAGTAACCACACCGGGGGGTTGTTAAACTGCAGAACTTGGCTTCATCTTTAGCAGTCACCTTGCCTGGATCCTAGTACTCAGAAACCCCAAGGAATTCTAGTACAGCAAAATCAGATGACCAGCATGCAAGTGCTAGGAAAATCATATAAGCAATATCAGAGGGTAACAAGAACAGAATGACGAAATGAGATGACTGAACCGGAGATGATGGTTTAAATGATGATTGAAATATGTGAATAGATCACAAATGTATCAGGGAAAGTTAGTTAGGTCCTTCCAGGGTTGTCTGTTTGTTGTCTCCTAGCTTTTCCTCTAACTCACCCTGCGTAATACTCCTAACAAAACAACAAGCTGGCCCTGTAATATCCCTGCACTAACCCTTGATAATAATATTTATATATTGTCAACAAATTATGCAGCACTTTACAATTTTGTGGGTACAAATAAGGACAAGTATTTGTCCAACATTACAATATTTTGCACTAAATATTCAAACAAGAGGAGTGAGGGCCCTGCTCATGAGCACTTACAGACTATGAAGAATGGGGTTAAGATAGCAACTGATTTGTATATACAATGGTCCAGCCATGTTTTATAAATAAGAGCGATTACATAAAGGTGGGTGAACCAGTCATTAGCCAATCTCGAAGTGTTTGAAGTGCATAGAGTGTAGGGAGACATTGCTGAATGATAGTGGGGAGACCATTAAGGGGATGTTATTGGCTTGAACAGAATATACAAAAGAAACAAGAGAGCAGTGGTGTGAGGTCTATGGAACACCTGTAGCCTTCTAATGGTTTGTGTAGACACTGTTTGATGCCCCAGGCTTGGTAAGTGTCTTCCAATTTTACTTGTACAGAATGGATCTCTACACAACATTCTTCTACTCCGATGATCCATTTGTGCAGAGCTTTGCCTCTGTGCACCTTTTTCTGTCATCCCAGTTCTTCGTTGGTCTCCCAAACGCTGTTCAAAGCTGCATTAAGCAGTGCTTTCATCTTCGGCTACACGTAGCAATCTGATGAAATTATAAACAAACGTCTCGCAGTTCAAGGCTTCTGTCCCTCCCAGTTTGTAACAAGTATCGATAACTAGCATGTCGGCCAACAGGAGGCTCTGCACAATCATACTGTACTGACTTGATCCGATTTCTGAGGTTTCATGTGGCTGAAAAAATGTCTTTCAATCTGGCCTTTATACCATTGAAGCCTATCCCACAAACTACAGATTGGAGCTAGGTGCGTGAAAATGTGGTCATTTGCAGGTCTTAGTGATAGCTACTGCTTCCTCGATTTGCATAACCTCATGGCTTGTCCTTCTTGGTGTTGCAGTTTTAATATGAAGGAGTTTATGGCATGTGCCACCTATCTAAACATTGTTGCAAACCAAGTATCACCCATCATGACAGTGATGTTCCCTTATGGCACTGGCCTCTTCCAGCAGCATGATATCCTGGCCACCCTGCAAAAAATGTTCAGGAATTGAGAATGGAAAACAAGATGAAGAAATTGTGGGAGGAGCCAGGACAACTTATCTACAGGAGCCCCATGTTATAACTTTACATGTCCGATACCAGAAGACACCTTCAGAGGTCTTGTGGGGTCCGCACCATAACCGATTAGAGCTATTCTGCCGATTCGAGAGGGACGCAATATTAGACAACAAAAACCTTACTGTGCTACAAAATATCCAGCTTACCTTAACCCCCTTAGATGGTGCGCGGATCCAACAACCAGTGGAAGAACAAAACTAGTGATCCAACACTTGCAAAATGAAATCCAGCTTTATTGAACAGCAGACGTAAAAACACACAGGTATAACCCACCTTAGAAATCCATCAAACGCGTTTCTGGCGCAAGCGCTCCCTTGGTTACCGATGGACACGCATGCCCCGGAAACGCATCTGATGGCTTGCTGAGGTGGGTTATACCTGCGTATTTTATTTAAATTTTTTATGGCTGCCATTTAATACAGCTCGATTTCATTTTTCAAGTGCTCGATCACTTGTTTTAAACCTTATACAGGATCAGTGTATGTCTATTGCCTGTAACTCCAACACAGCCATGAGAATAAAGCCGTGGGCTGAGTCTGACACAAAATATTTTACATAAATCCTTTTAGAGAGTTTGGTAATTTGCCATACAACGCGAATCAATTACGAGGGGGACACTTCTATACCCCCATCCAGATTATATCATGACTTTAGATGAGGTGATAATTACATTCAGGAAATTAAAAAAGAAAAAAACACAAATATCCCTATTAATTTAAAATTAATACCCATTTATTTATACAGAAGAAATGGCTTCTCTAATTGTGTATTTCCCATGTGTGCTTTCCTTCAAATTGCTAATGGCGATGACTGAGATTCACAAACAAAAGGAGAAAATAGATCTGTTGTATTATATCATTGCTGCCTGCTAATCCCATCAGTCTGTCACATCGAGCAAATATGGAAGTACAACTCAAGGTTGGGATTATGTGGACTGGATGACTCCTGCAGGGATGGACACTTAAAGGGTATGTTCACACAGCAGAATGTCCATGTTGTATTCCACATTAATCCGCATGGACATTCTGCAGCAGCAGAGTCCCATTGATTTCAATGGGATTCTGTTGCACTGTGCACATGGCGGAATTTCTGTGCCAGATGTTTCTGAAACTTAGATTCTGGCGTCTGCAGAAAGAATAGACTTGTCCGCGAGGAAATGCATTTCCGTCTATGAGACGGCACATTTCCGAGTGGTCCTAGTGTCCGTCGGATTATTTAAATGTGCAGAATGTCTGACGGTATTTTCCAGCGGACGCTCTGCACATTTTACGCCCGTGTACACATAGTCTTATTCAGCAATACCTGGATCAATGTTTCCTAATCCAGTTCCTAACCCCCATGGGTCATGTCTTTAGGGTTTTCCTTACAGAAAAATACTTGAGTGAATTATCGTCTTTAGTAAAAACAAAAAATAAATAAAAAAAAAGTTTATCACATTGTCTAAGGAAAGAGAATATGATGTCAATTTAATTCCATATTCCACACATGATAGCAAGGCTTGAGCTATGCTGTCCGTATCAGGCCATGTCCCCATAAAGGAAAATGTGCGCAATATCTGTCTGGAAAACACGGGCGGGCATTGCGCACATTTGCACGATCCGGCTGGCGCCAGGACCGCTCTCATAAGCTGCAATATATTTCGGAGCAGAATCCGCAGAAAGAATAGTCATATCTATTCTTTCTGCAGACAACGGAGTTTGGATTTCCACCATATGAACAGTGCAGCAGAATCCAACTGAAATCAATGAGAATCTGCTGAAGCGGAATGTCCGTGTGAAATATTCTGGCAGGATTACGCACAAACATTCCGCGGTGTGAACATACACTCAGAGCCATCACCAGTAACAGATGTGGCGGCCACCCTAGACACCGCTTTGCTAGCCCTAGCAGGTAATTGCTCAGCCCTTTTCTTTAGATATTTGTCAATCTCTGCTTGTTTGTTTTTTATTTTATTTTTTTTTACCCCCTTTTTTGGGAGTCTCCGAAAGGTCTCCAGGGATAAAATTGTCACTTTTGCCCATGATCAGGTTAGATGATTTGGATGGATGCTCAGCCTCATGGAGAGAGCTGCGAGCTCACGCAGCCATCACATCCCTTGGCTAGGCTCCTCCCCTTGTCATCACCATATTTGTTCTGAATTAGCTGAAAGGTTCCTCTCCCTTTTTATTATTTGTCATCTGTGACTTATAGCTGTGGTTACAGCAGGTAGGCTGGGTTCACATGCAGTATTTTTAGCCCAAATCTGGAGTGGGTCCAACACACAGAAAAAAATTAGAATTTTTCCATTGCAGTTTTTTTTTTTCTTAGTTCTGGCTAAAAATACTTACCGAATTACTATGTTTGAACCCATCTTTATTATGATTAAATGAGGGGTCCCCTAAAACAAAGCATTTCGTTATATAAGTGCAAGTTAAAGGGGATGTTCAGGAATAGAAAAAAAGAATGTTTCCTTCGTTGCATTCACTTTAATGGAACTGAGCTGCACTACCACACACAACCTGAGAATAGGGTGGTGCTGTTTTTGGATGAAATCCTGGATAACCCCTTTAAATAGGTTTCTTTATTTAAAAAAACAAACAAATATCTTTTTGCTAAAAATTATTGGCCATCTATGTAACTCCTACACCCAGTCAGCCAGAACAGGAGCCACTTTTAGGTTGTGTTCACACGTGCAGCTACTTCATTGCTATTATTGAATACAAAACCAGGAATGGATTGGAAAAGTCTCAGTATTTTCTTTGTGGTACCCATGAGGAGGATAGGCTTAGCAGTCCCTCTTATAAAGTCTTTTGTGTCACAGAGCACTTTGTAGTCTGAAAATTTCCGTGCGGACAAAACACAGACAGCGGAGCGCCTGCAGAACCCGACGACGCTAGGACCGTTCGGAAATGAGCCGTCTCATAGACAGCAATGCATTTCCTTGCAGAATCCGCAGAAAGAATAGACATGTCTATTCCTTCTGCGGATGCCGGAATTGGAATTTGGAAGGGCTTCTGTTTGTATGTAAAAGACCTGGAGTTGGCAGCAGTTTCATATTTACATAATTCATTGTCTTCATCTGTCCCTTTTATATTCTCTTAATACTAGCTTAAAGGGGTACTCCGGTGGAAAACTTTTTTTTTTTAAATCAACTGGTGCCAGAAAGTTAAACAGATTTGTAAATTACTTCTATTAAAAAACCTTAATCCTTCCAGTACTTATTAGCTACTGAATACTACAGAGGAAATTTATTTCCTTTCTGGAACACAGAGCTCTCTGCTAACATCATGACCACAGTGCTCTCTGCTGAAACCTCTTTCCATTTTAAGAACTGTCCAGAGTAGGAGAAAATCCCCATAGGAAACATATGCTGCTCTAGACAGTTCCTAAAATGGACAGAGATGTCAGCAGAGAGCACTGTGGTCATGATGTCAGCAGAGAGCACTGTGTTCCAAAAAGAAAATAATTTCCTCTGTAGTGTTCAGCAGCTAATAAGTACTAGAAAGATTAAGGTTTTTAAATAGAAGTAATTTACAAATCTGTTTAACTTTCTGGCACCAGTTGATTTAAAAAAAAAAAATGTTTTTCACCGGAGTACCCCTTTAAAGGGGTACTCCACTGCACCAGCATTCTGAAAATTTTGTTCCGAATGCTGGATGCGAGCTGTGGGGGGTCGTGGCTTCAAGACCACGCCCTCATGATGTCACACACCATACACCCTCAATGCAAGTCTATGGGAGGGGGCGTGGCAGCCACCACGCCCCCTCCCATAGACTTGCATTGAGTGTGTGTGGTGTGACATCATTAGGGGCGTGGTCATGAAGCCACGACCCCCCCACAGCTCACATTCGGAACAAAATTTTCCGAACGCTGGGGCAGTGGAGTACCCCTTTTAATGTAGTAAACAATGTAGTCTGGTGTCCCTCTGTACCCAGCACTATATGTAACGTAAATAGCACTGAAACAAACCTGAGAAAATTATAAAACCAGCATGTGACGGAGGATTGAAAGTGTAGGTGACCCCTTGTGACCCCTTTATGATGGCCTTATAACCCAAGAACCCTTTCATTGCTGGTTATTGTTGGCTATCTATCAATGTGTGTGTAATATTATGGGCATATAGCTCAATATTTTACATTGGTTTTTGCTATATTCTATATATTCTATATTCCTCTAAGCATTTGTATAATAGAACATGTTCTTCTGTGCTATATGGGTCTGGTATTTCTATTTACATAGGATTCAGCAGCTGCACAGCAGAAGGCCTGGTTGGTGGCGCTGAGGCATGACAAGGGGCTGTCAGATCATGTTTTCTCCGTTATGGAAATAGACAGCATGCTATCCAGGTAAATGGATGGAAATGACCTGAACAGGCAGACAAAACATATACGGTAAGAACTTTTTAAGCCTCTCAGTCTATAAATGATGGCGCACTTATCACTCACCGCTGGAATTGTGGAATTATAGAAAACAAAAAGGGTGGTTCAGCTGACATTTGGTTATTTCAGTGAACCCAAGTATATGGATGAATGCACATATATACAATATAAACACCTGTGCACACACTTGGCCACTTTTTTTAGAGACCTATTTTAGTAATAAGCAGCACCGCTCTCCTTTTGCCTGTAGAATAGTCTGAATGTCCATAGAATTCATTTAGAAAGCTAATGGAAATATTGTAAGAGATTCTGGTCAATGAATACAGGAAAAGGAGAAGAAAAAAGGGGGTTATGAAGGAGCGCTACTGCTTATAAGAAAGGGATTCAGGACGCCACTGTAGCACAGGACAGTTTATTATGGTTCAAAGCGATAGGACAACGCATTTCGGCACTAGCATGTGCCTTCTTCAGGTCCACAAAACAATTAATGTATGACGTCCTGTAGCCTGTGTTGTGCTAGGATGGCGGTCCATGAATACATGATAGCATAACAAAACCAATGCAATATATTTTTTGTGGACCCCACAGAGAACCAAGGGCCACTTCTTGTGGTTAAATGAAGTGTGATGCCATCTCACGATTCTAAAGCATTACTGTATAATGGTCTGGAAAATGAATTTGGTAATTAGATTTAAACGGTCATTAATCTGAGCAGTATCTTAAAGGGATACTCCGCTGCTCAGCGTTTTGGAACAAACTGTTCCGAACACTTGAGCTGGGAGCTCTTGATGTATAGCCCCGCCCCCTCATGATGTCAAACCCCACCCCCTCAATGCAAGTCTATGGGAGGGGGCGTGACAGCAAGAGGGGGCGGGGCTATGACATCACGAGCTCCAGCATTCCGAAGAGTTTGTTCCAAACGCTGAGCAGTGGAGTATCACTTTTAAGTCCAATTTATTTCCATTAAAAATAATGCTACAAACTGTGTCCAATGTGCCTCCCTTCTACTGAATTTGCTGCTCACTGCATGTAGTTAGGATCAACCGGTCTCTAGTAATTGAGACATGCGGGCCCAGATTTATCAAGTGTGAGAGAAAAATAGTGATCTTCCCACAGCAACCAATCACAGCTCAGCTTTCACTTTACCAGCACTTGTTAGCTGAGCTGTGATTGGTTGCTGTGTGAACATCTCTCTATTTTTCTCTCACACAGTTTGATAAATCTGGTCCGCAGTCTACATGAAGAGAAAGAGAGTGCTACCTCTGCTATTGTCTAGTAAACAGACCCCAAACAATCACAAAAAGAAATGAGTCGGGAGAAGTGTTCAAATAACATTTTTGATATGGCCCTAAGACATATCAAAGTTTTTTTGTTTCAAATGACAGGTACACTTTGAAAAGCATATGTCACATAAAACAGAACACAACCTACACAAAACATAGAACCTCAACTGTAAAGATGCCAATACTGCATCTACAAACTACCTGGCAAGACGCCAATTAAATACCAAACCTACAATCCCTTGCCAATATGTATACAATAATCCACAAAAATTGTATAATCAAATGATAATCTTTATTGAAAATTCATATAGTAGACAACATAACCCATATATCCCACCCTCCCATTAAAAATATATGCACATGAGACATATTAAACACCGGCAAGATAAAATGTAAACCACAAGAGAAATAGTGACCTATGCAGAAAATTCATATATAAATATGTGATGTCCCAGTACAGGAAATGGTTCTGTACTACCCTTAGGCCCTGTCAGGTTGAGACCCTCAGTGCAACGGTTGACAAGTGCAGGACCTCCACCCCAGCGAAGGTGCACAATTGCACTTGGGGTTGAGTTTCCTGCTATAGCCATGTCCATGCAAATATAAGCCGGCAAGCGTCTTTTAAGGCTTATACCAATGCACCCTTTTATCTTATTGGGTAGCGTTGGGGGTTTCACCTGTGACGCCTGTTATATCTAGACCAGCAAGGGTGGGGCTTGTAAACTGTCTCCCCCCTCCCATTGTATGTGTGCTGAGTTCACACTGGAGGCGACTGGGGAGCAGTCTGCAAGTTGGACCTTAGGCTGCTGTATATCTGGTTCCTGGTTCTATGTATCTGGCCAGGCAAAAAAGGTTAGTGGTTAGGTCCCGCATCACATGAGAAACCTTGGCGTGGTGTGCGGGCTCAGGCATGTCCTTCATATAAGGATATACTGGCTAATGTCTAATTTTTACATCAGTTTTGAGGATTAGCTAATATCATTGTATATAATTACCACAGGATTGAAACCCCACTTTTGTCCATAGGTGCGGGTCCTCTATTCCATTGTATGAGTGCACAATTGCACTTGGGGTTGAGCACCTGTTATCACCTCCCCCACAGGGTCTCCCCCTATTGTTTCCAGAATGTTGTATACTGCTTTAATGTATAGGTAGTATAGAGGACCTGTGAGAGGTTGTCTCAAAGACCTGTAAGTCTGTCACATGTTATGTTATGCAGTCATATGATTTGTTGTCACATGTTCTCCCAGAGAGCACCAGCTTAACCTATGACAGCAGCTTGATCAGTGGGCTTTAGTCCAGCCCCCACTATATAAAGGGGCGGCCATTACAATTCACTCTCTTTGAGATGAGTCTTTACTGAGACCAGCAACCACCAGAGATCTCAGTACCAGTGGCCAGAGTCTGGAAGGCCACAAAGCTACAGTCATTCCAGTAAGTCAAAGTCTATGTCTGCTGTCACTACAAATAGTCAAGTCCTGCATATAGTCAAGCCTCAAGATAATTGTCTAAAGTCTGTTACAAGTATAATTGGTCCCAGCAAGCTGCCAGGTCTTCTGAGTTCCTGGCCACCTCTCTGGGAATCTGGCCTAACTGTGAAGATAATACCATCTGTCTTAAACTCAGTAAAGCCTCCATTAAACCATAACTGGTTGTGGACTCTCCTTTCCTTAACTAGCCATTGGAATAGCGGAGATACCGTTCGTGTGGTTCCGGTACCAAAAACCACTCTGACGTCACGAACACTAGGAGTTAATAACATCTGATCCCACGTACACCGGTGGTCCCGCCATACACCAGTGGTCCACCACAATTATTAAATAAATATATAAATCCACAGTGGTAATATTGGCAAAGACTCTAAAAGATGATAATATAATTATAAGGTAACAATTCAAGTAAGTTTCCACTAATATAGGGATGCCACTATGTTAAACATAATCAATACATAGATCAAAAAATCAAGACAAACATGATGGCAACCAGCCAATGTAAAAAATGCTGCTTCCGGATGTTACCCCACCTCAGGCAGCATTGTAGAGGATTCCTGGTCATAACCATGTGTAAACAACCTTTTGGGGGTGAACCCCCCCCCACGGGGCAAACTCCAACTGGGAACCATCCCCAAAAACGCACATTTATTATTTAAAAACGTTGGGGAGGTTAACAACCAGCTTTGAAACAGCAGTGACTTTGCCTTATAGGGACGATTAATAGGAGCGTGTCTTAGAAGTCTAATGGATACACGTACAAGTGGCAAATACTAAAAGAAGACTTCCACTCTCTTACCCAAGAAGGGATCAGTGACATTTATATACCCTATAACACAGTTTTACTGCATCACTGGCACTAGTGCAATTTTCAGTATAGTAAATATACTTTTTAAATTACAATAAGTGTGATTTTAGGGGGGAGGGGGGTTCTTAGTTGGTGTTTACCCAAAAGATTGTTTAACCTCTTAAGGACCCAGGACGTATGGGTACGTCATGGGTCCCGGTCCTGCGATATAACGCGGGGTCACACGGTGACCCCGCATCATATCGCGGCGGGCCCGGCGTCATAGTGAAGCCGGGACCCGCTTCTAATAGCGCACGGCACTGATCGCGGTGCCGCGCGCTATTAACCCTTTAGCCGCGCGCTCAAAGCCGAAAGTTGCCGGTTAGCTCAGGGAGCTGTTCGGGATCGCCGCGGTATAATCGCGGCATCCCAAACAGCTGTAGCACAGGAGGAAGGTCTCTTACCTTCTCCTGCGCTGTCCGATCGCCGAATGAATGCTTCAAGCCTGAGATCCAGGCTTGAGCAATCAATCGCCGAAAACACTGATTGATCCATTTCCATAGAAATGGATCAATCAGTGTAAAAGATCAGTTAATGCAATGTTATAGCCCCCCCCTATAGGAGCTATAATATTGCATAAGAAAAGTGTAAAAAAAAATCATTAACCCTTTCAATTATCCCTTCCCCTAATAAAAGTTTGAATCACCCGGCATTTCCAAGAATAAAAAAAAGTGTAAATAAAAATAAACATATGGGGTATCGCTGCGTGCGGAAATGTCCGAATTATAAAAATATACCGCTTGTTAATCCGCACGTTCAATGGCGTACGCGCAAAAAAAATTCCAAAGTCCAAAATAGCGCATTTTTTATCACTTTTTATACCACAAAAAAGTGAATAAAGAGTGATCAAAAAGTCTGATCAGAACAAAAATGGTACCGCTAAAAACTTCAGATCACAGCGCAAAAAATTAGCCCTCATAGCGCCCTGAACACAGATAAATAAAGAAGTTATAGGGGTCAGAAGATTACCATTTTAAACATATACATTTTCCTGCATGTATTCATGATTTTTTTCCTGAAGTAATACAAAATCAAACCTATATAAGTAGGGGATAATTTTAACCATATGGACCTACAGAATAAAGATAAGGTTTCATTTTTGCTGAAAAATGTACTGCGTAAAAACTGAAGCACCCAAAACTTACAAAATAGTGTTTTTTCATCAATTTTGTCGCACATAGATTTTTTTTCCCCGTTTCACTGTAGATTTTTGTGTAAAATGACTAATGTCATTACAAAGTAGTATTAGTGACGCAAAAAATAAGCCATCATATAGAATTTTAGGTGAAAATTTTTAAGAGTTATGATTTTTTAAAGTTAAGGAGGAAAAATTGAAAATGAAAAAACTGAAAAAGCCCGAGTCCTTCAATGGGCACTGTCACCAATCTTTATTTTTTGATATGTTGTAGTACTTATGTACTACAACATATCTCTAAGATACTTTTATTATTATTTTTTTTTCATTAAAAAGGTTTAATTTGAGATTTTCCTAGTCCTTATGACGGAAAATATGGATTTTATTAAAGACAGGAGGCGAACATTTTGCATCTCTTCTTTACTACTCAAAAGGTATAGCAGCAATGAATAACATAAGGAATACAGAAAAAAACGTTAAATATGCAAATAGGTAGGTAACAGGTAGCCAATCAGAGGCCATCACAGGTGATATAAGGTATAACCAGGAGCATTACTTCCTCTTCTTTGATGCATATAAACTAAGCCAACAGAATAAAACTAAATGTCCCGGAACAAAGTCTAACTAGAACTGTGAAGAAAATAAATCACTCTTGATCCTCGGAATGGATGGACGACATCACTTGTAGCCAACGAGGGATCGGGAGAGAAGTATCTGAAGAACGGAATGAATTCTCCAACAGTTGAATCAGGAAAGTATCAACAAAATATTGAAGGAAGAAGATCGTCTTCTGAAAGGAAGGTCTTTGCCAGTTGTCGAGGTTAAACTGAAAAGAAAAATTATAATCATAAGGGTAGGGAACACACGGGGGGGAAAATGTTCGCCTCCTGTCTTTAATAAAATCCATATTTTCCGTCATAAGGACTAGGAAAATCTCAAATTTTATTACAAGACTGGAGGCTCCATTTTGCAAGTTTAAAGCTAACAGACAATGAATTCAAAAATTCATGGTCTAAAATAAAACGTCTTAAAAGTTGATTCAGAAGACCAATTAGCAGCTTTAAGGATATCTGATAAAGATACTCCAGCTTGTTGTAATTTAGTAGACATGGCTCCTCTAGCAGAATGAGCCCTAAAAACGGAAATGTCAATACCCGCTAATTGCATAATCTGTTTCATCCATCTGGCTAAAGAGGGAGAAGAAACAGGGCGGTAAGGTTTACAGAAAGAAATCAGTAGTTGAGAATCAGAGGGGTTGCGAAGGGAAGCAGTTCGTAGTTCATAGGTTTGAAGACAAGAAACCACACAAAGATATTTTTGTTAAGGAAAAGAAGAATAGAATACTGAATGTAGTGGGGTCTTAGTCCGTCTATGTATAGAAAAACGAACCCCATTAGGTAAGTATTGTTTATGAGAAATGTCAAGGGCTCTGACATCTGAGACTCGTTTTAAAGATATGAGACATAATAAAGCAGTGAGTTTAAAAGAAAGCAATTTAAGGGAGAGAGACTCGTTATCCCCTAGAGAGATAATGTATTGTAAGAGTAAATTAACATCCCAGGTAGAATGATACCTGGGTAAAGGAGGACGTCTGAATTTAATACCCTTCATCAATCTACAGACTAAGGGATGTCTGCCTACCGAAATAGAATTAATAGGAGAATGATAGAAAGAAATGGCAGATCTGTAGACGTTAATGGTACGATACGCTCTTCCTAGATCAAAAGATGAAGACAAAAAATTTATAATGTGTTCTAAAGATGCATGAACGGGATCCAGATCCCGTTGCATGCACCAATAAGACCAAACTTTCCAGGCTGATCTGTAAGCAGATCTGGTACCTGGGGCCCAAGCGTCCGAGAGTATCTCTCTAGATGTATTAGAAAGTCCGAAATCCGAGTCTGTTGACCCGAAACAAACCAAGTTATCAATTGAAGACTGTTGGAGGTTAAGAGAGGATGAGGATTCCCTAAGGAATCCTGAAGTAGAAACGGGTGAGATGGAAGTAGACGAGGGAAGTCTATAATCATTTCCAAAATTTGGGGGAACCACGATTGGGTTGGCCACCAAGGGGTTATCAGAACCACAGTTGATTTCAGAGATTTGATGAGTAGAAGAACTCTCGGAATCAGGATAAAAGGAGGAAACGCGTAGAGGTTGTCCGGGGGCCAATGTTGGAGAAGGGCATCTATACCCTCCGCTTCTGGATCCGGACGCCAGCTGTAAAAGCGATGGACCTGCCGATTCAGACGGGATGCGAAGAGATCCAGATATAAAGGACCCCAAAGAGAGTTGATGCAGTTGAATATTTTGGGATTCAACTGCCAATCGCTGGAATCTTTGAGGAAACGAGAGTTCCAGTCCGCAATGGTGTTGGAAAGTCCAGGTAAGTATTCTGCTTTGATGGTGATGTCTCTGTGAAGACAATAATGCCAAAAATCTTTTGCGATATTGGCCAGGGGTAGAGACTTGGTACCTCCCAGTTTGTTGATATACTGAACTGCGGAGATATTGTCCATCCGTAAGAGGATGCAACAATTTGACTTGGTCTTCGCAAAACTCTTCAGGGCGAAGAAACCAGCTAATAATTCGAGACAATTGATGTGTAACATGGTCTCTTCTGGCGACCACTTTCCTCCTGTTGACGAGGAACCGCATCGAGCTCCCCAACCTGTGAGACTGGCATCTGATTCTATGATCAGATCCGGGACTGAATTGAAAATAGCCTTCCCGTTCCAATCCTGAAGATGTTTTAGCCACCAAAGAAGTTCTTCTTTGGTATCTGGGGTTAATGCTATCTCGTCTGCATATCCAAGACCTTCTCGAAGATGCTGAGCCTTCAGACGTTGAAGGGCTCGATAGTGTAATGGAGCTGGGAAGATTGCCTGAATGGAGGCAGAAAGAAGGCCCACCACTCGGGCAATTGAACGAAGGGAAACCATCTCCTTGTTCAGAATGGAATAAATCTCTCTCCGAATGGTTTTCAATCTTCTTGAGGGAAGACTGAGGAGAGCCGATTGGGTATTTATAAGAAATCCCAGGAATTCTAACTCTTTCGAGGGAGAAAGGATTGATTTCTCCATGTTGATAATAAAGCCTAGATTGGAAAATAGAGACAAAGTCCATTGAATGTGTAGGTGTATCAGGGATAGAGATTGAGCCATGAGAAGGATGTCGTCCAAGTAAATAATGAGACGGACACCACGGGCTCTTAGAAGTGCTACGACTGGCCTGAGAAGTTTGGTGAAACACCAAGGGGCGGAAGAGAGGCCAAAGGGCAGGCTGGTGAACTGCCACTTTTGATCCTTCCATAAAAATTGGAGGTATGGTTGAGAGAGATGATGCATGGGTACCGTCAGGTAAGCATCTTTGAGATCTATCTTTGCTAACCAATCGTCTGGTAAGAGCAGATCTCTCAATAGATGTATGCCCTCCATCTTGAAGTGATGATAACAAACATAGTTGTTGAGGGTTTTTAAATTTATTACAGGCCTGTAACCGCCCTCTTTCTTTTTTTACTAAAAACAGGTTGCTCAGAAAACCCGGAGTATGAGAAGGTATTTGTATAATTGCATTCTTGGAACTTAGTTCCTTGATTTCCATGTCTATGAGATTTTTGTTGTCTTCTGACAAGTAAATTGGTGGAGGAATCAGGGTTTGATGTGGAGGACACATGAATTCTATTTGATAACCTAGAATGGTGTTCAGGACCCAAGAATCTGTGGTTATCATTGCCCAAACATGGGAAAAATATGTAATCCTTCCTCCTAAAGGAAGTGGGAAAGAAGGTATCAATTGTAGACTTACCTGCATTGGGTCTGGATCTAGGGTAGCCGCGGTGTCCTCTGGCTCTCCAGGGTCTTCCTCTTGTGGGGAAGAAGGGGCTGGGTTGGTAGGAAGTGGTGGGATTTGAAAATCTGTCTGATTTTGGAGGGGCACGAGAGTATCGTCTGTCTTGGACATGTTGGCTGGGAAAATTGCCCCTTCTTTTCCCAGCCTTGGGAAAAACACGGGGCTGGAAGACTTTTTTGAGGGAAGTCTGTGCCTTGTCCAGAGACGAGAATAGGGAGACATACTTATTTATTTCCTTAATGAAGGTGTCTCCGAAAAGTAAGCCCTCCGTAGGGGAGTCAGGTTCAGATGAGGCTAAATTAATGAGTTGAGGGTCTAATTTTAAAAGTATAGATCTTTTGCGTTCTGTACAAATAGTGGAATTTATTCCTCCATATATGCAAAGGGCTCTTTGAGCCCACCCTTTAAGAGTGTCCAAGTTCACAGGATTGCCTGATAAACTTGCCTCTTCAGTTAGGTCTAAGATCTTAGTTAAGGGGCCTAATAGATCTAAAAAAACGATCTTGGATGGTACGGAAAGACCGATCCACCCCTTTCTTGGGATTCTTCCCAGATTTATTTAAAAATTTTACTAGGGTGGGATCGATGTCAGGAGTGACATATAATTTGTGTGGAATAATGGGTCTCGGACATTCAGCTCGTAACCTATTACGAGTAGCCTTATCTAAAGGTTTTCTCAACCATAGGCTCAAAAATTGGGATACATTAGAGTGAGGGGACCATTCCCCAGAACGTGGGTGTTTGAGAAGACTCGGGTCAAAATAAGGTATGCCCGAGCTGTCAGTAATGACCGTTTTAGGTTCCTCAGAGGTTAATGCAGTGTCCTCATTATCAGAAATGTCCTCATAGTCAGAGTCTGACTCAGCCTCCGTAATCTCCCCCTCCTCAGATGAGGATTGGTCAGGAGAAGTATTATACGAGTCAGGTTTGTTCCTGTGGGAGACTCTGTGAGACCGAATATTATCTATCTCCTCTCGGGTAGAGGGTATGGGATGCACCTTTTTGGCATCAGTATGCTTGCTTTTTGTAAAAGCCGTATGAGAGACCTGGTCCTTGGCCACCTTAGGCTTCTTATATGTTTTCTGAGGACCGGTAGGTAATTTAGGTCGTTTATGGGAGGCCTTCCCAGATTTTCTCCAGCCTTTTGCTAGCTGAGAAGTAGAGTCCTCCGCAGACCAAAATTGATCCGACGGGGTAGAGGGTCCCGCTTTGGGAGACTTATGAGGTCTTTGATGAGACATGACTAGGGCCATAGACTGAGCCACAATATCTGGCTAGCAGAAAAAAAAATAGGATGGTGGGAGCTACCCTTTAAGGTGTTAAAAGTTGCTCTTTAAGGCTCCCATACACAATAAAGTTTGCCAAACCTGTAATGTCCGGATTGACTTTTCTTTCTTCTCCCACGCATAAATGCTTGGCCAAATCGAGTGTGGGGAAATGTGAGAAATAGCTGTTGGCTTAAGGCTGGAATTCCACTTTTTTGGGAAAAACGCCAAGAAAAATGCCAATTCTGCCGCATGGCGTTTTTTCAGCCAAAAAACGATGCGGCCAGATGTTAGCTGTAAATCAATGAAAAAACGCAAAATTCTTTTTCGGCTTTTGCGTTTTTCAATTTGGCTTTTTTTAAAATCCTTTTGGCGTTTTTTCACTCTTTTTCAGCTCCTTGGCAGTTTTGCTAAATCGCAGCATGTTGAGCCTATGGCGTTTTTTCCCTGAAATCGTGGCGTTTTTCTCCCATGGAAGTCTATGCGATTAAAAAAAAATGCCAAGAAAAATGCCATGTGGGTTTTAACTTTTGCGTTTTTGCAGGCGGCTTTTATTCGTTTTTTTGTACTTTAGCCATCCAAAAAAGTGATGGAGATACCTTTTTATTTTAATTTATATATATAATTTCGTAGGGTATCATTAAAAAAAATTATAAAAAAAAGATACAGTAGTGATGGAAAAAATTGTATTTAAAGAAATGTATCTTTTTTTTTTTTTTATAACAAAATGTTTATCTTTAAACAGGGATCAATTTATGTGTGAGGGCAGGGCACTAAAAATGTAGCCGACAATAATAAAAATGTAGTGTGTGTGTTTTTCACTTTTTATTCTTTATTTTTTACATTTTCTAGGTGGTACTACTACTTCCAGCATGGAATACACTGTTCCATGATTGGACTAATAGTACCTGTCCTGCACTAATAGACAGATCGCCCCGGGTCCGTTGCGATCCTCTTGTATAATGTATAGATGTGGGCGGCCGCTCTTCTATGGTCCCCTGCACTGCCGTGTATTCATATACTCATATTCACATATTCATATTTCCTGCAGAGAGCTGTGATTGGCCAGATGGTTCCAGCCAATCACAACTCTATAGGAAATATGAATAGGTGTATATATACGTCAGTGCAGGGGACCATAGAAGAGCGGCTGGCTGCATCTATACATTATACAGGAGGATCACAGCGGGTGTCAGGAGTGACATCTGCTGTGATCTTTCCTTAACTGCAGGTACTACTGCTCCCAACATAAAGCATACTCTGCTCCATGCTGGGAGCTGTAGTACCTGCATTAATGGACAGATCGCAACAGGTGTCAAAAGTGACACTCGCTGCTATCTGTCTTGCAGGCACTACAGCTCCCAGCAAGGAGCAGAGTGTGCTCCATGATGGGAATAGTAGTACCTGCAGTTAAGGACAGATCACAGCAGGTATCACTCCTGACACTCAATGAGGTCGTCCTTTCTATTGCAGAGATGTGGAGCAGCTCTCTACAGCGCTCACATCTCTGCACTATACTCCGGCCATTGATATGAATAGAACATCACTGCTACAACCATCCGGCCAATCCCCACTCTGGGCAGAAAATATGAATGAGTGATGTTCTATTCACGTCACTGGCCGGAGTACAGGGCAGGGATGCAAGAGCTGTATAGAGCCGCATCTCTGCTATATTATGGACGATCGCATCGGGTGTCAGGAGTGACACCTGGGGCGATATGCCTACTAGTACAGGTATTACTACTCCTATCATGGAACAGTCTGTTCAATACTGGAAGTAGTAGTACTACCTTAAAAAATTTAAAAATTTAGAAAAAAAAGTGAAACACGCACTTTATTAAAAATTAATTAAATTTTTTTAATAAAAAATAAATATTTCATTAAATAAATTTTTTCCCATCCCTACCACCAAGTGTAATCCTAGCCTTAGGGTCTATGCACACTGCCGGATTTCCGCCTCAAATTAAAGCCCATAGACTTCTATGGGAATCCGCACTCCCATTCACACTTCTGAATTTCCGCTTGCGGAAATTCAGAAGTGTGAATGGGAGTGCGGATTCCCATAGAAGTCTATGGGCTTTAATTTGAGGCGGATTTCCACAAGCGGAAATTCTGCTGTGTGAACAGACCCTAAAGAGAGTTTGGCCAACTACTATCATAGGTGCATAGGAGCACCTTTAGCCTAAAGTGGCCACTGAGTGCTTACCCTGAAAAAGACCCATACATACCAACATATGCTCTGCATATACTGTATGTATACTGTACACCACACACTCACAGAACGCACACTTCATTGTTAATAACCTACTGACTATTAGAGACTATCGGACCTTATCCTGATTTGCATCTCCTGACCCGCTCTGGCTACTGCCAAGAGAAGATTGTTATGTTTTGGTGACTTCCATGAATCTTAAGCTTACTATTGCTTTGTCCTGCAAAACAGCACAATTTAGATGTTATCTCTCTGTCTATGCCTTCTCATCTTGTGGATAAATAAAGTCTGTCAGCAGTTTTTATTTTCCATTATGCTTCAAGATGCAGAGGAATTATTTTCCATCCAGAACACCTGACTGCATCATTTAAGGTGACCAGAAGGTTATCTCATCGGGGTAATGTTCCCTCGCACTTTTCTGAAGCTTTTATTTTGTATTATTTAGGATTTTTTTTTTTGTACTGGACATGGCAACAAAATAGCAACTAAAGAAATACTTCACAAGGAATGTTTGATCAGAAAAATTAAATGACGTATTATTACATCTAGTTTTTATATTCCAAATTATTAAAACATATTGGTGATTTTTTTTCTCTCTATTTTTCAATTTTACTATCTATATTTTATAGTAATCCTGAAATATTGCAGTTTTCAAATCCACCACTAGGCTGGAAGTGATCTGTACAGAATTACAGTGAAAGGGGGACACCAGTAGATAGAGAAGACAATAGGAGCTCAGCCCCTCCTTCCTGTAGAATGACCTCTGCCCAGGTCACAGAGCTTGCTTTCAAACATGTCCCATACAAAGAATACGGTTGGAGATGTTCATTGTAGGTGTAAGTGAAGCTTTTTTTTTTTACAGCTTTTTTGTGTATGCTGGTAATGTGTAGGAACACCACATTTATTAAATGGTCACAGAGCATTTGATACATTTTGTGCAGGTCACATTTTCTGAAATTTCTCTCTTCACATACACCAAAAAGCTAAGCTAAGTCTGAGCTGGTGTAGTTTTAGAGACTTTTTAGTGGCTTTGCGCTTTTTTTGCACCTTTTCACAAAAAGGCGCAGCTGATAAAACCCTTCCATATCATGTGTATTGCCAAAATCAGTGGATTGCAACTCAAAATCAGCAGAAATGTGTAAACCAAAAGGTACACAAAAAGGCGCAATAAAACTCTGCTTGCTCCTTTTTTGGGCCTTTTCTAGACACAAAAACAGTCTAAAGACAATGATAAATGGTTTCTATATCCATGGGGCTTGCTTTCAAGAAAAAAAAGACCATGTTTCAGTGTCATGCTTTAACCAGTAAAATTACCAGTACGATTACACAGTCACTTTAAGGGTATGTTTATTGCTACAGATTTTCCACAGCAGCAAAATAATTCAATCCTGCCTACCTTGTTACCCACTTAGCAACCTACCTAGCTAGCTAACAACCTTCCTGGCTAAATACCTATCTACCTACATGGCTACCTATCCTACGTATCTTACCTATCTACCTGGCCACCTACTAAACTACCAACCTATCTAACTACCTAGCTACCTACCTGACAAGCTAGCTAGCTACTTACCTATCTCAACACCTAGCTAACTACTTGGTAATCTTCATGCCTGTTTACCTACCTATCTGGCTAACCACCTAGCTACCTACCTAGCTAACAACCTACCTTGCTACCTACACAGCTGCCTACCAGCTAGCTAGCAACCTACATACCTGGCTACTCACCAATGTATTTACCACGTGGGGGGTTAATCTATTAATCTACCTACCTAAGGATGTATTTACCTTCTGAGGAGAGCTACCTACCTGGGGACATACCTTTCTATATGGGGGACTACCTAATAAGAGAACTATCCAACTTCTTTTGGACATACCTACCTAATGGGTGAACTACAGTTGGGATCAAAAGTTTGGGCACCCCAGGTAAAAAATTGTATTAATGTGCATAAAGAAGCCAAGGAAAGATGGAAAAAATCTCCAAAAGGCATCAAATTACAGATTAGACATTCTTATAATATGTCAACAAAAGTTAGATTTTATTTCCGTCATTTACACTTTCAAAATAACAGAAAACAAAAAATGGTGTCTGCAAAAGTTTGGGCACCCTGCAGAATTTATAGCATGCACTGCCCCCTTTGCAAAGCTGAGACCTGCCAGTGTCATGGATTGCTCTCAATCATCATCTGGGAAGACCAGGTGATATCAATCTCAAAGGTTTTAAATGCCCATACTCATCTGACCTTACTCATCTGAACAATCAGCACCATGGGTTCTTCTAAGCAGTTGTCTAGAAATCTGAAACTGAAAATAGTTGAAGCTCACAAAGCTGGAGAAGGCTATAAGAAGATAGCAAAACATTTTCAGATGTCAATATCCTCTGTTCGGAATGTAATTAAGAAATGGCAGTCATCAGGAACAGTGGAAGTTAAAGCAAGATCTGGAAGACCAAGAAAAATATCAGACAAACCAGCTCGCAGGATTGTGAGAAAAACAATTCAAAACCCATGTTTGACTGCACAATCCCTCCAGAAAGATCTGGCAGACACTGGAGTTGTGGTACACTATTCCACTATAAAGAGATACTTGTACAAATATGGTCTTCATGGAAGAGTCATCAGAAGAAAACTTCTTCTACGCAAAAATCAGCATTTGTACTTTGCAAATGAACATATAGACAAGCCTGATGCATTTTGGAAACAAGTTCTGTGGACCGATGAGGTTAAAATTGAACTTTTTGGCCGGAATGAGCAAAGATACGTTTGGAGAAGAAGGGGAACAGAATTTAATGAAAAGAACCTCTGTCCAACTGTTAAGCATGGGGGTGGATCAATCATGCTTGGGGGTTGTATTGCAGCCAGTGGCACAGGTAACATCTCATGAGTAGAAGGAAAAATGGATTCAATAAAATGTCAGCAAATTTTGGATGCTAACTTGATGCCATCTGTGAGAAAGCTGAAGTTAAAGAGAGGATGGCTTCTGCAAATGGATTATGATCCTAAACACACCTCGAAATCCATGGGGGATTACATCAAGAGGCGTAAACTGAAGGTTTTGCCATGGCCTTCACAATCTTCTGACCTCAACATAATTGAAAATCTATGTATAGACCTTAAAAGAGCAGTGCGTGACAGACATACCAAAGATCTCAAAGAACTGGAAGACTTTTGTAAGGAAGAATGGGCAAAGATACCTCAAGCAAGAATTGAAAGACTCTTGGCTGGCTGCAAAAAGCATTTACAAGCTGTGATACTTGCCAAAGGGGGCAGTACAAGATATTAACTCTGCAGGGTGCCCAAACTTTTGCAGACACCATTTTTTTTGTTTTCTGTTATTTTGAAAGTGTAAATAATGGAAATAAAATCTAACTTTTGTTGACATATTATAAGAATGTCTAATCTGTAATTTGATGCCTTTTTGGAGATTTTTCCATCTTTCCTTGGCTTCTTTATCCACATTAATACACATTTTTACCTGGGGTGCCTAAACTTTTGATCCCCGCTGTACCTGCCTACTGTGGGGGATATACCTACTTTTTTTGGGACCTACTAATCTACCCACTTTTACTGTGCTGTACACCAAGGGAGCTATTATTTTAGTTTGGGGACCTATAGATAAGCATATTGTGTAGAGGTGGAGAGGACAGTAGAGGAATACAAAGTGTAAGATGCAGATGCTGAAGAGAAGAATTTTGGTTGAAAGAAGTTATCATGACAGTCTAAGCCAGATGAAGAGGAAAAGGAAAGAGGATGATGCCGATCAGAGAAGATGTTGCAAGTGAGTTACTAGATGTAACCATAATCACTTATGTTGTCTACAGATCCTGTGTTAAGCTGGTACCTCTATATGGGCACTATATAGGGGGACTAGGAATCTGTGTACAGTGGTCTTATTCAGTAACATTATGTGCATAAGTCAGTCACTGTGAGATGTATACCGAGGCGCCGGTATTATTTGGCCCTGGTATTATTTGTATTCTGGTATTATTGGTATTGCTAGTTGGTGTATAGTGTTTTTACTCCATATGGTGGTATTATCCAGTTTTTCTGTAGTGGTTTAATTTGTTTCATGTATATTGGTATAATTGGTCTCATTATACAGATTTGGTCAGTAACAGTATGATGTTAATATGTATGGCGATAACATTCCTCCTTGTATACTGATGATATTATTGGTCTCAGTATACAGAATTTGTCCAGTAACAGTATGATGGTAATATGTATGGTGATAATATTTCCTACTTGTATACTAGTATTATTGGTAAAATTAGTCCACTCAGACCAATGGTCCGGTAGCCTGGCCGGGTAAAGGGCTCACCGTCCGTGTTGATATTGGGGTTCCAGGACACTTGTGCCGGATACCCAGGTAAGCGAGTGCTACTTTCAGCTATATACGCGGCTCGCGTGCATACAGCTGAAAGCTTCCTCTCAGTGTAAGCCAACTCTACAGCTTACACTAAGAGGGGACTCATAACCTCCAGCCCCATGCAGTGCAAGCACTGATGACATCACTCATCAGCGTCTGCACTATGGAGGAAGAAGGACGTGGCCCAGCGGTAATGCAGAGGAGGTCGCTGTGTGGGACAGGTGAGTATATTTTTTGTTCAATCTGGCACAGGGGTGATGGGGAGGCATAGGAGGGGAGGGAAGTCTGCCTACTTACATAATTGGCTACCTAACTATATATCTAGCTGCCTAACTACCTACCTACATAACTTGGTACCAAACTACTTGCATACCTGGCTGCCTAACTACCTGCCTACATACCTAGCTACCTAACTGCCTACCTACATAGCTGGCTGCCTAACTACCTACCTACATTCCTGGCTACCTACCTACATACCTGGCTACCTAAATATCTACCTACATACTTGGCTACCAAGCTACCTACCTGTCCTTTTACTGTGCAGCACATCAAGGAGGGTATTATATCAGTTCAAGACCTATAGATGGGGAGATTGTGCAGAGGAGGGAAGGGCACTGGGAAAAAACGCGGAGTCTAACATGTTTGTCCTGCAGATGTTTAGAGATGAGTTTTGGCTGGAAGAAGTTGACACCGATCAGAAAAGATGTCTTCTGTGAGTCCATAGCTGTAACTGTAATCACTTATATAGTATACAGACCCTGTGTACAGCTGGTATCTACCTCCATATGGTCCTGTATTTAATCACATATATGGTATACAGATCCTGTGTACAGCTCATATATGCCGTCTTATGATCCTGTATATAGTCACTTGTATGGTATACAGTTCCTATTTACAGCTGGTATCTACCTCTATTTGGTCTTGTATATAATCATTTATATGATGTATTATCCTGTGTACAGCTGGTATCTACTTCTATATGTTACTGTATATAATCACTTATGGCATACAGATCCTATATACAGGTAATATCTACTTCTATATGAGTCTGTATATCATCACTAATTTGGTATACAAATCTTGTGTAGTGCTGGTATCTACCGCTATATGGTCCTGTATATAATCACTTATATGGTATACAGATCCCGTGTACAGCTGGTATCTACCACTATATGGGCACTGTGTACAGGAATACTGTTTTGTGTATAACTATTTTATTCAGTACAGTATGGTGGTATTATCCAGTTATTGCTTGGTGGGGTGTGTGTATATATATATATATATATATATATAATATATATATATATATAGTTCCTCCTTGTATACTGGTATTGTTGGTCATGGAAAAAATATCTTACCTACATTAACGTGTTATATATATATATATATATATATTGAGGAGATATTTGTGTGGAAAGGGAGTGGGGCAGAGGTGTGGTCTAGCAGGGCTTGCTTTACTTGGTTAGGGGACCCTGGTTGGTTGGCAAACACTGCTTTTAGGAAATCATGGGGATGGATGTGTACATGCTATAGGCACTTGGGTAGGCAGTTAGTGTGATACATACAGCATACATATGAGATGTCACCTTAAAGGGGTACTCCACTGGAAAAAAAAAATTCTAAATCAACTGGTGCCAGAAAGTTAAACAGATTTGTAAATTACTTCTATTAAAAAAAATCTTAATCCTTCCAGTACTTATCAGCTGTTGTATGCTCCACAGGAAGTTCTTTTCTTTTTGAATTTCCTTTCTGTCTGACCACAGTGCTCTCTGCTGACACCTTTGTCCATTTTAGTAACTGTCCAGAGTAGAAGCAAATCTCCAGAGAAAACCTCTCCGGCTCTGGACAGTTCCCAATATGGACAGAGGTGTCAGCAGAGAGCACAGTGGTCAGACAGAAAGGAAATTCAAAAAGAAAAGAACTTCCTGTGGATCATAACAGCAGCTGCTAAGTACTGGAAGGATTGATTTTTTTAATAGAAGTAATTTACAAATCTGTTTATCTTTCTGGCACCAGTTGATTTAAAAAAAAAAAAATGTTTTCCAGTGGAGTACCCCTTTAAGATCATCCCTTCATGTTGTATCTTCAACTTTCCTAATCTCTCATCATTTCAATGCGACATGAAAAAGCACCATCTTCACCCATGACATAAGTTATGTGGAGGTAAGAAATCTTGGCAAGAATCCCGGCACTTATTATGTAAATTGTATTTTCTGTAAACAAGTGAACGTACGCTGTGTAATTACGGGGAGATAATTACATTTCGTGGATTGCCCTGATTAAGAATTAAAAACATCAGCCCCGTGATTCATTACATTCATAAGGCCCGGACAATCAGTAGAGATTGCCTCTCTAACATTAGCATATTTACTATAAGAGGGGACTGTCTCCTCTAATCAGGAACATCTTAACATCATCCTGATATACAGCTTATAATTAAAGATGCGCCAAACCCATAGTTTATAGAAATGCATGGAAAGGTTTACAACCTCTGAATGTCAAGTTAACTTTTGTTAAATAAGATCTCTGGCAAAAATTAACTTATTCCCTATCCATAGGATAGGGGATAAGCATCTGATAGCGGGGGGGGGGGGGGGGGGGGGGTGTCAAACTGCTGGGACTGGACCTGGCACTGAGTGAGGAGGGCATGCATCAGCTGACATGCGCTCTATTCATTTCTATGGGAGTGTCAAAAAGAACGGAGTACAGCACTCGGGCATTATCGGCACTCCCATAAAAATGAATTAACGAATTGCGCGCTGTCTACCGATAGATGACACGCACTCCTCACTGAGAGAGCCAGGGTCCCGTTCCGGAGATTGCGAGGGATCCCAGTAGTCGGACCCCTAGCAATCAGCTACTTATCAGGAATAAGTTATTTTTTGCCGTAGTTCTCCTTTAAAAGGTCATGTCCACCTTGTGACACCATTTTACAGTTTACAAGCTATATAGTGTGATAGACAGTGACCGGGATAGGGAAAGATCCAAGAAGCACATGTTGGATAGAATAGCCTGGCATTGGCCAAGAAAGTGACAACACCTGTCCTGCAGTGATCTCCCGTTCAGAGTCTGCCTAAATCTTTAACACGTCAGCACCTATCCAGCACGTTTCATCCTGCTTAGTGTATCCCGTTACAGAGGTACTACAAGAGGTAGCATTCAGGAGAAATGCATATTTGTAAGGGCCTGATTGCAAAGTAAGACTAGGTGAGCTACTCCTCTGGACCTGGCCTAGTCAGCAACAGACTTACCTCTGGGGATATCCTTTCTTCAGTGTCACTGATAACCTATGAAAACTTAAGTGGGGGAATGGATCCTTGCACAGTTAACCACGGACCAGCCCCATGAAGTGCCCTGATAACTTGCCCATATAAATAGGATGTAAAGCTAGGCAGAGTTCCAGTCACAGGTTAAAGGAGTAGTCCAGTGGTGAACAACTTATCCCCTATCCTAAGGATAGGGGATAAGTTTGAGATCGCGGGGGGGTCCGACCGCTGGGGCCCCCTGCAATCTCCTGTACGGAGTCCCGACAGCCCGCGGGAAGGGGGCGTGTCGACCTCCGCACGAAGCGGCGGCCGATACGCCCCCTCAATACAACTCTATGGCAGAGCCGAAGCGCTGCCTTCTGCAATCTCCGACTCTGCCATAGAGATGTATTGAGGGGGCGTGTCGGCCGCCGCTTCGTGCGGGGGTCGACACCCGCTATCTGGCCGGAGAGCCTGGCCCCCGTACAGTGAGATCGCAGGGGGCCCCAGCGGTCGGACCACCCGCGATCTCAAACTTATCCCCTATCCTTAGGATAGGGGATACGTTTTTCACCACTGGACTACCCCTTTAAGTCTAAATCTTTCAACTAAGTCTATCCCAAGTGTAGTGAAGAAAAAGTGGGATTACACCAAAAAGGGAACATAAATCACCCAAGCTAGACCTAGCATCTGAGTCTAACACATACAATAAGGGAAAAACATGTCTAACTCTAAGTAGAACTATAAGTCTCAGAACAACCAAATGTTATAACTGCATATTACCTCTGGACTGTGACCAGTGACAGTTTAACTATTGCTCCTGAACTACAAAGTGTATGTCAAGAACTGTATGTTAAATCTGAAGCATTCCAAGGTGTTATTCTTCCTTGTTAAAATTGCATCTAAAGTAAAATTCAAGTTGTTTTCTATAAACCCCTGCTTTAGTGGCGTTATTTTCCAAGGCCTTGTGTACGAAAGACAGCTTATTTGAAGTAGTGGTTTTGTGGGATTCTATATGAAAACACATGGCTGAACAACTCCTGCCATGTAATACTACAACCCTCATCATTCACAATCATCTACATACACAACCCTACTCCTGGGTCACATACTTTGACATCTGTGCAACCTAAACCAATGGGTCATGGAAATCAAGGGAAAATAAACACCGGACCTTTGTTTCCTGGGGGGGCAAAATCGGACACCATAATAGAAGGGTGATTTTATTTGCTATGGGGCTATGTACGCCATTACCTCTGACACTTCTAGTACCTTTTCTCTGCTGGGTCCCCAACAGGGTAAGAATACACAGTGGTCCTACAAATTACAATATTAATTGGTTCCAGGACGACCATTGTACAGCCTGTTCCAAATTATTATGCAAATTCTATTTGTGTCACAAATATTAAATACTAGCTGAGTACCCAGCGTTGCCCGGTTTTTCCTTCCTCATCCTTGTTGGGGAGGAAAATCAACAGAGGAGGAAGCTTTTTACTTCATATCCCATCCCCATATATTGTTGTCATATCCCAACCCCATATCCCGTCCTCCTATCCAGTCCTCCTATCCCGTCCTCCTGTCTCCACCTCCTATCCCGTCCTCCTATCTCCACCTCCTGTCTCCACCTCCTGTCTCCACCTCCTGTCTCCACCTCCTTTCTCCACCTCCTGTCTCCACCTCCTGTCTCCACCTCCTGTCTCCACCTCCTATCCCGTCCTCTTAACCCGTCCTCTTATCTCAACCTCCTATCCTGTCCTCCAATCCCGACCTCCTATCCCGACCTCCTATCCCGACCTCCTATCCCGTCCTCCTGTCCTCCTATCCCGTCCTCCTATCCCCACCTCCTGTCTCCACCTCCTATCCCGTCCTCCTGTCTCCACCTCCTGTCTCCACCTCCTGTCTCCACCTCCTATCCCGTCCTCTTAACCCGTCCTCTTATCTCAACCTCCTATTTTGACCTCCTATCCTGTCCTCCAATCCCGACCTCCTATCCCGTCCTCCTATCCCCCTATTTTGACCTCCTATCCCGACCTCCTATCCCGACCTCCTATCCCGTCCTCCTATCCCGTCCTCCTATCCCCACCTCCTGTCTCCACCTCCTATCCCGTCCTCCTGTCTCCACCTCCTGTCTCCACCTCCTGTCTCCACCTCCTATCCCGTCCTCCTATCCCGTCCTCCTATCTCCACCTCCGTTCTCCTAACTCGACCTCCTAACTCGACCTCCTAACTCGACCTCCTAACTCGACCTCCTAACTCGACCTCCTAACTCGACCGCCTATCCCGACCGCCTATCCCGACCGCCTATCCCGACCGCCTATCCCGACCGCCTATCCCGACCGCCTATCCCGACCTCATATCCCGTCCTATCTCCACCTTCTTTCTCCACCTCCTATCCCGTTCTCGTATCTCGACCTCCTATCCCGACCTCCTATCGTCCTCATATCCCGACCTCCTATCCCGACCTCCTATCCCGACCTCCTATCCCAACCTCCTATCCTGACCCGTAACATGTGCACCAGGTATTGAAATATCTCCAGCCGTACAGAAGTTATGTGAGAACATACATTTCCCATTGATTATCATGGGACTTTAAACAAAAACCCCGACCCTCACAAATGGGGGAGGTTAAGGGTTAAATTAACTATCCTATATTTTAAGTGGACATATAAGTAACATGTGACCAAGTATTATCGAAATATCTCTAGCCGTTTGGCAGTTATGCAGTAACATATATTTCCCATAGAGTTGTATGGGACTTTAAACATAAACCCTGCCCCTGGCAAATGGGGGTGAGTAAGGGTTAAATTACCTATCCTATGTTTGTTGTTGACATATAAGTAACATGTGTGCCAAGTTTCATGTTAATATCTTTAGCCGTTTGGACGTTTTTGTGGAACATACATACATACATATATATATATATATATACATACAAACACACACACACACATTGAGTTTTATATATATAGATTTAGTTTTTCAGTGTAACTCATGGCTGGCATTGTGTCTCAGGGCTCTTTTGACCACCGAAAACAATCTCGGACACCTGTGATAATTAGATTGCCTGGTGAGCCCAATTTAAGGAAAAACTACTGAAGGTGGGTGTTCCACGTTATCAGAGCACCGTTTTCAAGCAATATGGAAAAGAAAATGATCTATCTGCTGCCCAATAGAGGGAAATAGGTCAAATTTGGACGAGGTATGAAAACATTAGATATTTTAGGAAAACTTTAGCGTGATCATCACACTATTAAGAGATTTGTGGCTGATTCAGAGCACAGACGGGTTCGTGCAGATAAAGGCAAATTGAGGAAAATTTCTGCCAGATCCATGCATCGGATCAAGAGAGCAGCTGCTAAAATACCATTACATAGCAACAAACAGATAGTTGAAGCTGCTGGTGCCTCTGGAGTCCCACAGACACAGAGTCTTGCAACCGTGCATAAATCTTCTATTCGGCCACCACTAACCAATGCTTACAAGCAGAAACTGCTGCATTGAGCAGAAAAATACATGAAGACTAATTTTCAAGCAGTCCTGTTCCCTGATGAGTGCCGTGCAACCCTGGATGGTCCAGATGGATGGAGTAGTGGATGGTTGGTGGACGGCCACCCTGTTACAACAAGGCTGCAACGTCAGCAAGACAGTGGTGGAGTCATGTTTTGGGCCAGAATCATGGGAAGAGAGATGGTCGGCCCCGAAGGTGTAAAGATGACCTCTGCAAATTATTTGGAGTTTCTGACTGACCACTTTCTTCTCTGGTACAGAAGGAAGAACTATGCTTTCCGTAATAAAATCCTCTTATAACATGACAATGCACCATCTCATGCTGCAAAGAATACCTCTGCGTCAATGGCTGCTATGGGGTTAAAAGGAGAGAAAGTCATGGTGTGGCCCCCATCCTCCCCTGACCTCAATCCTACTGAGAACCTTTGGTGCATCCTCAAGCAAAAGATCTATGAGAGTGGAAGGTAGTTTACATCCAAACAGCAGCTCTGGGAGGCTATTCTGACATCTTGCAAACAAATTCAAGCAGAAACTGTCCAAAAACTCACAAGTTCAATGGATGCAAGACTTGTGAAGCTGCTATCAAATAAGGGGTCCTATGTTAAAATGTAACGTGACCTGTTAAAATGTTTAAAAAGTTTAAATGTTTTTAAACGTTTGATTGAATTAGCTTGCGATTTCAGTAAATATGTTGCAAACACAACAAATGACAATTTTCAGTTCTTTACAACCTATAAAGTGTTTTGAAACTTACTGTGTGTAATAATTTGGAACAGTACATTGTAAGTTCTTTGTTTAAAAAAATAGTTATCATTAGGAGATTTGTTCAATAAAATTTGAATTGTACTCTTAACAGTCAGCATGATTCTCATGTTCTCAACTATTATTTACATCAATTATTTGGGTAAATGAGAAAAATATCATTTGCATAATAATTTGGAACAGGGTGTATGTTGAGACCATAACTTTTATGGAAAGCTAGTAATTCTAAAGTCTCCAAAATGTAATCCAAAAAATAGGAAAAGGGAGGATTACAGAAAGAGAAGTAGACACAGTCATGGCCGTAAATGTTGGCACCCCTGACATTTTTCAAGTAAATGAAGTATTTCTCACAGAAAAGGATTGCAGTAACATGTTTTGCTAAATACCGTATTTTTCGCCGTATAAGACGCACTTTTTCTTCCCCAAAACTGGGGGGAAAAAGTCGGTGCATCTTATACGGCGAATACACCCCTATCGCATCGTTCCCTGCGGCCATCAACGGCCGGGACCCGCGGCTAATACAGGACATCACCGATCTCGGTGATGCCCTGTATTATCCCTTCAGACGCGGCGATCAAAGCTGACCGCCGCGTCTGAAGGGAAAGTGACACTGACCCGGCTGTTCAGTCGGGCTGTTCGGGACCGCCGCGATTTCACCGCGGCGGTCCCGAACAGCCCGACTGAATAGCCGGGTTAGTGCTTACAGGACATCGGGAGGGACCTTACCTGCCTCCTCGGTGTGTTCTCCGTTCAGGAATCCCCTGTATGGCCGGCGCTCTCCTTCCTCGTCATCACGTCGTCGCGTACGTGCGTCGGCGTGCATAACGATGTGATGATGGTGACGGAGAGCGAGGATACCCGGCCGGCAGCAGAGACGTTCCGGAGCGACGGGGGCACGGCGACAGCGATGGAGCGACATCCAGGGCAGCGGTGACGGGTCCGGAGCGGCGGGGACACGTGAGTATTACCTCCTATGCAGTGGTCTTCAATCTGCGGACCTCCAGATGTTGCAAAACTACAACTCCCAGCATGCCCAGACAGCCAACGGCTGTCCGGGCATGCTGGGAGTTGTAGTTTTGCAACATCTGGAGGTCCGCAGGTTGAAGACCACTATTGGGTTCAAAATCTTAAATTTTTTAGATTTTGCACCTATAAATTGGGTGCGTCTTATACGCCGGTGCGTCCTATAGGGCGAAAAATATGGTACATGTTTATTCCCTTTGTGTGTATTGGAACTAAACCAAAAAAGGGAGGAAAAAAAGCAAATTGGACATAATGTCACACCAATGACTGTAACTAATACCGATGAAGCAAAGTCCTTACATATAAAAGTAAGAAAGATCTGCTGGGAGCTGTAATCACCGTCTGTGTAGAGGACAGGAGCTTCTTCAGGGTCCTGTACAGTTCACACAAGGGGAGATTTATCAAAACCTGTCCGGAGGAAAAGTTGCTGAGTTGCCCGTAGCAACCAATCAGATCACTTCTTTCATTTCTGAGAAGGCCTCTGAAAAATGAAAGAAGCGATCTGATTGATTGCTACGGGCAACTCAGCAACTTTTCCTCTGGATGGCTTTTGATAATTCTCCCCCAGAGAGTCCCAAAAAAAAATAACATGGAGCCGCCCTCACCTGATGTCCAAAGGAGTAGCTAATCCTGGCACAGGTAAAGAGTACAGAACATGTAATACCTCCCTGTACTGTAGGAGGCGCTACCAGACAGGAATTCAGAGCATACACGTTTGGTTTCAAGTTACAATGGTCCAGAAAAATGTATGTTGAAACTATTGTAACCCGGGACCATTGTAAATTGAGGGATCACTGTACACAAAAAAAAACTATTTTTAATACCTCTGTTAAATGAATAACATAAAATAGTAAATAACAGATATATTTTTTATTCCTGTGGCCGTTACTACTCGTGCAATACAATGAACACATTATTTATGGGGATCAATAAATGACGGCATTGCAGAACAATGGCAGAATGGATTTTATGCTGCTTCTTAGTGAATATAGATAAAATGTGAATTTATAATGTACACACAATGGCTGCCTAAGAAACCTACAGCTTATTCTATCCACAGAAGAGTTTATATGGCAATGTTTTATGTATAAATAAAAAAAAAATGTTGGCTCTTATAAATATGGATATGAGAAACATTTCTTGCCACCTGAACATGTCAGCAGGTAAACACAGGTGTTAAGTAAGCTCTTGGCTCTATGGGGCTAGTCATCAGAATTACAGGCGTATCTTATGTATCTCCTTAGTCCTTTCCAGCACTGACATATAAGACTTCTTGTTATTAGGCAAGTGAGGCTCAAGTGCCCAAAGGGCGTTCCCTGGAATTCCAAAAGCCCAGGGAAGTCCAACCCAGGCCCTCTTTATCTAGTGTAATTCAAATGGAGTAGAGTAAAAATTATAAGGATTGGACTTACCTGGGCTCTTGTCGTGCTGGGGGCCGCCCTCTGGGCACTTGAGCTTCATTTTTCTAATACAGAAGGGGCTTAAAGAGTAGCTATCATTAACTAAACTTTCCCTAATCCCCCTCCCCATCTGTCCCTGACACTAACTACATCTATCCCTGTATTCATTTTTATTCAAATCCCCATTAAAATACCTTTTATAATAACATCTTCGGCAGCTCAGAGTTGAAGTGGGCAGGAAGTGGGCATGGCCAGCTGGCGCAACGTCATCTGAAGCCTGGCCGGCCGCCTTCCGGGGGCGAGATGCAGGGGGCGGGGAAATTTAAGTTACAGGCGCAGCGTGTGCACAAGCTCAATGGAGAAGAGTGAGATGCAGGGGGCAGGGATATTTAACCCCTTAAGGACCGGGGTTTTTTCCATTTTTGCATTTTCGTTTTTTGCTCTTTGCCTTTAAAAAATCATAACTCTTTCAATTTTGCACCTAAAAATCCATATGATGGCTTATTTTTTGCGCCACCAATTCTACTTTGTAATGACGTCAGTCATTTTGCCCAAAAATCTACGGTGAAATGGAAAAAAAATCATTGTGCGACAAAATTGAAAAAAAAAACGCAGTTTTGTAACTTTTGGGGGCTTCCGTTTCTACGTAGTACATTTTTCGGTAAAAATGACACCTTATCTTTATTCTGTAGGTCCATACGGTTAAAATGATACCCTACTTATATAGGTTTGATTTTGTCGCACTTCTGGAAAAAATCATAACTACATGCAGGAAAATGAATACGTTTAAAATTGGCATCTTCTGACCCCTATAACTTTTTTATTTTTCCGTGTATGGGGCGGTATGAGGGCTCATTTTTTGTGCCGTGATCTGAAGTTTTTAACGGTACCATTTTTGCATTGATAGGACTTATTGATCGCTTTTTATTCATTTTTAAATGATATAAAAAGTGACCAAAAATGCACTATTTTGGACTTTGGAATTTTTTTGCGCGCACGCCATTGACCGAGCGGGTTAATTAATGATATATTTTTATAATTCGGACATTTCCGCACGCGGTGATACCACATATGTTTATTTTTATTTACACTGTGTTTTTTTTTTTATTGGAAAAGGGGGGTGATTCAAACTTTTAATAGGGGAGGAGTTAAATGATCTTTATTCACTTTTTTTTTCACTTTTTTTTGCAGTGTTATAGGTCCCATAGGGACCTATAACACTGCACACACTGATCATTGTTATCCCATAGGGACCTATAACACTGCACACACTGATCTTCATCATTGATCACTGGTTTCTCATAAGAAACCAGTGATCAACGATTCTGCCGCATGACTGCTCAGGCCTGCATCTCAGGCACTGAGCAGTCATTCGGCGATCGGACAGCGAGAAGGCAGGAAGGGGCCCTCCCGCTGTCCTGTCAGCTGTTCGGGATGCCGCGATTAGCCGCGGCTATCCCGAACAGCCCGACTGAGCTAGCCGGCCACTTTCGCTTTCACTTTTAGCCGCGCGGCTCAGCTCTGAGCGCGCGGCTAAAGGGTTAATAGCGCGCGGCGCCGCGCGCTATTAGAGGCGGGTCCCGGCTTCACTATGACGCTGGGCCCGCCGCGATATGACGCGGGGTTACTGTGTAACCCCGCATTATATCAGGAGAGCAGGACCAAGGGCGTACCTGTACGCCCTTGGTCCTTAAGAGGTTAAATAACATGCGCCGCACGAGCACTGTGCTCGCTCTCTTCCTGTTTCATATACAGGCAGAGAGCAAGCTGAGGACGAGCATTTTGGACCACGCTGCCCGGCCAGCAGTGGTCCAAACGTGCTCAACGTGAGGGGGGGGGGGGGGGGGGGGTAATGATTCCTGGACCACATAGGGTGACACCTAGTGGCCAGGTTTTCAAAAGCAAGATAAAAGATAAACGGTGAAAACAAGTTTTTTTTTTTTATTAACATATATTACAAAGATATTTATTTAGGCATAAACTATTTAATTAAAAAAATTAATTTTAATGAGAGTACCCATTTGAAGAGTAGCTCCCACCATCGTTTTTTTTTTTTTCTGTCCCTGCCTATTGTCCATCTATCCCTAACCCCCTCTTTGCCTTTACATTTTTTGTGTGCCTGGTAGTGTGCTCACTACCAGGCAGACTTCCCCAGCAGGCACAATGTCACTGATGCCTGCTGGGGCCGACACTTCCGCCCTTAGTTCACCTATACAGGGTGCCTCCAGCTGTTTCACCACTACAACTCCCAGCTTGCCCTGACATCTATTGGCTGTCAAGGCATGCTGGGAGTTGTAGTGGAGAAATAACTGGAGGCACCCTGTGGAGAAAACAGTATGTGTGTTACGGCTGCCGCACATCCCGCTCTCCCGAACCCCGCCATGCCCCCCCCCCCCCCCCCCCCGCCGCTATCCCCCCCCCCCCCCTCAAAAAAAAAAAAAGACTAAAGTGCAGGGTTTTCACTCACTTTGGGAGCCGGGGGCAGCGTGCGATCCCAGGGAGCCTGCGCGCATCCTCATAGTTCAGAGCGCTCGCTCCCGCCTGTCTGATTGACAGACAGGGAGCAAGCGCACCCTGACTGAATTCAGACCGATGCCCGGCCGCGATCGGTCCGAATTCATCTGTGACTTCTCAACAGGCTGCAGCTGGCCACTAGGAGGGAGACCTCTAGTGGCCGGATTTCAAAATTCTTAAACTAAACTATTTAAATGACAAAAGTATATTAGAAATATGTTGTAGTACATCAGTACTACAACATATAAAAAAAAAAAAAAAGTTCATGACAGTGCCCATTTAAAGCTTTGCCCTGGAAAGGGCAATGAAGGTATAGATAAAAAAATATAGATAAATAAAAGATTTTACAACATACCGAATCCTCTCTCTTTTTCAGTATTTTTTAACAGGTGCTGGATTTTTGGCATTCTTTCATGGTAACAACTTGTAAAAATACAACAAAAACAATGACCAAAAATCATGTGCGAAAGATCCTGTTTGAGTTGAAAGGTTGTATTTTTTGTTATGTGGAATAACATTTTTCACTTGATCTAATGCACCTACCTTTTGGATGCTGTTACAAAAGACTTTATTATTTTATTTGCATGTGTTACAGGATGATTGAAAGACATTGAGGCATGAGAGAGCCCACACAAAGGTATAGGAGGCCCCAGTCATTGCCATGTTCTGGGACATTCCTGGTTGATACCGGGTTAGGCTTAAAGGGGTACTCCGCCCCTACACATCTTATCCCCTATCCAAAGGATAGGGGATAAGATGTCTGATCACGGGGTCCCGCCGCTGGGGATGCCTGCGATCTCTGCTGCAGCACCCCAGACATCTGGTGCACGGAGCAAACTTCTCTCCGTGCTGGAGGACTGGCCACAGCCACGCCCCCTCAATGCAAGTCTATGGGAGAGGGCGTAACAACCGTCACACCACCTCACATAGACTTGCATTGAAGGGGCGTGGCCATGATGTCACGAGCCTCAGGCGCTGCATCCAATGCTCTAAACAAATGCCTGGTGCAGCAGGGAGATCGCGGGGGCCTATTCCCCACACTTTTGCCTAACAGTAATGCTGCTCTATTGAGAAGATGAGTTGCCACCTAGATACAAGAGGCAGAACCAACCAGGGCTGAGACCTCCCTGTCCACAGGCTCCACAGTAGTTCTACCTCTATGTATTCGCTTTGACAGTATTTTTCAGAAGCACAGAGAATATTTTTCTCCATACTCTGCAGTGATGAAGCTTTCAGAACCTTTCAATACCGAAAAACCTCAAATCTTTCCTCAACTTGCTGTGTTATTGTATCAGCGCAGCCAATGCAGCTATGTTCTTCAATGTCAGCTATTTCACCAAGCCGCTAACATTAATCATGTAGTTGACTCAGAGGTTAAGGATTCCCTCTGCAAAACAATGACACTGAGATTTATTCTCAGCCAATCTTAAGATTACTTTATCTAAAATGTGCGCAGTACATGGCACATGGACCCGTGAGGGCTTTATTGATACATATCCTAACCGCAATAGTGAGACCTCTCAGGAGTAAGTAGTTCTCATCTTATGTATATACATACATGATCTCCACTAAGCTGAGACTTATGGAACCAATAAGGTTAACCTAAAAACGATAGGAAATATTCTACAGAGACTAAATATGACCTTTTATTGCAGAGTTCTTATTAAAGAGGCTGTCTCGTAAAGACTTCTGGGTAAAGAACTCAACACTTGTGGCTAGAAGAAGAAGTGTTGAATCTGAACGACTCTGATCAGAGAAGACGTCACGCCCCCTGTGGTCACTGGGTGTAACTGTACACTAAGCACTGTCGGCAGATCCAGTGTAGAACAGATTAGGATGTACTTTGAAAGTTGTAACGTGTTATCCTGGTTCGGGGCCCACAGATGTGTTTGGCCCCTCCTGTGCTGAGAGCAGTCTCTGCTGTGTAGATATATTGAAATGTTGTGTCCTTGCATCAGTTATCATTTATCAAAAGTGTCTTAGAGAAAAAGAATATTTGTTACCCACAAAAGGGCACAATAATTTCCTATGGGAACTTTTAGTATTTTAAGGGATAAAGTTGTCTCCATTAGATACATATTGCCCAGCTCAGGTCAGATCAGATTTTTTTGTTGAGTATATTTTTTTCATGATCATTACTGCAGGCTTAGCACTTGTATATAGCACTGGATAATGTGGTGAACTTCAAACTTATGCTGTCAAAGGTCCTTACTGTTATTTTCAATATTCCATTAAATATCAGTAGTCTCAAACTGTGGCCCTCCAAATGTTGCAAAACTTCAACTCCCAGCATGCTCAGACAGCCAACGGCTGTCCGGGCATGCTGGGAGTTGAAGTTTTTCAGCATCTGAAGGGCCACGGTTTGAGACTACTGCATTACATTGTAAGTGGTTTGGGGGTTTTCAGTCTTTTATCGCTGTTCGCTTAAAGGAAATATCCAGACAAAAGTGTTAAAAAAAAAAACACACCTTAAATAAGTTTATATATATATATATATATATATATATATATATATATATATATATATGTAGTATACAAAAAAAGAGGATTGCAGCAGCACACATTGGTCAAAAAATTGAGGCTCTTAGCGCACTTTTTGATCAAAACGTGTCCCCCATCCACCACAGGGAGGTGGCCTCATTTAGGACGGGACCCTAGCACGAATTCTGAGCCGAACGCTCAACTATCCACTCACCTCTGCTGAGCATATAGCCTCTGACTGGGTGACATGCTGGATCCATTTAAAACTCCACCTGTGAAAACAGGAGAGGGGTGCACAGTGTGCTGCTGCAATCCTCTTTTTTTGTACACTCTGTATCTGCCATGGCAGTGTGCACCCGTGTATTAGGCTGTTGTGCTGGCTATCTTTCTTTTTTCTTGTATGTACAATTCAGGGGGAAATGGCACCCTCTTTAGCTGTGCACCCCTCCCCCGTTTTCACAGGTGGAGTTTTAAATGGATCCAGCATGTCACCCAGTCAGAGGCTATATGCCCAGCAGAGGTGAGTGGATAATTGAGCGTTAGGCTCAGAATTTGTGCTAGGGTCCCATCCTAAATGAGGCCACCTCCCCCTGGTGGATGGGGGACACGTTTTGATCAAAAAGTGCGCTAAGAGCCTCAATTTTTTGACCAATGTGTGCTGCTGCAATCCTCTTCTTTTTTTTTGTATACTCTGTATCTGCCATGGCAGTGTGCACCCGTGTATTAGGCTGTTGTGCTGGCTATGTTTCTTTTTTCTTGTGTGTGTGTGTGTGTGTGTGTGTGTGTATGTATGTATATATATATATATATATATATGTATACATACATATACACACAAGAAATGCGGAGACAGCATATATGTATATGCTCACCATGCCTCCACTAGGCATCCCAGCTGATTTGTTTCAAAAGCAGACCCCCCATATCAACCATAAGCAGACCCCCCATATCAACCGTAAACAAAAAAACTACACACACTGGGCTTGTTTTCTGTGTGAACTGCAGGGAGGGTTGTGTGTTGCCCTCCAGGCAATCAGGGACACTCAAACACATTAACACTGAAGCTGTCAGCTCTCTGAGCTGAGAAGAAGGGAGTGTGAAGTGTCATCTGCGGTAGAGGCTAGTCATTAGTGTGATAAGATCTTCTGTACTTCCTGCCTTGAGAGAAACGGTATATGCTCAGCAAAGATTATACTTCACATTGCAAAGTTATATAACTTCATCATGTGCAGCTATATAAAGGTAATTTCATCTGGCTGGAATTCTCCTTTAAATACTTTCATTTAGTTTATAGACCAGAAAGATCAGAATGAATAAAGCTAGGGGCCTATTCACACATGGCAGGGTGGTTGGAGAAATTTATCTGTATATCTGAATGAAGTTGTATCTGCAACATATACACTGATTTCTGCTAGCTCCATTTAGTTCGATGGGGATGGTAGAAGTACGAGAAATGTGAAACAAATCTGCTGTCAAATAACAATTATATACACAAGTAGTTAAATAAATATGTCTGACTAACAAAAAACTGTAACATTTAAATGGGCATTGTCATTTTTCAACAAATTCCCTCTATTTCACAGCCTAACATATTTGCAAATCACTTCATTTACCAAAAATAACTAAAAAAAATCTACTTCCTGTCTACTTCCTTTTGTTAGGAGAATTCCATCTCTAGTAGCAGAGAAACCAGGATGGGACACAGGAAGTGTGGGCCTTAGACAGTCTAAACTCTTTCCTGTGGCGAACATTGTCTGCAGGCAACCTGAGCCTACCGTTGTAATGGATCTATACGGGTATACTTATATATACCTAAAATGCCCATTTGCAATGGGGACTCCATTGCTCACCCCTCCCCATCTGCTCTCTCCCATCTCGCCCCCACCATCGAACAGAGGAAGTTGCTGGCCAAGAAGACTTGAAGCCCTGAAGTTTAACAAAGAACAATGCCCATCCCCCATTCTACTCTCTGCTATTTACTCACCCCCTCCTGGAAGAAGGCTTCAGGAAAAGTATACATTATATGATATGCCAGGACATCCCCCTAGTGAGGGTGGGAACTTATGCTAAGTACAGAGGTTATAAAACCAAGTGAACAGGCTAATAAAAGGCAGAAGCATTTGAAACCGACATGGCTCTGTTTGATTTACTTTGGTATACTTCGGTATATAAATTCTGTTTACGGATTTGGCCGGGAGTAAGATAGTTACAAGAGCACTGATGTAATATATATCACCGGCATCATCCAGAGGGTCCACACTGTGCATGAAAGGCTCCCCTCTAATCTAATAAAACAAATTTCAGGCAATGGTCTCCTGTGAAAATGCAAGTTGTGCTACTACACTGCTCAAAAAATAAAGGGAATAAAGTGGTCCCTCAACATAAGATGGTAATTCGTTCCAAACGACCCATCGTTTGTCGAATCCATCGTTTGTTGAGGGATTTGTGCAATGTAAAGTATAGGAAGTTATACTCAGCTGTCCCCGCCGCTCCGGACCGCGTCCTCCCCGCTCCCGATGCTTTCCCAGGGGCTCCCGATGCTGTCCCGCTGCTCCGGTGTCTTCTTTGGGATCCTCCGGCTTCTTCCGCATCTTCCCCAGGGTCCGGCGTGCGTAGCGACGTAATAACGACGCCGGAAAGCGAGGCCCAGAGGAGGAGATGCAAAAGACGCCGGAGGATCCTGAAGTGAACCCGGAGCAGCGGGGATAGGTAAGTGAACCTGTCCGGGATGCTTATACTGCTATCCGACAGCAGCTTAAGCATTTTGCGCTGTCAGATAGCAGTTAATGCAATGACCCCGACATATAAAAGCATCGTATGTCGATGCTGACATCGACATGCGGTGGCCTCTGAGAGGCCATCGTATGTCGATTTGATCATATGTCGGGGCCATCGCATGTCGGGGGGTTACTGTATTAAGATAACACATCCTAGATCTGAATGAATTAACTAATCGTAAGAAATACTTTCGTCTTAACCTTGGAGGTCCTTGCCTTAAGCTTGCGGCCTAAGTCCCTGAAATAATTTTTAAAGGGGTTGTGCGCTGCCCTGACTTTTGTAGCTCCACTCACAGCGTCCGGAAGTTCATTACTCCGAAAGCTGTGTGCGGGCTTCAGTGTTCGCGGCCGCCGGTCGTGACGTCACGCCCGGCCCCTAGCGACGTCTTGCCCGCCCCCTCAATGAAAGTCTATGGGAAGGGAGCGTGACCGGTGTCACGCCCCCTTCCCACAGACTTTGGTAGAGGGGGCGGGCGTGACGTCACGCCCGGCGGCCGCGAACACGGAAGCCCGCTCACAGCGTTCGGAGTAATGAACTGCCGGACGCTGTGAGCGGAGCTACGAAAATTAGGGCAGCGCACAACCCCTTTAAGGACACTCCACCTGACTCTTACGTTGTCATTGGTGCCAATATGTACCATGACTGCTGGGTCCTCTCCAGCCCCACCCAGCAACCTGTCAACCCAATCCGCGATGTGCCGAACTCGAGCGCCAGGAAGACAACACACTGTTCGGCGATCCTGGTCTTTGTGACAGATCGCCCTGTCTGTCTGCCATTCTCCATCATTAACAGGTTATGGCTTAGACCAGGGTTGCTAAATATCTTGCAATGCTCTCTCCATTGTTTTTTTTTATCTTCTATTGTTATTTTTCCTTTCAGCTCAAATAGCATTTTGCAGCCACTAAACATTAATAACGCCCCCACATACATCTATAGTACTGTATGCTAATCAATCCTAAATACAGTGGCAGCCTGTGCAGTCTGAGCATTCATTTTTCCTTAGTGTTTTGTATGAACAGTCTCCCATTCTATCCAATCAAGCATGTCAGAGAGGATGACTGGGTTTTCTCCTGTGATTGGCCAGAGAAGTATGGTAAAGTTGTAAGTACTGCTAGCAAAGAGCCAAACTCTGAAACAAAAAGGATGGGAAATAGCAATAGGAATCAATAACAGCAGTAAGAGCCCCAAAATCACCTTGTCCCCACTTTGAGCTAATGTAACAAAATCATGCAGCTTTTTAAAATTCTTTTGAAAGTAAAGGTATGCTATTAAATTGGAAAATCTTTTTGTTTTTCTGTGATATACTTGTGTGAATATACTCTATTGGAGAGTGGCTGGAACTGCATTGCAATAACGCAGTTCTTGGTAGATAACTCTTGGGCTAAATACCAGTTCGGCCAACAATTATCATGCCAGTATATGCTTGCTCATGCGCAAGCATACACAGGCGTCATAATTGTTGGCCGAACTGGTATTTTGCCCAAGAGTAGTTTAAGCTGCAAGGGGCTTATCTTTCAGAGAACAATTGGATTAGGCAATTGAAATCCACCATATCTGCCCCTTGTCTATACTGTGAGTGCAGAGCTAGAAGGCCGCCATACACATTCATTGATAGCCTAGTCCCACTGAAAACAAGTTTAGCCGCCATCTATGTGAAGTGTATGGCCAGCAGTAGAATTGCTAATAGACCTATTAAACATAAACAAATAAAACATAACTATCACCAGTAAGCAATGGGGAAGCCTCAGAGAATGATATCTTAAAGGGGTTCTCCACCATAAGGTGATTTTAATACGTACCTGGCAGACAGTAATGGACATACTTAGGAAGGATCTGTGCTTATCTTGGGACTAAATGGCTATGTTGTGAGATTACCATAACACTGTGGCTAGCTGTTTATGAACTGGTATTTCCTGTTTGACTTTTCTTTTTTTTTTTTTTTTTACTATAAATCCCAAAATTCTCATTTTCCTCCCTCCCACACATCACCCATTGAAACATAAATGAGCTACATCCATTCAAAAGACCTGTGGTTTTCAATCAGGGTGCCTACAGCTGTTGTATTAGTTGCAGATTGATCTCTCCCGCCAAGCGATTGCTCCACCCATTGAAGCAGACTTGGGTTGCTGTCATCAGCTGGCTAGTGATATCAGGTCTCGGCCGCATTGCAACCTGGGAAAAATCTGAGACAACAGTCATTTTTTATGCTGTAAAAAACAAATAATGGATTTTTAATTATTATTATTATTTAGTTTTTCTCTAATTGGGTGCCCACCGATGACTTTTAATTATTAACCGTCTTTAAATGGTTATCGCACTGACGTGCTTTGCCTACTTCAACACGCATATTTTGTTGAACAGCTCTACTTACATCTTATTGTACAAGACACTGCCTGTCACCCATGATTTGCTCTTTTGTATATAATGTTGGTTTAGTCTTCTGTTTCCTTTAATTAGTCTGACTCTTCCTACCCTGTGTGTCAGACGCGAGTTCAGTACATCTTATCCTTGCACTGCCATCCTATGGACGTTAGATCTACACCGTAAAAGTGAAGAACTTTCTACTTTGATCTGTAGGCATTCTTTTGCCGAGTTCTCTGTCTCCCTACAATGGGATTTTGTATTTCTGGGAGCTTGATGTGTACGCTCCTGATGTTCACATTGTATAGATGTATGTTTTTTTTTCTTGTTTATAAAAAAAACAATAAAACATTTAAATAAAAAAATATATAAAAATCATAGGGTTAAAATCACAGAAGAATTGTGAGAAAACCGTCACACACAGGTACAGACACTATATTATGAACTACACTAACTTTACAGCCCCTGTAGCATAGTCAAATATAAAAAATTCCTGGAATACCCCTTTAAGATTTGCAAGTCAGTGTCTTACAGGTGGAAAGTAATTTAGAATGGAACTATTTTACACAAAGACTGTTTTACTAATTAAATATAACGTGAAGATTATTAGTTTACTGGACTCTCCAGGGCTCTGCAAAACATGGCCCCGTTTCCTCTATTGCCGGGCAGATTTTGACAATTTAACACATTTTAGAGAGCGTAGCAAGCTTTGAAACCAGGACAAGCCCCAATCTACACTTATTTTTACACATTATGGTTTAAGAAAGTTGTGGCATCCATCTGTCTAATGTATCAATCTATCATTACTTATCATGCACTGATCCTGAGCTCTGAGCTTCATTGACTGGAGCTTGCCATGGGAAAATGTCATCACTTTCATGCTGTCCGAACCCCTAGTCATCATGGGACCGCCCTGATGAGTGATTACAAGGCAAGTCCACAAAAACTTCTAACCAGCAAGAAATGTTATAAGATTTCAGGACTGAAACCAGGAGAATTGTTAACGCAGGTTTGGGTTATACTATAAATTATAACCCAGGATTGGTACAAGATAAATAGTGCAATGCCAGAACTTCCAATGAATATTCATAATGTGCAATCGTAATTATAAAACTAGATGAAACCCTGGGGAGGGGGTGTTAATAACTTTCTCATAGTGTAGAATATATTATATCATTCTAAAAGCTTATAAGTTACCTCACACACATTGAAATCTATGGGGCCCTACTGTGACTGTGAAAGAAAAAACGATGTTCCTAATATCAGATAACATCCAACTATTTATACCGTACGGCGGCACATAAATGGCCAATGGCTTTTTGTATGTCACACAGCACTGACTCCATGAAGGCCCAGAGCCAAAAAAAAATACGAAAACCGCCCTGGGATGTCAGATAGGGTTAAAACTATTGGAGAGGAGGGAACCTTAAATGGGCACTCACATTAAAAAGAATTTTTGCTATTGCACTCCTAATGGTAAATAAAAAAATATTTCTAATGTACTCTGTTTAAAAAAAATTAAGTTTTATTTGTGTTTAAAAAAGCTCCCACTAGGTGTCTCCCTACTTGCCCAGAGCACATTTCCCCCATCTCTTGCACAGACTTTGGACTCCTGCTGGTCTGGCAGAAGTCCAAAATCAGGAAATGCTGAGGGGGGGGGGGGGGGGGGAAGCGTTAGCCAATCATAGCTCATCTCACACTGAACTGCTCTGGGCTGTGTGTAGCAGAGTGAGGGAGGAAGTTCTCCCCTGTAAGGCTTAAGATGATGTCACACCTGCTGGGTAACGCCCCTTCCCAGTTTGTGATTCAGAGACTGAGCAGAAAATACAGAGCAATATAAAGGTGGAAAACTAAAAGAGAATAAAAATAAAGGCAGGGGGTGGTTTACCATGATGGGGGCAGGGAACTAGGAGAATTATAAAATGTATCAAGATCATGAGAGGTACTCTGTAAAGCAAAGTTTTAAGAAGCCCTGTCTCTCTGTAATCCCTCACAGTCTCTAGTCTATATACAGCAGACTATGTAGTATATATGATTGTGCCCCTGTACTATACTGTCCTGTACCATCACATTGGACTCTAAAAGCATGATCTCCAGTTTATTCAGCCATAATATAAGATATACCAAGATAACAATAACATAATAGCTTTTTACAAAAAGTAATAATAATAATAATAATATATATATATATATATATATATATATATATATATATATATATATACTACTATAATTCTATTTTTCCTCTGCAAATCGTTGATTATTCACAATATTGGACCTATAGATTGACTTAAGTACAGACCTAAGGATAAACCAATGGCTGGGTCTATGGATTAAAGGGGTATTCCAGGCCAAAACTTTATTTTATATATCAACTGGCTCCGGAAAGTTAAACAGATTTGTAAATGATTTTGATTAAAAAATCTTAATCCTTGCAATAGTTATTAGCTTCTGAAGTTCAGTTGTTGTTTTCTGTCAAACTGCTCTCTGATGACTCATGTCCCGGGAGCTGTGCAGTTCCTATGGGGATATTCTCCCATCATGCACAGCTCCCGGGACGTGACATCATCATTGAGCAGTTAGACAGAAAACTTCAGAAGCTAATAACTAGTGGAAGGATTAAGATTTTTTAATAGAAGTAATTTACAAATCTGTTTAACTTTCCGGAGCCAGTTTATATATAAAAAAAAAGTTTTTGCCTGGAATACCCCTTTAACATAAGGATGCACTGTTAGATTTACACCCATAGATAGACATATGGATAGATATTTTTTCTACAAAGCACAAGGGGTTTTCACACAAAGTGAAAAGATGGCTGCCGGTCCATCTCCATCCTGTTTGGAACTGGTGACTGTGGAGGTTATGTAAGCAGCGTAGCTCTCAGTAATAGGAGTTATGCATATTGTGCAGCACCACCAATTTGCTTGTTTTTAGTGCCCCGCCATCCCTGCTGGCCATACACAGGCTGAAAATGACCAGACAACAACCTTTTCTCTTTAGGGGAAACTCCTTTAAAGGGGTTCTCCGCTGCCCTGCCTTTTGGAGCTCCGCTCGCAGTGTCCGGAAGTTTATTACTCCGAACGCTGTGTGCGGGCTTCCGTGTTCAAGGCCGCCCCCTCGTGACTTCACGCCCGCTCCCTCGTGACGTCACGCCCGCCCTCTCAATGAAAGTCTATGGTAAGGGGGCGGAGCTCTGGAAGGCAGAGCAGCGGAGAACCCCTTTGAGGCTAAGTTACCACTTGTTTTTTTTCTGGCAAACTGCCACTGCAGTTTTTGAGCCAAAGTGAGAAGTGGATCCATGAGGGAGGAGAAGTGTAAGTCCTTCCTTTATATGTCCTATTCATTTTGAATACATTTCTGGCTTTGGCTCAAAAACTGCAGTGGCAGATATCCAAAAACTGCCGGAAAAAAAACAAGTGGAAACTTAGCCTAACAAGAAATAAGAAAATCAAAAAGGACAGGAGACATGCCGTATTTATCGGGGTATACCACGCACTGGCCTATAACACGCACCCTCATTTTTCCAAGAATATTTGGGTAAAAAATTTTTTTTTACCCAAATAACCTAAGTAAAATGAGGGTGCATGTGTGAGCATGTGTATACTCTGATAGACTGTTTCTGACCCCGCAGAAGCCCGGCTTTTGCGGTCTGAGAGACCGCTGTCGCTGCCCGCTTCTTTCCCCCTGTCTTTCCTGGGGTCTAGAGTCCTGCTCCCGCCGCTTCTCTCCCCCTGGCTATCCAGAGACCGCCGCTGCCGCCGCTGCCCCATTACCTCCCCTATCCCCGGTTTTACTCGTCATTGCGCAGCGCATAGCAACTACGCAGGAAACCGCCGGAGACCGAAGCAGCGCGGACCCCAGGAACAGGTAATTAGAAAACCGGGGATGGGGGAGGCAATGGGGCAGCGGCGCCGGCAGTCTCTGGACCCCAGGATAGGCAGGGGCAGAGAATCGGGCAGCGCTGGCAGTCTCTGGACCTGCAAAAGCCGGTGCAGTTCATTGATTTAAAGTGCCCGCTTTAAATCATTGAACTGCAGCAGCTTATCGGCGTATAACACGCAGATAGACTTTAGGCTAAAAATTATAGCCTAAAATTTTTTTATACGCCGATAAATACGGAAGTTTGTGCATTTCATTTATAATTGTAGAAAACAGAGAATGTAAAATATCATTAGAATCATTGTTAAAACCTGAAGATAAGTACAGATTACCGTGTTTTTCGCCGTATAAGACGCACTTTTTCTTCCCCAAAACTGGGGGGAAAAAGTCGGTGCATCTTATACGGCGAATACACCCCTATTGCGGCGGTCCCTGCGGCCATCAACGGCCGGGACCCGCGGCTAATACAGGACATCACCGATCGCGGTGATGCCCTGTATTAACCCTTCAGACGCGGCGATCAAAGCTGATGAAAGTGACACTGACCCGGCTGTTCAGTCGGGCTGTTCGGGACCGCCGCGATTTCACCGCGGTGGTCCCGAACAGCCCGACTGAATAGACGGGTTAGTGCTTACAGGACACCGGGAGGGACCTTACCTGCCTCCTCGGTGTCTTCTCCGTTCAGGGATCCCCTGTATGGCCGGCGCTCTCCTTCCTCTTCATCACGTCGTTGCGTACATGCGTCGGCGTGCGTAACTACGTGATGGCGGCGACGGAGAGCAAGGATACCTGGCTGGCAGCAGAGATGTTCCGGAGCGACGGGGACACGGCGACAGCGATGGAGCGACATCCAGGGCAGCGGTGACGGGTCCGGAGCGGCGGGGACACGTGAGTATTACCTCCTATGCAGTGGTCTTCAATCTGCGGACCTCCAGATATTGCAAAACTACAACTCCCCTAGTTTCGGGCAAATCTTGGGCTCAGAAGTTGCCAGGAATTCTAAATGCACACTTAAAGTGTACCTTCAGGTTTATCTTAAACATAAACCTCTACGAAGTCTGCTATTTTGCTGTGACTTTTTTTTTTTTTTAAATCAACTGGTGCCAAAAAGTTAAACAAATTTGTAAATTACTTCTATTTAAAAATCCTTATCCTTCCAGTACTTATCAGCTGCTGTATACTACACAGGAAGTTATTTTCTTTTTGAATTTCTTTTCTGTCTGGCCACAGTGCTTTCTGCTGACACCTCTGTCCATTTCAGGAACTGTCCAGAGTAGGAGAAAATCCACATAGCAAACCTATGCTGCTCTGGACAGTTCCTGGCACAGACAGAGGTGTCAGCAGAGAGCACTGTGGTCAGACAGAAAAAAAAAATCAAAAAGAAAAGCACTTCCTGTGGAGCATACAGCGGCAGATAAGTACTGGAAGGATTAATATTTTAAAATAGAAGTAATTTCCAAATCTGTTTAACTTTCTGGCTCCAGTTGATTAGAATTATTTTTTTTTTCCCCACCGGGGTATCCCTTTAACAAGTGTGGTCAAATGTGTTGAGTTTTCTTCTTTGGACAACGTTTTTTCTTACAAGGATTCCCTTCTCCAACAATAACCCGATAACTGCTTGTCAAAATTCAACCGATCACTGCTTGTTGATCACTGAAATCATGGTCAAACCCGATTTCAGACCCGAACAAAAATCGTGTGAAATCGGATGCGGATCAAATCGGATGTGTGTAATGGATCCAATTTTTTTAATGGAAGTCAATGGATCCGACTTTATATACGATTTCATACGATTTTAAGCTATAAAATCGCGTCTGCAGCTGCTCCACGTCCAAATCAATGTAACAAAAGAATAAGACCTCCAACGTGTCGACGGGATTCAAAGCGCAGGACACACAAGTAAAAGGATCTGAGGTTTATTCACCCATGATGCAACGCGTTTCACAGATAGACTGCTTCATCAGGCATTCCATGCCTGATGAAGCAGTCTATCTGTAAAACGCGTTGCATCATGGGTGAATAAACCTCAGATCCTTTTACTTGTGTGTCCTGCGCTTTGAATCCCGCCGACACGTTGGAGGTCCTATTCTTTTGTTACATCCTATCTTATGGACTCTCCCTACATTGTGCAGCTATACTGGCACTGCCTGCGCTCTCAGCGAGGTCTGTTATATTCTGAATAAAGCGCAAGATGACAGAGAGAGCAGAAATTCTGCATTACTAAATAAGACAGAGGTACAAGTTCCATCCCAGGGCACTGAACGAGGCCAATGGTTGCCAGTGTTTATGATACTGAGGAAGAAGAACCCAAGCTCTTATACACTGTATTCTTAATTTACAAATATCTTATTACAATCAAATAGTAATACAACATAGGGGGACATGTATCATCTACAGCATTTTGGTGCCGATTTACAGTTAGTTGAATTTACTAAGAAGTGTTCTACTATAAGTAAATCCAGTGGCTCTGTGGCTGCTGTTGTACCTGTCACACAAATATCTGTGGTGGCCCAGTAGGGGAGGTGTTACCCTGTACCCTGGCTGCCCAGTCCGCCAGCTTCCCTTCAGTGTCCCCTGAGCCCTTTGTACTTGTGTCCTCCTTTATATATATGTTTTGCTATGTATTATAATATATAATGTGTTGTTGTTTTAAGAAATGTACCATGTGATTGTTACCCAGGAGGTACCAGTGACCAGGTGATCCCAGGGGTGACCTATGGGCTCCCTGCTAGTCTCCCCCATATAAGCCCTGGGTGGAGCTAGCTCGCTCTCTTGTTACTGAGGTCCAGTGCAGTCACGTTGAGGCTAGGTGTGTGTGTCCAGAGTCATTGGAGGCCTCAAGTCAAGTCTGCAGCCACAGTCAATTGCAAGTAAGCTACAGTCATAGCTTTGTCAGTTGTCAATCAAGTCAGTCCCCGTCAGCAACTGTCAAGTCAGCGTAGCCTGCATTAACCCCTTAAGGACCGGAGGTTTTTCCGTTTTTGCATTTTCGTTTTTTGCTCCTTGCCTTTAAAAAATTCATAACTCTTTCAAATTTACACCTAAAAATCCATATGATGGCTTATTTTTTGCGCCACCAATTCTACTTTGTAATGACGTCAGTCATTTTGCCCAAAAATCTATGGTGAAGCGGGAAAAAAAATCATTGTGCGACAAAATTGAAAAAAAACCGCTGTTTTGTAACTTTTGGAGGCTTCCGTTTCTACGTAGTACATTTTTCGGTAAAAATGACACCTGATATGTATTCTGTAGGTCCATACGATTAAAATGATACCCTACTTATATAGGTTTGATTTTGTCGGACTTCTGGAAAAAATCATAACTACATGCAGGAAAATTAATACGTTTAAAATCTTCTGACCCCTATAACTTTTTTCTTTTTCCGTGTATGGGGCGGTATGAGGGCTCATTTTTTGCGCCGTGATCTGAAGTTTTTAACGGTACCATTTTTGCATTGATAGGACTTATTGATCATATTTTGGACTTTGGAATTTTTTTGCGCGCACGCCATTGACTGAGCGGTTTAATTAATGATATATTTTTATAATTCGGACATTTCCGCACGCGGTGATACCACATATGTTTATTTTTATTTTTATTTACACTGTGTTTTTTTTTTATTGGAAAAGGGGGGTGATTCAAACTTTTAATAGGGGAGGAGTTAAATGATCTTTATTCACTTTTTTTTTCCACTTTTTTTTTGCAGTGTTATAGGTCCCATAGGGACCTATAACACTGCACACGCTGATCTTCTATGTTGATCACTGGTTTCTCATAAGAAACCAGTGATCAACGATTCTGCCGGATGACTGCTCATGCCTGGATCTCAGGCACTGAGCAGTCATTCGGCGATCGGACAGCGAGGAGGCAGGTAGGGGCCCTCCCGCTGTCCTGTCAGCTGTTCGGGATGCCGCGATTAGCCGCGGCTATCCCGAACAGCCCGACTGAGCTAGCCGGGAACTTTCACTTTCACTTTTAGCCGCGCGGCTCAGCTTTGAGCGCGCGGCTAAAGGGTTAATATCGCGCGGCGCCGCGATCGGCGCTGCGCGCTATTAGAGGCGGGTCCCGGCTTCACTATGACGCCGGGCCCGCCATGATATCACGCGGGGTTACTGTGTAACCCCGCGTTATATCGGAAGAGCAGGACCAAGGACGTACCGGTACGTCCTTGGTCCTTAAGGGGTTAAATTGTCCAGTCCTACTGCAAGTCCCAGCAAGCCCTTAAGGTCTCTGAGTCACTGGTCACCTTAGAGGGTCCTGGCTGAACTGTATAGACTGTTCCATCTGTCTCACAGTAAAGCTACCATTGTCCGTAACTTGGCGTCGGAGTCATTAATGCCCCCTGTGCCTAACCCAGGATCTAGCGGTATACCTTCGGGTGGTATTGAGGATAAACCACGCCCTGGCGTCATAAATACAAGGGATTAATTCCATCTGCCCCTAGGGTAACAACATCTGCCCTCATCACAGCCCATTACCACATAACCACCACCTATTGAAGGGGTGTATATTTCTGCAACTTTACATGTCACAGCTTGGCCCTAAAGTAACATGTGAGGAGGGCACACCCCCAGCACACCTTCCCCATGTGAGGCTGAGCCCTCTTCCAGCCCACACTATGCGAGACAGAGCACTCTTCCAGCCTCCACTATGTGAGACAGAGCACTCTTCCAGCCCCCACTATGCGAGACAGAGCACTCTTCCAGCCTCCACTATGTGAGACAGAGTACTCTTTCAGCCCCCACTGTGCGAGACAGAGCACTCTTCCAGCCTCCACTATGCGAGACAGAGCACTCTTCCAGCCTCCACTATGTGAGACAGAGCACTCTTCCAGCCTCCTTCGTACCTCCATTGCAGGGGCGGCGTTATTCCTCTAAAGTTGTATGTTTTTGCTCAGAAATGGCGTTATTTTAGCAAACTACGCCATTTCCTCCTCCCTCAGTCTGTTTTCATTATCTGCCTGCAGGTTGGAGACTGCTTGCTTAGGATACAACAATCCCCAACCTATGACTCCCCGGCTCTTGAAAAACTACAACCCCCAGAATGTCCTCACTGTTAGGGCATGCTGGGAGTTGTAGTTATGCTGATGTTAGGGGAGATGCGGGCGGAGGAAGGTGTGAGCCGGGCGGTGGAAGATTTCAGGAGCCGGACTCCTCTCACCTCCGCTCACATCTATGGCCATACACTACATTATTTCGGCGACCGAGGGGCTGGGGGCTTATTCTCATCTTACCTGCCTCCTATCCTGTGCGGCCGGTGGGGGAGAGTGGGATTTTATGAAGGGAGGGGGTTGGTCTCATACAGCCTTGTCCATGAGTCATCTCTATGCTGCAGACAAATGTTGCTGGGGGGCTCGTTGGTGTCCCACTAGGTATGGGGAGCCCTAGTGGTTGGATTTTAAGGGGCCATTTTCATTATTAAATATTAAAAAGAATTTTAATGAAGCATATTACAAAAAGTCTTACATTTTAATCATTAAAAAGATATCAAAATATTTTGATCTGACAGTGCCCGTTTAAGTATGTTTTACTGCATGAAGATTAAAGGGGTATTCTGGCCACAGGCAAATAAGAGTTATATAAGTTAACCTATATACTTCCTTTTCTGAAAGGAAATGCTTTTACTGATTAATTAAAGCTCCCTCTCCCCCCAAATGAAAGTTCCGCAATGCAACACTATGAACTCCCTCTTCTGATCGCGCCCTCTCCTGCCTGAGACGAGAGCTTCATGTACATAGTCAGGCGCTCGTCTTACAGTACTTGCTGCATTCAAGTTCCCCCTATAGATCGATGTCACTGCGCTTATTGTATTCCATTGGCATGGACACCAATCTGGGGGCAGGCTTGTCTGCAGACCACAATGAGCAGGGATGAACCAAACTCATATGTGACCCATGAGTCCTGGCTAGTGGATTTCCACCCAATGTAGCCCAATTAATACCAATTACGTTAAAGGGTACTCCAGTGGAAAACAACATGTTTTCAAATCAACTGGTGCCAGAAAGTTTATTTAAAAAAAAAAAAAAAAAACTTAATCCTTCCAGTACTTATCAGCTGCTGTATGCTCCAGAGGAAGTTGTGTTGATCTTTCCAGTCTGACCACAGTGCTCTCTGCTGACTCCATGGCAGGAACTGTGCGGAGCAGGAGAGGTTTGCCATGAGGACAGTTCCTGACATGGACAGAGGTGTCAGCAGAGAGCACTATGGTCAGACTGGAAAGAATTACACAGCTTCCTCTGGAGCGGCTGATAAGTACTGGAAGGATTGAGATTTTTATATAGAAGTTATTTCCAAATCTGTATAACTTTCTGGCACCAGTTGATTTGAAAAACATTTTCGCCACTGGAGTACCCCTTTAAGAAACATCTGATCCCATCCAAAACCACGACGTTACCTATTTCCAGCCCCAATAAGAACAGACGACATGTTTTCCAATAAATGGTTTATTTATGCAATTTGTCAATTGACTTCAAAAGAAAAGACCAAGGCAGCTTGCAGCTTGAAACTGTACAGTTTTTTTTTATATATTGTTCTGTTCATCACCAGCCACAAGTGTACATTTTATTAGAAGATACATTGTTCATATTGTATTCAGTTCTCAGAGAGGCTCACAGTATTTAGTTTACTGAATTCTTAGGGTACAATCCCACGTTGCATGTGGATGAAACCCCACCCAGAAGGGCATGGTTTCTTCTGCATGTGCACAGGAACTATACCCTAAAACGGTGTCTCCCAACCAGCTTGCCTCCAGCTGTTGCAAACCTACAACTCACAGCATGCCCGGACAGCCGTGGCTGTCCGGGCATGCTGGGAGTTGTAGTTTTGCAACAGCTGGAGGCACACTGGTTAGGAACCACTGCCCAAAAGTTATGCTACTTTGTATTTCAACTGCACTGAAAAGTCACAGGAGGTTCCGAGCTTTATCTAAAGAAAGCATAAAAACTAAATAAATGAAAAATTCCTTAATTCATTCAAGTCTCTAAGATATCAGTTCCTTACGAGTGATGAAGGACACTGCTGTCTGCATGCAAAGGCCGAAACCCTGTAGGTACCTAGTCCTGCCTTCAGCTGTATCCAGTCAAGGCAACGCTCTGTGAGCTAAACACATCTATAGAAGCTGTACACAGCACTCAGGTCAGACTGTTTAGCTCGTAGAGCATTGTCCAGACTGGACAGCACAGCATGGCATGTACCTCTCAGCTGATAGCAGGACTAACCATGTAGAGGGCTTCTAGACTCTCAATGTGAACAAGAGTGTTCTACCTCACTGACAGCAAACTAGTATCTAAAAATGACATGGAGCTGAAACAAAGTATACCGGAAAACTGGATATTTTTTTTATTTACATAGTGATTAAAGGGGTTTTCTGGTGAAAGAAACATATTTATATAATGTTATTAGCCATACTGCACAGATCTCTCCATATAAGCTGTGCTGTCTCCCTTGTAACTGTGATATCACCTCACATGCTGTGAATGCAGAACTCCTGTCTTTGCTCCGCCCTCCACCCCTGTCTGTTTGGGATGAAACCAGTGATGTTAAGGGAGCTTATATTACTGCTTTTTCGATTTATAATTTAGATAAGGCAGCAGTGAGCTTGTTCTGATAGAAACCTACTGTGACTGGGAAAGGCTTGCTGCTGCTTTATCTAATGAGTGATAAATCTAATGAGCAGTTTTTATATATTGTTCTGTTCATCACCAGCCACAAGTGTACATTTTATTAGAAGATACATTGTTAATATTGTATTCAGTTCTCAAAGAGGCTCACAGCATTTAGCTCCCATTTAGCTCCCTACTTTACATCACTGGTCTCATACTGAACAAACTGGAGAGGAGGGTGAAGCAGGGACAGAAGCTCTGCATTCAGATATAGTGATGGAACATCACAGCTACAAGCCAGACAGCTCAGCTTATATGGAAGGTCTTTGCACTATGGATAATAACATTGTATAATAAGTTGCTTTATTATACTTTTTGACACCAGACACAGATTGTTTCTTTGGTTGGACAACCCCTTTTAGCTTAATTAGCATAAGAGCAAAATAAACTTTAAAATTGTTATTGTTTTACCTTGTTATTTCCATGCGGACACTTATGGCATATCCACACGGTATGTCACATATGTCTGATAGATGCTCATGGTGCTACACTGTTTATGTAACTGCCATTAACCTCTATGAGAGTTACATAAACTGCATTTAATATGCACATTGTCCTTGTTTTCGAAATCCTATGGCTGAAGCAAGCAGGTGTTAAAAAGCTGGGGGCCCCCAATCTAGAAATAATAGGACCTGCATCTATCAGACTTTATATCCCATGGGTATCCAATAAATGTCCCATTACATGGAAATGCAATTCCCTGTATTAAAAAAGTGAATATGCAAAATGTATACACATTTTTAGATTCCACATTTTGTGCTGATCTTATTTCTTATTATTAAAAGAGGGAGCTCCTATTTTAGACTCAGAACACAAAATAAAACAAAATAGGATATAATTCTGCCTCCAGCACCACTAGAGGGATCTTAGGAACTTCCTGCAGGTTGCTGCTTTCATTGTTTATAAGTATACTTATATGCTCCCTCTAGTGGCGGCAGACAGAATTCTATTTTTTAAAGGGTTACTCCGGTGGAGAACATTTTTTTTTAAATCAACTGGTGCCAGAAAGTTAAACAGATAGCAGATTACTTTTATTTAAAAAAATCTTAATCCTTCCAGTACTTATCAGCTGCTGTATACTACAGAGGACGTTTTTACTTTTCTGTCTGACCATAGTGCTCTCTGCTGACACCTCTGTCCATGTCAGGAACTGTCCAGAGCAGGAGAAAATCCCCATAGCAAAACTATCCTGCTCTGGACAGTTCCTGACATGGACAGAGGTGTCAGCAGAGAGCACTGTGGTCAGAAAGAAAATAAATTCCAAAAGAAATGAACTTCCTGTGGCGCATACAGCAACTGATAAGTACTGGAAGGATTCCGATTTTTAAATAGAAGTAATTTCTGGAGCCAGTTGATTGAAAAAATATATATATCTATTTTCCACCAGAGTACCCCTTTAAACGTGCAACTAAAAAGAGAGTTTTTATCTTTGTTTCAGAACAAAAAAAAAAAAAAAAGCAGACCTATGGAGATACATTTGACAGCATTTGAAGAGAAATTTGACAGCACAGAATCCTGGACCTATTAACATAATAAATGATTAATAATATGATAATTGAATGGTGGACACTTTATTGTATATACTGTATCAGTGCCATAGTGATGTGCCTCTTAGGCTGCATTCACATCTCGTCTTTGCAATACAGTTCCCGTATACAGTTTCAGTGAAAAAAAAACGTATGGAGCCGTATTGCAAACCGTATGCCAAATGTAGCTTCCGGTTGTGTACGTTTTGCATCATTTACGGTTTAATCCGTTTTTTTCCTGTACTCAAAACCGTAGTCTAATATGGTTTTATGTCCAGGTGAAAAACCGTATACAACCCGTATACGTTTTTTTTAAAATGGTGATCAATGGGAACCGTACAGAACCGTATGCGCGTACGGTTCCATCCGGTTTGCACAATACAGTTTTGCAGTTTGCACATGCGCAGTACACGCAGAAAGTTCTTCCCACAAATAGAACAAAACTAACTTTATTTAATTAAGGACAAGCATAAAACCGTAACCGTACATGGTTGTACATGGTTCAGTCCGGTTTTGAGACATACGTTTTTTTTTTTTTTTAAACCTGATACGGGAACCGTATTGGAAAAACAAGATGTGAATGCAGCCTCAGGTAGGTTGTTGCTTTATTGCAGTGTTTCCCAACCAGTGAGCCTCCAGCTGTTGCAAAACTACAACTCCCAGCATGCCCGGACAGCCTTCGGCTGTCCGGGCATGCTGGGGGTTGTAGTTTGGCAACAGCTGGAGGCACACTGGTTGGGAAACACTACCCTCTTGACTCAAAGTACTGAACTTCTAGAAATGATATATATTTGTTCTATCTCCAGATGCCCTAATGTCTTGAAATGGGGTTTTTCAGGATTAGAAAAAAACAGATGATTTCTTCAAAAAAAAAAAAAAAAAACTGCACCACACTAGTAACCAGGTTGTGTGTGGTATTGCAGCTCCATTCAATTAAAGTGAATGGGGCCAAGTTGTAATATCACGCACAACCTGAGGGCAGGTGTGGTGCTGTTTATTTTAATGAAATTCTCTTCCTGAACAACCCCTTTTAAGAAAACCCCATCAGATTGGTTAGAGGACTATACACCAAAACCATACAAGAAAACAAAGATCTACCGTTACATACATTCATGTGCCTAGATCATGCGCTACTTAGGGACCCTGCCATAAAAATTGTGCGTCACCTCCTCAGTTTAGCTTTTCAATCATTTGTGCGGCAGCTTTCCTGAGGCCTCTGAAGGGCAGGGCTTGCTGGGATGTGTAGTTCCATGGGAGTGAGAGACAGCTATGGGTTGCTTTGTTTTTTTTTTTCTCTGTTTAGGCTACGTTCACACTACGAAATCTGGACACTGCCAACCTCAATCGTCACTAGGACTGCGTAGACATGTGGGGGAGATTTATCAAAACCCGTCCAGAGGAAAAGCTGCCCAGTTGCCCATAGCAACCAATCAGATCGCTTCTTTCATTTTTCAGAGGCCTTATTAAAAATGAAAGAAGTGATCTGATTGGTTGCTATGGGCAACTGGGCAGCTTTTCCTCTGGACAGGTTTTGATAAATCTCCACCACGTTGCCCATAGCAACCAATCAGATGGTTTCTTTCATTTTTCAAAGGCCTTGTTAAAAATGAAAGAAGCGATCTGATTGGTTGCTATGGGCAACTCAGCAACTTTTCCTCCGGACAGGTTTTGATAAATCCCCCCCCCCCGTGTTGTCAACATTGACAGCAATGCAATCTCAATTCTTTTGGCGGGTCCAGAATTTCTGCAGTGGAATTCCGCAGTGTGAACGGTGCAGCAGAATCCCATTGGAAACAATGGGAGACTGCTGCACCAGAATTTCTGAACAAATTCTGCCTCTGTAGTGTGAACGTACCCTAAGGCCATGTTCACACAACTGAAATTTGTAAGTGGGATCCGGAGGAAAAAAATCCACTTGAAAACATGTTGTGAGGCCGGAATCAGAATTTCCACACCAGAAACATCTGGTGTGGAAATTCTGATTCCGGCCTCATAACAGGTCATTTATTTTTTTTTTTTTCGGAAATGCATTTCCATATATGGAGATGGTGCATTTCAGAGTGACACTAGCGCCGGAATGTTCCGGGCGGAGATTCTGCCAAACTCCTGCCATGTGAACATAGCCTTACAGGAATTTCTGGGGCGCTCTGCATATGAATAATAGAAGAAACCCCCTATTCAGTACATAGCCCCCCCCACTAGTTCTCTTCACATACATTCTGTCTCTTACAAAGACATTCTTATGTTTCTCCCCTGTAGTTACAAAAACTGTACATTACAAACAGTATAGAAACAAATTAAAAAGGAAAACAAATAAAAAGAATAATTTGCAGCACATTCTGGCTAATTCTCTATACGCAGTTAGATTTACAGATATAAAAGAAGTTGGACGTTAGAGCCTATTTCTCCTAGTGCCGGTGGGACACGGTTATAGCTGAAGACAGGTTACTAGTTTTCATCGGCACAAAGGACTAGAGCCAGCTCCGTTCTGTACAGCTTCCCTCCGTCTGATAAGGCCATGATGCTTTTCTTGTAGGTTGAAATGCTGTTAATGTCTAGTTCCTATTTAAAGAAGAGATAATACCTTGTAATCCAATTTGGAAAGTCAGGTGACCCCCCCCCCCCCCTCTCATTTAGACAGCGATGAATGTAAAAGATTCATAAAATCTCACTTGGCACTTTATACTACTGATTTGCTTTTATAGTTCTTGTTACATCAGCCCCAATTGCTGGACTTGAATCTTTACGACTTTATGGCTCAAGAATCGCAGTTCTTCTCTTTATCCGTCTTTATGAATTAACCAGATTTTTTAAATCTAATTTAAAACCAAATTATCCCTTCCAAAAATAAAAGCCGGAGCTTTACCTTTTTATCCTTCTCGCAGAGATCTTTCAGTAAGGCATCCAATTCATTTTCATCTATATAGCCACTGCCATCCTGAATGATAAATGGATAGACGTCAGGAGAGAGACACGCTTAATGTGCTCGGCCGCCGCCTTACGGAATTGACTTCATGCAAATGAGACGAGGAATCATTTCTTACTGACTTTTTTTTCTAATGAATTTTAAAGTTTCATTGTTTTATGTAGTCTGCGACCATCAGTGAGTTGTAACTAGCACGAGGCAACAATAGAAACAAGGAAACAATGGTGACTATAACAATACATTTAGGCTATTAAACAGGTTATCCAGGAATAGAAAAACTGTGCTAATTTCTTTCAAAAACTGCTCCCCGTCTGTCTCCAGGTTGAGTGTCGTTCTGCAGCTCAGTTCCATTGAAATGAATGGAGAGAAGTTGTTATACCACATCCAACCTGAGGACAGATTTGGAGCTGTTTTTGAAAGAAATTAGCTCAGTTTTTCTATTCCTGGATAACCCTTTAAATAGGCACTGTTGTTTCAGCAACTTTTTTACTAAATCAATAGTACTGCATCGTGCACACAGCGGAATACATTACAAAGTTTCTCATATTTATTTGTTTTATTTAGGAAAAGTTTGTTAAAACTGTTATTTAAATAAACTTTTCCTAAGTCAATAGTACAAGTGAATATGAGAAACTTTGTAACGTATGTTATCAAAGAAAAATGTCCCATTCTCCTCTTATCAGTCTCCTTTCCTACCCCAACTCCATTCACTTCGAAAAACTTCTCAAATCTGTGCTAAGGGGCCAGATGAACTGAAGGATCACTGAAGGATCAAGTTGCATGCTGTCCATAGAAGCCTATGGATAGGGGAGGAGGATAGAAGAAGTTGAATGGAGAGTGGCTAGAAAAAAGCAGAACCAGGTGGAGAGACTACAGACAAACTACAGTTATGTTCTGGAACAAGTCTGAGGTGTGGGAATACTTCTAAGGCCATGTTCACATGAAGGAATTTCCGAGCAGAATCTGGTAGAAAAACTCCACTCAGAAATGTTATTGCAGCAGAGTCCCATTGCCTTTAATGGGATCCTGCTGCACCGCGAACATGGTGAAATTTCTGCGTCAGAAACATCTGCACGTCATGTCAATTATTTTGGGGGAATCCTCTCGGAAATGGATTTCCGTCTATGTAGACTTTGCATTTTGGATGTTGTCAAAGCGATGGCATGTTGTGAAGGAGCTTGCTATTTGCAGAATATCCGCCCGTGTTTTCTGGGTGGACATTCCGTAAGTATTCCGCCAAGTGAACATAGATCCAAATAGGTGATAGAGTTATAAACCTTGTAGACATCTAAAATGGCTAGAGATTAGTGTAGCCAGTGTTGCTTGCTTGGGGCTGCTGAAGGTAGTCAGAAAGCTCCCATTGACTTTAAAGGGGTACTTCAGTGGAAAACAATAAAAAAAAAATAAAAAAATCAACAGGTGCCACAAAGTTAAACAGATTTGCAAATAACTTCTATTTAAAAGTCTCAATCCTTCCAGTACTTATCAGCTGCTGTATACTGCAAAGAAAGTACTTTCCTTTTTTAATTTATTTTCTGTCTGACCACAGTGCTCTCTGCTGACACCCCTGTCCATGTCAGGAACTGTCCAGAGCAGGAGAGGTTTGCTATGGGGATTTGCTCCTGCTCTGGACAGTCCCTGACATGGACAGAGGTGTCAGCAGAGAGCACTGTGGTCAGACAGAAAATAAATTCAAGAAGAAAAAAACTTCCTGTGGCGCATACAGCAGCTGATAAGTACTGGAAGGATTGGGATTTTTTTTATAGAAGTAATTTACAAATCTGTTTAACTTTCTAGAGCCAGTTGATTTAAAATAAATAGTTTTCCATGGAAGTACCCCTTTAATGGGAACTGCGTACACAGCCTAGCACCCCATATATTTTCGTAAGCTTTTCAGACTATAAATTCATGCCCTTCTGTCGCTAAATCTATACGCTTTGTGGATACCCAGTGATTCATATGGGAATGAAGCCTTCCAAGATTTCTGTTGTAGTATTGTGTTGAACTGGTTTCATGAGAAATTGGAATCCTTAAAGGGGTTATCCAGGAAAAAATTATTTTTTTTTATATATGAACTGGCTCCAGAAAGGTAAACAGATTTGTAAATTACTTCTATTAAAAAATCTTAATCCTTTCAGTACTTATGAGCTGCTGAAGTTAAGTTGTTCTTTTCTGTCTAAGTGCTCTCTGATGACACGTGTCTCGTGAACCGCCCAGTTTAGAAGCAAATCCCCATATCAAACCTCTTCTACTCTGTGCAGTTCCCGAGACAAGCAGAGATATAAGCAGAGAGCACTGTTGCCAGACAGAAAACAACAACTCAACTTCAGCAGCTGATAATTATTGAAAGGATTAAGATTTTTTAATTGAAGTAATTTACAAATCTGTTTAACTTTCTAGAGCCAGTTGATATATATAAAAAAAAAGTTTTTTCCTGGAATACCCCTTTAACTAAACTAAAGGTAAGGGTGGACGCAACTATACACGGTGTGATAATACAGCATTTATAGAAATCTATGTGGCCAAATTGTATCTTCTTCTCCTCTATTAGATGATATCATATGGTTAAGACCAGTGATCTCTAAACCATGTACCTTCAGCTGTTTCAAAACTACAACTTCCAGCATGCCCAGACAGCCAACGGCTGTCCGGGCATGCTGGGAATTGTAGTTTTGCAACAGCTGGAGGTCCACAGTTTGGAGACCACTAATTTAATCAATAAGAATATCTCACAATGTCCTTAATATAGTCAGCCTGGTGCATTAGAAATAAGTAATTTTCGGTAACTTAGGCCCATAATGTGAATATCAAAGAAAAGATTTATTTTGAAAAATCAGAAACTTACCTTGTCATATAATTCAAAGGCTTTGTTAAATTCTTTGCCACACATCTTAACACCCTATAAGATAATAATAATTAATAATAATAATAATAATAATAATATTCTAATATAAATACGTATATATAGTTAACAGCCACAACACCAAGTACAAACTTTAAAAAGAGAGATACCAGCTCCAGTTTTAATTCATTTGGATAGAACTGACAGTGCTGGGGTAACTTGGTCAGGGTAATTGAGTTGGGGCCCAATATACTAGGGAGGCCCTACTGTCTATTGAGCTCTCTATATTTCTTTTATCCTGCTGAGGCTCTGATAGGCCGAGAGTTATGTGGTTGGGATTTCATGAAGGTCCATCTACTCCCAAGGGATTCTAAAGGGCAGTGCTGAGAAAACGTCTGATACTAGTCAGATGCCATGAGAGTCATTGTGACCAGCATGGTGGCACAGAAGTCTGGCACTAGAAGGAGACATTTATGGTAGGCATCTGGGGCACAAGGAAATCTCAGTGGCTTTTTTTTCAAGACAGTAGGGGCTAAAAAAAAAGGGCCTAAAAAATCTTCTCAATATGTTTCTTAGTGAGGAAAGAGGTTTTGTATCTTGGAGGGGTCCCCAACCTGGACCTGGCACAGTAGCCCCCCCCCCCCTGCACCTTTTTACCCTGGAGCTCTCTCTCTCCTCTCTATCTTTTCTCTCTTCCCTATCTTCCCTCTCTCCCTCTCTTCCTCTCTTTCTTCCTCTCTCTTCCTCTCTCTCTCCCTCTCTTCCTCTCTTTCTTCCTCTCTCTTCCTCTCTCCCTCTCTTCCTCTCTCTCTCTTCCTCTCTCTCTCTTCCTCTCTCTCTCTTCCGCTCTTCCTCTCTCTCTTCCTCTCTCTCTCTTCCTCTATCTCTCTTCCGCTCTTCCTCTCTCTCTTCCTTTCTCTCTCTCTTCCACTCTTCCTCTCTCTCTTCCTCTCTCTCTCTCTTCCGCTCTTCCTCTCTCTCTTCCTCTCTCTCTCTTCCTCTCTCTCTTCCTCTCTCTCTTCCTCTCTCTCTCTCTTCCTCTCTCTCTCTCTCTCTCTCACTTCCTCTCTCCCTCTCTTCCCCTCTCCCTCTCTCTTCCTCTCTCTCTTTTCCTCTCTCTCTTCCTCTCTCTCTTCCTCTCTCTCTCTCTCTTCCTCTCTCTCTCTCTCTTCCTCTCTCTCTCTTCCTCTCTTCCTCTCTCACTTCCTCTCTCTCTTCCTCTCTTCCTCTCTCACTTCCTCTCTTCCACTCTCTCTCTTCCTCTCTCTCTCTTCCTCTCTCTCTTCCTCTCTCTCTCTCTCTTCCTCTCTCTCTCTTCCTCTCTCTCTCTCTTCCTATCTTCCGCTCTCTCTTCCTCTCTCTCTTCCTCTCTTCCTCTCTCTCTTCCTCTCTCTCACTTCCTCTCTTCCACTCTCTCTCTTCCTCTCTCTCTCTTCCTCTCTCTCTTCCTCTCTCTCTCTCTCTTCCTCTCTCTCTCTTCCTCTCTCTCTCTCTTCCTATCTTCCGCTCTCTCTTCCTCTCTCTCTTCCTCTCTTCCTCTCTCTCTTCCTCTCTCTCTCTTCCTCTCTTCCTCTCTCTCTTCCTCTCTCTCTCTCTTCCTCTCTCTCTCTTCCTCTCTCTCTCTCTTCCTATCTTCCGCTCTCTCTTCCTCTCTCTCTTCCTCTCTCTCTCTTCCTCTCTCTCTCTTCCTCTCTCTCTCTTCCTCTCTCGCTCTTCCTCTCTCTCTCTCTTCCTCTCTCGCTCTTCCTCTATCTCTCTCTTCCCCTCTCTCTTCCTCTCTCTCTCTTCCTCTCTCTCTCTCTCTCTTCCTCTCTTCCCCTCTCTCTTCCTCTCTCACTTCCTCTCTTCCTCTCTCTTCTCTCTCTTTTTTGAGAATGTAAAGGAATTTAACTCATACCTGAAATTTTAGAAGAAAGTTTTCTTGGACTGGCAGCAATCTTAGGAGAGAACAAAAAAATAAGGTTGTAATATAAAACACTAAAGCAATGCATGGGCTGATACAGAACCTTTATAAACAACAAATACAAAAAAGAAAGAAAACCATCTCTCACCATCTTCCTGGTATACAGCTACATGAATGATCAGAAGCAATGACCTGAGGCAAATGTGTACACTGGCAACATGTAGTTCAGCATCCAGGTAAAATCATCTTCTTTAAAGGGGTACTCCACTGGAAAACATTTTCTTTTAAATCAACTGGTGCCAGAAAGTTAAACAGAAAGTTACTTTTATAAAACAAATCCCAATCCTTCCAGTAGTTATCAGTGGATGTATACTACAAAGGAAGTTCTTTTCTTTTTGAATTTCCTTTCTGTCTGAGCACAGTGCTCTCTGCTGACACCTCTGTCCATATCAGTAACTGTCCAGAGCAGGAGAAGTTTGCTATGGGGATTTTCTCCTGCTCTGGACAGTTCCTAAAATGGACAGAGGTGTCAGCAGAGAGCACTGTGGTCAGACAGAAAGGATATTCAAAAAGAAAAGAACTTTCTCTGTAGTATACATCAGCTGAAAAGTACTGGAAGGATTGGGATTTTTTTTATAGAAGTCATTTACAAATCTGTTTAACTTTCTGGCACCAGTTAATAAAAAAATAAAAAATTATTTTCCAGTGGATTATACCCCTTTAAGAGCAAACTTGAAAAATTGTTCACACTACATGTACAACAGTGCGACAGGCCTAATGCATTTCGGTCCAAAGACCTTAATCATAGACTCATTTTAAGGGTATATGATTAAGGTCTGTGAACCGAAACATGCCAGGCCTGTCACACTGTTTTATATGTCGTGTGAACAATGTTTTCAAGCTTGCTATTAAAGAAGATAGTTTTACCTGGATACTGTCCGCTGAACTCCGTGTTGCCATTAACATAAAAACGTCAAGTTTTATATATACTGATAGAATTGGGTAGAGGAGACTCCATTTTTGTGTTCAAAGACTCCATTTTGTATGAAGACTTGATTATTCTCGGTCTAAGTGACTGCATTCTATCTTTCTTGTTTTTTTCTACATAACAAACTTTAAACTTTTGAACTAAGAGACGATGGGTACCTTATCTTCAAGAATGCAGACACTTATCTTTTTTTCTACCCCAGATGCGTCCTTGAAACAATGGTTCATTATATTTGAGCTTAAGCAATGTATATTTTGTATTTAACTTTCTTCTTACTATGTGAAAGATTTATGGTTTTCCTGTGTTTGTACAATGTAAAGCTTACTGAGCACGCCTTATTGAAAATGGGCTATATAAGAAAATACACTGCAAGAGGGCAGGCCAGTTCTGCCTTCAGCTTACAGAGACAACACTTGTGTTTGTGTCGTGATTTTGAATGGCAGGTAGTGTTGGAAGGAACGTTGGGTGACTGCAGCCCCATACAGGCTTTCCACACACAAATTGGGCATCCGCTGACAGAAGACGTCTCGGCTTTTGGGGTCGAACTTAACATATACGTTCTTGAAAAAAAATATCTGAAGATTGGGAAAGCAATAGCGAAACGTTGGGTTTGGCATGTGGCTAAGTTTGCTATCCCCCCCACTAGTGTTTATGTGTACCGTACACTGTTGCTATATGTTTTTACTATTCCTGATAGCATTCACCTTGGGTGATTTATTATTGTATTTGATGTTATGGGTGTTACTAGATGACACAAGTAGGGATCATAATTGGATTTCCTGTATTTATATAGAATGTTATTTCTTAGCCACTGCCTCTAGTTCTTGTTCACCCGGACATTTCCTTTGCATTTATGTATCTATTTTAATTGCTTTTATGATGTTATGTTGATTCTGTAATTTTTTGTACCAATAAAATATTCTTGACCTACAAACACTTGTGTTTTTCTGCCAATTCCGGGGAAAATAAGTAAAACTGCCTTCAAGAAGAATCTGGTGCAACTTGGATCAACAAGCTGGCAGAGAAGACAAGCCCCACATTTTCAGTGCACCTTGCTTGATAAGGAGGTGTGGCTTATCAGAAAGTGGGTGTGGCTTTAAAGGAAGTAATGTGACTTAAATGCGCCAGAAATGCAACAAAAACATGGTGTAAACTTAGACTAAAGAGTCTAAAAATGTGCAAGGTTTTCATACAGCCCTATAAATCTGGTGCATTCTTAGACTGTCTAGTCTAAGTTTACACTGTCTAAGATTTTTATTTATCTGCCCCATTGTGTTATGTCTATTGCAGTGAATCAATGGTGATTTATGAATCCACCATGTGTCATGCCCCACCCCTGAGGTCCTGAATTAGGCAACACACAAACACACAACGTTCCTCTGACTATTATGATATAATGTTTCATGAAGAACAAAATAAAGCAAAATAATTAATAAATAAGTAATATAAGTATAAAAAAACATGCATCCAGTATCCGCTCTGCACTGTTACTAATGGATCAAATCGCTTATAACTGGAACAATTCCGGCAATAACAGTATATTAGGGAGTTGCTCATAATGTTCTTCCCTAATGTAATATTTCTAGTGGTTCATATCTAGACTCCATAAGCTCTGTTGTACTGTAAGTGCTGTAACTTCTTTTCTTCTATGGAAAATAGAAATTACAGCTCTATGGAACAGTATATGACAATAATAAATGTATTATTCCATCAATTAGGCCTAAAAATGTAATAAGAGCCATTAAAGTGCATCTCCATCCAAGTAAGCTGATGAATGTTCCTCTGTGCTCCACAGCTGCTCTCCCTACTGTAACAGAGATGAAAACATGTAGATGTTATGAGGCTTCTGGTCACCCGGTCACCCACCTGCCGACACAGCCCCCTCCTCTGTAATTGTAATAGGAATTCTCTTGACATCGGGAAAAACATAGAAACATAGAATGTGTTGGCAGATAAGAGCCATTTGACCCATCTAGTCTTCCTAATATTCTGGATACTTATGAATAGTCCTTGTCCCTACCTTACATGAAGGATAGTCTTCTACCTATTTATATCTTATATGAAGGATAGCCTAATGTCTATTTCTATCTTATATGAAGGATAGACTTATGCCTATCCCTATCTTATATGAAGGATAGCCTTATGCCTATCCCTATCTTATATGAAGGATAGCCTTATACCTATCCCTATCTTATATGAAGGCTAGCCTTATACCTATCTCTATCTTATATGAAGGATAGCCTTATACCTATCTCTATCTTATATGAAGGATAGCCTTATACCTATCCCTATCTTATATGAATGATGGCCTTATACCTATCTCTATCTTATATGAAGGATATCCTTATACCTATCTCTATCTTATATGAAGGATAGCCTTATACCTATCCCTATCTTATATGAAGGATAGCCTTATGCCTATCTCTATCTTATATGAATGATGGCCTTATACCTATCTCTATCTTATATGAAGGATATCCTTATACCTATCTCTATCTTATATGAAGGATATCCTTATACCTATTTCTATCTATATATATATAAAACTCAATGTGTGTATGTATGTATGTATGTATGTATGTGTGTATGTTTCAGCATCACGTCCAAACGGCTAAAGATATTAACATGAAACTTGGACACATGTTACTTATATGTCAACAACAAACATAGGATAGGTGATTTAACCCTTACTCACCTCCATTTGCCAGGGGCAGGGTTTATGTTTAAAGTCCCATACAAGTCAATGGAAATATATGTTACTGCATAACTTCCAAAAGGCTGGAGATATTTCCATAATACTTGGTCACATGTTACTTATATGTCCACTTAAAATGTAGGACAGTTAATTTAACCCTTAACTATCCCCATTTGTGAGGGTCAGGGTTTTTGTTTAAAGTCCCATGCAAATCAATGGGAAATATATGTTCCCACATAACTTCCGTACCGCTGGAGATATTTCAATACCTGGTACACATATTACAGGTCGGGATAGGAGGTCGAGATATGAGGACGGGATAGGAGGTCGGGATAGGAGGACGGGATAGGAGGTCGGGATAGGAGGTCGGGATAGGAGGTCGAGATAGGAGAAAGGGATATGAGGAAGGGATAGGAGGTTCGAGATAGGAGGACGAGATAGGAGGACAGGATAAGAGGTTGGGATAGGAGGTCGAGATAGGAGCTCAGGATAGGAGGACGAGATAGGAGGACAGGATAAGAGGTTGGGATAGGAGGTTGAGATAGGAGTTTAGGATAGGAGGTCGAGATAGGAGGACAGGATAGGAGGTCAAAATAGGAGGTCGGGATAGGAGGTCGGGATAAGAGCTCAGGATAGGAGGTTGAGATAGGAGGTCGGGATAGGAGATCAGGATAGGAGGTCAAAATAGGAGGACAGGATAGGAGGTCGGGATTGGAGGTCGAGATACGAGGTCGAGATAAGAGGATGGGATATGAGGACAGGATAGGAGGATGGGCTAGGAGGACGGGATAGGAGGTCGGGATAGGAGGACGGGATAGGAGGATGGGACAGGAGGACGGGATAGGAGGACGGGATAGGAGGACGGGATAGGAGGTCGGGATAGGAGGACGGGATAGGAGGATGGGATAGGAGGACGGGATAGGAGGTCGGGATAGGAGGTCGGGATAGGAGGATAGGATAGGAGGAAGGGATAGGAGGTCGGGATAGGAGGACGGGATAGGAGGTCGGGATTGGAGGTCGGGATAGGAGGTCGGGATAGGAGGACGAGATAGGAGGACGAGATAGGAGGACGAGATACGAGGACGGGATAAGAGGTCAGGATAGGAGGTCAGGATAGGAGGTCGAGATAGGAGAACAGGATAGGAAGACAGGATAGGAGGTCAAAATAGGAGGTCGGGATAGGAGGTCGAGATAAAAGGTTGGGATAGGAGCTCAGGATAGGAGGTCGGGATAGGAGATCAGGATAGGAGGTCAAAATAGGAGGACGGGATAGGAGGTCGGGATTGGAGGTCGAGATAAGAGGATGGGATATGAGGACAGGATAGGAGGTCGAGATAGGAGGACGGGATAGGAGGTTGGGATAGGAGGTCTGGATAGGAGGTCGGTATATAGGGTTGGGATATGACAACAATATATGAGGACTGGATATGAAGTCAAAAGCTTCCTCTGTTGATTCCCCTCCACAACAAGGATTAGGAAGGAAAAACCGGACAACACCGGGTACTCAGCTAGTATTATATGAAGGATAGCCTTATACTTATCTCTATCTTATATGAAGGATAGCCTTATACCTATCCCTATCTTATATGAAGGATAGCTTTATACCTATCTCTATCTTATATGAAGGATAGCCTTATACCTATTTCTATATTATATGAAGGATAGCCTTATGCCTATCTCTATCTTATATGAAGGATAGCCTTATGCCTATCTCTATCTTATATGAAGGATAGCCTTATACCTATTTCTATATTATATGAAGGATAGCCTAATGTATATCTCTGTCTTATATGAAGGATAGCCTTATGCCTATTTCTATATTATATGAAGGATAGCCTTATACCTATCTCTATCTAATATGAAGATGGAGATGCACTTTGCAGTACTTAGCAGATGCATTAGTTAGTGCACTTAACCATTCGTGCTCCACATAATAAATGTTGCACGGCAACTGGAACCACACACTTGTGCAGCAGGTTTCTCATTGCACAAAAATCTGTGCTAAGGATGAATTTTTCCCTATGCCCTTCAATGGGCTTACTGTATATCCAGAGGCTCCATGTATATGCTGTATATCCAGAAAATTTAAGTGTGGACATTCCTCTGACAGCGGAGTGCAGGCAGAACATGCTGGCACTAGGACAGCTCGGAAATGCCGAGCTCATAGACAGCAATGCATTTCCGTGCAGAGTCCACAGAAAGAATAGACATGTCTATACTTTCTGCAGACGCCAGAATTTGAATTTCTGTGCCAGATGGAAACAGTGCAGCAGAATCCCATTGAAATCAATGGGACTCTGCTGCTGAGGAATCTTTGTGCGGAATTCCATCTTGTGAACATAACCTTAGGGTAATTACTGCATATGGCAGAGACACGTTGTGGGCTTGAAAGCTATTAATGGGGTACTCCACCCCTAGACATCTTATCCCCTATCCAGCGGTGGGACCCCTGCGTTCTTGGCTGCAGCACCCCAGACATCCAGTGCACGGAGCAAACTTTGTTCCGTACCGGGTGACTGGCGATGCAGGGTGGAGGCTTGTGATGTCCTGTTCACGCCCTGATTGTGACGTCCCCTCCCATAGGCTTGCATTGAGGGGGCGCGCCCGTGAAGTCACAAGCCTCCGGCGCTGAACCCATCAAACGCCGGGTGCAGCACGGGGATCATGGGGGTCCCCAGCCACCCCATGATGATCAGACATGTTATCTCTTATCCTTTGGCATAAATCTGTAGGTGCCTCAAGCAGTACAATCTGACAATGTGGCCCCTGGGACAGAGGAAATGAGAACCCCTAAATGATAATTTTAGACATTTCGAGGAGAAAAAATAGAGGGACAGCACCATATACATCTATAAGAAGAGATGCGATTTATTATTTATGGGGAATACAGGTATTTATTAAAACAGACAATCAGGGGAGTGGACCTGTCCTCTGTATAGGCCAAGATGTGGTATTTTCCCCTGTTACATCTCTCCAGATGAGATGTGTATGAATTGTAGTTACTGCACCAGGTTTCCTTTAAAGAATTTGAAAACATGGCTGGGGATTATATGCCAAAGCCAGAATCTCTGCAAGAAGGAAGAGTTACCTATTTTACCCTTCGTGGAGTAAATTTGATTCTGGCTTGGCATTTGAAAGGAAAGTTGCCTCCAGGGGGCGCCACTATATTTACATCATCTTGTCCTTATAGCCTCAGTGGTCCGGACAAATCATATGTGTCTGTATATTCGACTCTCAGACTTGTACATCATTGGTAAATTAGTTTGTGGATTATAACATGAAATGTTTGCTCCTGTTAATAGGTTTAGTTTACGCTTCAATGTAAGCTGCTCATTCAGTGCAACAGGGAAAAACATTATAAATTGAAGTTTATGACAGAATGCCTAAGAAGAAATGCTGGTTTTGTTAAAGTGTACCTGTGGTCAAGAAAAACTTTTTATATTATGTAGATAATAGGTGATCCCTCAACATACGATGGTAATTCGTTCCAAATGAATCATTGTTTGTTGAAACCATCGTATGTTGAGGCATCTGTGCAATGTTAAATATAGGAAGGTATGCTCACCTGTCCCCGCCGCTCTGGACCGTCACCGATGCCCTGGATTTCGCCGTCCATCACTGCCACCGTGTCCCCGGGGTGTCCCCGCCGCTCCAGACCGTCTCTGCTGCCTGGGATTGTCGCTCTTCATCGCCCTCATCACGTCGCTATGCACGCCGCTCCTATTGGATGAAGGGACGGCGTGCGCAGCGACGCGATGACGACGATGGAGAGCGACGGCGATTGAGGGGATCCCAAAGAGGACGGTCCAGAGCGCCGGGGACATGTAAGTGATCGTCACCAGACCACATGCGGCACCTTAAACAGCTATCTGGTGGCAGCTGAAGCAGTCTGCGCTGTCGGATAGCCGTTTATGCGATGGCCCCGACATACAAAAGCATCGTATGTTGATGCTACCTTCAACATGCGATGGCCTCTGAAAGGCCATCGTATGTTGAAATTATCGTATGTCGGGGCCATCGTAGGTCGGGGGGGGGGGGGGGGGGGGGCACTGTATATCTGTAATATACATAGGTTAAAAGTTGTGTATATTTTTGGGTGAAAAATGCTGTCCTTGCAGCTATTGCCTGTGTGTCTCTATGATGAGTCCAAAAACAGGAAGTGATGGCGGGACAAGCAGGGATATGTGCAGACTCCTGGCTTTTCAATCATCCTGATGTATAAGCCTGTTATAGAGCCTCAGTGCACACTGTCCTGCTTTTTCTTAGTGCACAGATCCCTGCTTGTCCTGAGTGCACAGATCCCTGCTTGTCCACCCTCACTTCCTGTATTTGGACTCATCATACAGAGACACAGGCAATAGCTGTAGGGACAAAAACATACAAATTATTTAACCAATGTACATTACAAATATACATATAATGGTATTATCTACATCATATAAAAAGTTTTTGTTGATGACAGTTACACTTTAATAATATTGGACATGTAATCGCAAAATAAGCCTCAGATTTTTAGATCATAACCTCAGCTAATGTGCAGTTCTTAGCGGAGCTTTACCCTGCGGCCAGTTCTTAACCCCCTTACTATAACCTGTCACCCAAAGGGCCACCGAAATTTGTTATGTCATCTGTGTTGTCTGTTACTGACCACAAGTCTGTAATGTCTGTAGGTATTCACAATGTATCCTGCTTATTCTATAAATGTTGATATTTAGGAAATATTTCTATCTCTTACTTGCAGGCATAGGCCTCGTTCACATTCGCATTTAGGTGGTTCATCAGGTTTTCTGGTATTTTTTGATGGCATTAAATAGCACAGTCTGCAGCACTATTCTAACCACACAAAAGCAGATAGGGTCCACTTTCTGTTATCTGAGACCTATTTATATAAACACACTGTATCGTCTGCTGATATCGATGGCACAGGAGGCAACATTGTTGCACTTCAAGGTAGGTTTGTTGCAGAAAGGTAGGTTTGTTGCAGAAAGGTAGGTTTGTTGCAGAAAGGTAGGTTTGTTGCTGGTGCTGTCTTCTGAGTGGGGGTAGAGAACTGGGATCCTGTGGACCCGATAAAATACTTGTGGGTGTGGGCAGTATTTAGACTGTTGCGAGTGAGAGCTGGCAGTCATCCAATATACTGCAGGCCCAACTAATGAAAAAACGACAGCTCGTACTTGGGGTCCAGCCGACCAATTAGTCTTTCCCAAAACAACAATCCACACTTATAAAAGGGGGGGGGGGGGGGGGGGGGAGTGTCTTAAAACATACCTTTTATTTAAATTATTAAAAAGCTAACCACTTCAAAATGTGAACACAATCACCAATAAATAGTTTGCCAGCCACCGCTGGTCTTACCGGAAATTATAATTATAATTGCTGATATGATCTTATATTAGAATTAACACAAAACAGATTTTCAGCCCCGACGCTTTTCTACCACCGTTCATGGCGTCCTCAGGGGGATATTTGGTTGTAACCACATTAGGTCACGATAAACTATCAGTAATACTGTTTTAGTAATAGCATTTAGGTCACAATAAACGACCAGCCATACTGTTTCATTATGAGTAGCAATAGGTATACAGATGGGATATTTCTTATATATTGTTTTTATTCCCCAAACAGTTCATATACCACATATCAGACACCGATTGATACAATGTAAAAAAAAAGTGCCTCAGAATGGGCCTTTCCTGAAATACAAGAAGAGGAAAAACATCCCCATTCAGAGGGTTCCATATATATATATATATATATATATATATATATATATATTTATATAAATATGGTAGACCATGAGGGACAATATGACATTAGGGCCCCACTAATCCCACACCCTCCTGCAAACCGCCTGCAGTATCTTAAAGGGGTATTCTGGTGGAAAACAGTTCTTTTCAAATCAACTGGTGCTAGAAAGTTATACAGATTTGTAAATTATTTCTCTTTTCAGTCTGACCACAGTGCTCTTTACTGTCACCTCTGTCCATGTCAGGAACTGTCCGGAGTAGGAGCAAGTACCTATAGTAAACCTCTCCTGCTCTGGACACTTCCTGACATGGATAAAGGTGGCAGCAGAGAGCACTGTGGTCAGACTGAAAAAAACGTTACAACTTCCTCTGTAGTATACAGCAGCTGATAAGCACTGGAAGGATTAAGATTTTTTAATAGAAGTCATTTACAAATCTGTTCAACTTTCTAGCAACAGTTGGTTTAAAAACATTTTCCCCCCATCGTAGTACCCCTTTAAGTCCTGGTGGCCTTCCCTTCTGTGGACTCAGAAGTGACCCCTGTGTGCAGCAGCAGCCTGGGCTACAGTGGTGCTCCCTCCCAGTGGTCTGGCGGATGACAGAGCGCTGGAAAGAACTGATGATCACGACTGGACACACAGGTTACGGGAATGAACAGTAAGGCTAGGTTCACACTACGGAACCTGTGAATAATGCTGGCAATGGGATCCTGCTGCAGAGTGCACAACACAGTGAAATTCTGACGCCAAAAGAAAGATCTTGCCCTTTTTTTCGGCAGAATCTGCATGGTCCGTGCGTCTACTGATTCAGGCCACACTCCTGAGGTGTATTGATCCGGGCAGAAATTCCATAGTGTGAAACTAGCCTAGTAGTCAGAAATTCAGCAGAAGCAGAACTAAATGGGGTATTAAACTAAAAAAAACGTTGTTTTTTTAAAGAATATATATATATATATATATATATATATATATATATATATATATCTCAACTGGTTCTAGAAAGTTAAACAGATTTGTAAATTACTCTTATAAAAAAGAATTTCCAATAATTATCAGCTGCTGAAGTTGAGTTGTTGCTTCTGTCTGGCAACAGTGCTCTGCTGCTGCCATCTCTGCTTGTCTCGGGAACTGCACAGAGTAGAAAAGGTTTGCTATGGGGATTTGCTTCTACTCTGGACAGTTCCCGAGACAGGTGTCATCAGAGAGCACTTAGACAGAAAAGAACAACTCAACTTCAGCAGCTCATAAGTACTGAAAGGATTAAGATTTTTTTAATAGAAGTAATTTACAAATCTGTTTAACTTTCTGGAGCCAGTTGAGATATATATATATATATATATATATATATATGTATATAGTTATTTTTCCTGGATAACCCCTTTAAGAAAACTGTTCCAAGCAAGGGTCTAGTTGAGGGAAGTGTTTCCCAACCAGGGCGCCTCCAGCTGTTGCAAAACTACAACTCCCAGCATGCCCGGACAGCCTTTGGCTGTCCGGGCATACTGGGAGTTGTAGTTTTGCAACAGCTGGAGGCACCCTGCTTTATTCATTGCATGCATTGTAAGCTAACATGTTGCATGCTGCACATTTCATCCTCTACCATCCAGTAATGTAAGGACAGTGATATATATGTAAGCTTACCTCGCCATCTCTGTGAGCCCCAGCTTCCCGTCATTGTTTGAATCAAACATTCTAAGCTGCACATAAAAAAGAAAAAAAAACTCGAATGAATCATTTTGTTTTAAAGCAGATGACCGATAATATTAACAATTTCTGAATTCAAAAAGTTAAAGACATTGAATCGGTCCAATAATATTTAGGAAAACCAAACCATAATACATATACAGAATACATATCATAGGCTGCAATCTTATTGATATCAGCTAAACCAAATGTGTTACACATTAATATGTGGAATTAGTATATGTTCCCATGTACTATATATGCTGCAGATTTTCTGCTGGTAATACAGTTATAAAATATGTAGCATATATATTACATGAGAATGCACTTTTATTTTCAAATCCAAATTCTCATTAAAATCTGCATGCAAAACATGCACAATACGTTGTTTATTATGGCGTTTTTGCTCCCGTAGACGTCTATAAGAGAAAAAAAAACAACAAGATTTTGTTATAAAAAACGCCATAGTCTTAAAGGGGTACTCCGATGGAAAACAATATTATTATTCTTTAAATCAACTGGTGCCAGAAAGTTATACAGATTGGTAAATAACTTCTATTAAAAAATCTTAATCCTTCCAGTACTTATCAGCTGCTGTATGTTCCAGAGGAAGTTGTATAGTTATTTTCTGTCTGACCACAGTGCTCTCTGCTGCCATCTCTGTCCGTTTCAGGAACTGTCCAGAGCAAAAGAGGTTTTCTATGGGGATTTGCTCCTAATCTGGACAGTTCCTGACACGGACAGAGATGGCAGCAGAGAGCACTGTGGTCAGAATGGAAAGAACTACACAACTTCCTCTGGAGCATACAGCAGCTGATAAGTACTGGAATGGTTAAAATTTTTTTTATAGAAGTAATTAACAAATCTGTTTCAGATTTAGCAAAACTGCCACTAAGCCCAAAACTGCAGAAAAACACCAAAGATGTGTAAAAAAAAAAAAAAATAATTATAAAAAAAAAAAAGTGAAGTAGGTTTGACGTTTCATTAAAAAACCCTATTGACTTTTAGCTAACAACTGGCGGTTTGTATGCATTTTTTGGGGCATTTTTGCTAACAAACCTTATAGAGCCCTATTTGCCTTAGTTGCCCTGTCCCTTATAATAATTGCTGTACTTTCCGGATTCTGTCACTCCAGGTAATGGATCTATGACTCTGCTTATCATTAGCTGATTTTATTTACACCAGGGCCAGCCAAATAACACTTCCTAAGTGGCCTATACAGGGATGCCACTGCCAGCATATGTATATTGTACAGTGCCATACAATATCTGCTACCACTATACAGTGCTGAAATAATGTCAGCGCACGCTAAACAGATAACAGTTCCATGAATAATCTAAAATCGGGGCCATACAATTAAAGGGGTATTCCAGGAAATAACTTTTTTTTTTATATATATATATATCAACTGGCTCCAGAAAGTTAAACAGATTTGTAAATTACTTCTATTAAAAAATCTTAATCCTTCCAATAATTATAAGCTACTGAAGTTGAGTTGTTCCTTTCTGTCTGGCAACAGTGCTCTTTGCTGACATCTCTGCTTGTCTCGGGAACTGCACAGAGTAGAAGAGGTTTGCTATGGGGATTTGCTTCTACTTCGGACAGTTTCCGAGACACGTGTCATCAGAGAGCACTTAGACAGAAAAGAACAACTCAACTTCAACAGCTCATAAGTACTGAACAGATTAAGATTCTGTTTAACTTTCTGGAGGCAGTTGATATATATATATATATATATATATATATATATATATATATATATATATATGTTTTTTTTCCTGGATAACCCCTTTAATATTACATTTCTATATTCATTGGTGTTTTCACTAACTTTCAAAAAATAGTGCAAGTGAATATAACCAACTTAGTGATGTATCTTATCAGAGAAAAATGTTCCTTTCTGCATGTATCAAGCTACTTCCCCCCTCCCCCAAACAAAAAAAAACAACAACTTATCATTCAAATTCTGCCTAAGGAATCTGACTCCCTGAGCAATCAGGTTACATGCTGTCCATAAAAGTATATAGAGGGGAGTGGGGAAGAGGGGGAGTGACTGGAAAAGGCCAGCTACAGGCAGAGACACTGCAAAGAGACTACAGAAGTTTATAGTATTAGACCTCACCCCAGGGCTGGATTAAAGGGGTACTCCACCCACAGACATCTTATTCCCTATCCATAGGATAGGGGATAAGATATCTGATCACGGGAGTCTTGCCGCTGGGACCCCCCGCAATCTCCGTGCAGCACACAGCATTCTAAACAATATGTTTAGAACGCTGGGTTTGGGGACCTGAGACGTGACGCCATGCCTCCTCATGACGTGATGACACACCCTCTCCATTTATGTCTATGGGAGGGGGCTTGACAGCCGTCTTGTCCCCCATAGACATGAATAGAGGGGGCTTGGTGTCACATCACGTCTCTGGCCGCAGGAACCCAAGGTTCTAAACTTTTCTAAACTAAGGTTTTTACCTTTTTTAGAATGCCGAGTGCTGCATTGAGATCCCAGCGATTGAACCCTCACAATCAGACTTCTTATCCCCTATCCTTTGAATAGGGGATAAGATGTCTGTGGGCAAAGTACCCCTTTAACAGCCTAGACTGCTTAGCACTGCTCTATAATGTCCTCCATGCTGCTGCTGCTGCTTTGAGGGTGTACTATAGAGATATAAGGGAGCAAGATCCCCTCCTCTCTGTATGTGCTGTGTATGTGAAACATCATAGAGTCTATCCTCCTTCCACTCTCCCATGGACAATTGAATGTTAGAGATAAAGCCATTAGAGATGAAAACTGGTGACAAATGCCATATACAGGTTATATGATGGCCAGAAATAGTGCTGCACACACAAGGCAGCTTATCCTAAAATGTCACCTAAAATGACAGGTACACTTTAACAATTCTGGTGGACTTAAGGTATCTCCATATCAGCTGCCGCATAGACTGTACACCATTAGGACTGGCAAAGATTGTGGAAAATATCTCTTCATTGTAGAAAGGAAACTTCCAGAAGAAGAACAAAGTCGTAATATTCTGCTGAACGTGTTCTCTGTATGTTCCTCCTGTTAATATTCTCTGACACCTGAGCACATTCAGCTCATCATCAGATCACCATTTCAATGTGAATAGAGGCATTGTGGAGAAGGCGACGCTGCGCTTGGCTAGATTCCCGACAAGCGTTGTATTTGAAGACCGTCGCTTTTGAACGCACATCACTTGCCACCAGAGGGGATGAACCACTTCTGAATGGTAGTTAAAATAAAAACTTCATAATATCAATAAATGAAAGAGACGGGAGCCACCTCGCAGAACAGCCCCATTGTGTTCTGCAGCCACAGGCTGCTCATGTTTATGCAAGGAGCCCGTCTGGCTGCTAAGTAGCTGATAAAGCGTCTTATTATTACAACAGCTGGAGAGGGATTGGGGGGGGTCGCACAGGAGGATGATGGTCTTACCGCACCAGACTCAACACCTTTGTATTGGAATTGGATTTCCCTTCACATGTAAATAAGTCAGAACATTGCAAATGAAATCTATTGCAATAAGAAAGTATCAAGAGTCTAGGCTTCCTACAGATCCGAAAAGAGAATGGTTCTACCATGTAAATGGCTTCTGTACTGGATGCACACAGGCCAATTCTGGGGTGAACCTCTCTCCATGCACGTTTCAGAGTAGAATATTTAAAGGGGTATTCCAGGCCAAAACTTTTTATATATATCAACTGGCTCTGGAAAGTTAAACAGATTTGTAAATTACTTCTATTAAAAAATCTTAATCCTTCCAATAGTTATTAGCTTCTGAAGTTGAGTTGCTGTTTTCTGTCTAACTGCTTTCTGATGACTCACGTCCCGGGAGCTGTCCAGCTCCTATGGGGATATTCTCCCATCATGCACAGCTCCCGGGACAGAAAACTTCAGAAGCTAATAACTGTTACGCCGAGTGCTTCGGGTCCCCGCTCCTCCCCGGAGCGCTCACAGCGTTCTCCTGTTCGCAGCGCCCCGGTCAGACCTGCGTGATGCGCATCCCGACCCGCTTACCAGACTCGTTCCCCGTCTGTGCTGTCCCGGCGCGCGCGGCCCCGCTCCCTAGGGCGCGCGCGCGCCGGGTCTTTGCGATTTAAAGGGCCGATGCGCCACTAATTGGCGCATGGGTTTTAATTAGTACCTTCACCTGTGCACTTCCCTATTAATACCTCACTTCCCCTGCACTTCCTTGCCGGATCTTGTTGCCATTGTGCCAGTGAAAGCGTTTCCTTGTGTGTTCCTAGCCTGTGTTCCAGACCTCCTGCCGTTGCCCCTGACTACGATCCTTGCTGCCTGCCCTGACCTTCTGCTACGTCCGACCTTGCTCTTGTCTACTCCCTTGTACCGCGCTTATCTCAGCAGTCAGAGAGGTTGAGACGTTGACGGTGGATACGACCTGGTTGCTACCGCCGCTGCAAGACCATCCCGCTTTGCGGCAGGCTCTGGTGAAAACCAGTAGCAACTTAGAACCGGTCCACCGACACGGTCCATGCCAATCCTCTCTGGCACAGAGGATCCACCTCCAGCCTGTCGAATCGTGACAATAACTATTGGAAGGAATAAGATTTTTAAATAGAAGTAATTTACAAATCTGTTTAACTTTCCGGAGACAGTTGATATATAAAAAAAAGTTTTTGCCTGGAATACCCCTTTAAGCTTACATAAGAGGACATCTCTCCCTCTACACCTAATAACAACGTAGCTAATGGCACAATCATAATCTATAAGGGATGTTAGGATTTAGCCTGGTATAATATATCAGAATGATAAAGGTGAACAGGTGAAATGAATGTGTCAGCTTGAATTTTTTATTCTATTATACTGTGTGTGTCCAGCATCTGCTCCATCATATCATTTACATGTGCACTGTCGTTTACACACATTTTTAATGTACATATTTTTGGGTAAGAAAAATGCTCCCTGCAGCTATTGTTCATGTGTCTGTGCAGAGACAAAATACAGGAAGTGTGGGCAGAACATGTAGGACTCTGTGCAGGCTCCTGGCTTGTCAATCATCCTGCTGTGTAAGCCGGGGTGTATCACAGAGCCTCAGTGCACAGAGCCCTGCTTGTCCTCAGTGTACAGAGCCCTGCTTGTCCTCAGTGTACAGATCCCTGCTTGTCCTCAGTGTACAGATCCCTGCTTGTCCTCAGTGTACAGATCCCTGCTTGTCCTCAGTGTACAGAGCCCTGCTTGTCCTCAGTGTACAGATCCCTGCTTGTCCTCAGTGTACAGATCCCTGCTTGTCCTCAGTGTACAGATCCCTGCTTGTCCTCAGTGTACAGAGCCCTGCTTGTCCTCAGTGTACAGAGCCCTGCTTGTCCTCAGTGTACAGAGCCCTGCTTGTCCTCAGTGTACAGATCCCTGCTTGTCCTCAGTGTACAGAGCCCTGCTTGTCCTCAGGGTACAGAGCCCTGCTTGTCCTCAGTGTACAGAGCCCTGCTTGTTCTCAGTGTACAGAGCCCTGCTTGTCCTCAGTGTACAGAGCCCTGCTTGTCCTCAGTGTACAGAGCCATGCTTGTCCTCAGTGTACAGATCCCTGCTTGTCCTCAGTGTACAGAGCCCTGCTTGTCCTCAGGGTACAGAGCCCTGCTTGTCCTCAGTGTACAGAGCCCTGCTTGTCCTCAGGGTACAGAGCTCTGCTTGTCCTCAGGGTACAGAGCCCTGCTTGTCCTCAGTGTACAGAGCCCTGCTTGTCCTCAGTGTACAGAGCCTTGCTTGTCCTTAGTGTACAGAGCCCTGCTTGTCCTCAGTGTACAGAGCCCTGCTTGTCCTCAGTGTACAGAGCCTTGCTTGTCCTCAGTGTACAGAGCCCTGCTTGTCCTCAGTGTACAGAGCCCTGCTTGTCCTCAGTGTATAGAGCCCTGCTTGTTCTCACTACACAGAGTCTTAAAGAGGTACTCCGCCCCTAGACATCTTATCCCCTATCCAAAGGATAGGGGATAAGATGTCAGTTCGCCGGGGTCCCGCTGCTGGGGACCCCGGGGATCGCCACGGCGGCACCCCGCTATCATTACTGCGCAGAGCGAGATCGCTCTGCACGTAATGACGGGCAATATAGGGGCCGGAGCATCGTTACGTCACGGCTCCGCCCCTCGTGATGTCACGGCCCACCCCCGTCAATACAAGTCTATGCCATAGACTTGCATTAAGGGGACGGGCCGTGATGTCATGAGGGGCGGAGCCATGACGTCACACTGCTCCGGCCCCTGTATCGCCCGTCATTACGCACAGAGCGAACTCGCTCTGTGCAGTAATGATGGCGGGGTACCGCAGTGGCGATGCCCGGGGTTCCCAGCAGCAGGACCCTGGCAATCTGACATCTTCTTACCTATCCTTTGGATAGGGGATAAGATGCCAGGGGCGGAGTACCCCTTTAAAGGGTAACTCTCATTAAAACTAATTTTTGCTATTGCCTTATGGTAAATAAAAAATATTTCTAATATACTTTGTTAAAAAAAATTAAGTTTTCTATGTTTTATTTGTGCTGAAAAAAGCTCAATAGCACATTTTCCCCCATCTCATACACCGAAGCCCAAACACAGGAAGTGCAGTCTGGAGTGCTGAGGGGTGTGTGTCCAGCCTCATCCAATCATAGCTCCTCTCACACTTAACTGCCATATACTGTTGGTTGGACACACCCCCTCAGCACTCCAGGCTGCACTTCCTGTGTTTGGGCTGTGGTCCAAGTCTGTGTATGAGATGGGGGAAAATGTGCTCTTGAGCTTTTTAAAGCAAAAATAAAACATAGAAAACTGAATTAAAAAAAAAAAGTATATTAGAAATATTTTTTATTTACCATAAGGAGTGTAATAGCAAGAATGTGTTTTAATGAGAGTCACCATTTAAGGTAGGGTCACACATCCTGTATTTTGTTGTGTATTTTCGAAAGCTGATCTTGCTTCCTATTGACTTCAATGGGTAGGAAAATACACAGCAGGAAATATGCAGCAAAATACGGCAGGTATGACCCTATCCTTACATAGATTTGTTTCTGAGACTGTCCGACTCCCAATCATCTTATTGGAGATTGCAAAAATCTATGTCCTTGCCAGAAAAACTAACCTATCTAGGTGTAAGGAACACATTTTTAGTTGCATAAGTTTCTACAACAAATCTACTGCACATATACCTTTAGGGTATGTTCACATACATTTTTTGTGGAATATCACCCAATATGCTGAAATAAGTGACATGTCTGAGATGCCGGACATCAGTGAACCCCACTGAATGGGAACAGTACACTGTGTGAACATGCCCTTAGTTGGATTATGTAACAGAGACAAATGTGTCAAGTGCAGAAGCTGAGTTTGTTATTTCATAAAAAATCACAATGTTTTATTATTGGATTTGCATTGGGGAAAATGGTGCACCCAACAACACTATATTATATGATACTTTATGCTCTGCTACATCTATATTTAGCTGTAGACAAATGCATATTGCACAAAACCTAGTGACCTATATACAGTCAGATTTACTTACTATTTACTCCAACACAATTGGAATAATGAAGAATAAATGTCACTGTTTATGTCCCTATATTTTATGGCGGATCTGTTCTGCATCTGGTGTGTAGTGTGAAGATAGCGCAGAGGGCCGGAAACAATCACAAGGACTTGGGAATCCTCTCAATTACACGATAATGGAGTAAAAAGCAGCCGGCGCTTTCGACAATGCCCCTGGGAAATGTATAAAGTGATGGCCTCGATTAGCCTGATTTTTTTCTTGTTATATACTGTACATAGGGGACTTGTAGTATAAATCAGCTTATGTTTAGCTTTTAGTCATTATTAGCCTTAAACCTCATGTCCCATTATTCCTGCCGTGCGATTGTTTAAGTGCCCCAATAATTTTTAATATGCTCCTGGTGTATGGATGAACCCAGGAATCAATAATACAAGGGATGTGTGTAGCCTTGTGATGGCAAATAATAGACTGCAGTGTGGTCCTGATTTGGGCGGTGGCTGGCCCAGTGGACCAAAAAGTACTGGTGGGTGGCACTAGCATCAGGGGGTCAGGTAGGTTAGTGTAGTCAGCAGCACAAGAGAATTAGGGCTTATTCCGAACCCCAGACTGTAAAAATAAACATGTTTTTGCTGACAGAAATAGATTTCCGAGTGGTCCTACTGCTGGCTTGTTTTGCCAGCAGCCGCTTAAGGGTGCTTTCACACTCCAGAATCTCTGCTCGCTGAATTCCGCCTGGCAGCCGCCGCCAGTGTTGTTTCGGCGCTAGGGCCGCAGGGCACTGAGCCGTCACCATTGATGGCTATGCAGTGCTTGCGGAATCCGCGTAAAGAATGAACATGTTCTTTCTTTGCGCGGGACAATTTCAGCGGTGGAATTGTCCGCCGCGAAAATTCCGCAGTGTGAACGGGTCTCACGGAGACCCAATCACACTAATGTTAAGTTCACACCGCGGAATTCTGCTCGCAGAGTTCTGCTCGTGTAATTCCGCGGGAATTCTGTAGTGTGAGCGCACCCTTAGGCGGAATCTCCGCCAGGAATATCTCTGGTGGACATTCTGTAGTGTGAAGAAGCCCTTAAAACAGTAACCAGGAATGAGGCAGAGATGCAGTCCAATACAGGCAGATGGTTGAGGCAGGTGACACATGTTCGGGTCAGCAATTAGGGATGGCAATAGGAGAATCAGTATGGTACAGAATAGGTCAGGCAGAAGTGGAAACCAGGAAACGGGCAAGGTCCAGAACACACAGAATAGCAGGAACAGGACATTACAACATTGCTAAGATCATAAAGAAGCTACATGCAAAGGCACATGATTATGGGTGAACCCTTCTTGTATAGAAGATGGGAAAAAACCTGGAACAGCACACGCTGGCCCTTTTAATAGTTTCAAAGGTACATGGCTGCCCCTATAGGCCATGGCAGGAAGTGCAGGAGCATGGCATTGGATGCTGAGGTCACAGTGGCCACCGAAGCAGGATAGAAGGCGGTGCTGGGAAGATTACAGGAGTGGTAAGCAGAGCGACACAGGTAGGAGGCGCCTGCTGCTGTTGTAACATGTGTACTTTGAATTATTTGGAGACTTCAAGAATTAAAAGTGGCATTTTGACTTGGATTTGGATACCAACTTGTTATATTAGTTGTGCCGAGTTATTTACATTGTTCTTGTTTGATTGTTCGTTTGTTTGATTTTTTTTTTTGTGCAAAAACTTTGTGCAAAAACTAAAAGTTTGTAAATTTTGCAGATAAATCTAATTTGACCCTGGGGTTTAATAGTTTCAATTGCTTTTTAGTAAAACATGAACCTTTCTAATATACAGTAAATCATAAAAAAATATCCTTTTTATAGAAATCATGGCTAATAAAAAAGGGGTCCCCATACCTTCCAAAACATAATTCTGTCTGGCTGCAGCATTGTTACGCCGAGCGCTCCGGGTCCCCGCTCCTCCCCGGAGCGCTCGCTACACTCTCGCTACTGCAGCGCTCCGGTCAGATCCACTGACCCGGTGCGCTGCGATACCGCCTCCAGCCGGGATGCGATTCGCGATGCGGGTGGCGCCCGCTCGCGATGCGCACCCCGGCTCCCGTACCTGACTCGCTCTCCGTCGGTCCTGTCCCGGCGCGCGCGGCCCCGCTCCCTAGGGCGCGCGCGCGCCGGGTCTCTGCGATTTAAAGGGCCACTGCGCCGCTGATTGGCGCAAGTGGTTCTAATTAGTGTGTTCACCTGTGCACTCCCTATGTATACCTCACTTCCCCTGCACTCCCTCGCCGGATCTTGTTGCCATTGTGCCAGTGAAAGCGTTTCCTTGTGTGTTCCTAGCCTGTGTTCCAGACCTCCTGCCGTTGCCCCTGACTACGATCCTTGCTGCCTGCCCCGACCTTCTGCTACGTCCGACCTTGCTTCTGTCTACTCCCTTGTACCGCGCCTATCTTCAGCAGTCAGAGAGGTTGAGCCGTTGCTAGTGGATACGACCTGGTCACTACCGCCGCAGCAAGACCATCCCGCTTTGCGGCGGGCTCTGGTGAAAACCAGTAGTGACTTAGAACCGGTCCACTAGCACGGTCCACGCCAATCCCTCTCTGGCACAGAGGATCCACCTCCTGCCAGCCGGCATCGTGACAGTAGATCCGGCCATGGATCCCGCTGAAGTCCCTCTGCCAGTTGTCGCCGACCTCACCACGGTGGTCGCCCAGCAGTCACAACAGATAGCGCAACAAGGCCACCAGCTGTCTCAACTGACCGTGATGCTACAGCAGCTACTACCACAGCTTCAGCAATCATCTCCTCCGCCAGCTCCTGCACCTCCTCCGCAGCGAGTGGCCGCTTCAGGCCTACGACTATCCTTGCCGGATAAATTTGATGGGGACTCTAAATTTTGCCGTGGCTTTCTTTCTCAATGTTCCCTGCACTTGGAGATGATGTCGGACCAGTTTCCTACTGAAAGGTCTAAGGTGGCTTTCGTAGTCAGCCTTCTGTCTGGAAAAGCTCTGTCATGGGCCACACCGCTCTGGGACCGCAATGACCCCGTCACTGCCTCTGTACACTCCTTCTTCTCGGAAATTCGAAGTGTCTTTGAGGAACCTGCCCGAGCCTCTTCTGCTGAGACTGCCCTGTTGAACCTGGTCCAGGGTAATTCTTCCGTTGGCGAGTACGCCGTACAATTCCGTACTCTTGCTTCTGAACTATCCTGGAATAATGAGGCCCTCTGCGCGACCTTTAAAAAAGGCCTATCCAGCAACATTAAAGATGTTCTGGCCGCACGAGAAATTCCTGCTAACCTACATGAACTCATTCTTCTAGCCACTCGCATTGACATGCGTTTTTCCGAAAGGCGTCAGGAGCTCCGCCAGGATATGGACTTTGTTCGCACGAGGCGTTTTTTCTCCCCGGCTCCTCTCTCCTCTGGTCCCCTGCAATCCGTTCCTGTGCCTCCCGCCGTGGAGGCTATGCAGGTCGACCGGTCTCGCCTGACACCTCAAGAGAGGACACGACGCCGCATGGAGAATCTCTGCCTGTACTGTGCCGGTACCGAACACTTCCTGAAGGATTGTCCTATCCGTCCTCCCCGCCTGGAAAGACGTACGCTGACTCCGCACAAGGGTGAGACAGTCCTTGATGTCAACTCTGCTTCTCCACGTCTTACTATGCCTGTGCGGATATCTGCCTCTACCTTCTCCTTCTCTACTATGGCCTTCTTGGATTCCGGATCTGCAGGAAATTTTATTTTGGCCTCTCTCATCAACAGGTTCAACATCCCGGTGACCAGTCTCGCCAGACCCCTCTACATCAATTGTGTTAACAATGAAAGATTGGACTGTACCATACGTTTCCGCACGGAGCCCCTCCTAATGTGCATCGGACCTCATCACGAGAAAATTGAGTTTTTGGTCCTCCCCAATTGCACTTCCGAAATTCTCCTCGGACTACCCTGGCTTCAACACCATTCCCCAACCCTGGATTGGTCCACTGGGGAGATCAAGAGTTGGGGTTCCTCTTGTTTCAAGGACTGCCTTAAACCGGTTCCCAGTTCTCCTTGCCGTGACCCTGTGGTTCCCCCTGTAACCGGTCTCCCTAAGGCCTATATGGACTTTGCGGATGTTTTTTGCAAAAAACAAGCTGAGACTCTACCTCCTCACAGGCCTTATGACTGTCCTATTGACCTCCTCCCGGGCACTACTCCACCCTGGGGCAGAATTTATCCTCTCTCTGCCCCAGAGACTCTTGCTATGTCTGAGTACATCCAGGAAAATTTAAAAAAGGGCTTTATCCGCAAATCCTCCTCTCCTGCCGGAGCCGGATTTTTCTTTGTGTCCAAAAAAGATGGCTCCCTACGTCCTTGCATTGACTACCGCGGTCTTAATAAAATCACGGTAAAGAACCGCTACCCCCTACCTCTCATCTCTGAACTCTTTGATCGCCTCCAAGGTGCCCACATCTTTACCAAACTGGACTTAAGAGGTGCTTATAATCTCATCCGCATCAGAGAGGGGGATGAATGGAAAACGGCATTTAACACTAGAGATGGACACTTTGAGTATCTGGTCATGCCCTTTGGCCTGTGCAACGCCCCTGCCGTCTTCCAAGACTTTGTTAATGAAATTTTTCGTGATCTCTTATATTCCTGTGTTGTTGTGTATCTGGACGATATCCTGATTTTTTCTGCCAACCTAGAAGAACACCGCCAGCATGTCCGCATGGTTCTTCAGAGACTTCGTGACAATCAACTTTATGCCAAAATTGAGAAATGTCTGTTTGAATGTCAATCTCTTCCTTTCCTAGGATACTTGGTCTCTGGCCAGGGACTACAAATGGATCCAGACAAACTCTCTGCCGTCTTAGATTGGCCACGCCCCTCCGGACTCCGTGCTATCCAACGTTTTTTGGGGTTCGCCAATTATTACAGACAATTTATTCCACATTTTTCTACCATTGTGGCTCCTATCGTGGCTTTAACCAAAAAGAATGCCAATCCTAAGTCATGGCCTCCTCAAGCGGAAGACGCCTTTAAACAGCTCAAGTCTGCCTTTTCTTCGGCTCCCGTGCTCTCCAGACCTGACCCATTTAAACCCTTCCTATTGGAGGTTGATGCCTCCTCAGTAGGAGCTGGAGCGGTCCTTCTACAAAAAAATTCTTCCGGGCATGCTGTTACTTGTGTTTTTTTTTCTAGGACCTTCTCTCCGGCGGAGAGGAACTACTCCATCGGGGATCGAGAGCTACTAGCCATTAAATTAGCACTTGAGGAATGGAGGCATCTGCTGGAGGGATCAAGATTTCCAGTTATTATTTACACCGATCACAAGAACCTCTCCTATCTCCAGTCTGCCCAACGGCTGAATCCTCGCCAGGCCAGGTGGTCTCTGTTCTTTGCCCGATTTAATTTTGAAATTCACTTTCGGCCTGCCGATAAGAACATTAGGGCCGATGCTCTCTCTCGTTCCTCGGATGCCTCGGAAGTAGAGCTCTCTCCGCAACACATCATTCCTCCTGACTGCCTGATCTCCACTTCTCCAGCCTCCATCAGGCAAACTCCTCCAGGGAAGACCTTCGTCTCTCCACGCCAACGCCTCGGAATCCTCAAATGGGGTCACTCCTCCCATCTCGCAGGTCATGCGGGCATCAAGAAATCCGTGCAACTCATCTCTCGTTTCTATTGGTGGCCGACTCTGGAGACGGATGTTGTGGATTTTGTGCGAGCCTGCACTGTCTGTGCCCGGGATAAGACTCCTCGCCAGAAGCCCGCTGGTCTTCTTCATCCTCTGCCTGTCCCCGAACAGCCTTGGTCTCTGATTGGTATGGACTTTATTACAGACTTACCCCCATCCCGTGGCAACACTGTTGTTTGGGTGGTCGTTGATCGATTCTCCAAGATGGCACATTTCATCCCTCTTCCTGGTCTCCCTTCAGCGCCTCAGTTGGCAAAACAATTTTTTGTACACATTTTTCGTCTTCACGGGTTGCCCACGCAGATCGTCTCGAACAGAGGCGTCCAATTCGTGTCAAAATTCTGGAGGGCTCTCTGTAAACAACTCAAGATTAAATTAAACTTTTCTTCTGCCTATCATCCTCAATCCAATGGGCAAGTAGAAAGAATTAACCAGGTCCTGGGTGATTATTTACGGCATTTTGTTTCCTCCCGCCAGGATGACTGGGCAGATCTTCTACCATGGGCCGAATTCTCGTATAACTTCAGAGTCTCTGAATCTTCCTCCAAATCCCCATTTTTCGTGGTGTACGGCCGTCACCCTCTTCCCCCCCTCCCTACTCCCTTGCCCTCTGGTTTGCCCGCTGTGGATGAAATATCTCGTGATCTTTCCACCATATGGAAAGAGACCCAAAATTCTCTCTTACAGGCTTCATCACGCATGAAGAAGTTTGCTGATAAGAAAAGAAGAGCTCCCCCCATTTTTTCTCCTGGAGACAAGGTATGGCTCTCCGCTAAATATGTCCGCTTCCGTGTCCCTAGCTACAAATTGGGACCACGCTATCTTGGTCCTTTCAAAATTTTGTGCCAGATTAATCCTGTCTCTTACAAACTTCTTCTTCCTCCTTCTCTTCGTATTCCTAATGCCTTTCACGTTTCTCTTCTTAAACCACTCATCATCAACCGTTTCTCTCCCAAACTTGTTTCTCCCACTCCTGTTTCCGGCTCCTCGGACATCTTCTCCGTAAAGGAGATACTGGCCTCCAAGAAGGTCAGAGGGAAAACTTTTTTTTTGGTCGATTGGGAGGGTTGTGGTCCTGAAGAGAGATCCTGGGAACCTGAGGACAATATCCTAGACAAAAGTCTGCTCCTCAGGTTCTCAGGCTCTAAGAAGAGGGGGAGACCCAAGGGGGGGGGTACTGTTACGCTGAGCGCTCCGGGTCCCCGCTCCTCCCCGGAGCGCTCGCTACACTCTCGCTACTGCAGCGCTCCGGTCAGATCCACTGACCCGGTGCGCTGCGATACCGCCTCCAGCCGGGATGCGATTCGCGATGCGGGTGGCGCCCGCTCGCGATGCGCACCCCGGCTCCCGTACCTGACTCGCTCTCCGTCGGTCCTGTCCCGGCGCGCGCGGCCCCGCTCCCTAGGGCGCGCGCGCGCCGGGTCTCTGCGATTTAAAGGGCCACTGCGCCGCTGATTGGCGCAAGTGGTTCTAATTAGTGTGTTCACCTGTGCACTCCCTATGTATACCTCACTTCCCCTGCACTCCCTCGCCGGATCTTGTTGCCATTGTGCCAGTGAAAGCGTTTCCTTGTGTGTTCCTAGCCTGTGTTCCAGACCTCCTGCCGTTGCCCCTGACTACGATCCTTGCTGCCTGCCCCGACCTTCTGCTACGTCCGACCTTGCTTCTGTCTACTCCCTTGTACCGCGCCTATCTTCAGCAGTCAGAGAGGTTGAGCCATTGCTAGTGGATACGACCTGGTCACTACCGCCGCAGCAAGACCATCCCGCTTTGCGGCGGGCTCTGGTGAAAACCAGTAGTGACTTAGAACCGGTCCACTAGCACGGTCCACGCCAATCCCTCTCTGGCACAGAGGATCCACCTCCTGCCAGCCGGCATCGTGACAAGCATCATCTTTGTCCTGGCTAAAGTCCAGGAAGTGAGGTCGGGGCTAGCACTCTTTTGTGCTCACTCCTGTCCTATCAGACTGCAGTATGAAAACAGAGAGGAGGGGGTTACAGAGCAGCCTGCAGTAATTGGATGAAGAGACCCAACACAGCACAGCAGACTTAGGGAGGAAGTGAATGCATGGTGACTGAGGGCGGGTTCAGAGCTTGCCTTGGACACACCCCTTCCTGAGCAGTGGATATCAGAATGAGTGAGCATTAGAACAGAGGGATTTGTGAGCCAAATACAGAAGCTCGACACATAAAAAAGACATGTAGATAATCTGCATGACCTACTGAGTAAATATAGAAGCAATATTTTTTTCAGTAATATGACAGGTACGCTTTAATCAAAAAAAGGGGCTGCCTAGGTCTTTCTACAGTCTTTCTACAAACTACCAGTTGATCTCAAAGGGCACATATTACTGTTTTATTTGTCTTGGGGGGGGGGGGGGGCGGGGTTACCCTTTGAACACTTAGAGGAGTTATCCAGGAAAAAAATAAAATATATATATATATATATATATATATATATATCAACTGGCTCCAGAAAGTTAAACAGATTTGTAAATGACTTCTATTAAAGAATATTAATCCTTTTAGTATTTATGAGCTGCTGAAGTTGAGTTGTTCTTTTCTGTGCTCTTTGATGACACCTGATGTCTCGGGAACTGTCCAGAGTAGAAGCAAATCCCTATAGCAAACTACTTCTACTCTGAACAGTTCTCGAGACAAGCAGAGATGTCAGCAGAGAGCACTGTTGCCAGACAGAAAAGAACAACTCAACTTCAGCAGCTGATAATTTTTGGAAGGATTAAGATTTTTTCTTATAGAAGTAATTTACAAATCTGTTTAACTTTCTGGAGCCAGTTGAGTTTCTTTGGCTGATTACTTGGGGTCCTAGCAGCTAAAAACACTGTTTTATTTTGAGGGGATGTGTTTCACAAACGTGGACGTGCAAAAGTAGATCTCATCTGACCTCGGGTTTGCAGCAAGATTGTTTCTAATACACCAGTGTTTCGTGACCAGTGTGCCTCCAGCTGTTGCAAAACTACAATTCCCTGCATGCTCGGACAGCCTTTGACTGTCCGGGCATGCTGGGAGTTGTAGTTTTGCAACAGCTGGAGGTACCCTGGTTGGGAAACACTGTTCTACACATTCCATTTACCGTTACCTAAAACTATTAAATGCTTTTAATATTTTCCGTATGGATCTGTTTGTATAGCAAATAACAGAAAAACGGATAAACGCCAATCACATAAATTGCTGGATCATTGACTGTATGGGCCAGATATTTCATTTATGTCATGTACTGTATATCAGATCAGGTAAGACAGATCACCAGGGTATGAAATTCTTTTATGGCAGATTTGTTTTCCAATCCATAAAGCAGTACAGCCAGACACAGAGGATATCTGCATATCTAGATGCTGCCAAGTCCTCACTGATCAAATTCCTGTATGACCTTGCAAGTGACCAAGCTTTGCCCTGTGGCAGAGAAGACAGGGCGAGTGTACTCTTCTGCATTACTGACTCTAAAATCTGCAATGAATGAAGTAACGTAAGGGGGTAAAATAGTAGTTATCAGAGTAATGCATATACTACAGTACAGACTCCAACTCTTGCTCCTGTCTTTAGAACATTTACCTTTTTTTTTTTTTAAGTCTTGCAGATGGGGGGGACACTTCAGGAACCACTTGACAACCAGATTTAACACGTGTGCCATGCAGGGCGCATGTCTCAGGCTTCCTTGTCGCAGAGCAGACAAGATGTTCTTCCCGTTGTCGGTCACCATTGTTCCCATTTCCAGTTTTCGTGGAGTTAGCCATGATTCGATTTCTTGATGTGTGACTCTGTTCGCCAAGGCATGTGAAGAACAGCGTGACACCGCCGTGCCTTGCACACATGGTATGCTGGAGGGCCACTGAGACTTGTCCGTGCAGTGGAGACTGGGGACACAGTGGAGGATGAAGAGCGGAGTCACACACTGTATTGTCCCTGACCGTAGTTATAGCTTCAGACGTCAGCGCTGCCGTGCACTTTGGTACACACTGACAGGCTCAAGAACTGGCCCACCTTCTGTTCCAAAAAATTATTTAGGGCTGGTACTGCCTTCTTCGCAAAGAAATGACGGCTTGGGACTCTCCACCTCAGTTTGGAACAAGCCATCAGTTCTCTGAAAGGTGCAGAGTCCACCACTTGAAAAGGGACAGGAGCACTTGGACAGGAGCACATTCAGCTTCTGCGCCGTTGGATGAGTGGGTACATACAGTTGTCTCTTGGACATGGCTTCGCCAATGGATTGCTGGTGGAATGACTGACTTGAAGTAGGAGGAGCAGGAGCATCTGAAGCGACAGAAGATGCATATGACACACAGCTCCCTACGGCTGAAGTGGTGGAGCTTTGGCTGGCTGAAAGAGGAAGCGGTGTGCCACTGGGTGATGCAGCAGGCTGGACCACCACATTGGAGCCACGGTTCTCCCAGGCCGCTTTATGGTGACGCTGCATATGTTGACGCAGGGCCGTGGTGCCAACATTGGGACCCTGGCCACGCTTCACCTTCTGCCGAGACATCTTGCATGTGGCCAGGTTAATGCTTGATGAAAACCTGCCACACCGCCGAGTAGCTGATTTTCCCACCAACAGTCTGCACTAATTGACTGCTACTGCCGCCGTCTCCAGGAACTCCTAATCCACTACCTCCTGGGAAGGTAGGCTGCCGTGAAGCAGGTGGTCTCCCCTGTGCTACCACCTTGCTGGCTCAGCTGCTGCCTCACGGGCTACCTGCAACCCTCTTCTCCTGATGATGATGAAGCCCCTTCTGCACCCGGCTCCCAAGTGTGATCAGCTTCATCATAGAAACATAGAATGTGTTGGCAGATAAGAACCATTTGGCCCATCTAGTCTGCCCAATAATCTGAATACTATGAATAGTCCCTGTCCCTATCTTATATGAAGGATAGCCTTATGCATGTTTAAACTCCTTCACTGTATTTGCAGCGACCACTTCTGCAGGAAGGCTATTCCATGCATCCACTACTCTCTCAGTAAAGTAATACTTTCTGATATTACTTTTAAACCTTTGCCCCTCTAATTTAAAACTATGTCCTCTTTTGGTAGTTTTTCTTGTTTTAAATATGCTCTCCTCCTTTACCGTGTTGATTCCCTTTATGTATTTAAAAGTCTCTATCATATCCCCTCTGTCTCTTCTTTCTTCCAAGCTATACATGCTGTTACGCCTAGCGCTCCGGGTCCCCGCTCCTCCCCGGAGCGCTCACGGCGTCTTTCTCCCTGCAGCGCCCCGGTCAGTCCCGCTGACCGGGAGCGCTGCACTGTCTTGGCCGTTGGGGATGCGATTCGCACAGCGGGACGCGCCCGCTCGCAAATCGCATCCCAGGTCACTTACCCGTCCCGGTCCCCTGCTGTCATGTGCTGGCGCGCGCGGCTCCGCTCTCTAGGGCGCGCGCGCGCCAGCTCTCTGAGACTTAAAGGGCCAGTGCACCAATGATTGGTGCCTGGCCCAATTAGTCTAATTGGCTTCCACCTGCTCCCTGCCTTTATCTGACCTCCTCCCATGCACTCCCTTGCCGGATCTTGTTGCCTTGTGCCAGTGAAAGCGTTTAGTGTGTCCAAAGCCTGTGTACCTGAACTTCTGCTACCCATCCTGACTACGAACCTTGCCGCCTGCCCCCGACCTTCTGCTACGTCTGACCTTGCCTCTGCCTAGTCCTTCTGTCCCACGCCTTCTCAGCAGTCAGCGAGGTAGAGCCGTTGCTAGTGGATACGACCTGGTTGCTACTGCCGCAGCAAGACCATCCCGCTTTGCGGCGGGCTCTGGTGAATACCAGTAGCCTCTTAGAACCGGTCCACTAGCACGGTCCACGCCAATCCCTCGCTGACACAGAGGATCCACTACCTGGAAGCCGAATCGTGACAGTAGATCCGGCCATGGATCCCGCTGAGGTGCCGCTGCCAAGTCTCGCTGATCTTCCCACGGTGGTCGCTCAGCAATCGCAGCAGATTGCCCAACAAGGACAGCAGCTGTCGCAGTTGACCGCCATGTTACAGCAACTTCTGCCTCTGCTACAGCAGCAACCATCTCCTCCGCCAGCTCCTGCACCTCCTCCGCAGCGAGTGGCCGCTCCTAACCTCCGCTTGTCCCTGCCGGACAAATTTGATGGGGACTCTAAACTCTGCCGTGGATTTTTGTCTCAGTGTTCCCTGCATATGGAGATGTTGTCGGACTTGTTTCCTTCAGAACGGTCTAAGGTGGCGTTCGTAGTAAGCCTTCTTTCAGGAAAGGCCTTGTCTTGGGCCACACCGCTCTGGGACCGCAATGATCCTGCCACAGCCACAGTCCAGGCCTTCTTCGCTGAACTCCGGAGTGTCTTCGAGGAGCCAGCCCGAGCTTCTTCTGCCGAGACTGCCCTGTTGAACCTGGTCCAGGGTAATTCTTCCGTTGGCGAGTACGCCATACAATTCCGTACTTTTGCTTCTGAACTATCCTGGAATAATGAGGCTCTCTGCGCGACCTTTAAAAAAGGCCTATCCAGTCGCATCAAGGATGTGCTGGCCGCACGAGAGATTCCTGCCAACCTCCAGGAACTCATCCATTTGGCTACCCGCATTGACATGCGTTTTTCTGAACGACACCAAGAGCTCCGCCAGGAAAAAGACTTAGATCTCTGGGCACCTCTCCCACAGCATCCTTTGCAGTCTTCGCCTGGGCCTCCCGCCGAGGAGGCCATGCAAGTGGATCGGTCTCGCCTGACCCAGGAAGAGAGGAATCGCCGTAGAGAAGAAAATCTCTGTCTGTACTGTGCCAGTACTGAACATTTCTTGGTGGATTGCCCTATCCGTCCTCCACGCCTGGGAAACGCACGCACGCACCCAGCTCACGTGGGTGTTGCATCTTTTGGTTCTAAGTCTTCTTCTCCACGTCTCACGGTGCCCGTGCGGATTTCTCCTACAGCCAACTCCTCCCTCTCAGCCGTGGCCTGCTTGGACTCTGGTGCCTCCGGGAATTTTATGTTGGAGTCCTTTGTTAATAAATTCAGCATCCCGGTGACCCGTCTCGTCAAACCGCTCTACATTTCCGCGGTCAACGGAGCCAGATTGGACTGCACCGTGCGTTACCGCACAGAACCCCTCCTGATGTCTATCGGACCCCACCACGAAAGGATTGAGTTCTTCATTCTACCCAACTGTACCTCTGAGGTCCTCCTCGGTCTGCCTTGGCTCCGGCTTCATTCCCCCACCATTGATTGGACCACCAGGGAGATCAGGAACTGGGACTCTGCCTGCCACAGGAAGTGCCTCTCCCCCCCTCCCAGTCCCGTCAGGCAAGCCTCTGTGCCTCCCCATGGCCCCCGTCCTGGTGTCACACTGCCCCGTGCCAGGCCTCGCCCTCTGCCCTCCCTCCCCATTCCCACTCCTGCTGTACTGCCTGCCGTTGAGGAAACCCTCCATTCTTTCCCGGTGTCCTCATCCCAGGGGAGGCAGTTACCGGACAAAGAGAAGGGGAGACCTAAGGGGGGGGTACTGTTACGCCTAGCGCTCCGGGTCCCCGCTCCTCCCCGGAGCGCTCATGGCGTCTTTCTCCCTGCAGCGCCCCGGTCAGTCCCGCTGACCGGGAGCGCTGCACTGTCTTGGCCGTTGGGGATGCGATTCGCACAGCGGGACGCGCCCGCTCGCGAATCGCATCCCAGGTCACTTACCCGTCCCGGTCCCCTGCTGTCATGTGCTGGCGCGCGCGGCTCCGCTCTCTAGGGCGCGCGCGCGCCAGCTCTCTGAGACTTAAAGGGCCAGTGCACCAATGATTGGTGCCTGGCCCAATTAGTCTAATTGGCTTCCACCTGCTCCCTGCCTTTATCTGACCTCCTCCCATGCACTCCCTTGCCGGATCTTGTTGCCTTGTGCCAGTGAAAGCGTTTAGTGTGTCCAAAGCCTGTGTACCTGAACTTCTGCTACCCATCCTGACTACGAACCTTGCCGCCTGCCCCCGACCTTCTGCTACGTCTGACCTTGCCTCTGCCTAGTCCTTCTGTCCCACGCCTTCTCAGCAGTCAGCGAGGTAGAGCCGTTGCTAGTGGATACGACCTGGTTGCTACTGCCGCAGCAAGACCATCCCGCTTTGCGGCGGGCTCTGGTGAATACCAGTAGCCTCTTAGAACCGGTCCACTAGCACGGTCCACGCCAATCCCTCGCTGACACAGAGGATCCACTACCTGGAAGCCGAATCGTGACACATGCTAAGGTCCTTTAAACTTTCCTGGTAAGTTTTATCCTGCAATCCATGTACTAGTTTAGTATCTTCTCTGAACTCTCTCTAGAGTATCTATATCCTTCTGGAGATACGGCCTCCAGTATACGGCACAATACTCCAAGTGAGGTCTCACCAGTGTTCTGTACAGCGGCATGAGCACTTCTCTCTTTCTACTGCTTATACCTCTCCCTATACATCCAAGAATTCTGCTAGCGTTTCCTGCTGCTCTATTACATTGCCTTCCTACCTTTAAGTCTTCTGAAATAATTACTCCTAAATCCCTCTCCTCAGATACTGAGGTCAGGACTGTGTCAAATAATCTATATTCTGTCCGAGGGTTTTTACGCCCCAGGTGCATTATCTTGCACTTATCCACATTAAATTTCAGTTGCCAGAGTTCTGACCATTCTTCTAGTTTGCCTAAATCCTTTTCCATTTGGTGTATCCCTCCAGGAACATCAACCCTGTTACATATCTTTGTGTCATCAGCAAAAAGACACGCCTTACCATCGAGATCTTCTGTAATATCACTAATGAAGATATTAAACAATATTGGTCCCAGTACAGATCCTTGAGGTCCCCTTTGGTGAAAAGACCTTGCTCTGAATATTCTCCATTGACTACAACCCTCTGTCTGTCACTCAGCCACTGCCTAATCCACTGAACTATATTGGAGTCCAAGCTCAATGACTGTAGTTTATTGATAAGTCTTCTTTGTGGGACAGTGTCAAAAGCCTTACTAAAATCTAGATATGCATCATCGAGTTATGTTTGCATGTCACTGATGTCCTCCTCAGGTTCCTCAACAGTGTCTGCTTCAGGAGCCTGAACACTGGCAACACCACCTCCCACGCCACTCTCCTCATCACTACTTGCCTGTCTAGCGGAGGATGTGGCGGATGTCTCCTCTATTTCTTGGCTGGGTAGTAACTTCTGACTGTCCTCTAGTAGATCGTCCTCACTAAATAGTGGAGCTGAACCCACAGCATAAGATACGTCTGTGGCGGAGGGAACAGCATAGGACAGAGGCAATGGGAGGACAGGGACTGCTTCCGGGCCATGCCAACTGAGGGTTGTGACTGAGGAACCCACTGACTGTTGACTGGGGGTGTTAGATGTCACTTGTGATGAAGTGGATGACCGTGTTAACCTATCGATGACGGCAGATGGGTTGCTGGTCGAGACACGACTGCTATCTAATACCGGGAGCTCAGGCCCCTCACTGTGACTCCTGCTGCCACTCGCCCATAGTCTGCTGGGACCTCTGCCTGAAGTATTTAGGCCTCTGACACTTCTCTGCCTGACATACTTAGTGCATATATGAGGGGAGTACAATACGCTCCACTACGCTTAAAACAGTATTTGTCTACAAAACCAACAGGTGTGTACTATTGGATGGCCTTTCACAGTATCTAGGCCCTTGAGGCTTTAACAGGAACAAAATGGTACACCACCTAGATGTACGCACAGGTTACACTTAATAGAGGACAATATGCTTTTAGTGCTCTGCTCTCCCAAACTGGCTGGCTACTATTAGCTTTTCAGTTGTTGTACACACCAGTGCTGCAGCACACAGACGCTGTGTACTACACCCAAAATTGTACTTTCTCTCTCAATCTCACTCCCTTCATATCAGTGTTTCTATGCTGGATTTGGGCTTGAGGTGAATCGCTGCTGTAAAAAAGCTTTTCTGTGCAACACACATTGCTCTCTATCCCTCTCTCTCTCTGCAATAGAACGCTGATGTGACTGGGAGGTGAATCACTGCTGTAAAAATGCTTTCCTGTGCAACACACACTGCTGTCTATCCCTCTCTCTCTCTCTCTCTGCAATAAAAGGCTGAAGTGACTGGCTGCAAGATACTGCCGATTATATAGGGCTGTGACATCACAGGGGTGACTGGCTGCTGATAGGCTGCATGCTGCATGTAATTCAGGGTCATCCCGCCGACCCTTCTTCCCGCCTTCCCAGGATTCCTTGCCCCATGTCCTCACATGTGGATTGGCCATTTTAGATGCCCTGGAGCCTGGACCACACTAAATGGAGTTTAATGAAGTAATTTGCATGATCGAAACGCAGCGATATTCACGTTCATTGCTAATCAAATTTTTCCTGAAATTCGTAACGAATTTGGATTCCTCATATTCGATTTGCTCATCCCTAAACTCAATAACTGAAAAATGACAGCTGAAAAAACAATGTGTGAACATAGCCTTAAAGGTCCGATTTACTAAGGCTGGGTTCACACTACGTTTTCTCCCATACGGGAGCGCATACGGCAGGGGGGAGCTAAAACCTCGCGTTCCCGTATGCCTTCGTATGCGCTCCCGTGTGTCATTCATTTCAATGAGCCGGCCGGAGTGAAACGTTCGGTCCGGTCGGCTCATTTTTGCGCCGTATGCGCTTTCCCCCCGGACCTAAAACTGTGGTCAACCACGGTTTGAGGTCCGGTCGTAAAAGCGCATACGGCGCAAAAATGAGCCGACCGGACCGAACGTTTCACTCCGGCCGGCTCATTGAAATGAATGATACACGGGAGCGCATACGAAGGCATACGGGAACGCGAGGTTTTAGCTCCCCCCTGCCGTATGCGCTCCCGTATGGGAGAAAACGTAGTGTGAACCCACCCTAAGTCAGTCCTTGTCATAAGAACCTTTGTGAGGCTATGTTCCCACACAGTATTTGAACCTATCTTTGTTGTCTAATAAATAAAACAACATGCGTATTAGCAGCTGTTTTTCTGTTAAGTTGAAGTCAATAACTGGGAAATCACGGACATTTTTTGTTACAGAAGATGAGGGGGGGGGGGGAGGGGGGAGAAAACTAAGTGTGAACATAGCCTAAAAACAACTTAAAAACGCTAGTCATCTAGAATTGATAAATCCTATAGGGTAATTATATTTGGAACAATTTCCTAATGTTGCACCCATGCCTAAAATGCACCTGACTGCACCCAAAGAGGTTTACATGAGACCCCAATCATTTGCCAGCCCCATTCTCACTAGCTCTCTGCTATTACTGTACATACTAATGGCTTAAAGGTGTACTCTGGTGGAAAATTTTATTTTTATTTTTTTAAATGAACTGGTGCCAGAAAGTTAAACAGATTTGTAAATTACTTCTATTAGAAAATCTCAATCCTTCCAGTACTTATTGTAACATCTCTGCTCCAGCCAGACACGCTGGCCGTGAGCACTCTTTTGTCATGTCCCCGCTGCCAGCAGGGCTGGCATTCGCATCGTGGGACACGCACGCATGCGAATCCCAGCCCGTCACTCACCTCCCTGGTCTTCCTGTTCTCGCACCACCATCAGGAGTGCCCCCGCCTCCTAGGGTGCGCACACCGTTGCTCTTACATTTAAAGGGCCAGTCCTCATTTAGTTAAGTTTCTACACCAGCACCCTGTCTTTAAGTATCAGTTCCTCTCATTGTTCCCGGACAGATCTTTGTTGCCTTTGTGCCCTAGAGAAAGCATACTGTATTCCTGTGTTCCTGATAGCTGTGTACCTGATCCTCGTTCTGTTACCTGACCCTGTACCTGTGCCGCCTGCCCTGACCTATTGCTACCTTGACCACGTCTTGCCAGTTTCCTTTTGTGCCACGCCACATCCCAGCAACCTGTGTGGGCGAGTCGTGCCAGGGGTAGTGACCTGGGTGCCGCCTGCCGCAGCAAGACCATCCCACTTTGCGGCGGGCTCTGGTGAAAACCTTAGACTCCACTCCCTGGCACGGCTCACGTCATCATCCACACAGGCCCAGAAGATCCACCCCCTGCCGTGACCCTTACACTTATTAGCAGCTGTATATTACAGAGGAAATTCTTTTCTTTTTGAATTTCCTTCCTGTCTGACCACAGTGTTCTCTGCTGACACCTCTGTCCGTGTCAGGAACTGTCCAGAGCAGCATGGGTATGCTATGGGGATTTTCTCCTGCTCTGGACAGTTCCTGACATGGACAAAGGTGTCAGCAGAGAGCACTGTGGACAGACAGAAAAGAAATCCAAAAAGAAAAGAACTTCCTCTGTAGTATGCAGCAACTAATAAGTACTGAAGGGATAAAAAATTTTTTAGAGAAGTAATTTACAAATCTGTTTAACTTTCTGGAGCCAGTTGACTTAAGAAGACCTAAAAAATTTTTTTTCCATCGGAGTACCCCTTTAAGACTGCATTTTTTCCCCCTTGCAACAGTACAGGGTAGGGTTAGGTTTTTCTACTATTTATACTATTTATATATGACATGGTCTTTTTTACTTGTAAAAAATATATTTGTAAAAGTAAAATAAAAAACAGAAACAAAAAAAAAAAAAAAAACTGTATGTTGCAGCTAAAGTGATGTTAACAAGATACGAAACGTTAGCTTCCTGAGCGTAAAACAGATAAATGTGCAATATCTCACCATAGTCTGTGTATACTCCTCCAGCTTTGATTCTTCATAAGGTTTGTTTGCCTTCTTTAACAAGTCTTTAAGAAAATTCTGTCAGGAAAGAAAACAAGAGGTCAAGATGCATTTTTTGTGAAGGAGAAGAACATACACCACCGATCAATTCCCCACAGGTGAATAAGGTGACATTTTGCATTGGAGTCCGGCCAGCACGAAAGCACAAGAAATATTACAATATTTTGTCGAGAGCCCCCGCTGGTCAAAGAAGCTTTCTGCGCTTTATGTTTGAATTATCGTATCAGACTCATTATGTTATACATGAATATCCAGCCCCACAAATTCAGCACAAGATATATGAGACCTGCTGGAAAAATCTGCATATGATAAGAGACAATTTACCTACAAGGAGTGAATGCAAATAATATAATTTATTCGTGTAGTATATCAAAAGTGATCGCAGCTTTTTTTTTTTTTTCGTTTCTGCAGTTGCGCTAACTTTTTCAGGATGTTGCAAGTCATTAAAGGGGAACTCCAACACTTAAAGGGGTACTCTTTTTTTTTTTAATCAACTGGTGCCAGAACGTTAAAAATATTTGTAAATTACTTCTATTTAAACATCTTTACCCTTCCAGTATTTATCAACTGTTTTATGCTCTACAGGAAGTTCTTTTCTTTTTGAATTTCTTTTCTGTCTGACCACAGTGCTCTCTGCTGACACCTCTGTCCATTTTAGGAACTGTCCAGAGCAGGAGCAAATCCCCATAGCAAACATATCTTGCTCTTGACAGTTACTGAGACAGACAGTGGTGTCAGTAGAGAGCACTGCGGTCAGACAGAAAATACATTTAAAAAGAAAAGAACTTTCTGTGGATCATACAGCAGCTGATAAGTACTGGAAGGATTAAGATGTTTAAATAGAAGCAATTTACAAATCTGTTTAACCTTCTGACATCAGTTGATTAAAAAATATATATATATAGTTTTTCACCGGTAGTACCTTTTTAAATACAGGATAGGGGATAAGTGCCTAATAACAGGAGGTCCGATCACTGCATGAAGTGTTGGGTCGGCACGCGCTTGGGGATCTTCAGTGCTCCCATAGACAGTACATAGAGCGCATACCGTCTATCACTCCATACAGCAGGGAAAGCCAGGGCCCCATTCTGGAGATCATGGATGATCCCAGCGGTCCAAACCCCCTATATGCCCCCCCCCCCCCGGTCACCCCTGGCCCCATCCCAAACAGCACCAACTTGTATGTCCCATCCCCATATTATATATTTACCTTCAGTTCCTCTGTTTCTATATAGCCACTGTGATCAGTGTCATACCTCCGCCATGTCTGGAAGAATAAATAAGTTCATAGGAAATTAATTCTATGACTATATAGTGCTTTACAATAGTAATATAAACAACAATAATAATAACAACAATTTTCATCTGTATTATAGATTTGCTTGTCACATGTGTAATAGGTAAAAATTCAATAGTATTGTTCAACTAAAACCTAAAGGCTGTCCACTAAAGCAGCGTTTTCCAATAGTAGTATCACCTGCACCTTTTTTTTATAAGTTCTAGCTCCTCCTTAACAGCCCTGCCGGATCTTTGTTTGCCCTGCGCCTTAGAGAAAGCACTTCTAGTTATTTCTTGCCGTGTACCAGACCTCTGTATTCCGTGCCAGAAAGTTAAACAGATTTGTAAATTACTTCTATTAACATTTTTTAAACCTTCCAGTACTTATCTGTTTTCTACTACAGAGGGAGATAAGTTGTTATTTTCAATTTGACCACAGTGCTCTCTGCTGACACTTCTGTCCATGTCAGGAACTGTCCAGAGCAGGAGAGGTTTGCTATGAGGATTTGCTCCTGCTCTGGACAGTTCCTGACATGGACAGAGGTGTCAGCAGAGAGCACTGTGGTCAGACAGAAAATAAATTCCAAAAGAAAAGAACTTCCTGTGGAGCATACAGCAGCTGATAAATACTGGAAGGATTAACATTTTTGAATAAAAGTAATTTACAAATCTGTCTAACTTTCTGGCATCAGTTGATTAAAAAAAATAATTGTTTTCCAGCGGAGTACCCCTTTAAAAAAAAAAAAAATCTTTCATATGACTGTTGTAATAAGATTCCACTTACAGAAAAACCTTGGGTAATGTAGTAAATGAGACAGAGAACATAAATTTATGGATATAGCCTGGATGTGACCTGTCTCAAGAGGCTTCTGACACATTTTTTATTTAAGAATTTAAATCCACATGCTCTATTGAACCGAATAACTTTGGGTAATGATACAGCCCTGACATGTTCTATAGCCTTTAATAGACAAGATATTACGAAAAGCACTTGGGATGTATAGTGAGCAACACAGTCTGAGGGGTGGATGTCTGGAAATAAGTAGCTGTACAGATGGTCTGCTTTTAATATAAAGTTATTTCAAGCACTGATATAAAAACCCCAAGTTTAGTTCTTTCTTCTTGAACAGATAGTAACGTCAAGTTAGTATAGCTGACTACATAAAGAACATATAACACACGTTTTCTCAGTAATGTTCATTATCTAATTATCCCTCTATGAATAATATCTCCTCCTTCTGCCCCAGGCTGTACAGTAAAGCTGACAGGTGAGCTACAGAAAACAAGATTCATCAGTCATTGTGACTGCTTTAGTGGCAAGTGTGTAAACTGATATATGTTGTTATGTGGTTAGTTACAAAAATTTATTAAAAATAAAAATAAAAAAAAGATTTAAAGCAACACTGTCAGCCTGTTATAGTGTGGGTGAACAGGATTCAGACGATGGGTCACTAACCAAAATCTGTTCTGTAGGACTGGAGATATGTCCCCTATAAGATACTCTTCTCTATTCCCTGAATCGTGTACAGGAGGCGGGGCCCCGCTGGCTCAATTTACATATACATGTTCTGTGTCTCCATGTCCTACTGATTCCCATTGCTGGTCACGTGAGCGCTCTGCTTTTTGCATAGAGAGCATTCGCTGACTGAGCACTTATGTGACCAGCAACGGGAGTCACTAGGACATGGAGACACAGAAAATGCATATGTAAATCGAGGCGGCAGGGCCCCGCCTCCTATATGTGATTTAGGGAATAAAGAAGAGGATCTTATAGGGGACATATCTCCGGACCTACAGTACGGATTTTGGTTAGTGACCCATCGTCTGATTCCTGTTTACCAACACTATAACCTGGTGTATTGGGTTCAGTGTGGGTGAACAGGCTGACAGTTTTCCTTTAACATAAAAAACATATGTTGATAATATAAACGTATGTAAAATGTTCTAATGTAAAAGAAAAACAAAAAACATTGTACTAACAGATCACTTAAGGAAGGAATAAAGGCCGGATATATTGGTCTCATTTATAAAAAATAAATACTAAAATTGATATCTAACAGAAAAAGTTACTTTGTTTCTCATAGCAACCACAGTACAGCTTTAAAGGGGTTATCCAGGAATAAAAAAAACAGAACTATTTTCTTTCAAAAACAGCACCCTGTCTGTCTCCAGTTTGGATGTGGTATTACAACTTGACTCCATTCCCTTCAATGGAACAGAGCTGCAGAACCACACCCAACCTGGAGACAGACAGGGTGCGGTTTTTGAAAGAAATTATCTCTTATTTCTTATTTCTGGATAACCCCTTTAATTTTTCCTAACAAGGTCATAAACTGAGCTTTGGTTGTTATGGACACAAATACCAATTTCTTTGTTATGAAAAGATCAAAGTTTTCAACAAAAAAAAATTAATAAGTAATATTTAAAGTAATTTTTCAAAATATATTAATATTTAGTTGAATATCACCAAGAGAGGAAAACAAAAAACATTACGTTGATATAGGTAACCATCACTCATTGCTATATTAAAGACTGGACCCCATGCACCCCATAAGGATTGACAGAAGCTTATTTCCGTCTCCCCATTAATTTAAACAGGCATGTTAGGGTGCGGTCTGAGCATGTGCGTTTTTAAGGAGGAGTTGCAAGAGATAGTTATGGTAGTCTGACTGACTCTTCTAATATGTACAGCCAGCTGAGGTATCACCTTTCTTAGAATATTTAGCTGTTTCATTTTCTATTAACCCCTTAAAAACAGAGCCCATATTATTTCTGCTTTTTTTCCCTCTAAACATCATAACTTTTTGCGCGTGATCTGTAGTTTTTTTATACCACTTTTGCGTATACAGTATGTGACTATTTCATTGCATTTTGTTATTTTTCTTTAGAATTTATTTAATTTTTTTATTTAATTTTTTTATATTTACGATGTTCACTGTACGGGATCATTTACATTATATTTTATTAGTTCGGACATTTACACACGCGGCGATACCAAATATGCTTATTAATCATTTTTATGCTTTTGGGGGTAAAATGGGAAAAAATTATGATTTACACTTTTTCACATTTTTTAACTTTTTTTTTTTTTTTTTTACACTTTTTATGTCCCCATAGGGCATACCACTGATTAGTATTATTGTCAATCTTCTTCTCTGGTCTGCTCGATGTCAGATCAGAAAAGAAGACCCCAGGATGATGGCCGGAGCAGGTAAGAGGACCTCAAGCTGCCATCTTGGATGATCAGATCCCCGCAGCAGTGCCGCATGCGATACAATCATCCATTCAAAGTGACATATGGCTGCAGATGCCGTGACACAACATCTGAGGTGTTAATGGCAGACATAAGCGCAATTGCTGATGTCCACCATTGCCGGCGGGTCCCTGGCTGATGATAGCAGCTGAGACCTGCCGTAAATATGTGGTAGAGGGTGGGATGCAGGGCAGATGGAATTACCCTAGGGGCAGATGGCATTAGTTCCTGATGCCAGGGCGTGGTTTATCCTCAATACCACCTGAAGGTATTCCGCTGGATCCTGAGCTAGGCAGGGGCGTAATAATGACTCTGACGCCAAGTTACGGAACAACGGTAGCTTTACTGAGTTAGACAGGTGGAATAGTCTATACAGCTTAGCCAGGCCCCGGAGGTGACTGGGACAATTTTGATGCAGGCCATGCTGACTTTGACTGACTTGACTGAGACTGACTATACCCCATTTGTAGCTTTCCAGGCTCTGACTGGGACCTGGGGGAAGGGAACTTGTAAACTTGTGGCTGGATTGTTGACTTGAGGCCTTCTCTGGACTCCAGACACACTCTTAGGACTTGACTGCACTGGACCTCAGCAAAGACTTAGACTGGAACTCAAGAGAGCAAACTAGCTCCTCCCAGGGCTTATATGGGGGAGACTAGGAGGGGTCCCAAAGGTCACCTTTAGGTCACATGGTCACTGATACCTCACTGGGTTACAATCACATGACACTGGTTAATCACATTTCAACTATTCTTAACGCTATAAGACATTTTAGGCATAATACATTAGATAACATACATATAAATTAATACACAATGGAACAGATGCAGGGGAGGGGGGCAGGGGACACTGTAGGGAGGCTGCCTAACGGGGCAGCAAGGGTACAGGGGTGCAAGTCCTGTACTGGGCCACCACAAATGTATATCCTGGTGCACTAAGTCGCAGTGGATCAGGACGTACATTTAGGTTAAAGGGGTATTCCAGGAATTTTTTTTATCTGACTATGCTATAGGGGCTGTAAAGTTATTGTAGTTCTTAATATAGTGTCTGTACCTGTGTGTGATGGTTTTCTCACAATTCTTCTGTGATTTTCACCCCAATATTTATTTTTAACAGCATACAAAATGACTGTTGTCTCAGATTTTTCCCAGGTTGCAATGCAGTCGAGACCTGACTCACTAGTCAGCTGATGACAGGGAGCCTTTCTGCTTCAATGGGTGGAGGTATCTCTTGGTGGGAGAGACATCAATATGCAACTAATGCAACAGCTGTAGGCACCCTGATTAAAATCCACAGGTCTTTTGAATGGATGCAGCTCATTTATGTTTCAATGGGTGGGGTGGCTGATGTGTGGGAGGGACGAAATTGAATTATGGGATTTTTAGGCAAAGAAGAGAACTCAAACAGGAAATACCAGTTCACAAAAAGATAGCCACTGTTACGCCGAGCGCTCCGGGTCCCCGCTCCTCCCCGGAGCGCTCGCAACATCCTCGCAATCGCAGCGCCCCGGTCAGACCTGCTGACCGGGTGCGCTGCGATACCTCTCCCAGCCGGGATGCGATTCGCGATGCGGGTGGCGCCCGCTCGCGATGCGCACCCCGGCTCCCGTACCTGACTCGCTCTCCGTCGGTCCTGTCCCGGCGCGCGCGGCCCCGCTCCTTAGGGCGCGCGCGCGCCGGGTCTCTACGATTTAAAGGGCCACTGCGCCGCTGATTGGCGCAGTTGGCTTAATTAGTTCATTCACCTGTGCACTTCCCTATTTAACCTCACTTCCCCTTCCCTTCCTTGCCGGATCTTGTTGCCATCGTGCCAGTGAAAGCGTTTCCCAGTGTGTTCCTAGCCTGTGTTCCAGACCTCCTGCCGTTGCCCCTGACTACGATCCTTGCTGCCTGCCCCGACCTTCTGCTACGTCCGACCTTGCTCTTGTCTACTCCCATGTACCGCGCCTATCTTCAGCAGTCAGAGAGGTTGAGCCGTTGCTAGTGGATACGACCTGGTTACTACCGCCGCAGCAAGACCATCCCGCTTTGCGGCGGGCTCTGATGAACACCAGTAGTAACTTAGAACCGGTCCACTAGCACGGTCCACGCCAATCCCTCTCTGGCACAGAGGATCCACCTCCTGCCAGCCGGCATCGTGACAGTAGATCCGGCCATGGATCCCGCTGAAGTTCCTTTGCCAGTTGTCGCCGACCTCACCACGGTGGTCGCCCAGCAGTCACAACAGATAGCGCAACAAGGCCATCAGCTGTCTCAACTGACCGTGATGCTACAGCAGCTACTACCACAGCTTCAGCAATCATTTCCTCCGCCAGCTCCTGCACCTCCTCCGCAGCGAGTGGCCGCTTCCAGCCTACGACTATCCTTGCCGGATAAATTTGATGGGGACTCTAAGTTTTGCCGTGGCTTTCTTTCACAATGTTCCCTGCACTTGGAGATGATGTCGGACCAGTTTCCTACTGAAAGGTCTAAGGTGGCTTTCGTAGTCAGCCTTCTGTCTGGAAAAGCTCTGTCATGGGCCACACCGCTCTGGGACCGCAATGACCCCGTCACTGCCTCTGTACACTCCTTCTTCTCGGAAATTCGAAGTGTCTTTGAGGAACCTGCCCGAGCCTCTTCTGCTGAGACTGCCCTGCTGAACCTGGTCCAGGGTAATTCTTCCGTTGGCGAGTACGCCATACAATTCCGTACTCTTGCTTCCGAATTATCCTGGAATAATGAGGCCCTCTGCGCGACCTTTAAAAAAGGCCTATCCAGCAACATTAAAGATGTTCTGGCCGCACGAGAAATTCCTGCTAACCTGCATGAACTCATTCATCTAGCCACTCGCATTGACATGCGTTTTTCCGAAAGGCGTCAGGAGCTCCGCCAGGATATGGACTTTGTTCGCACGAGGCGTTTTTTCTCCCCGGCTCCTCTCTCCTCTGGTCCTCTGCAATCCGTTCCTGTGCCTCCCGCCGTGGAGGCTATGCAAGTTGACCGGTCTCGCTTGACACCAAAAGAGAGGACACGACGCCGCATGGAGAATCTTTGCCTGTACTGTGCCGGTACCGAACACTTCCTGAAGGATTGTCCTATCCGTCCTCCCCGCCTGGAAAGACGTACGCTGACTCCGCACGAAGGTGAGACAGTTCTTGATGTCAACTCTGCTTCTCCACGCCTTACTGTGCCTGTGCGGATATCTGCCTCTACCTTCTCCTTCTCCACTAAGGCCTTCTTGGATTCCGGATCTGCAGGAAACTTTATTTTGGCCTCTCTCATCAACAGGTTCAACATCCCAGTGACCAGTCTCGCCAGACCCCTCTACATCAATTGCGTTAACAATGAAAGATTGGACTGTGCCGTGCGTTACCGCACGGAACCCCTCCTAATGTGCATCGGACCTCATCACGAAAAAATTGAGTTTTTGGTCCTCTCCAATTGCACTTCCGAAATTCTCCTTGGACTACCATGGCTTCAACGCCATTCCCCAACCCTTGATTGGTCCACAGGAGAGATCAAGAGCTGGGGTACCTCTTGTTTCAAAGACTGCCTTAAACCGGTTCCCAGTACTCCCTGCCGTGACCCTGTGGTTCCCCCTGTAACCGGTCTCCCTAAGGTCTATATGGACTATGCTGACGTATTTTGCAAAAAACAAGCTGAGACTTTACCTCCTCACAGGCCTTATGACTGTCCTATTGACCTCCTCCCGGGCACTACTCCACCCCGGGGCAGAATTTATCCTCTGTCCGCCCCAGAGACTCTTGCTATGTCTGAATACATCCAGGACAATTTAAAAAAGGGGTTTATCCGCAAATCCTCCTCTCCTGCCGGAGCTGGATTTTTCTTTGTGTCCAAGAAAGATGGCTCCCTACGTCCTTGCATTGACTACCGCGGACTTTATTACTGACCTACCCCCATCCCGTGGCAACACTGTTGTTTGGGTGGTCGTTGATCGATTTTCCAAGATGGCACATTTTATTCCTCTTCCTGGTCTTCCTTCAGCGCCTCAGTTGGCAAAACAATTTTATGTACACATTTTTCGTCTTCACGGTTTGCCCACGCAGATTGTCTCGGATAGAGGTGTCCAATTCGTGTCAAAATTCTGGAGGGCTCTCTGTAAACAACTCAAGATTAAATTAAACTTCTCTTCTGCTTATCATCCTCAATCCAATGGGCAAGTAGAAAGAATTAACCAGGTCCTGGGTGACTATTTACGGCATTTTGTTTCCTCCCGCCAGGATGACTGGGCAGATCTTCTACCTTGGGCCGAATTCTCGTACAACTTTAGAGTCTCTGAATCTTCTGCTAAATCCCCATTTTTCGTGGTGTACGTCCGTCACCCTCTTCCCCCCCTCCCTATTCCCTTGTCCTCTGGTTTGCCCGCTGTAGATGAAGTGACTCGTGATCTTTCCACCATATGGAAAGAGACCCAAAATTCTCTTTTACAGGCTTCATCTCGCATGAAAAAGTTTGCCGATAAGAAAAGAAGAGCTCCCCCCATCTTTGCTCCCGGAGACAAGGTATGGCTCTCCGCTAAATATGTCCGCTTTCGTGTCCCCAGTTACAAACTGGGACCACGCTATCTTGGTCCTTTCAAAGTCTTGTGCCAGATTAATCCTGTCTCTTACAAACTCCTTCTTCCTCCTTCTCTTCGTATTCCCAATGCCTTCCATGTCTCTCTCCTTAAACCACTCATCATCAACCGTTTCTCTCCCAAACTTGTTTCTCCCACTCCTGTTTCCGGTTCCTCTGACATCTTCTCCGTAAAGGAGATACTGGCCTCCAAGACGGTCAGAGGAAAAAAATTTTTTTTGGTAGATTGGGAGGGCTGTGGTCCTGAAGAAAGATCCTGGGAACCTGAGGACAACATCCTAGACAAAAGTCTGGTCCTCAGGTTCTCAGGCTCCAAGAAGAGGGGGAGACCCAAGGGGGGGGGTACTGTTACGCCGAGCGCTCCGGGTCCCCGCTCCTCCCCGGAGCGCTCGCAACATCCTCGCAATCGCAGCGCCCCGGTCAGACCTGCTGACCGGGTGCGCTGCGATACCTCTCCCAGCCGGGATGCGATTCGCGATGCGGGTGGCGCCCGCTCGCGATGCGCACCCCGGCTCCCGTACCTGACTCGCTCTTCGTCGGTCCTGTCCCGGCGCGCGCGGCCCCGCTCCTTAGGGCGCGCGCGCGCCGGGTCTCTACGATTTAAAGGGCCACTGCGCCGCTGATTGGCGCAGTTGGCTTAATTAGTTCATTCACCTGTGCACTTCCCTATTTAACCTCACTTCCCCTTCCCTTCCTTGCCGGATCTTGTTGCCATCGTGCCAGAGAAAGCGTTTCCCAGTGTGTTCCTAGCCTGTGTTCCAGACCTCCTGCCGTTGCCCCTGACTACGATCCTTGCTGCCTGCCCCGACCTTCTGCTACGTCCGACCTTGCTCTTGTCTACTCCCTTGTACCGCGCCTATCTTCAGCAGTCAGAGAGGTTGAGCCGTTGCTAGTGGATACGACCTGGTTACTACCGCCGCAGCAAGACCATCCCGCTTTGCGGCGGGCTCTGGTGAACACCAGTAGTAACTTAGAACCGGTCCACTAGCACGGTCCACGCCAATCCCTCTCTGGCACAGAGGATCCACCTCCTGCCATCGTGACAGCCACAGTGTTATGGTAATCTCACAACATAGCCATTTAGCCCCAAGACGAGCGCAGATCCTTCCTAAGCATGTCCATTACTGTCTGCCAGGTACATACTAAAATCACCTTATGGTGGATAACCCCTTTAATGGGTTAATACAGTTGTATTAGTAGCCTGAATAATGGAAAGAAACTGCATGTAGATGTTCGAGACAAGGAAGCAGGAGAACCCAGTAGTTGTGGTTATAAAACTCCAAACTTTATTCCAAATGCTTTAAAATGACATATTGCAGGATAACTGGAAAAACTGATAAGTTTCTGGCACCTAGGCAGCCTTAGTCATGACTGAAGCTATGTTCACACAGTTGAATTTCTGAAAGGAACTCCTCAAGGGACTGCAATAAATTGGGAGTCCAATCAATTTCAATGGGATTCTTCTGCACTGTGCACACGGCACAATTTCCCGATTCAGGTGTCTGCAAAAACATTGAACCTGTTGAATGTTTCTGTGGATTCAGTGTGAAAATGCATTTCTGTCTAAGGAGACGGAATTTCCATGTGGTCCTAGTGCCTCCCGCATCAAGTAAATGTGCAAAATGTCTCCCCATATTTTTGGAGGACATTACGCACATTTTTGGCCATGTGAACTAGGGGTGCCTAGGAAGCAGAAATGCATAATTTTTGCCAACTACTCTGCGATATGTAATTTTTAAGGCTTTGTAATAAAGTTTAAAGTTTTATAACAGCACCTGCTATATTCCCCTGCTTCCTTGTCTAAAGAGTGTGATTGTGTCTTGGAGACACGGAATCCGTGCAGAAGCGGTGATAACATCACCAAAAGAGGGGAGCTGGATAACACGCTTTCTACCTAAATGTTAAATCTATAGATATAGCTCCCACCAAATTGAGAGCAGCAGCACAACACTATGGTACCTGATGGTACATCGGCCCTCACACACGCCTAGTGTGATGTAAAAAATGTGAGCAGCAATGCATACAGTACAGTGCGCATCACCGTTTACCCACTACATTCACTGGAGCATCCAGTCCAGCAAATTAGTATGGTGTCCTGGAGGTAAGAAGTGATGCTGTATGCAGAGCCATTAACTCACTATATTCACTGGAAAAGGTGCTCTGCACCCAACCCTATGGATGTGCACTGCAGCCTAGCACAAACAGTAGCACACGGCCAACCATGTTGGTGGCATCTCCATCTGCCATGACAGAGAAGATGAAGTATAGAGAATTGTACAAGAATATACAGATATGAGTTCCTTACATACACAGATCAGTATAACTCTAGAATTCACTTTAAATGTATGTAAGAGGTTGAAGCATGGTCATTCTGTGTACAAAGACTAAAAAAGAGATAGCCACTTTTCATTACTATACCCTTTACTGTGTATCTTAAAAGTCATTAAAAAAATGAAATTCTTTTTTTAACAGAAACCTTTGTGAAGTGACTACAATACCTGTTCATAGCTAACGGTGTTAAAAAAAGAACATTTCTGCAGGTGGTTGAAGAGGCAGCATTTAAAAGAAGATTTCTTGGAAGAAATGTTAAGACTTAGCTATAACACTGTAACAAGGATTGTGTGGAGGTTTATATGGGGATATTACATAATGTACATAAAGGTAATGCCCAGTTGTCAATTCATGCATATCTTTTTAGGAGAAATGGCTCAAAATAAAGAAAAGATGCTCAAGAACAGTTTTTACATACACAGTGCCTTGCATAACTACTCTCCCCCTTGGACTTTTGTCATGGTATCACCATATATTCATATTTATCACTTTGCAATTTTATATAATGGACAAACACAAAATTGTCTATAATTTGCAAGTGGGGGGAATATTACATGGATTTCAAAATTATTTACAAATAAAAACAATATGTTGCGTGAATATGTATTCACCTCCTTAATGGTTAAAATCTGCAGTGGATCTGGTTTGTGTGATGGTGTGACCAATTTTGTTCAAGTCACATTTGCGGATCACATAGTTAGTACATAGGATCCACAATTTAATCTTATTACAAATAAACCTGTACTTTGAAGGCCTCAGAGTTTGTTAAAGAGTATTATTGAACAAACAGTGGCATGAAGACTAAGGAGCTCACCAAGTAGGTTAGGGATGAAGTTGTGGAGAAGAAAAAAAGCAGGGCTAGGTTATAAAAAAAAATCCCAAGCTTTGGGCATGATACAGAGTTCTGTAAAATCCATCATCAGAAAATGGAAAGAAAAAGGCACAACCACAAACATACCAAGACAAGGATGTCTACCCAAACTGACAAGCAGAGCAAGGAGAAAAATAATCAAAGAAGCAACCAAGAGGCCCATGGTAACTCTACAGGAGCTGAAAAAGATCAACAGTGGGAGACTCTGGCATTTACTGAAGAGTGGCAAGTAGTGAGCCTTATTGAAAGTGAGCCACAAGAAATCCTGTCTGGAGTTTGCCACAAGCCATGTGGGAAACACAGCAACTATGTGGAAGAAGGTTCTCTGCCCAGATGAGATCAAAATGGTATGTGCAGTGGAAACTCAACACTACCCATCACCTTGAGCACACCAACCCCACAGTGAAACATGGTGGTGGTAGCATCATGCTGTGAGGATGCTTCTTTTTAGCAGGTTCAAGGAAACTGGTCATAATTGATGGAAATATGGATGAAGCCAAATACTGGGCAATCATTGAAAAAAATCTGATACAGTCTGCTAAAAAAAAACTTGGGACTGTAAGGGCGTTTCATCTTTCAGCAGGACAATGACCCTAAACATACAGCCAAAGCTACAATGGAATGGTTTAGACCAAAGCATCTGTGGCCAACCGGAAAAATTAAGATATTGGGCCTCATTTACTAAGAGTTTCGGGTTTTTACTAGTGGGAAAAGTTGTTTCAGACTTGCAGGATTCCTTTCTATTTACTATCGGGAAAAGTCGGGAACATTTTCTGACCAGCTTTTTCTAGGTCGATATTTCCAGCCATTTACCCACAGGATTTTCTGTGAATTCAATAGTAAATTGGTCGGGTTGTGAAACCACATCCCTTTTCAGGCTGACCACGCCCCCTTTGTGAGAGACCACACCCCTTCGGCTTTTCACAGTATAATGTCGGGTTTGTTGGATTTTACAGGCATGCACTGTCGCAAACTGGCGCAGACATGTCTCAGACACTCTGCACCAAAATAACCAGACAAAAACCGGTCAGTTTCAGCTTAGTAAATGAGGCCCATTATTGTCATTAAATAGCTTAGAGTGTCCTGATCACACACCTTTTTACAGTTTCTTGATATGCCTATTAATTTCCAAGACATGAGGGTTTATAATTTGACAATTTAGGGAATCAGTCAGATGGGCGTGGACTTAATAATAGGAGTGAATATCAGGTGACATGTATGTCGAATACACACCCCCTTACTGTATAACCCCACCCATCACCTGATAGCTTTTCACGAGACTTCTCCTTTAAAATTAAGTTCACGCCCATCTGACTAATTCCCTGAATTGTCAGACAAATTATAGAATCTCAGGAATGGAAGGGTGTATCAAGGAACTGTAAAAAGTTGAGTGATCAGGGCACTCTAAGATATTTAATGATAATGCAAATGTATTTTTTTGGGGTTGGCCACAGGTCCTCTTTCAGGGTACGTTCACACGCGCGGATTTTCGCAGCGTATTTAGCTGCGGATCCACTGGTGAAGGCCCCACTCTATGCTGGCTTTACATGTGCCTGCTAGTAGCGGCAATACGCCGCTACCAGCAGACACAGTGCAGCGATGTACGTGGCGTAATCGCACATCACGGTCACTCTCCCCCTGCTCTGAGCTAGGCAGAGAGCTCCAGCGATGTGCGAGTATGCTGCGACTCGCACATCGCAGTGTGTCTGCTGGTAGCGGCGTATTGCCGCTACCAGCAGACACATGTTAAGCCAGCATAGAGCGGGGCCTTCACCAGCGGATTTGCAGTGTAAAATACACTGTAAATCTGCACATGTGAATGTACCCTAATGTCCTAAAATGGTTCAATCAAAGCCCAGACCTGAATCCAATTGAGAATCTATTGCAAGGAAATGTCTGTCCACATTAACTTCAATGAGTAGAAAATTAGCTGCAGAAAATGTGTAGCAAAAATATGCAGCATATTCGCTACGTGTTGACTGTGGGGGGTGGGGTGAATTCTTATGCATCGAACACACGTCAACTTTTACGTTCACATTTTTGTTTGTTTCACAATAAAATATATCAATGTGTCAATGTGCTATGCATGTTAAGTTAATGAAATAGTAAAGTATATTTAAGTCTATTTAAATTTCAGTTTGTAAACGTAGCAAAAGGGGATAGGTGCATGCTGTTTGACTTTGCATATGGCATACAATTTCATTCAGTGTTTTTCATGGTTTAGTTTTGATTTTTATTTACATACTGTCTGTATTGTTCTATTATGTCCAGGTTTGCATTATACTTTTTTTCTGACATATGTATGTTTGTATTTTTTCTTTGCATTTACCATGAAGTGCCATTGTATAGTGCACTATCCATTTATGTGCCAGGTTCTCTTACTATTTTTTAAGTTTGGACACCTCTGCTATATACTGGCACTGGATATATATTTAGTAGCATTGAGTTAGATTTCAAAGCATCTTATATGTTATATTGTCAGAGAATCTGACACCCTGTTCACCCGCTTTAAACCCAATATACTGGGTTATGGTGAACAGCTTTACAAAGAAGAGTCACTTACTTAAATCCGTTCAATATATGCCAAGTTCTGGCAATCTTCAGCAGCATTTTGCTCCAGTGAGCAATTGAGGCAGGGAGCCGGCTCACCCAGCTCCCCTGCCTCTTCCATATTCTCCATCTACCCCGTCCCCCTTCATTATTATGCTAATGAAGGCTGTGGGTGAGCGCACAGAGAGCGAGGTGCTCACCTGTGGCCTTCATTAGCACATTAATGACGGGGGCAGACAGAGAATATGGAGGAAGCAGGGGAGCTGGGTGAGCCGACTCCCTACCTTCATTGCACGCTGGAGCAAAATGCAACAGGAAAAGTACAGTGCCAGAACTCTCCATATGCTGAACGGATTTAAGTAAGTGACCCCTCTTTGTAAAGCTGTACACCCGCACTATGACCCAGTATATTGGGTTTAAGGCGGGTCAACAGGGTATCTCTTTAAAGATAAACATTGGGGTCAGATTTTTGAGTGGGTATCTAATTTATGAGAGGACCATTCCAATATATGAAATGCGAACATGTAGGTATAATAACATTAATAAAAGGCAGCATATTCCTTTAATTACTTGTAGACGGCATGCTTTATCAAGGTCTATACCAACATTTTTCAAACAACGTGTCTCAAGCTGTTGCCAAACTACAACTCCCAGCATGCCCGGACAGCCTTTGGCTGTCCGGCCATGCTGGGAGTTGTAGTTTGGCAACAGCTGAAGGTGCGCTATTTGGAAAACGCTGCTCTACATGTTATCTTTAACTACATCAGTTCACAGTTACCTGCATGAACTCCTCGCTCGACTTCAGCTGCTGCCTGAAGAACAACAAGAAATTCTCCTCGGTCGGCAAGATCTGGGCGAGCTGTAAAAAGAGGGGAAATAATGGAAATGAGATGCATTTATTACCAGAGAGCTATCACTCTGCAGTTATACATTGTACAAGATATTTCCAGCAAGCAGAGAGCTGGGCGAGGGAGCTTAAATCTTCTGTGCTATGGATGAATGTGTCGTCGCAGTCACTGCCGCTATTATTAACCCTAGAAGCTCAAAACGAGAAAACGCAGAATGCATCATAATAGTGCATAATGCTTGTAAAAGGGGAAAACTGGCCTTTCTACTAAGCCTAAACTGATGTTCAGAGACCTCATACTGGGTACTAGACTCTGTTAACATATATATTAGTTTTATTTTTCATTTGATTTCCATATTTTTTTTTTTATGGTAAAATAATATAGCATACTGTGCAATTCAATCTACAAGAAATGTATGTTGCATGAATTATAATCGATGGGGAAAGGGGAGTAATAATGTATTATAACGATAGATCATAACGAATCTTGATAAAATGGAAGTCATAACACCTGTGTGAACAGGGCTTTAAAGGGGTACTCTGGTGGAAAAAATATATTTTTAATCTTAAGCCTTCCAGGACTTATCAGCTGCTGTATGCTCAGGAGGAAGTTGTGTAGTTCTTTCCAGTCTGACCTCAGTGCTCTCTGCTGACACCTCTATCGTGTCTGGAACTGTCCAGAGGAGGAGAAGTTTGCTATAGGAATTTACTCCTGCTCTGGACAGTTCCTGAAATGGACAGAGGTGGCAGCAGAGAGCATTGTGGTCAGACTTGAAAGGACTACACAACTTCCCGTGAAGCATACAGCAGCAAATATGTACTGGAAAGAGTAAGATTTTGAATTAATTTACAAATCTTTATAACTTTCTGGCACCAGTTGATTTGAAAACATTTGTTTTCCACCAGAGTGCCCCTTCAATAGGCTGTAGACCCCAGGGGCAGATTCATTTAAATATGTTGATTTTTTTTTTGTTGTGTTATATATCAACCACAAATGTAGACTGAAGAATTATATTTATCTAAAGAAAACATTATTAAAATCCTCCAAAGAGGCACAGAACCCCAGTCAGGCTCCGGTGGCAGGATATCTATGTACATTTTTGCAGCTTCTTCGTAGCCGGAGACTACTGTAAACAGGATACAGATTTGGCAGAAGTCCCATATCCTTGCATGGACTTCCACCAATTCTGTATCTGGATAGCTGTAGTCTCCGGCTACAAAGGCACCACAAAATTTTAACAGAAATTCTGCCACCGGAGCATGACTGGAGTTACGCTTTAACTTTTACATTATATTGCATTATTGCATATCAATATGGTTAGAAGCGGTAAAGGTTGTACCAACTGCAGAAATGTAATATTGCACAGTATATATAGTAGTATGAAAGGCAGACCTCAAATATAGTACCACAACTGGTAGAGCTAGGTGGAAAAGTTGATGTATTGACAGGTCAATGTACTTTGGAGTTGCAATCATAAAGGGTCATTCCCAACATCAATAGTTCTTCCCCATTAGCACGATAAGTAAGTAGTGGGGTTTGATTAGTGGGGGTCATTCTCTATGGGACTGCTGAACATTGCTGAGCACTCAATAGTCTACCTAACAGAGTATGCAAATTCTAGAGAAAAAGACTGCACTCACCATAGGCAACAGAGCTTTATTGCAGCATACCAGGTAACTAACACAGGTGGATGGAGGGAGGCGGGGGACGTGCACCAGGACAGACTGTTTCACGCTTGAAGAAGAGCCGCTTCCTGGTGCACGTCCCCTGCCTCTCTCCATCCACCTGTGTTTGCTATCTGGTATGCTGCAATAAAGCTCCATTGCCTATGGTGAGTGCAATCTTTTTCTCTTGAATTTGCATACTTCGTTCTATATATCGAATTTGCCCCTCCTATCATTGGCACTTTTACGGGGTTACACATGTACTCCACCGAAGCTTCCTACCACTGACACCGTTACCTTATTCCTACTAGTGCCGGGACAATCTATATTCTGCTGAATATTGTCTACCTAACAGAACAATGTTCAAAAGCCCCATTGCTTTATTCATTTAATCTGTTTTTGGGATTGGTGGAAGTCCTAGCACTCAGACCCCACTGATCAGCTAGTTATCTTTTATCCTATGGATAGGGTGTAACTTTTGATGCTGGGAATACTCCTTTAAGTTGGTTGTCCCTAGACAACCACCCTTGTCTATATGAACTATTAGAGCATATAGATCTTGCTGAGAAGGTCTCTTACTTAGGACCCCCTTCTATAATTAGCCAGACCAGAGAGTTCTGGGGACCCAACCCATCAAAGCAACACATGTGGTCAAACATTCAGTGTAATGCTACATTTAATGCTTATATTTGTATGACAACGCTGTGGCCATCCACATTGGCTTTTAATAGCCCCAAGAAAGCTGTGGAACATGCACTTGGCAAGTGTTGTGGTTTAGCAGCTATAGAGAGTTTGCAGGATTTCAGCACGGTGGCTCAATGGTCTGCACAGTTACCTTGCAGTACTGGGGTTCCTGGGTTGCCTAAGTACCTAAGGGGAAAATGATTGATTTGAATGATGACACCTCTGTGGAATATGTCAGGGCTATATACATAAAGGAATTATTATTCTTACTACTCCCTAAGTCTGTGCTATTTGGAGTGGTATTCAACCATAACCCCAGTATAAGTCTTTAGAAATCAAAATTTTCAAGGCACCAAAAATTTTTCACTTAAGCAGTTATGTCCTTTTATGACTGCATCTCTCTCCCCTTTCACAAGCAATCCCTCATTTCTTAATAAAGAGCTGAAGACTTTTCACAAAAATAAGTTCTATTCTTCCTTCTCCTACTCAGGTATAGGTCACAATTTAGTCAAGAGTCATTGGGAGGCTTCATAAACAATTGGATGAAATCCTCCAGGTAAATGAAAACTCATATCCTTTTTCTTTCTCGTGACAAAGTAAATATTTGTCCCTGCCTGGTAATAGTTTACCCTTGACTTCTCTACAAGTAGAAACATTATTATTCGGTCAAAGAAAGATCAACAGCCTTGACATAGGAAACCTTAAAGGGATACTCCACTGCTCAGCGTTTGGAACAAACTGTTCCGAATGCTGGAGCCGGTGTCGGGAGCTCGTGATGTCATGGCCCTGCCCCCTCATGATGTCATGTCCCGCCCCCTCAATGCAAATCTATGGGAGGGGGCGTGACAGCTGTCACGCCTCCTTCCATAGACTTGCATTGAGGGGGTGGGGCGATGACGTCACGAGCTCCCGGCGCCGGCTCCAGTGTTCAGAACAGTTTGTTTCAAAACGCTAAGCAGCGGATTACCCCATTAAATGGTACCTGTCATTAGTAATAATTATTATGTTATAGATTAGCCTATTTGAATTACCTTTCTAATATATTTTTTTATAAAATTTTGTATCTTTATGTGTATCTTTATAATTAAATTAACCCCTAAAAGTTGGGCCACCGGGGTTCTCCTTCAGGACCTCGGCTCAGCACAGTGAATAAAGGGTACAGAAAAATTCGGAGAGCTAAGGGGTGTGTGTGCGGTCTCAGGCCTCATGAAGGTCGCCCCTTCCCAGCCTGTGGAGCTCACTGAGACTGAACAGAAAACACAGAACAATATCAATGTAGAAAACTAAAAAATAATAAAAAAATAAAGGCAGGCGTGGTTTATCATGATGGGGCGAGTAAACTGGGAGGATTAGAAAATTTATCAAGCTCATGACAGGTACTTTTTCATATGATTTAAGAAAATCTGGGACCACAGAACACTGTAAGCTTTTCCTGCACTGGCAGACCAGCCTCACTAGTGTTACGCCGAGCGCTCCGGGTCCCCACTCCTCCCCGGAGCGCTCGCTTCACTCTCGCTACCGCAGCACTCCGGGCAGCTCCACTGACCCGGTGCGCTGCGATACCGTCTCCAGCCGGGATGCGATTCGCGTTGCGGGTGGCGCCCGCTCGCGATGCGCATCCCGGCTCCCGTACCTGACTCGCTCTCCGTCTGTCCTGTCCCGGCGCGCGCGGCCCCGCTCCCTAGGGCGCGCGCGCGCCGGGTCTCTGCGATTTAAAGGGCCACTGCGCCGCTGATTGGCGCAGTGGTTCCAATTAGTGTGTTCACCTGTGCACTCCCTATTTATACCTCACTTCCCCTTCACTCCCTCGCCGGATCTTGTTGCCATTGTGCCAGTGAAAGCGTTTCCTTGTGTGTTCCTAGCCTGTGTTCCAGACCTCCTGCCGTTGCCCCTGACTACGATCCTTGCTGCCTGCCCCGACCTTCTGCTACGTCCGACCTTGCTTCTGTCTACTCCCTTGTACCGCGCCTATCTTCAGCAGCCAGAGAGGTTGAGCCGTTGCTAGTGGATACGACCTGGTCACTACCGCCGCAGCAAGACCATCCCGCTTTGCGGCGGGCTCTGGTGAAAACCAGTAGTGACTTAGAACCGGTCCACTAGCACGGTCCACGCCAATCCCTCTCTGGCACAGAGGATCCACCTCCTGCCAGCCGGCATCGTGACAGTAGATCCGGCCATGGATCCCGCTGAAGTTCCTCTGCCAGTTGTCGCCGACCTCACCACGGTGGTCGCCCAGCAGTCACAACAGATAGCGCAACAAGGCCACCAGCTGTCTCAACTGACCGTGATGCTACAGCAGCTACTACCACAGCTTCAGCAATCATCTCCTCCGCCAGCTCCTGCACCTCCTCCGCAGCGAGTGGCCGCTTCAGGCCTACGACTATCCTTGCCGGATAAATTTGATGGGGACTCTAAATTTTGCCGTGGCTTCCTTTCTCAATGTTCCCTGCACTTGGAGATGATGTCGGACCAGTTTCCCATTGAAAGGTCTAAGGTGGCTTTCGTAGTCAGCCTTCTGTCTGGAAAAGCTCTGTCATGGGCTACACCGCTCTGGGACCGCAATGACCCCGTCACTGCCTCTGTACACTCCTTCTTCTCGGAAATTCGAAGTGTCTTTGAGGAACCTGCCCGAGCCTCTTCTGCTGAGACTGCCCTGTTGAACCTGGTCCAGGGTAATTCTTCCGTTGGCGAGTACGCCGTACAATTCCGTACTCTTGCTTCAGAACTATCCTGGAATAATGAGGCCCTCTGCGCGACCTTTAAAAAAGGCCTATCCAGCAACATTAAAGATGTTCTGGCCGCACAAGAAATCCCTGCTAACCTACATGAACTCATTCATCTAGCCACTCACATTGACATGCGTTTTTCCGAAAGGCGTCAGGAGCTCCGCCAGGATATGGACTTTGTTCGCACGAGGCGTTTTTTCTCCCCGGCTCCTCTCTCCTCTGGTCCCCTGCAATCCGTTCCTGTGCCTCCCGCCGTGGAGGCTATGCAGGTTGACCGGTCTCGCCTGACACCTCAAGAGAGGACACGACGCCGCATGGAGAATCTCTGCCTGTACTGTGCCGGTACCGAACACTTCCTGAAGGATTGTCCTATCCGTCCTCCCCGCCTGGAAAGACGTACGCTGACCCCGCACAAGGGTGAGACAGCCCTTGATGTCAACTCTGCTTCTCCACGTCTTACTGTGCCTGTGCGGGTATCCGCCTCTACCTTCTCCTTCTCTACTATGGCCTTCTTGGATTCCGGATCTGCAGGAAATTTTATTTTGGCCTCTCTCACCAACAGGTTCAACATCCCGCTGACCAGTCTCGCCAGACCTCTCTACATCAATTGTGTTAACAATGAAAGATTGGACTGTACCATACGTTTCCGCACGGAGCCCCTCCTAATGTGCATCGGATCTCACCATGAAAAAATTGAGTTTTTGGTCCTCCCCAATTGCACTTCCGAAATTCTCCTTGGACTACCCTGGCTTCAACACCACTCCCCTACCCTGGATTGGTCCACTGGGGAGATCAAGAGTTGGGGTCCCTCTTGTTCCAAGGACTGTCTTAAACCGGTTCCCAGTACTCCCTGCCGTGACCCTGTGGTGCCTCCTGTAACCGGTCTCCCTAAGGCCTATATGGACTTTGCGGATGTTTTTTGCAAAAAACAAGCTGAGACTTTACCTCCTCACAGGCCTTATGACTGTCCCATTGACCTCCTCCCGGGTACTACTCCACCCCGGGGCAGAATTTATCCTCTCTCTGTCCCAGAGACTCTTGCTATGTCTGAGTATATCCAGGAAAATTTAAAGAAGGGCTTTATCCGCAAATCTTCCTCTCCTGCCGGAGCCGGATTTTTCTTTGTGTCCAAAAAAGATGGCTCTCTACGTCCTTGCATTGACTACCGCGGTCTTAATAAAATCACTGTAAAAAACCGCTACCCCCTACCTCTCATCTCTGAACTCTTTGATCGCCTCCAAGGTGCCCACATCTTTACCAAACTGGACTTAAGAGGTGCCTATAATCTCATTCGCATCAGAGAGGGGGATGAATGGAAAACGGCATTTAACACCAGAGATGGACACTTTGAGTATCTGGTCATGCCCTTTGGCCTGTGCAACGCCCCTGCCGTCTTCCAAGACTTTGTTAATGAAATTTTTCGTGATCTCTTATATTCCTGTGTTGTTGTTTATCTGGACGATATCCTGATTTTTTCTGCCAACCTAGAAGAACACCGCCAGCATGTCCGCATGGTTCTTCAGAGACTTCGTGACAATCAACTGTATGCCAAAATGGAGAAATGTCTGTTTGAATGTCAATCTCTTCCTTTCCTAGGATACTTGGTCTCTGGCCAGGGACTACAAATGGATCCAGACAAACTCTCTGCCGTCTTAGATTGGCCACGCCCCTCCGGACTTCGTGCTATCCAACGTTTTTTGGGGTTCGCCAATTATTACAGACAATTCATTCCACATTTTTCCACCATTGTGGCTCCTATCGTGGCTTTAACCAAAAAGAATGCCAATCCTAAGTCATGGCCTCCTCAAGCGGAAGACGCCTTTAAACAGCTCAAGTCTGCCTTTTCTTCGGCTCCCGTGCTCTCCAGACCTGACCCATCTAAACCCTTCCTATTGGAGGTTGATGCCTCCTCTGTAGGAGCTGGAGCGGTCCTTCTACAGAAAAATTCTTCCGGGCATGCTGTTACTTGTGGTTTTTTTTCTAGGACCTTCTCTCCAGCTGAGAGGAACTACTCCATCGGGGACCGAGAGCTTCTAGCCATTAAATTAGCACTTGAGGAATGGAGGCATCTGTTGGAGGGATCAAGATTTCCAGTTATTATTTACACCGATCACAAGAACCTCTCCTATCTCCAGTCTGCCCAACGGCTGAATCCTCGCCAGGCCAGGTGGTCTCTGTTCTTTGCCCGATTTAATTTTGAAATTCACTTTCGGCCTGCCGATAAGAACATTAGGGCCGATGCTCTCTCTCGTTCCTCGGATGCCTCGGAAGTAGAGCTCTCTCCGCAACACATCATCCCCCCTGACTGCCTGATCTCCACTTCTCCAGCCTCCATCAGGCAAACTCCTCCAGGGAAGACCTTCGTTTCTCCACGCCAACGCCTCGGAATCCTCAAATGGGGTCACTCCTCCCATCTCGCAGGTCATGCGGGTATCAAGAAATCCGTGCAACTCATCTCTCGTTTCTATTGGTGGCCGACTCTGGAGACGGATGTTGTGGATTTTGTACGAGCCTGCACTGTTTGTGCCCGGGATAAGACTCCTCGCCAGAAGCCCGCTGGTCTTCTTCATCCTCTGCCTGTCCCCGAACAGCCTTGGTCTCTGATTGGTATGGACTTTATTACGGACTTACCCCCATCCCGTGGCAACACTGTTGTTTGGGTGGTCGTTGATCGATTCTCCAAGATGGCACATTTCATCCCTCTTCCTGGTCTTCCTTCAGCGCCTCAGTTGGCAAAACAATTTTTTGTACACATTTTTCGTCTTCACGGGTTGCCCACGCAGATCGTCTCGGATAGAGGCGTCCAATTCGTGTCAAAATTCTGGAGGGCTCTCTGTAAACAACTCAAGATTAAATTAAACTTTTCCTCTGCATATCATCCTCAATCCAATGGGCAAGTAGAAAGAATTAACCAGGTCCTGGGTGATTATTTACGCCATTTTGTTTCCTCCCGCCAGGATGACTGGGCAGATCTTCTACCATGGGCCGAATTTTCGTATAACTTCAGAATCTCTGAATCCTCCTCCAAATCCCCATTTTTTGTGGTGTACGGCCGTCACCCTCTTCCCCCCCTCCCTACTCCCTTGCCTTCTGGTTTGCCCGCTGTGGATGAAATATCTCGTGATCTTTCCACCATATGGAAAGAGACCCAAAATTCTCTTTTACAGGCCTCATCACGCATGAAGAAGTTTGCTGATAGAAAAAGAAGAGCTCCCCCCATTTTTTCTCCTGGAGACAAGGTATGGCTCTCCGCTAAATATGTCCGCTTCCGTGTCCCTAGCTACAAATTGGGACCACGCTATCTTGGTCCTTTCAAAATCTTGTGCCAGATTAATCCTGTCTCTTACAAACTTCTTCTTCCTCCTTCTCTTCGAATTCCTAATGCCTTTCACGTTTCTCTTCTTAAACCACTTATCATCAACCGTTTCTCTCCTAAGTTTGTTTCTCCCACTCCTGTTTCCGGCTCCTCGGACATCTTCTCCGTTAAAGAAATACTGGCCTCCAAGAAGGTCAGAGGGAAAACCTTTTTCCTGGTCGATTGGGAGGGTTGTGGTCCTGAAGAGAGATCCTGGGAACCTGAGGACAATATCCTAGACAAAAGTCTGCTCCTCAGGTTCTCAGGCTCTAAGAAGAGGGGGAGACCCAAGGGGGGGGGTACTGTTACGCCGAGCGCTCCGGGTCCCCGCTCCTCCCCGGAGCGCTCGCTTCACTCTCGCTACCGCAGCGCTCCGGGCAGCTCCACTGACCCGGTGCGCTGCGATACCGTCTCCAGCCGGGATGCGATTCGCGTTGCGGGTGGCGCCCGCTCGCGATGCGCACCCCGGCTCCCGTACCTGACTCGCTCTCCGTCTGTCCTGTCCCGGCGCGCGCGGCCCCGCTCCCTAGGGCGCGCGCGCGCCGGGTCTCTGCGATTTAAAGGGCCACTGCGCCGCTGATTGGCGCAGTGGTTCCAATTAGTGTGTTCACCTGTGCACTCCCTATTTATACCTCACTTCCCCTTCACTCCCTCGCCGGATCTTGTTGCCATTGTGCCAGTGAAAGCGTTTCCTTGTGTGTTCCTAGCCTGTGTTCCAGACCTCCTGCCGTTGCCCCTGACTACGATCCTTGCTGCCTGCCCCGACCTTCTGCTACGTCCGACCTTGCTTCTGTCTACTCCCTTGTACCGCGCCTATCTTCAGCAGCCAGAGAGGTTGAGCCGTTGCTAGTGGATACGACCTGGTCACTACCGCCGCAGCAAGACCATCCCGCTTTGCGGCGGGCTCTGGTGAAAACCAGTAGTGACTTTGAACCGGTCCACTAGCACGGTCCACGCCAATCCCTCTCTGGCACAGAGGATCCACCTCCTGCCAGCCGGCATCGTGACAACTAGTCAATTAACCTAAATTATGTTACCATTGGCCAGCCATCCTTATATCTCAACCAAATGTATCACAACAACCAGCAAACCCCTAAACCCCTTCTTAAAGGAGATATATCATGCCCAAACACTTATCATTTTTAGATTATGAAGCGGCAGGAGCAGAGGCTATGGTAAACCTCTCCTGCTCTGGACAGTTTCTGACATGGACAGAGGTGTCAGCAGAGAGCACTGTGGTCAGACTGGAAAGAACTACACAACTTCTTCTTGAGCATACAGCAGCTGATAAGTGCTGGAAGGATTAAGATATTTAAATATAAGTAATTTACAAAACTGTAGAACTTTCTGGCAACAGTTGATTTGATTTTTTTTCTTTTGAAGTACCCCTTTAAAGGCACCCATACCATATGTCATGATGTTTGAGATGAGAATATTTCTTTAAGTGACCAAATCACTGAGGAGTCTACCTATTCATTTACAAGGAATTAAAGACAACACCAAAACACGATGTCCTAAACTACAGTTGCAAGAAAAAGTATGTGAACCCTTTGGAATTACATGGATTTCTGCACAAATTCGTCATAAAATGTGATCTGATCTTCATCTAAGTCACAACAATAAACAATCACAGTCTGCATAAACTAATCGGAGGCTGAGATCGCGCTGTTGCAGATAGGTTTAAGGATACTGGTAGATGTCTTAAATTCTTTTATTCTATTCACACAACGCGTTTCTGGATATTAATAATCCTTTCTTCAGGCGTGAAGAAAGGATTATTAATATCCAGAAACGCGTTGTGCGAATAGAATAAAAGAATTTAAGACATCTACCAGTATCCTTAAACCTATCTGCAACAGCACGATCTCAGCCTACGATTTTCTCCTCCTTCACTGTCTCTTACACGCCGGTGGATCCAGCGTGGGAAGCTGCAGCAGTTGCTATACCAAGCCTACATCAGCGTTGTGCCTGGAATATGCACAACCCCACCAGGTGAGTGCGTTCCTCACTCACCCACATAATCCGACCTGGCCTGGAAGATCGCACACAGAAGCGATCTGTTGTCTTTTGTCTTATAGTGCATAAACTAATAACACACAAAGAATTAAATCTTACCATGTTTTTATTGAACACACCAAGTAAACATTCACAGTGTAGGTGGAAAAAGTATGTGAGCCCTTGGATTTAATAACTCATTGAACCTTCTTTGGCAGCAATAACTTCAACCAAATGTTTCCTGTAGTGGCAGATCAGACGTGCACAACGGTCAGGAGTAATTTTTGACCATTCCTCTTTACAGAACAGTTTATGTCTGGTGTGAATCACTTTCTTGAGGTCATGCTACAGCATCTCAATCGGGTTGAGGTCAGGACTCTGACTGGGCCAATCCAGAAGGCATATTTTCTTCTGTTTAAGCCATTCTGTTGTTGATTTACCTCTATGCTTTGGGTCCTTGTCCTGTTGCAACACCCATCTTCTGTTGAGCTTCAGCTGGTGGACAGATGGCCTTAAGTTCTCCTGCAAAATGTCTTGATAAACTTGGGAATTCATTTTTCTTTTGATGATAGCAATCCGTCCAGGCCCTGACGCAGCAAAGCAGCCCCAAACCATGATGCCCCCACCACCATACTTCAGAGTTGGGATGAGGTATTGATCTTGGTGTGCTGTGTCTCTTTTTCACATAGTGTCGTGTGTTTCTTCCAAACAACTCAATTTTGGTTTCATCTGTCCACATATTTTGCCAGTACTGCTGTGGAACATCCAGGTGCTATTGTGCACACTGTAAACATGCAGCAATGTTTTTTTTTTTTGGACAGCAGTGTCTTCCTCTTTTGTATCCTCCTATGAAATCCATTCTTTTTTAGTGTCTTACGTATTGTAGATTCGCTAACAGTGATGTTATCATATGCCAGAGACTTTTGTAAGTCTTTAGCAGACACTCTAGGATTCTTCTTCACCTTGAGCAGTCTGCGCTGTGCTCTTGTGGTCATCTTTACAGGACAGCCACTCCTAGGGAGAGTAGCAACAGTGCTGAACTTTCTTCATTTATAGACAATTTGTCTTGCCATGGACTGATGAAAAGCAAGGCTTTTGGAGATACTTTTACGACCCTTTCCAGCTTTATGCAAGTCAACAATTCTCGTATTCTCGTAGGTCTTCTGAGAGCTCTTTTGTGCGAGGAATCATTCACATCAGGCAATGCTTCTTGTGAAAAGCAAACCCAGAACTGGTGGGTGTTTTTTATAGGGCAGGGCAGCTGTAACCAACACCTCCAATCTCATCTCATTGATTGGATATGATTGATATGTAATTAGTCTAGGGGTTCACATACTTTTTCGACCTGCACTGTGAATGTTTACATGGTGTGTTCAATAAAAACATGGTAAGATTGAATTATTTGTGTGTTTTTAGTTTAAGCAGACTGTGAATGTCTATTGTTTTGACGTAGATGAAGATAAGATCACATTTTATGACCAATTTGTGCAGAAATCCATATAATTCCAAAGGGTTCACATACTTTTTCTTGCAACTGTATAAACAGATATTTGGCTTTTGGCTTTGAGTTAAAGGGCCCTTTCCCGTAAAATAAGACCATAATAATGCTCAGTCCTTGAGTTTTATACATATACAAAGTTATTAACAATTCTTTTCAGCTACTTTATTTCTATATTTCAGTGGAAAAAATTAGTGACAACTAAAATAGATGTCCCTGAAGGTTCCACGGGGGTTGTCTCTAAGCTTTCACAGTGATTGCATCACTATTCAAACCAGTGATACAGGCCCGCCCCTGCGGTATTGTCAACATAGCCGTACTGGTGATTGTTACACGGACTTTACTGAAGAGATTGAAGCAAATTTTATAGACAAAGACAAATCAAGGACAAGTGGTCACCAGGGCAAATGCACTGAATCAGTGTTTCCCAACCAGTGTGCCTCCAGCTGTTGTTAAACTACAACTCCCAGCATGCCCGGACAGTTTTGCAACAACTGATACACTGGTTGGGAGACACTGCTATAAACAATGGGGATCTGCTTTGTCACATGAGTGAAAAATATTGCCCTTGTGAACCAGTGCATGATACTCTATGGGACTTATAAAGAAAATTACAACATATGGTTTGTGCAATAAAAAGAAACATTACTACGTGAATGTATAAAGGCTCAGGGATGATGCCATCAATGAGAGTGAAATGACATCTGTTCTCCTCAGCAATTGGAAGATTTCTACCTCTACCTTTGAAAGGCTGTAAAATACGAAAAGCCATCCACAGTTCACATTACCCTGAATGAATGTAAATGACTGATATACAAACATCTGGGAAGCCTTTTTTGCTCTACGGTTATGCTTTATACTGCTCAAGATCCTCAAATAAAACATAAACTGCATGCAAGTCTCTAAACATCTGAGCACCACTATTAACATTGCTGCTTAAAGTGTGCCTGTCATTTGCAAAAACGTTTTATATAATGTAGAAAATACCATTATATGTATATTTGAAAAATACATCGGTTAAATTTTGTTTATATTTTTGTGCCTGCAGCTATTTCCTGTGTGTCTTTGTGCAGAAACAAAATACAGAAAGTGTGCGTGGGACAAGCAGGGCTCTGTACACTGAGGACAAGCAGGGCTCTGTACACTGAGGACAAGCAGGGCTCTGTACACTGAGGACAAGCAGGGCTCTGTACACTGAGGACAAGCAGGGCTCTGTACACTGAGGACCAGCAGGGCTTGAGGACAAGCAGGGCTCTGTACACTGAGGACAAGCAGGGCTCTGTACACTGAGGACAAGCAAGGCTCTGTACACTGAGGACCAGCAGGGCTCGAGGGCAAGCAGGGCTCTATACACTGAGGACAAGCAGGGCTCTGTACACTGAGGACAAGCAGGGCTCTGTACACTGAGGACCAGCAGGGCTCGAGGACAAGCAGGGCTGTCTACACTGAGGACAAGCAGGGCTTTGTGCACTGAGGACAAGCAGGGCTCTGTATACTGAGGACAAACAGTGCTCTAGGCAATGAGGACAAGCAGAAACAAAATACAGAAAGTGTGGGCTGGACAAGCAGGGCTCTGTACACTGAGGACAAGCAGGACTCTATACACTGAGGACAAGCAGGGCTCTGTGCACTGAGGACAAGCAGGGCTCTGTACACTGAGGACAAGCAGGACTCTGTACACTGAGGACAAGCAGGGCTCTGTACACTGAGGACAAGCAGGGCTCTGTACACTGAGGACAAGCAGGGCTCTGTACACTGAGGACAAGCAGGGCTCTGTACTCTGAGGACAAGCAGGGCTCTGTACACTGAGGACAAGCAGGGCTTTGTAAACCGAGGACAAGCAGGGCTCTGTATACTGAGGACCAGCTGGGCTCTGTATACTGAGGACAAGCAGGGCTCTGTATACTGAGGACAAGCAGGGCTCTGTACACTGAGGACAAGCAGGGCTCTGTACACTGAGGAGAAGCAGGCTCTGTACACTGAGGACAAGCAGGGCCCTTACACTGAGGACAAGCAGGACTCTGTACACTGAGAACAAGCAGGACTCTGTGCATTGAGGACAAGCAGGACTCTGTACACTGAGGACAAGCAGGACTCTGTACACTGAGGACAAGCAGGGCTCTGTGCACTGAGGCTTTGTGACATGCCCCTGGCTCACACAGCAGACGAATTGACAAGCCAGGAGCCTGTACAGAGCCCTGCTTGTCCCGCCCTCACTTCCTGTATTTTGTCTCCACACAGAGACACACAGACAAAAGCTGCAAGGACAACATTTTCCACCCAAAAAATACACATTTTTTTAACCAATGTATATTACAAATATATAATCGTATTATCTACATTATATAAAAAGTTTTTGCAAATGACAGGTACCACTTTAACCCCTTAAGGACATGTGCCGTAAATGTATGGCGCTGCATAGCGCGACTTTGCGCACAGCTACGCAGCGGATGTGATGTAAGTGCAGGACCTGCGCTCGCTTCATTCATGGCGGGTCCCGCTGGCTGTCAGCAGCCTTGGACCCGCCGGTAATTGCGGGCATCAGTGATCACACTGATGTCTGTGACTAACCCCTCAGATGCCGTGATCAATACTGATCACAGCATCTGCAGCATTGCAAATCCCCCCTTTTTCCCATATTAATACAAAAAAGTGTGAAAAAACGATAAATAATAAACATGTTTGGTATCGTCACATGCGTAAATGTCCGAACTATAAAAATATAGTGTTAATGATCCCCTGCGGCAAACAGCCTAAACGTTAAAAAAAAACAAATAAACTTCCAAAATTTCAGCTTTTTTGTCACATCAAACAGCAAAAAATGTAATGAAAAGCAATCAAAAAGTCAGAAACATGCAAGCGTGGTACTAAAACAAACTACAGATCATGGCGCAAAAATGAGCCCTCACACATCCCTGAATATGGAAAAATAGGAAAGTTAGAGGTGGTCAAAATAGGGCAATTTTAAACGTACTGATTTTGTAAAAAAAAGTTTAAGATTTTTTTTAAGTAGTACAATAATAGAAATGTATGTAACCATGGGTATTTTTTTGTGTAAATTATGATTTTCGTTTACATTTCCTTACACAAAAACATTTTTTTTGGGGTTTACAATACATTTTAGGGTAAAATGAGTGATGTCATTACAAAGTACAACTGGTCATGCAAAAAACAAGCGTCTGGGAATAAAAATATAAAAGAGTTATTGATTTTAGAAGGTGAGGAGGGAAAAACGAAAACCCAAAAATAAAATTGGCTGTGTCCTTAAGGTCGAAATGGGCTGTGTCCTTAATGGGTTAAGGTACGACTGAGAGGTTATGACTATTTATGCCGACTCTCAAAGCTTCTTATTGTCAGCAGAGACTGTTCAGTAGAATATCAGGCACTGGAATAGAAGTAAAGTGGGACCTCTGTTGCCAGAGAAGACCATGTGTCCATAAGTTTAGGAATGCTGGGACCAACAACAGTCAGAATATTTTTAGGTTGCTCCTAGGGTTCTATCCTTGCAGGTTCCCCTTTGGAAATGGGCATTGCCTGGCTGGCCACCCCAAGAGTCCAAATCTACCTCCCTACCATGATTGATAGGAAGGCTTCAGGTTCCTTCCAAAGGCTGTCCGGGCATGCTGGGAGTTATAGTTTTGCAACAGCTGGATTCACACTGTTTGGAAAACACTGCCCTAACATATGGCACAATAAATCCTACAAGGAAATCCCTAGGATTTCATCATCATCAGGTCCTGGCCGAATGACACTACAATGACACTGCAGCTTTGCAAATAGTAAATTTGAATGAAATACTACAAGGGTGAAGGAAGACAATCCAGTGGGTCAAAGCTCATTTCCAAAAGATTTGTATAAACTGAATGAACGTATGAAATTTGCATGCCTGTCTGGAAGAAAAACAACAAAAAAACCTGTCGTAGGGTTACGTTGTGTAAAGCTAGATAACAAAGGACAGCAAAACACTAGCATATCTGGGAACTGCATTCCAACACCCATGTCTTCCTGCAGTAGTGCTTAGTATAGTACAGTTCTGGCTTAATGGGGGACCCCACTGGCCAGCGTTCGGAACTAAATGTTCTGAACACTGTTTTCGCGCCCTTCTTAACATCGCCACCATGCCCCCATGCCCACTCAATGCAAGTCTATGGGAGGGGGCGTGACAGCCGTCACGCCCCTTCCAATAGACTTGCATTGAGGGGACAAGGTCGTAATGTTGCGAAGGGAGTGGCCGACTCCCACTGCGCAAAAACAGTGTTCGGAACATTTAGTTCCGAACGCTGGCAAGTAGAGTACCCCATTAACATGCTTGATGGGGCTGAACGCAAGTGGGCTGCACAGGGCCCTGGCCTAATAACAGAGAGAACATCTTGTCCAACATCAGTGCCTACCCTTACAGGTTCTTTTTTTTTTTTTTGCCTGAATGAGAAGAAATTATTATAGATACACTTGAAAAACAGTGGTGGAGTCTGTTAAAGCCACAAAAGGGGATCCAACTCCATATCAATGGCCATGGTTTTCAGATGGAATGTCCATGCTTATACAGTGGTCCCTTAAGTTACAATATTAATTTGTTCCAGGATGACCATTGTTTGTTTAGGGACCATTGTATGTTGAGACCATAACTCTATTGAAACCTAGTAATTGGTTCTGAAGCCCCAAAATGTCATCCAAAAAAAGGAAAAAGTAGATAACTAAAACAGATAAAGCAAGTCCTTACATATAAATGTAAGAAAGATCTGCTGGGAACTGTAAATCACTGTCTATGTACACGCAATGTCCTAAAAAAGTAAAATGGAGCCGTCCTTATCCTCACCTGGTGTCCAAAGGAGCAGCTAACCCTGGCACAGGTAAAGAGTAGTACAGATCATGTAATACCTCCATGTACTGTAGGGAGGCGCTACCAGACACCAGTCAGTGCATGCACTTCAGTAATACAGGAGTTTTACCAGTGAATGCCCATTCTGATTGTTCGGTTCTTCCAGACATTGAAACGTTTCACAGATCTGGACTGTCTGTAGCATTGTATGTTGTATATGGTTTCAAGTTACTTGCAATGGTCCAGAAAAGATTATTCTATGTTGAAAATATTGTAACCTGAGGCCATTGTAAGTTGAGTGACCAGTGTATAGATGTGAGGAACAGATGTCAGCATATTTTTGTCCTACGGTGTGGAGTACAAGGTAAAAGCAATGGAGAAAGAGATAATATTGGATGAAATAGAAGCAAGATGTTAACATGTTCCTCATTGACTACAGAGATATCACACGTGATACGGTCAGGATATTGGGTATACAGCACCTGCCCTATCTTATTCTTATAAGGCACCATACAGATTAACAATACACGGGCATGAATGGATGAGTTCGGAGGGTGGACAACACTATATACTGTTCAATCATAATACTGTCTACATTATAGAGGATACAGCAAGAGAGAAACATGAGGAATGAAAGATGAGCGGGGAGCAAACCATGCATACATTCACACCATGTCTTTCTTGCCGTGGCATGTATATGTCCGTAATCTGTCAAAAAGATGGCAACATATATATGCAGGGACAGGCATGGGCCCCATTGACACAGTCAGTTAGTGACTACATTTGGGTCATTTTCCAAGCATATAGATGTTTGTACTTGGACTCAAAAGCATGGCCTGCTGTACTTTGAGTCTAAGTTCCAACACTTTTACATTCGGGAAAAGACCAGAATATAGTCAAGCAGACTATGGTTAAAGGGGTAGTCTGCCCCTAGACATCTTATCCCCTATCGAAAGGATAGGGGATAAGATGTCAGATCGCGGGGGTCCCGCCGCTGGGGACCCCCGGGATCTCGGTTGCAGCACCCACCTCTCATCCTAATGCCTCATGACCACGGTTACGGGAGTTTGTGACGTCACACCCCGCCCCCTCAATGCAAGTCTATGGGAGGGGGCGTGACGGCTGTCACGCCCCCTCCCATAGACTAGCATTGAGGGGCGGAGCGTGACGTCACATGGGGGCGGAGTCGTGACGTCACGATCTCACGTCACCGTGGTCGGGAGCCCAAGCCTCCAGCGTTTCCAGAAGCCGCAACAGGTGGGTGCTGCAGCCGAGATCCCGGGGGTCCCCAGCGGCGGGACCCCTGCGATCTGACATCTTATCCCCTATCCTTTGGATAGGGGATAAGATGTCTAGGGGCAGAGTACCCCTTTAAGCCATTTAAGTCAGTGAGCCCTGTTTCAGTCCATGCTCGTATACATTGTTATCCCATTTTGACAGACTGCCGAAATATTAATACCACACAAGGCACAATTGGGGTGTTAACTAAACGTACAGCTGTAAAGATGCAACTTAAAGTTCCTTATGAGAAAAGGATACAGAATAGTAAGTTTTACAATAAAAGGGGTTTACTAATCTTGAAGCATGGTGACATATCGCTAGGATATATAATCATTTCATGATCGCTCGGAGTATGAACTCTTGCATCCCCATCCAATGTAAGAGCGATAGGGTAGATGCATCTCTGGTGTAGAGCTATGTCTACTGCTGAATGTGTCCATGCTTATCATGTATACGGGCTCTACCCCGCTGATGGCCTGTGCAGGGATCTGATGTATGTGCAGAGATAAACTCAGAAGGACACGTAGCTCTACACCAGGGTTGGGATTTGTGTTATTTTTAACAGTAGGAATAACACAGTCTGTCATAGTATTACTGCCATAAAAAATACCATAACTAGAAAAAATCCCTAAAACTTAACGTTTAATCCTAAAATATCTAAAGGCCCACAGGGTGAAATTGAGAAAAAGGAAAAACGCATGTGAAACTATAGACTGATGTAGCATAAATATACTCAAAAATAGGAGACAGAGAGGTCAGTGTAATACAGATACCTAAACTCGCTTAAAGGGGTACTCTTGTGAGAAACAAATGTTTTTAAATCAACTGGTACCAGAAAGTTATACAGATTTGTAAATTGCTTTTATTTAAAAATCTTAATTCTTCCAATACTTATCAGCTGCTGTATGCTCCACAGGAAGTTGTGTTGTTTTTTCCAGTCTGACCACAGTGCTCTCTGCTGACACCTCTGTCCGTGTCAGGAACTGTCCAGAGCAGGAGCAAATCCCCATAGCACATGTCTCCTACTCTGGACAGTTCCTGACAGAGACAGAAGTGGCAGCAGAGAGCACTGTGGTCAGACTAGAAAGAACTACACTACTTTCTCTGTAGTATACAGCAGCTGATAAGTACAGGAAAGATAAAGATTTTTTAAATAGAAGTAATTTACAATTGTGTTTAACTTTCTGGCACCAGTTGATTTGGAATAATTTGTTTTCTACTGGAGTACCCCTTTAAGCCTCAAATCATGTCTTCATTACATCTAGTTCTAGATGGGTGCCTCCATAAATATAAACCAATGACTATTGGATCCTATCACATCCAACTTGTTACTTTTGAGGAAAAGAACAGCAATTGAAACGTGTCATTAAGGATAATAAATGCTGAGATGTTGGAAATAGTAGCATAAGCAATCCAAGTACAACAGATACATTGGGGTTTCATCAGACAACAAGTAGCATCTCCAATGCTGATAAACAATCTGTAAGAGTCTAATATGCGGTGGCCCAGTAAGGGAGGTGTTACCCTGTGCTCCTGCTGTCCTGTCAGGCAGCCTCCTTCAGTGTCCCCAAGGCCCCTGCACTTATTTCCCCATTGTAAATATGTTTTACCATGTAAAGTGTTATAAAATGTAATGTTGCTTTAAGCGTTATACCATGTGATATATCATGTGATTGTTACCAAGGAGGTACCAGTGACCAGGTGATCCCAAGAGTGACCTATGGGCTCCCTGCTAGTCTCCCCCATATAAGCCCTGGGTGGAGCTTCTCTCTCTTTGTGCTCTGCTCTTCTGCTAAGCTGAGGTCCAGTGCAGTCGCCTAGTGTGTGTGTCCAGAGTGTTGGAGGCCTCAAAGCCCAGTCCTCCAGCCACCATCAAGTCAAGTAAGATAAAGTCACAACTCTATGAGTCAAGTCAAGTCAGTCCCTGTCATCTGTCAAGTCAGCGGGGTCTGCATTCAATTGTCCAGTCCTACTACAAGTCCCAGCAAGCCCTTAAGGTCTCTGCGTCACTGATCACCTCCTTGGGCCCTGGCCGAACTGTATAGACTTTACCATCTGTCTACCCTCAGTAAAGCTGCCGTTGTTCGTAACTTGGGGTCGGAGTCTTTATTGCCCCTGTGCCCAGCCCAGGATCCAGCGGTATACCTTCAGGTGGTTATAGGATAAACCAAGCCCTGAAATCACGAATACAAGGGGTTAATACCATCTACCCCTAGGGTAACATCATCTGCCCTGCACCACACACCCTGCCACCTAAAATACTTTCCAAGATAATCAAGGAATGGTCCAATACTATGATAAAGTGAAAAAATACAAAATTCCTGAATGAATGGCCGGGGGGATCCTATAAGGTAGTCTAGAAGTTTAGTGAACAGTAGACCTCACTCTGTTCCCATACGTAATGTATGAAGTGAGGAGCTCAATTATTCTCACAGCAGGCCATTCGTTGTTGGTTAGCCATTCTGGGGCCTAGGTATTTATCTGCCCAAGCTACCAGTCAGCCCCAGACCCTTTGCTGCACCTCCTGTCGCCCTCCCTCCTGTTATACCTCCCGTCACTGCTGTCACCCCCCCACCCATCCTTCTGCACCTGCTGTCAACCTCCCAACCTACAGGAGAAGTAGTCATCAGGAGCGAGGGAGACATTCAGGTAGTGGCCAGAGGAGAGCACCCTGCACTGCCACCACCAACCAGGTTGGTGCTAAGGGCACTGACATATATGGGAGGGGGACTGTGCACCTAGCCCCTGCCCTGCAGCCTGCTCCTGCCCAGGTGGTGCACATAATAACTCTGCTGCCACCTGCAGTGCTGCCAGTCAGGCCCCTTGCTACACCTCCTGTCACCTCCCATCTGTTGCACCTTTTGTCACCCTCCCTCCTGTTGCACCTCATGTCACTGTTGTTATCCTCCCTTCTTCTGTACCTCCTGTCACGCTTCTTCCGAATCCTCGCTATCTACAATAATGGGTCCATTTGAGACAACAGCACATAAGCTTTTATCTAGAACATAAGAAATCATCCATTTCTGCTTGACCGATTTCAGCCAAATTTTTATAGGATTGTGTATCCACCCCTAATATGCTTTTATGTTAAATTAGAGACAGATCTATCAAGGTGTTTTTATGTTATTACATAACATACACAGAGTAAATCCATCTAAGCTGAATAGTTGACTTGGTCAATAAAGAGCAAACTCCTCCAGGAGATACAAAGTAGGGATACTGTATATACAGTACATAGGGGATCTACAGATGTCAGCCGCGATGTCCACATATAGCGAGGCAGGAGCCTGTCAGCCTGCTGTCACATACTAGAAATAACACAAAGACCCAGAAGAAAACTAGTACACTGATGTCTGTGGAGTCCATCAGGACTTGGAATTTGTTTAAAATCAGACCAGACACAGCTGCCATATTAGAAGCCATGTGACTAGTGTGAACACAGTCCAATTCAAGAGACTGTAACTTTTTTAAAGGGGTACTCTGGCCCTAGACATCTTATCCCCTATCCAAAGGATAGGGGATAAGTTGTCTGATTGCAGGGGTCCTGCTACTGGGGACCCCCACTATCTCGGCTGCGGCACCCCAGACATCCAGTGCACGGAGCGAACTTCACTCCGTGCCGGTATGACTGGCGATGCGGGGCGGAGGCTCTTGACATCACGGCAGCGCCCACTTGTGACGTCACGGATATGCCCCCTCAATGCAAGTCTATGGAAGGGGGGCGTGACGGATGTCACGCCTCCTCCCATTGACTTGCATTGAGGGGGCCTGGCCATGATGTTATGAGCGGACGCGGCCGTGACGTCACGAGCCTCCGGCACGGCACCCGATGCTCTAAACGAATGCTGAGTGCAGCAGGGAGATCGCGGGCATCCCCATAGGTGGGACCCCCACGATCAGACATCTTATCCCCTATCCTTTGGATAGGGGATAAGATGTCTAGGGGCAAAGTACCTCTTTAAGGTAGTGGCAAATATTGATACAAATAATGCAAATAAAATGAATGACGCTTGTCCATAATAATCAGATATGAAGACAACCCTTGATTGCTCACAGCACCGTCACTGCTATTTCAACCATGATTAAGAACTAGATTAGCTCCAAAATGCGTCTGTTCTCTCCCGCCATGCTGTCATTCAACAGTAACCCCCATACACTTATGGGCTCTCTCTCTTTGGATTTCAAGATGTCATGAATAAAGTAAGTAGAATTCTATCTTCCGGTGAGTTCCGGCCTCCATTTGCTGTAACTGCTATTGCTTTGCATGACTACACTTTTTATAATTGTCCTCAATGTACTAATTTCACCTTTGTGTAATGCATTTGCAGAAAGAACATCATGAAAATGAGTTTTGGGGAGGATCGCAATCTCTACATCCAACTAGTGTCAGGAGCATTTGCATTTTTGTATTTATCTGTGAATATAGCTTCTAGTTTATTGACATAAAGCAATTTGCATGTTAAGCTCGGCAGTCTCTCCTCGGCTGAAGATGTGTGGGGGTCTTACACAGCAGCTTAATTATTTCTTCTCCTAACTGGTATAGGAGCTAATAAAAGTCAGAATCACCTCTTATACTCCGGGGTGAATGGCATATTTATTGACCTCATTTCATGATACTGTACTTTTGTTGTCCCTAGCTATTAGTCATTAATGGCCATATCTGTGCTCGTCTAATGGAAGGTTAGATTCCTCCTGCCTTGGAGTAGAACACAAATCACCCGGGGCTATTTCCAGGGTCCTTACAAGTCGCTTTCCCTGCACAATGAGATTTTTTTTTTTTGACTCCCACAGCTAATGAATGAAAGATTTTAATGAGGAAGCAACAGGTTGATATATGGCCTAATATACATTTAGCCTTCCAACCATGAATCTGATATGACTGTTAAATAAACAACGTTAAAGATAGTACTTTTATGGCAAAAAATTGCATGAATATGTAGCGTCCACTGTAACTGTATAGTTTAAGATAGCTGCATGGAAAGTGTGCCGGAGAAAGGTGCCGAAAATAGGACACAGGAATATATAGAGAAGAATAATTATATTAAGCTTCTAGGGGAAGAAAGGCTGACATCTAATGGAACCACAGGACATATGGAAGGGAAACCTATCAAGACTGGTTAGAAGATGTTTCCTATCTGTCGGACACTGATGCCGAGTAGTAGACCCTAGGCGGTTGGTCGCTACAATGGCTGACATCTTAACCTCTTAAGGACGTAGGGCATACTTGTACGTCCTACGCCCGGTCCCGGTGTTTAAAACGGGGTCACACCGTGATCCCACATCACACCAGGTCGGTCTCGGCTGCTATTCATAGCCGGGGCCCTGGGCTAACAGAGCGCGGCATCGATCTTTGTGCCGCATGCTATTAACCCTTCAGAGGCGGCGATCAAAGTTGACCGCCGAGTCTGAAAGTGAAAGTAAACTCTTCCCGGCAGCTCAGTCGGGCTGATCGGGACATCGCGATAAAATCGCGATGTCCCGATCAGCTAGGACGCAAGTGGAGGTCCCCTTACCTGTCTCCGCGGTTTCCGGTCGGGGTTTGATTGCTCCAATCCCAAGCTACAGGCTTGAGCAATCGAGCCCCTATCTCGCTGATCCATGCAAAGCTATGGCTTTGCAGGGATCAGCATAGGAGATCAGTGTGTGCAGTGCTATAGCCCCCTATGGCAGCTATAGCACTGCAAAAAAAAAGTGAAAAAAAAAGTTAACAAAGGTCATTTAACCCCTTCCCTAATAAAAGTTTGAATCACAATCGTAAGACCTACAGAATAATGATAAGGTGTTATTTTTACCGAAAAATGCACTGCGTAGAAACGGAAGCCCCCAAAAGTTACAAAATTTAATTTTATATTCAATTTTGTCGCACAATGAATTTTTTTTCCCGTTTCTCCATGGATTTTTGGGCAAAATTACTAATGTCACTGCAAAGTAGAATTGGTGGCGCAAAAAATAAGCCATAATATGGAATTTTATGTGCAAAATTGAAAGCGTTGAAAATGCAAAAACGGAAAAACCCTGCGTCCTTTAGGGGTTAAAGGGGATAAAGCAACCACTATAAGGCAAGCAAGCAAGATGAAAGTATTGTTTATTGTGTTTTCTTATTGTTATTCTTAAAAAAATTTTTTTTTTTTGAAACAAAGTCTTGTAATAGTACAAGCGAATGCAAGAAACATTGCAATGTATCTTATCAATGAAAAATGTCTCTTTCTCCCCTTTTCAAGCTTCTTCAAGCCGGGTTAGTGCTTACAGGACACCGGGAGGGACCTTACCTGCCTCCTCGGTGTCTTCTCCGTTCAGGGATCCCCTGTATGGCCGGCGCTCTCCTTCCTCGTTATCACGTTGTCGCGTACGTGCGTCGGCGTGCGTAACGACGTGATGACGGCGACGGAGAGCGAGGATACCCGGCCGGCAGCAGAGACGTTTTAGAGCGACGGGGAAACGGCGACAGCGATGGAGCGACATCCAGGGCAGCGGTGACAGGTCCAGAGCGGCGGGGACACGTGAGTATTACTTCCTATGCAGTGGTCTTCAATCTGCGGACCTCCAGATGTTGCAAAACTACAACTCCCAGCATGTCCGGACAGCCGTTGGCTGTCCGGGCATGCTGGGAGTTGTAGTTTTGCAACATCTGGAGGTCCGCAGATTGAAGACCACTATTGGGTTCAAAATCTTTATTTTTTTAGATTTTGCACAAATAAATTGGGTGCGTCCTATAGGACGAAAAATACGGTACACAGCAAAAAGAATATTTCAGTGGGCTTTGTATAATAAAATGAATGATATACAGCACATGGAGCATTCTCGTGACCCATATGTAATAAACACAGAATTGAAGTGACCTATATACAATCCAGAGGCTTCTAATGTAATGGTAGACAGATAATAGTGCCATTTACTGAACTCTTAACTTCCCTCAGGATATTTTAAAGGGTTAAGGCAGAAATGACTCCAGAGGGTGAAACATTAGCCATTCTAGCTTTAGGTTCCTAGCCCACATTTGACCCTTATACATTCATTGAGTATAGTCATTTCCAGCCTCACATTTTTATACAGAACTACATTTTTGCAATTGTTAAACAAAAAAAAGTATTGTAGTTTTTAAATAAAAATATACCTTAACCAAAAAAATATTTTACAAGATAGGTATTTTTCACCATAGCAATGAGATATAGAAGAAGCATTGGTGGGGGTCCTTTGATCCCAGATTGGGGAAGTTCATTTGAGGGGAGTCCAAATTGTAGATAACACCAATAATAGCTTATTGGGGGGGGGGGGGGGGGGAGAAGCTCCTTCACCCTCCGTTGAGCCAGCAGTGGACATGGCCACACAGGTTCAGGAAAGGTAAGCACTAAAGCAGTGGTCTCCAACCTGCGGAGCTACAGATGTTGCAAAACTACAACTCCCAGCATGCCCGGACAGCCAACGGCTGTCCGGGCATGCTGGGAATTGTAGTTTTGCAACATCTGGAGGTCCGCAGGTTGAAGACCACTGCACTAAAGTAACCAAAAAATTAAAAAAACTACCCAAGTTGAAAATAAAATCCATTTCACATAGCATCCACCAATCAGATTCAAACTTTTTAAAATAAAAGATGGAACCTGATTGGTTGCAATGGATAGCTAAGCCACTGTTACTTTATACAAAGTTTGATCACTTTATGACTTAGGGTAGGGTCAAACATAGCGTATATGCAGCGTATTTAAAGGGGTACTCTTACTTCTATGAAAAAAAAAAATCTTAATCCTTCCAGTATTTATTAGCTGCTGAATGCTACAGAGGAAATTATTTTCTTTTTGGAACACAGAGCTCTCTGCTGACATCATGAGCACAGTGCTCTCTGCTGACATCTCTGTCCATTTTAGGAATTGTCCAGAGCAGCATATGTTTTCTATGGGGATTTTCTCCTACTCTGGACAGTTCTTAAAATGGACAGAGATGTCAGCAGAGAGCGCTGTGGTAATGATGTCAGCAGAGAGCTCTGAGCTCCAAAAAGAAAATAATTTCTTCTGTAGTATTCAGCAGCTAATAAATACTGGAAGGATTAAGATTTTTTTTATACAAGTAATTTACAAATCTGTTTAACTTTCTGGCACCAGTTGATTTAAAAAAAATATATAAAGGTTTTCCACCGGAGTAAAAATTTAACGCTGTGAAAAATCCACCAGACAGTGGGAAATACGCCACATTTTGTTTTGACCATATACCCAGACACACAGGGCTTTCCAGCCGCAGCCCAGTATGTGCAGCATGGTTTGGAGGCGGGCCAGCGAGTGACAATTACGTCTGTGTGCCTCCAAACTTTACTACACGCAGAGCTGCGGAGGGGAAGCCCTGTGTGGCTGGTTAAAGCAAAATTTGCAGCTTTTTGCAGCATGAAATAAGTTGTGTATACACTATGTGTGAACCTACCCTAAATTAACATTTTTAAGACACATTTTTTTGTGCCAGGAACTGCTGCCTATTTTTTAATGATCACTTATTTCTTAATGGTGAATAGAAACTAGAGTTCAAAGAGTTCTAAAAAAAGCACTTCAAATTTTGTAACATATCTTATCACGGGAAAAAAAAGCTTACTTTTACTTTTATCAGGCTCTTTTCTAGCTCTACCCCCCCCCCCCTACATCCTAAACTCATCATTCACTTTGAAACAACTCAAGTCTGTTTTAAAACGGATCAACTCACCGAAGTATCAGGTTACAGCTGCTCATAGATGTCTAGTAAAAGGAAAGGAAAGGTGGAGTGACTGGGGGATACAGAAGCAGACAAAGACAGTCTGACTGCAGGAGTTGTAGTAAGTATGATATTTTACCCAAGTGCTGTCACAGCTTAGACTGTTTAGTACTGCTCTATAATGTCCTGCACGCTGCTGCTTCTTAGGGTGTGTATAGATACATAGCGGATCAGTAAGCCCTGGACAGAAAAGAATTGCATGAGAGGGGCGCATGACAAGGGGTGTTTGAGCAGCATGAAGGGGTTATTAGGAGGGGGGTTATCCCTAGGTGAATGAGGAGTGGGGGGAGGAGCAGTTAAGAGGTTAAAAAGCTGGGGCAGGAAGGGGAGGGGACAGTCTGCAGGATGGAACCACAGGTGAATGTTCCCACCTGCCTGCCCTGTAGCTTTGTTTTAGTTGTCATGGCAGAGGGAGTAGGGGGAAGGCTTGGAGGCACATTTGGAGACTTATGCTGGACGCAATGGTTGGTTGGCTGGTGATTACCATGCGGGCATGGGGCCCCAAGGAGGGGTAGGGACTCCGAAAATGGTACCCCGGTGTCCGGTGACCTACGGCCAGGGGTAAAGTAGGAGGCCCCTTTCAGGTGGATTGAGGATGGGGTGAGTGTGCGAGGTGCCTCCAGGTTTTTCCCCTAGTTCTGGTTTCAGGATAGATTATCCGTTATGTTATGTATGATGTTCATACGGTTATTTATTGTTAAAACTTGTTAATGTTTATGGTCTGCTGTGGCCATTTTTACACCAACAATGTTTCAGAGTTTTATTGGGAGAGGAAGGGAAAAAGGGGTGGTGTAAGGTCTGCTCAGCAGCAACTAGACGATCATGTGTGTGTGTGTGCGGGGTATGGGAGACATCATAGCAGCTCAACTACACCCACTATCTCAAGGACAATTGAAGAGTACCTGTCACCAAACTAATCTTTTAATATATTTCTCCTTATGTAATTATAAGACACTTTGCTATTTACTTGCTGATAAAATTCTAAACCTTTATATGTTTTTAATGTGATTGAAAAAACAGCCACTAGGTGGCTCTGTTCTGTTCCCTGCGCAAGTCAAACAGTAAGTTTGGTCTCCTCCTGTGTGGGGCACAGTGAGGCACAGCTCTCGCAGGCTTCAGTGATCTTGCGCCTGCTGGAGAACACCCATTTTCTTCTGCCAGGATCTCACATAATGTAAGCAAGGGGAAAGGTATGATACACAGCTTGTTACAGCTCGGAAAAAAAAATCAGGGCAGGACAGGTGTTAGGAGAAGTTAGGGAATATAATCTGAGTTAGTTTAGAAAAAATGTTTTGATGACAGGTACTCTTTGCAGGCTTTACCTATAATGCTTAGAGCATAAATATGATGAAAATGCCATATACAAGTTATGCAATCACAAGAATTGTGTAAAAGTGCTATGTTCACTGATAACAGCTTATCCAGAAAAGCTCCTTTCACTTTTTATTTTACTTTTCTCTTTCCAGGTGGGGGGTTAAAGGGGTACTCCGGTGAAAACCTTTTTACTTTTAAATCAACTGGTGGCAGAAAGGTAAACATATTTGTAAATTACTTCTATTAAAAAATCTTAATCCTTCCTGTACTTATTAGCTGCTGAATACTACATAGGAAATTCTTTTCTTTTTGGAATGCTCTCTGATGACATCACAAGCACAGTTCTCTCTGCTGACGTTATTATAATAACGCTTTATTTATTGTTGTCCTTAGTGGGATTTGAACCCAAATCCCCAGCACTGTAAGGCAGCAGTGCTAACCACTGAGCCACCATGCTGCCCTTAGCATACATCTGCTATACATGGTTGCTAAAATGGACAGAGATGTCAGCAGGGAGCACTGTGCTCGTGATGTCATCAGTGTTCCAAAAAGAAAGGAATTTCCTCTGTAGCATTCAGCAGCTAATAAGTACTGGATTTTTTTTAATAGAAGTAATTTACAAATATGTTTAACTTTCTGCCACCAGTTGATTTAAAAGAAAAAATATTTTCACCGGGGTACCCCTTTAATGAAGAACCAGGGGCAATTTCAAATGGCCTCAAATGGAAAGTGGGAGAGGGCAAACCTTGTTAAAATCAGTTTCCTACTGTTTGTTATATCACTGGGCTAATTCATATTATGGCTCACAATTACTAGTGGACAGGATTTATGTGTTTTTTTTCACGTAACTTTGGCGCAATACTTTGGCGCAGTGTCTTTTTGTGCTAAAATTTGGCGCATCTTCTCCACTGTCATTTTTACAACTTTCTCTAAATCCCACGGTCCTGTGTGTGATTTTAACTTTAGTCAGTAATTCATCATTTGCGCCAATCGATCTTTGGCACAATTTTGCGCCTTTAGGGTTTTTTTTGGGGCGCCAAGAAATTTTGCACATGAAAAACACACTTAGCAATGTCAGAAAATGTAAAGGCGTCAAAATACATTAAAACATTTGTTTGTGAAAGCAGCGACGCCTCCAGGGCTGCTCAATACTATCCTGCGACATAGTTGTCTGTGAGGGACCTTCACCCTCCGTTGAGCCAGCATTGGACATGGCCACACAGGTTCAGGAAAGGTAAGCACTAAAGCAGTGGTCTTCAACCTGCGGACCTCCAGATGTTGCAAAACTACAATTCCCAGCATGCCCGGACAGCCAACGGCTGTCCGCGCATGCTGGGAATTGTAGTTTTGCAACATCTGGAGGTCTGCAGGTTGAAGACCATTGCACTAAAGTAACCAAAAAAAAAAAAAAAACTACCCAAGTTGAAAATAAAATCCATTTCACATGGGGGCTATAAACCCCACAAAAGAAAATAACTCATGTCGCTTGCTGATATACTGCAGGAGGGACTCCGAAATGGCTGCTCTACAGGGTAAAATACGCGTCCTCTGTGGGGGTAAGTTCTGTGTAAAAGGCGCTGGGAACAGCTGATTTCAACATTTGAGCCAAAATTACTAACAACTTGCACCAAATGATAAATTTGGTTCATGTCCACGAAAACCAAAGTGAAAAAAAAAGGGTAAAAAGAAACTTTCAACGGGCAAAATTTATAAATACTCCCCATGGGGTCTATATCCTGTTCTTGCACAGGCACTTTGTTGTGTCCATCCAAGGCACTACCTTCCAAGATAAAATACACCCCAAATCTCCACCTCCTCTAAATTTTAAGGCATCGGCCCTTTTCCATTCTACCACAGTCCTTCTACCTTCTTCTTGCTTGAAGGATAGTGGAAGATCAGCACACAACAGAAAATTTAGCACACAATACGAGAATTTTAGGGAGATTTATTATCAGAGAACTAAATCCTAATTCTTAAAGGGGTATTCCAGGATTTGTTTTATTTGACTATGCTACAGGGGCTGTAAAGTTAGTGTAGTTTATAATAAAGTGTCTGTACCTGTGTTTGATGGCTGGTCTCGCAATTCTTATGGGATCTTTGCCCTGATGCTCATTTTTAGCAGCATACCAAATGAATGTTGTCTCAGCTTTTCCCAGGTTGCAGTGCAACCCAAGATATTACATCACTAGTTTGGTGTTGAAAGGGAGCCTGTTCTTGCTTCAATGGGTGGAGCAACCGCTGGGTGGGAGGGAGATCATTCTCCACAGCGATGCAGAGAACTGTAGTTTGCAGCACAGCACAACATGGAAAAAGGCTCACTAGGTGGGGTGGGGAGGCCGATGTGTGGAAGTGAGAAAAGTGACCTCACACTTACAAATAAGGGATCCTGGGACTTGCAGTTGGAGGGAGGGAACTCCAAAAGGAAATAGCCATTTCACAAAAAAAGTAGCAACGTTATGGTGGACTCACAACATAGTCATTTAGCCCCAAGACAAGCACAGATCCTTCCTAAGCATGTCCATTACCGGCTGACAAGTAAGTACAAAAGTCACTTTATGGTCGATAACCTCTTTAAAGATTAAGTGCAATATTTGCAAATTAACTCCTTAAGGACACAGGGTGTACCTGTACGTCCTGCCGCCGCTCACGCAAAATAACGCGGGGTCACGGGGTGGTCCTAGAGGCTAATGGTAGCCTGCTTATAGCGGACGTCACTGATCGTGTGCTTTTAACCCTTTAGAGGCATCGATCAAAGTTGATTGCCGAGTCTACAGTAAAAAAAAAAAACATTCCCGCCTGCTCAGTCGGGCTGATCGGGACCACCGCGGGGAAACAGCGGTGTCCAGATCAGCTAGGGCGCACCAAGAGGGTCCCTTACCTGCCTCTGGCACGTCCGATCGGCGATTGATTGCTCCAAGCCTGAGATCCAGGCTTGAGCAATCGACCGCCGATAACACTAATCAATTCAATGCTATGGCATAGCATTGATCAGTGCTGGCAATCAATGTACTGCATGTTATAGCCTATAACATTGCAAAAAAAAAAAAAGAGTTCATAAATGTGATTTAAAGGGGTGCTCCCCTGGAATTATTATTTTTTAATCAACAGATACCAGAAAGTTAAACCGATTTGTAAAATCTTCTATTAAAAAAACTTAACCCTTCCAGTACTTATCAGCTGTTGTATGTTCCAGAGGAAGTTCTTTTCTTTTTGAATTTCCTTTCTGTCTGAACACAGTGCTCACTGCCGACACCTCTTTCCATTTTAGGAACGGTCCAGAGTACAAAAAATCCCCACAGAAAACCTCTTCTGCTCTGGACAGTTCCTAAAATGGACAGAGGTGTCAGCAGAGAGAACGTGGGTCAGACAGAAAGGAAATTCAAAATGAAAAGAACTTCCTCTGGAGCTGATCAGTACATGAAGGATTAATATTTTTTAATAGAAGTCATTTACAAATCTGTTTAACTTTGTCACCAGTTGATTTGAAAAAATGTGTTTTCCAGGAGAGTACGCCTTTAACCTCTTCCCTAAAAAAAAGTTTGAATCACCCCCCTTTTACCATAAAAAAACAAGAAAAAACATGTAAATAAAAATAAATATAAACATATGTGGTATCGCCGCTTGCGTAAATGTCTGGACTATAAAAATATATCGTTAATTAAACCACACGGTCAATGGTGTACATTTAGAAAAGAAAAATTTTAAGCGTATTAATTTTCGTGCATATAGTTATGATTTTTTCCAGAAGTACGACAAAATCAAACCTATATAAGTAGGGTATCATTTTAATTGAAGGGACCTACAGAATAAAGAGAAGGTGTCATTTTTACCAAAAAATGTACTGTGTAGAAACGGAAGCCCCCAAAATGGCATTACAAAAGGGCATTTTTTCTTCAATTTTGTCACACAATGATTTTTTTTTGTTTCGCCATAGATTTTTGGGTAAAATGACTGATGTCATTACAAAGTAGAATTGGTGGCGCAAAAATAAGCTCTCATATGGATTTTTAGGTGGAAAATTGAAAGGGTTCTGATTTTTAAAAGGTGAGGAAAAAACGAAAATGCATAAACTGGAAAAACGTCCTTAAGGGGTTAACTAATAACATTGCCTGAATTACTCCCAGTATTAGATTATGATGAGTTTACAATAAAGTGTTTTTAACCCACCAGGGTGCCTCCACCTGTTGCAAATGCTGTCTGGGCATGCTGGGAGTTGTAGTTTTGCAACAGCTGGAAGCACACTGGTTGGGAAACACTGATATCCTTTAACAGTCCGAAAAATCCTCACAGTCCAGAGGAAGCTAAGGATGATTTCTAATGGAAGGCCTAGAGGCTGCTTCCCAAAAAGCTTATTCCAGACTACATAATCTAAGTCTTCGAAAATTCATTCAATTTAAAGCTTCAATAACTAAGGTCTGGGGGGTAAAAGTGGAATTCTGCCTACACTTAACCATTCACCACTTGGTCCTTTAATCTTTTTAATTTGTCAGCACTGAGTCTATGCAGAGAGCATGTCTTATACCTTCCAGGCATGGCCTATTATTCTGACCTTTAACAAATCATTTCTAGCACACTGGCTCCATGGCCTTTTATGTCTGAAGAACACATAGTGGGAGATTTATCAAAACCTGTGCAGAGGAAGAGTGGTGCAGTTGCCCATAGCAACCAATCAGATTGCATCTTTCATTTTCCACAGGCCTCTTTAGAGGCCTGTGGAAAATGAAAGAAGCAATCTGATTGGTTGCTATGGGCAACTGCACCACTCTTCCTCTGCACAGGTTTTGATAAATCACCCCCATAGACCCCATCCTGATAAAATGTAGGAAACACAAGAGAAAAAAAAAAGAAGGAGCTGTGCCAACGCTTTTGATGTTGATTTCTAAAAGTTTGTTGCCATTTAAAGGGGTACTCTGGTGGAAAACATTTTTTTTCTTTTTTAACCCCTTAAGGACTCAGGGTTTTTCCGTTTTTGCACTTTAGTTTTTTCCTCCTTACCCTTTAAAAATCATAACCCTTTCAATTTTCCCCATAAAAATCCATATTATGGCTTATTTTTTGCGTCACCAATTCTACTTTCCAGTGACATCAGTCATTTTACCCAAAAATTTACGGCGAAACGGGAAAAAAAATCATTGTGCAACAAAATCGAAGAAAAAACGCCATTTTGTAACTTTTGGGGGCTTCCGTTTCTACGCAGTGCCTATTTCGGTAAAAATGACACCTTATCATTTTTCTGTAGGTCCATACGGTTAAAATGATACCCTACTTATATAGGTTGGATTTTGCCGTACTTCTGGAAAAAATCATAACTACATGCAGGAAAATGTATACGTTTAAAAATGTCATCTTCTGACCCCTATAACTTTTTTATTTTTCCACGTACGGGGCAGTATGAGGGCTCATTTGAGGGCCGTGATATGACGTTTTTAACGGTACAATTTTTGTTTGGATCGGAAGTTTTTGATCACTTTTTATTCATTTTTAATGGTATAAAAAGTGATCAAAATACGCTTTTTTGGACTTTTGAATTTTTTTGCGCGTACGCCATTGACCGTGCTGTTTAATTAATGATATCTTTTTATAGTTCGGACATTTACACACGCGGCGATACCCCATATGTTTATTTTTTATTTTATTTACACTGTTATATTTTTTTTTATGGGAATAGGGGGGTGATTCAAACTTTTATTAGGGAAGGGGTTAAATGACCTTTATTAACACTTTTTTTTTAAACTTTTTTTTTTGCAGTGTTATAGGTCCCATAGGGACCTATAACACTGCACACACTGATCTATGCTGATCACTGGCGTGTATTAACACGCCTGTGATCAGTGTTATTGGCGCTTTACTGCTCCTGCCTGGATCTCAAGCACGGAGCAGTCATTCGTCGATCGGACACAGAGGAGGCAGGTAAGGGCCCTCCCGGTGTCCTGTAAGCTTTTCTGGATGCCGCGATTTCACCGCGGCGGTCCCGAACAGCCCGACTGACTAGCTGGGATACTTTCACTTTCGCTTTAGCCGCGATCGGCGATGTGTGGTATTAGCCGCGGGTCCCGGCCGTTGATGAGCGCCGGGACCGACGCGATGTGATGCAGGATCGCAGCGCGACCCCGCTTCATATCGCGGGAGCCGGCGCAGGACGTAAATATACGTCCTGCGTCGTTAAAGGGGTACTCTGGTGGAAAACTTTTTTTTTTCTTTTTTTAAATCAACTGGTGCCAGAATGTTAAACAGATTTGTAAATTACTTCTATTTAAAAATACAGCTGCTGTATACTACAGAGGAAGTTCTTTTCTGTTAGAATTTTTTTGTCTGACCACAGTGCTCTCTGCTGACACTCTTTTTATTAGAAAAATACAAAACTTATCAAATACAAAACACAAAGCAAGCTTAACCAGCTATAACATAAATAAGAAATACTCTAGAACCAAAAACAAAACCTCAAACAAAACCCTGCCTAACCGGCCAGCCCAGCTTTACTAAGATACTAAAATACTAAGATATTAAAATATGCCCAAAATATCTAAATCAAACACTCACACGCTTACCGAAAATGAACATAAGAAAAATAAATAAATAAATAAAATAGCACAACTTGGCTTGTCAAAATATAAACATAAAAGTTATCATTACCCGACTATAACTCAAAACCATCCATACTTGGGAACACGCAACAAGAAAACTAAACAGAAACCTCAAAAAAAAAAAAAAAAAAAAAAAAAAAATTATGTTTTTTTACTTTTTTTTTTTTTATATATTTTTTTTTACTTATTTTTTTACATTATTTATATTTTTTTAAATCTTTTTATATATATATATATATATATATATATATATATATATACACACACATACACATATATATATATATATACACACATATATATATATATATATATATATACACACACACACATATTTTTTTTATAAACAAAAAAAACCCAAAAAAAACAAAAATAGCAATAATAATAAGAATAATAATAATCAAAATAATCATATCACACATACATTCACTTACAAAATGTCCAAATTAACTGGATCCTCTATCCGGGACTAATGAAAATACCAAAGAAAACATAAAACAGACCAAATAACTGAAATAAACAAAATAAATCACATATCAACACAACAACTGGTCCGGCTACCATAACGCTATAACATGAAACAATATGAAACAATATAGGTTTAACAATATAGATATAACACAATATACGTACAAAATTACTAAATATACTATATAAATAAAATATAATATAAACAAAATATATGCACTACAGAAAACACCTACAAGATCAATAGAAAACCCTAGGAAAAACCCTACACTAAAACTGTACCCTCACCCATACCACCCCTCCTGTACATGGGTCAGAGTCCATACCGTTCTTACAGTTCACAAAGTCCAGTCCTTAACTGACCCATGTCAGGTCCCCCAAAGATGAACACCACCACCCACAAGCACACCCTCCCCACCTAGCACTCCTCCCAACCAACTTATACACAAACTTATACACACTGAACCACAAACCACTTTAGGCCCAAGTTTGGTCGCCTGTAAGCCCTTCATACCATATCAGCTTAAAAACAAAACAAAAAGCTAGCGTGCACATGCATCAGCCCACCACCAGGGAGAAGGATGGCAGACTTGATACATTCAAAATAATTTTACACTCTTTCCCTAACTCCCCCTACAATTCTCCCTAATCCTATCCCTCCATTCAAACTAACCCTGTTCTCATCCTATCTCTATCCCTATAACACTGTCCCTAACCAAAATAAAGGTACTCTACCTAAAAGGTCTAGTACCTAGGGCACATCAAAAGAAAACCCTCTCCATAGGAGAGAAGCCCTACTGGTACCAAGACTGCCATACTCCAAAGACCTGATCTTCCCGAGGTCACCAGTGATGTTCCTACAGACCTCCACCTCGGAGAGGATTTTCTGTTGGGTCGACACTAAACACCGTGCATTCCACGTGTAGTACCTAACCACTAAACTAACTAAGAATAAAGTGCCCCGATCTCGGCCACCCAGGTTCCTGAATGCCCCATAAGCCCACTCCTGATAGGTAAGGCCGGCAAGTTGACTCCAGCCGATGGAAGCGCCCACCCTGTTGTAAACCCCTATATTAAAGGGACAATGAAGCAGGAAATGGTCCATGCTTTCCAGCGTGTCCCCGCACTCTTCTCGGGGACATCCCCGGTCATCAGAGTTCCTACACTTCAAATTGTCCCTCACATATAGCTTCCCCTGAAAGCAGCGCCAGGCCAAGTCCCAAAACTTCTGGGGGATCCTTTTCATGTTTAAAAGGTACAACCCCACCCTCAGATCCCGACCTGGGCAGTCCCTGAGCGCCAGAGGCTTCTGGAAGTGGGTCAACAGAACCCGTTTGTCAAGGAACTGCCTTGACTGGGTCCTGATCTCCCACACTCCCAGACCCCACCGACGTATCACCTTCAGAGTCGGGGTAGCGTAAGCCGGAAGATGCCCATGGGGCGTACGGAGGTCCTTCACTTGCCCTCCTGTCTCCCATTCCTGGAAGAAAGGCCGAAACCATTCCCTGCAGGAGAGTACCCACGGAGAAGCCCTCTCTGACCAGAGGTTTGAGATGTTAGCTTTCAAGAAGGTGTTGGTTAAGAACACCACAGGGTTTACCATAGATAAACCCCCTAGTCTCCTCGTGCGGTACGTAACCTCCCTCTTGACTAGGTTCATCCTGTTTCCCCATAACAGTTGGAAAAACAGGCTGTAGATCCTAGTGTGGTAAGCCTCTGGCAAGATACATACACTGCCCAGATAGATAAACAAGGGGAGCAGGTACGATTTGGTCAGGTGTACCCTTTCCCTGAGGGTCATAGACCAACTCTTCCATTGGTCCACCTTCTGAGCGGCATCCTGGAGCTTACCATCCCAGTTTTTGGTGGGATAATCATCCTTGCCGAATATGATGCCCAAAACTTTTGCTGACTCTTGGGGCCCTGGAAGGGTGTCCGGGAGATCAAACGTGGGATCTCCCCCTCCCAGCCAGAGACTCTCACACTTATCCCGGTTGATCTTAGACCCGGATGCCTCCGAGTAGCGGTCCACTTCCGACATCACCACATCGACCTCCTCTCGCGAGGACACGAAAATGGTGACATCGTCAGCGTACGCCACCACTCTCTGGGCGACATCCAGCTCCGCCAGACTCATCCCGACTCCCGCCAACGGCCCACAATCTACCCTCCGGACGAAGGGATCGATTGCGAACACGTATAACAGCGGGCTCAAAGGACAACCCTGACGGACTCCGGACCCCACCTCAAAAGAGCGGCCAGACCAACCGTTCACCAGTGGGAAACTCTCTGCCCCTGCATACAAGATCTTAAGCCAATTAACAAAAGGACTCGGTAAGCCATATCTCAGGAGGACGGACCAGAGGTACTCGTGGTTCACCCGATCAAACGCTTTGGCCTGATCCAGGGACAGCAAGTACCCCTTCCAGAAACCCGCACTACTCCGCTCCACTGCCTCCCTGACACTAAGGACCGCACTTAAGGTGCTTCGGCCTGGAACAGAGCAGTGCTGGGCCCGCGAAAGGAGCCGGGGTGCAAACTTCACCAGCCGATTAAACAGTATCTTAGCCAGAAGCTTCCTGTCCGTATTGAGAAGAGCTATGGGCCTCCAATTCTCAATACGGCTGGGATCTTTACCCTTTGACAAAAGAATCAGGGCTGACCTCCTCAATGACTTCGGCAGAGTGCCCGAGGAGAGACACTCATTGAATACCTCAGTCAAGAGGGGAGCTAAAGACTCCTTAAAGGTCCTGTACCACTCGGATGTTAAGCCATCCGGACCTGGTGACTTCTTAGGGGCAAGCCCCTCGATCGCCAGTCTCACTTCCTCTTCCCTGATTTCTTCTGCCAAAACATCAAGAGAGGGGTCTACCCCTGGCTCAGGAATGGTTTCAGTCAGGAAAACCGACATCTTGTCTCGATCTAGATCCTTCCTCCCCAAGAGGTGCGAGTAGAAGGATCTGACGACCTCCAAGATCCCTGATCTGGACCGATTCAGAGATCCTGTACTATCAATCAGTCCTGAAATGACTTTACTACTCACTGACATCTTACAGTTTCTGTAAGGGTCGGGCGAGCGGTACCTCCCGTAATCCCTCTCAAAAACCAAAGATGCGTGCCTATCATACTGACACCCCATCAGCAAGGATTTCACTCTGGAGATATCCTCTCGGCTACCTCCAGTCGAGACGAGAAGCTCGAGTTTCCTCCTCAGTCCCTGATACAGGCGATACCTGTTCAGGGACCTGAGGCTCGAGAGCTGGTGGAAGAACCCCGCAACCCGCTTCTTGAATATCTCCCACCACTCTGACTTACTACTACATAGGCCCAGTAAAGGTACCTGACTCTGAAGAAAATCCTCAAAGGACTGTCTTACCTCCACTTCCTCCAGGAGGGACGAATTCAGCTTCCAGTAACCTTTACCCATCCGGGGGGTCTCTGAAACATTCAGGGAAAACAAAATCATACAGTGATCGGAGAACTCCACCTCAACCACGGACACTGCGGAAGAGACGGCTTCCTCCTTTAAATAAAACCTATCTATTCTAGACCTGCGACTACCTTGATGATAGGTGAAACCCGCGTGGCCCGAGGGGTTCCGGATGTGGGCATCCTCTAGGCGAGCTTCTCTAGCTATGCTAATCAGTGCCACACTATCACAAGTCAGCGGACCATTGGAGCCTCTCCTATCTTGGGACCTCGTGACATTATTGAAGTCCCCTCCAAAGATCACCTGCCGACTCGTAAAAAGAAAGGGCTTAATCCTCATAAAGAGATCTTTACGGCCCCGCTTAGTTTGCGGGGCATAGATGTTAATGAGCCGGAGCTCCTGCCCCTTCATGAGGACATCTAGGATCAGGCACCTCCCCATTTCTAATTCAATAACCCGTCGGCATTCAACAGGAGCGGTAAAAAGGACCGCCACCCCACTATACGGCTCAGCCGCAAGAGACCAGTGGGAGGGACCGCGCCTCCACTCTCTCCTGGCTTTTACCAGGGAGGCTAGATCTGACAACCTGGTCTCCTGTAAAAAGAAAATGTCGGCTTCAACGCGGCCGAGAAAATCAAAGGCTGCAAATCTAGCCGTATCAGATTTTATGCTGGCACAATTAATAGATGCCAGCGTCAATGGGGTGAGTGCCGCCATACAGGGTGATTGAGTTAGACGGCCTTCTATCCCTTACACCTTCTTCCTCTCCTTTCCCCCACCCCCATCTGAGTCAGAGGAAGACCCCTTACCCCTTTTAAGGCTGTGGGATAAATCCATCCCAGGATCTTTACCTTTGGAATCCAGAGTTGCCTTTCCCCTTGAGGAACCCACCTCAGGGGTGGAAGGCTCGGCGCCCCCTTGAGGCTGCACCACTTCCCGCCCCTCTTCCTCCCCCTCAAGAGGAGGAGGCGAGATAGTATCCCCGAGGGCCTCATACCGATTCGAGAGGACGATCAGAGGGTCGGAGACTGGGATGTTTCTTTTCAGGTCTGGGGCTGTAACAGAAGAGAGGAACAGAACCTCCTTACTTTTTCCCCTTTTCCTCCTCCTCTTCTTTTTACGGTCACCATTTAGTTTCTGCCCTCCCTCCTCCTCCTCATCCACTGTTTCGTATTGGGAAGAACTGGAGGAGAGGGCAATCTCACCCTCCTCTCTGCGAATTCTCCCGACCTCCTCATCCAACTCAGTCTCACCCAAAACCTCAGATTGCTGACCAACTGAGCCCGTGCCTGGAGAGGGACCCAGAGCTACCCCTGGCACCTGGGAAATCTCCTGGACCCTCTCCAACCTGCGCTTCTCCTCTCGCCTCAGCTTAGAGGGGGTCTTGTGCTTCTCCCTCACTGGTTTTGGTGCCCCTTCTCCATGGCTGGTCCCCTCCCCCACTGAGGCAACCGACAGGCTCTCCCCAGCAGGAGTGGTCGCAGCATAGGAAAAGGAGCGCGGACACCGGCTGAAAGGGTGACCTAAGTCACCACACAAGTTACACCTAATCTGCCCACAGGTGGCTGCCAGGTGACCCACCCCACAGCAGAGGGCGCATATCTGCTGAGTGCAGTTTGCACTAAAATGGTTGGGGTCACCACACCTGTGACACAGCTTCGGCTGCCCTTGGTAGAAGACCTGAATCCTGTCGCGTCCAAGGAAGGTGGCCGAAGGGATGTGTGACTGTGTTCCCTGAACGCCTGAGACGGACGGAAAACGTCCAGGCCCCAGACCAGATCCCGTGTTCATCAAAATTCTTTCGGGGGACGTCCGTCACCTCCCCGTACCTGCCCAGCCAGGTCATGATATCGTAGCATGAAAGTGACTCATTACGGGTTAATACGGTCACCTTCTTCAGCATGCTTTGGCGGGATACCGCTTTTACAGCAAAATCACGCCATCCGGGCTCGTTCTTCATCAGCTCATAATTAGACCAGAAAAGATCAAGTCCCTCTGGCCTAACAAAGCTGACGTCAAACTCGGAGGAGCCGAAGGGGTGAATCAGGGCAAAGATGTCCCTAGCCCTGAAACCCATCTGGAGCAGAAGCTCCACCACCTTGCCCCTTTGTGGGCACGCATCATTGCCAGTCCACACCAAACGGGCCACATTCCTGCGGCCAGCCTCCTGCCCGGGTGTATGGAGGGACCATACGATCTCCCCATCTTTTTCTCGGAACGCTCCAAGACCATGTCTCTCCACCCAAAAAGACAGGTCCACCTCCTTTCCCTCTACCTGGAGCGTCCTCTCTCCTCTCCTAAGCGCCTCCAGGAGGCGCCGCTGCAAGTGACCATTTCCAGATTCCAAAGGTAAAGAACTCCCTGAACCTCCCAAACCCCCAGCCGCCACACTTGCATAACTCCTGGCGACTGGGGGGGCAGCCGGACCAGACCCCGTCACACCAGAGCCACCAGCACTTACACCACAATCATTCCTCCCATCCATGACACTCCTCCTATTCATACCACTACCATTCCTCTCATCCACAGCACTACCACTCCTCCCATCTGCACCACTACCACTCCTCCCATTCACACCACTACTCCTCTCATCCACAGTACTTCCACTCCTCCCATTCACACCACTACCACTCCTCCCATTCACACCACTATTCCTCTCATCCAGAGAACTTCCACTCCTCCCATTCACAGCACTACCACTCCTCCCATTCACACCACTACTCCTCTCATCCACAGCACTTCCACTCCTCCCATTCACAGCACTACCACTCCTCTCATCCACACCACTACTCCTCTCATCCACAGAACTTCCACTCCTCCCATTCACAGTACTACCACTCCTCTCATCCACACAGGTATTACTAAACCCTTTCAGTGCAGTAACTTTTTCACTCTTACTTTTGGCTGAGCTGGCCGGGATAGACTGTAATGTTGCTGGTGCCGATGTCACTAACTCTGCCTCTGGCATCACATCTCTGCCGCTGATGTCACTAGTTCCATCTCCTGACGTCACTTCCATGAGCAGGGCCGCCCCTCCTCCACCATGTGACGTGTAGGAAATCCCCTCCCTCACAGGGGAAGTTTCCATTATGTCAGCACTTGCACTGAACGACCGCATGGACTGTCCAGCTGATGCCCGGACACTCCCCCCCCCTCACAGGGGAGTTCCCTGCAGCACCAGCAATGCCCAGGGGACCGCCCCCCACTTCAAGCCTGTCCTGCCCTTCCCTACCGACAGGACAGGAGGGCTTCTCAGCATCTCCCTCCGCCATCTTGGATTTCACACTGTACCCCCCGTGCTGGCCCCGCTCCACCTCAGAAGTGGGGTCTTGCAGAGTGGGGGGCCCAGCAGCCTGTACCGACTTCTCAGCCGGCCCAGACTGCTGGAAAGGACTAAATACAAAACGGGTGACTTCTCCCACTTTCCTCTTCTTTTTGCTCCTCTGCCCTTTCTTCTTCCCTCCTTCAGGGCCCAGATCATCACCAAAAGAAAAGTTCTGGAAATGAGTGGGGGATTCCTGCAGGATGATGGCCCGGAGCACCCCGCCATCACTGTCCTCCTCGCTCTCATCAGCAGATGACACAGGTAAGGCCACCATTTGAGCAGCAGCAAGGTGGTCTTCACTGAGGGGGGGGGCTAGGGGTGACACAGACAGCAGGGGCCCCACCATCCAGCACCACACTCTCCACCCTCCCCTCAGCCTCTCCGACAATCTCTGACTGTTCCACCTCCTCCTCCTCCTCACCGCCACTACTCTCCCCATCATCCACCACCTCCTTACCTGGGGATTTCATGGCGGTGAATCTGTCCTTGTTTAGCAATTTTTCACGGAAAAGTCCACTGCCTTCCAAAAGGACCTTTCTCCTTTCTTCCAACGCCTTAATCTCTGTTTTCCGGGCTTGTATTCTCACCCTCAGCTCGGGTCGTTTTTTCTTGGGACCCCTGTCAGCCAGGTTTTGGGCCAGGCGCAAATCCTCCCTGGCTGCCTTTAGTTCTTTCCCACAGCGGTCGTACTCTGTAAACCGAGCCGTCATCCTGGAGCAATATATTTCCGCGGACTCTTTCGGGTCTCGGTTGCCCCACATCTCAACATTCTGCAGGCTTTTCTTGGCCTTCCTGCCACTAGTGGCCTTTCCACTACTCGCCGTTGCCTGGGGAGCAGGGACCACATTACTGCGGTCCCTGCTAGATTTTCTCACACAGGCCGGAAGACTGGCTGTAGTTGGCTTCTCTCCACCCCCCGCCAGCCTGGAACGGGAAGTGGAGCCCCGAGATTCCCGGGGCTCCATGCAGGGAGGCTCTCCCCAGGAGTCTGCCACCCTCCTGGGAAAAGCTGTTAGAACACCTGCCTCTGTAGTCTGCTTGGAAGTCCTGGAGAGCTCAAACAGGGACACACCCGCACGCTTCTCACACTGAACTGGTGTGTTTCACAGGAAGTGCTCTCTGCTGACACCTCTGTCCATGTCAGGAACTGTCCAGAGCAGGAGAGGTTTGCTATGGGGATTTGTTCCTGCTCTGGACTGTTCCACCAGCCGGTGATACGCTGAGCGTCACGTGACTCTTTGGCTTACAGGAAGCGGAAGAAGTCGGGGACTGGAAAACGGGACATCGATATCAGCACAACAGAGGAACGTAGGAAGGTGAGTTAAAGTTTGTTTTGTTTCTCTTGGCAGAACGGGCACAGAGGCTTTAAAAAAAAAAATTGCACCGGAGTACTTTTTTTAACTATCATATATTTTTAGTTGACATATAAGTATCACGTGAACCTAGTTTGATCAAAATTTCTCCATGTCTCCAGCCGTTTGGAAGTGATGTTGAAACAGACTCACACCAATCAGATCGCTTCTTTCATTTTTCAGAGGCCTTTTCAAAACTCAAAGAAGCGATCTGATTGGTTGCTATGGGCAACTCAGCCACTTTTCCTCTGGACAGGTTTTGATAAATTCCCCCCATTGAGATTATTGCTGCTTCATAGGCACACACACGGCAGCTTAATGTGGTGTACCGGTACCGCATGGTATACCGTGCCTAAAGGTGGTCCCCAAAGCCAGAGTTACTTTGTTCCAGTAGCATCTTCCTAGTGGGATAGCCCCTAGTCACCTCTTCCTTCTTCAATTTTGTGATGTTTACATGTATATGTAATAATATATTTAATCTTGTATATAGTGTCGCAGGACCTTAGGTCATGTGATTAGTCTTAGTTCTATTAGAGTATGTTGAAGGACCTTCCTAGGTCACGTGTGTGGTCACATGTCTAGACCATAATTCCTTGTAAAGTGAATGACAGATGGTATGGACCAATGAGCTCAAGGCCAGCCCCTGCCCATATAAGGGAGCTGTCAGCCAATCCTCGCTCTCTTGCTCCTGAGCTGCAAAGCAAGCAGCGTTATCTCTTGGGTTCCGGACTAGCAGAGAGAAAAGATCCGTGCAACTTACAAAGACAAGACTAGGCCGAAGCCTGATAATACTAAACCGTGAGTTATAATACAACTCCCCGCTAAAGTCTGTGTGACTGCTGGACCTAAACTCAATCCCTTAAATCCAGCGGAACAGCGCATATAAATCTCCTGAGTTTAAAACTCACAAGGTCCCAACCAACTGTCAGGATCCTCATAGACTCTGATTGTACAAAGACTGTTCCTGTTTGATGTTGCATAAAACCTGCAGTAAAAGTTCCGACAGTTTTCTGAAAACCCTCCGGTTGTGGACAATCATTTATTTTGACTATGACTAAGCGCGAAAGCGTGAAAAGATTTCATGTATGTAGCTGTCTTCATTGAATAAAGAAACCCGTTTTTATCCACATCCTGGTGCTGGACAATAATTTCGCTTTGTCTGCTACTTGAAACCGGAGACGGGACTGGTGGATCCGCGCACAGAAGGTGTGTGATTCCTGGGTGAGCGGTCAATGCTTTCTCCTCTCAATCATTTATTATACCTCCCTATCGCTCTTGGGACGGGTGGCGATAGGACAAGCATATACAGAGGAGCCCTCACCCTGGCGTCACGAGTGATAAGGATTAAACAAGCACCCTTTAGTTACCGCACAGCTACACCCCATATACCCTACACCCCCACAAGCATTATCCTGAAAAGTCACCTGAAATGACAGTGACGCTTTAAAGCAGAAATGTGCTCTGTGACTACAACTTAGCTCAGTGTTTCCCAACCAGGGTGCCTCCAGCTGTTGCAAAACTACAACTCTCAGCATGCTGGGGGTTGTAGTTTTGCAACAGCTGGAGGCACCCTGGTTGGGAAACACAGACTTAGCCACATAATATATAGGGATTCAGACGTAGTCTGAGATATGCCTCCTGCTTTACCATTGGTCCAGGCTGAATTTCTACCTTCTCTGATTGGCTGCTGTAAATAAACACAAGTCTATTACAGGCTCACCAGGATGTCAGTGCAGGGAAAGCTGGGTGGCATAACAGCAATGGCAGAATGATTATGAGCTTCAGATGACAAATCGACCAGTGAGGAGAAGAAGATCACCAGGATACTGAAAAAAATGTTGCCTTCATACGAGGAAACCTGGAAAGGTGCAGCAGTAATGATCTTTTCCCCTAACTGCAGGATAGGGCATAAGTGTCTGATCGCGGGGGCTCTGACCGCTGGGACCCCCGTGATCTCCTTCTCGGTCCCGGCTCTCCTCTGTTAGAGCATGTTTCCTACCCAGCACGTCAGCTGGTCAAAACATGCCCCTCCATTCATTTCCTCTTTGGATAGGGGGTACATTTATATGCATTATACTTCTCCTTTAAAGGGGTACTCCACTGGAAAACATCTTATTTTAAATCAACTGGTGCCAGAAAGTTAAACGGATTTGTAAATTCTATTTAAAAACATTAATACTTCCAGGACTAATCAGCTGCTATATGGTCCACAGGAAGTTCTTTTCTTTTTGAATTTTGTTTCTGTCTGACCAAAGTGCTCTCTGCTGACACCTCTGTCCATTTTAGAAACTGTCCAGAGCAGGAGAGGTTTGCTATGGGGATTTGCTCCTCCTCTGGACAATTCCTAAAATGGACAGAGGTGTCAGCAGAGAGCACTGTGGTCAGACAGAAAGGAAATTCAAAAAGAAAAGAACTTCCTGTGGACCATATAGCAGCTAATAAATACTGGAAGGATTAAAGGGGTACTCCAGTGAAAAACTTTTTTTTTTTTTTTTTAAATCAACTGGTGCCAGAAAGTTAAACAGATTTGTAAATCACTTCTATTAAAAAATCTTAATTCTTCCTGTACTTATTAGCTGCTGAATACTACAGTGGAAATTATTTTCCGTTTGAAACACAGAGCTGTCTGCTGACATCATGAGCACAGTGCTCTCTGCTGACATCTCTGTCCATTTTAGGAACTCTCCGGAGTAGGAGAAAATCCCCATAGCAAACTAGCAAACATATGCTGTTCTGGACAGTTCCTAAAATGGACAGAGATGTCAGCAGAGAGCACTGTGCTCATGATGTCAGCAGACAGCTCTGTGTTTCAAAAAGAAAAGAATTTCCGCTGTAGTATTCAGCAGCTAATAAATACTGGAAGGATTAAGATTTTTAAAGAGAAGTAATTTACAAATCTGTTTAACTTCCTGGCACCAGTTGATTTTAAAAAATAAAAATTTAAAATGTTTTCCAGTGGAGTACCCCTTTAAAATTCGACTTGAGATTTAAGTTTTGGGGATTGAGAGTGCATCGGAGCTCAATAAAAGAGCTTTATGTAGACGTTTTATCTCCAGAGCTATTTATAAGGCAGTCGATCTTTGTTTTACAAAAGTGGACAAAAAAAGACATCATATTTCAGGCAAGCAATATGGTGACCTTGTAGAAATGTAGTAAGTGTGCGGAGCAGTCTAGAAAGAACATAAAAAGAGAGAGAGTAACCTAACAAAACTTTATGTCAACAATTACTAATATACTTGCTGTACCCGGAACAACCTATAAAATAAGGAGTGTCTATTACCTGTATAATGTTCTCTATGGGGGGGGGGGGGGGGGGGGGGGGATTTATTAAAACCTGTGCAGAGGAAAATTTGTCTAGCTGCCCATGATAACCAATCAGATCGCTTCTTTCCTTTTTCACAGGCCTTCTTAAAAATGAAAGAAGTGATCTGATTGGTTGCTATGGGCAACTGGGCAACTTTTCCTTTGCACAGGTTTTGATAAATCTCCCCCTGTCTTTAGTCAATTCATTTTAAATTCAGACAATACATTTATTCCGCACTGGGGGCATACACAGGATTTTCTTAACCCCTTAAGGACCCAGCCATTTTACACCTTAGGACCAGGCCATTTTTTGAACATCTGACCACTGTCACTTTAAACATTAATAACTCTGGAATGCTTTTAGTTATCATTCTGATTCCGAGATTGTTTTTTCATGACATATTCTACTTTAACATAGTGGTAAAATTTTGTGGTATCTTGCATCCTTTCTTGGTGAATAATCCCAAAATTTGATGAAAAATTTGAAAATTTAGCATTTTTCTAACTTTGAAGCTCTCTGTTTGTAAGGAAAATGGATATTCCAAATATTTATTTTATTTTATTCACATATACAATATGTCTACTTTATGTTTGCATCATAAAATTGACAAGTTTTCTACTTTTGGAAGACACCAGAGGGCTTCAAAGTTCAGCAGCAATTTTCCAATTTTTCACAAAATTTTCAAACTCACTATTTTCCAGGAACCAGTTCAGGTTTGAAGTGGATTTGAAGGGTCTTGAAGCGAAGGAGCGACAAGGGGATTTTGGAGAGTACGTTTTTCAGAAATGGTTTTTGGGGGGCATGTTGCATTTAGGAAGCCCCTATGGTGCTAGAACAGCAAAAAAAAAACACATGGCATACCATTTTGGAAACTAGACCCCTTGAGGAACGTAACAAGGAATAAAGTGAGCCTTAATACCCCACAGGTGTTTCACGACTTTTGCTTATGTAAAAAAAAAAAATTTCACTAAAATGTGTGTTTCCCCCCCAAATTTCACATATTTGCAAGGGTTAATAGCAGAAAATACCCCCCAAAATTTGTAACCCCATCTTTTCTGAGTATGGAGGTACCCCATAAGTTGACCTGAAGTGCACTACGGGCGAACTACAATGCTCAGAAGAGAAGGAGTCATATTTGGCTTTTTGAGAGCAAATTTTGCCCGTGGGGCATGCCGCATTTAGGAAGCCCCTATGGTGCCAGGACAGCAAAATAACCCCCACATGGCATACCATTTTGGAAACTAGACCCCTTGAGGAACGTAACAAGGGGTACAGTGAGCATTTACCCCCACTGGTGTCTGTCAGATCTTTGGAACAGTGGGCTGTACAAAATTTTTTATTTGCACAGCCCACTGTTCCAAAGATCTGTCAGACACCAGTGGGGTGTAAATTCTCACTGCAACCCTCATTACATTCCGTGAGGGGTGTAGTTTCCAAAATGGGGTCACATGTGTTTTTTTTTTGCGTTTGTCAAAACCGCTGTAACAATCAGCCACCCCTGTGCAAATCACCTCAAATGTACATGGTGCACTCTCCCTTCTGGGCCTTGTTGTGCGCCCCCAGAGCACTTTACGCCCACATATGGGGTATCTCCGTAGTCGGGAGAAACTGCAATACCAATTTTGGGGGGCTTTTTTCCCCTTTACCTCTTGTCAAAATGAAAAGTATAGGGCAACACCAGCATGTTAGTGTAAAATTTTTTTTTTTTTTTACACTAACATGCTGGTGTAGACCCCAACTTCCCCTTTTCATAAGGGGTGAAAGGAGAAAAAGCCCCCCAAAATTTGTTAGGCAATTTCTCCCGAGTACGGCGATATCCCATATGTGAACCTAAACTGTTGCCTTGAAATACGACAGGGCTCCAAAGTGAGAGCGCCATGCGCATTTGAAGCCTGAATTCGGGATTTGCATAGGGGTGGACATAGGGGTATTCTACGCCAGCGATTCCCAAACAGGGTGCCTCCAGCTGTTGCAAAACTCCCAGCATGCTTGGACAGTCAACGGCTGTCCGGCAATACTGGGAGTTGTTGTTTTGCAACAGCTGAAGGCTCCATTTTGGAAACAGTGGCGTACCAGACGTTTTTCATTTTTATTGGGGAGGGGAGGGGGGCTGTGTAGGGGTATGTGTATATGTAGTGTTTTTTACTTATTTTATTTTGTGTTAGTGTAGTGCAGTGTAGTGTTTTTAGGGTACAGTCACACGGGCGGGGGATTACAGCGAGTTTCCCGCTGCGAGTTTGAGCTGGCGCGCAAAATTTGCTGCTTCGCAAACTTGCAGCCTGATACTCACTGTAAGCCCCTGCCCATGTGAATGTACCCTGTACATTCACAGGGGGGGGGGGGGGGGGACCTCCAGCTGTTGCAAAACTACAACTCCCAGCATGCACGGTCTATCAGTGCATGCTGATAGTTATAGTTTTGCAACAGCTGGAGGCACACGGGTTGGGAAACACTGAGTTAGGAAACAGACAATGTTTCCCAACCAGTGTGCCTCCAGTTGTTGCAAAACCACAACTCCCAGCATGCCCAGGCAGCCGAAGGGCATATTGGGAGTAGTGGTTACGCAACAGCTGGAGGAGAACAGTTTGGGGACCACTGTGTAGTGGTGTCCAAGCTGTAGCCCTGCAGATGTTGCAAAACTACAACTCCCAGTATGCCAAAACTGTCCAGGCATGCTGGGAGTTGTAGTTCTGCAACATCTGAAGGGCCAGATGTTACAGAACTACAACTCCCAGCATGGCTGGACAGTAAGGGCATGCTGAGGATGTGTAGTTTTGCAACATCTGGAAGGGCACAGTGGTCTCCAGTGTCTGGGCATGCTGGGAGTTGTAGTTTACAGGGTCCCATTACAGCAATGCATGACGCTTTACGGCGACGTGCATTGCTGTAAAGGGCCCGACCGCGGCTGAAGATCTACTCACCTGTCGCCGCCGCCGCCATCTTCATCGCCGGGATCCGGATCTTCAGGGACGAGGTAAGTACCGGGGCCGGTCCCCAGCACTAACCCGTCCCCCGCCGCGTCCTCCGGTCTTCCTCCCGTCCTCTCTGGACATCCAGGGGCCGGGCAGGGCAGGAGGAAGTAACCGCCCCCCCCCCCCCCTGCGATTGGTCGGTTAACTAACCGACGGATCGCAGGGTATAGGAGGAGGTGGCAGGCTTGCCACCTCGCTCCTATACTTCAGCATGGTCGTGGCTGTCTGTGACAGCCGGGATCATGCAAAATTACCAGGTGGTCGGGTCCCAGAGACACGATCAGCCCGGTATCGCCGCAGATCGGCGTTTGCCTCGGCGTTTGCCCTGGATGCCTGCTGAAGCATTTCAGCAGGCATCCGCTTCCGAGCTCTGCCCGGGGCGCCGGCTAGTACGTCCTGGTTCCTTAAAGCCCAGGGTGCCAGGACGTTCTAGTAAGTCCTGGGTCCTTAAGAGGTTAAAGGGGTACTCCGGTGGAAAATGTATATATATTTTTTTAAATCAACTGGTACAAGTAAGTTAAACAGATTTGTAAATGACTTCAATTTAAAAATCTTAATTCTTCCAGTACTCATCAGCTGCTGTATACTACAGAGAAAGTTCTTTTTATTTTTTTATTTTTTGTCTGTCCACAGTGCTCTCTGCTGACACCTCTGTCCATGTCAGGAACTGTCCAAAGCAGGAACAAATCCCCATAGCAAACTTATCCTGCTCTGGACAGTTCCTGACATAGACAGAGGTGTCAGCAGAGAGCACTGTGGACAGACAAAAAAGAAATTCAAAAAGAAAATAACTTTTTCTGTAGTATACAGTAACTGATAAGTACTGGAAGGATTAAGATTTTTAAATAGAAGTAATTTACAAATCTGTTTAACTTTCTGGCACCAGCAGATTTAAAGGGGTATATTCCAGGAAAAAAATAAAAATAAAAAATAAAATATGTATATATATATATATATATATATATATATATATATATATATAATCAACTGGATCCAGAAAGTTAAACAGATTTGTAAATTACTTCTATTAAAAAATCTTAGTCCTTTCAATAATTATCAGCTGCTGAAGTTGAGTTGTTGTTTTCTGTCTGGCAACAGTGCTCTCTGCTGACATCTCTGCTTGTCTCGGGAACTGCACAGAGTAGAAGAGGTTTGCTATGGGGATTTGCTTCTAAACTGGGCGGTTCCCAAGACACGTGTCATCAGAGAGCACTTAGACAGAAAAGAACAACTCAACTTCATCAGCTCATAAGTACTAAAAGGATTAAGATTTTTTTAATAGAAGTAAATTACAAATCTGTTTAACTTTCTGGAGCCAGTTGATGTATAAAAAAAAGTTTTTTCCTGGATAACCCCTGTGTCCACCAGTGCACACTACAGCGCCCCTATTCTAATGGCTCCTGTTACAGTAGGATGAGCAGATGATGGGGCTACTGGTTGAGGGTGGGGAAGGGTTCTTTGTCTCCTTTTTCTTTACTGGCAGTCTGTACTGTACTGTGCCTCACCCTCCTGCACCCTGGCAGCTAGGAAGCTTTGTTTCTCGGTGTCCAGAGTTCTTGACAGGGTCTGTTGCTGACGCTGCATATAGCAGTGGTCTTCAACCTGCGGTCCTCCAGATGTTGCAAAACTACAACTTCCAGCATACTGAGAGTTGTAGTTTTGCAACATCTGGAGGTCCGCAGGTTGAAGACCACTGCAATATAGTGACCCACCAGCCCTTTACAACAAGTGGGGCACAATATAACAAGTCAACAATATATTTACCGTATTTTTCGCCGTATAAAACGCACTTTTTCTTCCCCAAAACTGGGGGGGAAAAGTCGGTGTGTCTTATACGGCGAATACACCCCTATCGCGGCGGTCCCTGCGGCCATCAACGGCCGGGACCCGCGGCTAATACAGAACATCACCGATCGCGGTGATGCCCTGTATTAACCCTTCAGACGCGGCGATCAAAGCTGACCGCCGCATCTGAAGGGAAAGGGACACTAACCCAGCTGTTCAGTCGGGCTGTTCGGGACCGCCGCGATTTCACCGTGGCGGTCCCGAACAGCCCGACTGAATAGCCGGGTTAGTGCTTACAGGACACCGGGAGGGACCTTACCTGCCTCCTCGGTGTCTTCTCCGTTCAGGGATCCCCTGTATGGCCGGCACTCCCCTTCCTCGTCATCACGTCGTCGCGTACGTGCGTCGGCGTGCGTAACGACGTGATGGCGGCGACGGAGAGCGAGGATACCCGGCCGGCAGCAGAGACGGTCCAGAGCGACGGCGACAGCAATGGAGCGACATTCAGGGCAGCGGTGACGGGTCCGGAGCAGCGGGGACATGTGAGTATTACCTCCTATGCAGTGGTCTTCAATCTGCGGACCTCCAGATGTTGCAAAACTACAACTCCCAGCATGTCCAGACAGCCAACGGCTGTCCGAGCATGCTGGGAGTTGTAGTTTTGCAACATCTGGAGGTCCGCAGGTTGAAGACCACTATTGGGTTCAAAATCTTTATTTTTTTAGATTTTGCACCTATAAATTGGGTGCGTCTTATACGCCGGTGCGTCCTATAGGACGAAAAATACGGTAAATGGTAACACATTTAATGTTATGTAAGGGAGGAAAATACGAGGGTTACCCCACTTACACCGTAACCATCCCTACAGATTAGAGATGAGCGAACTTACAGTAAATTCGATTCGTCACAAACTTCTCGGCTCGGCAGTTGATGACTTTTCCTGCATAAATTAGTTCAGCTTTCCGGTGCTCCGGTGGGCTGGAATTGGTGGATACAGTCCTAGGAGACTCTTTCCTAGGAATGTATCCACCTTTTCCAGCCCACCGGAGCACCGGAAAGCTGAACTAATTTATGCAGGATAAGTCATCAACTGCCGAGCCGAGAAGTTTGTGACGAATCGAATTTACTGTAAATTCGCTCATCTTTAGTGTCAACCATTACTCCCCAAAAACTTATAGGAGAAAAGATTTGTGTTTTAATCTGGTCAGGGAGGGGGAAAAAAACGAAAAAAGAACCATCTCTCACCTTCCTTGTTCCAGCGTATAACAGAGCTCCGTTCCCCGCTGTCTGGCCCAGAAGCGCCGGACAGAAGGGAACAGTGCTGGAACAAGGAAGGTAAGAGATGGTTCTTTTTTTTTTTACTCGCCCCCTTCTTAAACCTTTTCTCCTGACAACCCCTTTAAAGTGCCCCACAAACACGTGAGTAGACCTGATGACTTGAAAACTAGCTGGATCCTGCTGCAATCCTCAACACCGAAACTGCAAAAGTCGTGAAAATATGGAAATCACAGGATCCATAGACATGTTACCCATGCGACTGTTAAAGGGGTACTCCAATGTTTTCACGCTGCAGGGGTCAGTCACGCCCCTCATGACATCACGACCACACCCCTTTAATGCAAGTCTATGGGAGGGGGCGAGAGCACTGTTGTCAGAAAGAAAAGAACAACTCAACTTCAGCAGCTGATAAGTACTGGAAGGATTAAGATTTTTTTTAATAGAAGTAATTTACAAATCTGTCTAACTTTCTGGAGCCAGTTGATATATAAAAAAAATGTTTTTCCTGGAATATCCCTTTTAATAACCTCATTGATCGCATGCCAATTCCACAACTTTTCCTTCATGGTGTTGCAATTTCAGTGTTGAGGAGTGTATACAGTATATGTTCTTCTTAAAGGGGTTATCCAGGAAAAAAAAATATTTTTTATATATTAACTGGCTCCAGAAAGTTAGTAAATTAAGTTTGTAAATTACTTCTATTAAAAAATCGTAATCCTTTCAATAATTATCAGCTGCTGAAGTTGAGTTGTTGCTTCTGTCTGGCTTCTGTGCTCTCTGCTGACATCTCTGCTTGTCTCGGGAACGGCACAGAGTAGAAGAGGTTTGCTATGGGGATTTGCTTCTAAACTGGGCGGTTCCCGAGACACGTGTCATCAGAGAGCACTTAGACAGAAAAGAGCAACTCAACTTCAGCAGCTCATAAGTACTGAAAGGATTAAGATTTTTTAATAGAAGTAATTTACAAATCTGTTTAACTTTCTGGAGCCAGTTGATATATAAAAAAAAGTTTGTTCCTGGATAACCCCTTTAAACGTAATAAAACATTCAGCAGACACATATTCATGTAGTGTATCTGTCAGATCTATTGTAGTATATGAAATCTTCCAGTGCTATTTGTTTATGTAACATTTGCTATTTAACAGGTCTGTCAGAGTGTAATGCATCTTCCTTAGAGCAAGGTTCATAGACAATGTGTAGGACATAACATAGTCTGCTGAGGCACCATCACGCTCCCCGCAGCAGTCCAATTACTGGATCCTCAGCGACAATCAATAATAAAGTGTGCTTCTTAACATGATTAATTGGCGATAAGTCTGCACAATAAAACGCTGCAAAGATCAAACTAATGCATAAATACCGTATTTTTCGCCATATAAGACGCTCCGGCATATAAGACGCACCCAATTTTAAAGAAGGAAAATCTAGAAAAAAAAGATTCTGAACCAAATACAATGTAAAGTATAGGACAGTGATCTTCAACCTGCGGACCTCCAGATGTTGCAAAACTACAACTCCCAGCATGCCCGGACAGCCAACGGCTGTCCGGGCATGCCAGGAGTTGTAGTTTTGCAACATCTGGAGGTCCGCAGGTTGAAGACCACTGGTATAGGAGGTTATACTCACCTGTCCCCGCCACTCCGGACCCGTCACCGCTCGTCGCCGCTGTCCTGGATGTCGCCCTCCATCGCTGTCGCTGCGTCCCCGGGGTGTCCCCGTCGCTCCGGAACGTCTCTACTGCCCGGTATCCTCGCTCTCCGTCGCCGCCATCACGTCGTTATGCACGCCGCTCCTATTGGATGACGGGACGGCGTGCGCGATGTGATGACGACGAAGGAGAGCGTCGGCCATGCAGGGGATCCCGGCACGGAGCAGTCATTGGCCGATCGGACACCGAGGAGGCAGGTAAGGGCCCTCCCGGTGTCCTGTAAGCTGTTTGGGATGCCGCGATTTCACCGCAGCGGTCCCGAACAGCCCGACTGAGCAGCCGGGTTAGTGTCACTTTCGCTTCAGATGCAGAGGTCAACTTTGATGGCCGCGTCTGAAGGGTTAATACAGGGCATCACCGCGATCGGTGATGTCCTGTATTAGCCGTGGGTCCCGGCCGTTGGTGGGCGCAGGGACCGCCGCGATAGGACAGGGTTTTAATGTGTATTTGCGTGTATTTGTGTATTTATACGGCAAAAAATGCGGTATATGAGTAGACATTGTAGTATTATATAATGCGCTTTTTATTATAAAAAGTTATAGAACAAAAACAGCTATTGGCCTTGAGGGCCAAGAAATCCCCCTGGTTAAAACTAAGCTTTAAATTCATCCTAGGTACAATACTAAGTGTAAGTGTCACGATGCCGGCTGGCAGGTAGTGGATCCTCTGTGCCAGAGAGGGATTGGCGTGGACCGTGCTAGTGGACCGGTTCTAAGCCACTACTGGTTTTCACCAGAGCCCGCCGCAAAGCGGGATGGTCTTGCTGCGGCGGTAGTGACCAGGTCGTATCCACTAGCAACGGCTCACCTCTCTGGCTGCTGAAGATAGGCGCGGTACAAGGGAGTAGGCAAAAGCAAGGTCGGACGTAGCAGAAGGTCGGGGCAGGCAGCAAGGATCGTAGTCAGGGGCAACGGCAGAAGGTCTGGAAACACAGGCAAGGAACACACAAGGAACGCTTTCACTGGCACTAAGGCAACAAGATCCGGCAAGGGAGTGCAGGGGAAGTGAGGTGATATAGGGAAGTGCACAGGTGAACACACTAATTGGAACCACTGCGCCAATCAGCGGCGCAGTGGCCCTTTAAATCGCAGAGACCCGGCGCGCGCGCGCCCTAGGGAGCGGGGCCGCGCGCGCCGGGACAGAACAGACGGAGAGCGAGTCAGGTAGGGGAGCCGGGGTGCGCATCGCGAGCGGGCGCTACCCGCATCGCGAATCGCATCCCGGCTGGCAGCGGAATCGCAGCGCCCCGGGTCAGAGGACGTGACCGGAGCGCTGCCGCGGGGAGAGTGAAGCGAGCGCTCCGGGGAGGAGCGGGGACCCGGAGCGCTCGGCGTAACAGTACCCCCCCCCTTGGGTCTCCCCCTCTTCTTAGAGCCTGAGAACCTGAGGAGCAGACTTTTGTCTAGGATGTTGTCCTCAGGTTCCCAGGATCTCTCTTCAGGACCACAACCCTCCCAGTCCACTAAAAAAAAATTTTTCCCTCTGACCTTTTTGGCAGCTAAAATTTCTTTGACCGAGAAGATGTCCGAGGAGCCGGAAACAGGAGTGGGAGGAACAGATTTGGGAGAAAAACGGTTGAGGATGAGTGGTTTGAGAAGAGAGACGTGAAAGGCATTAGGGATACGAAGAGAGGGAGGAAGAAGAAGTTTATAAGAGACAGGATTAATTTGACACAAAATTTTGAAAGGACCAAGATAGCGTGGTCCCAACTTGTAGCTAGGGACACGGAAGCGGACATATTTAGCGGAGAGCCATACCTTGTCTCCAGGGGAAAAAACGGGGGGAGCTCTTCTTTTCTTATCCGCGAACTTCTTCATGCGTGATGAAGCCTGTAAGAGAGAATTTTGGGTCTCTCTCCATATGATGGAAAGGTCACGAGAAATTTCATCCACAGCGGGCAGACCAGAGGGCAAGGGAGTAGGGAGGGGGGGGAAGAGGGTGACGGCCGTACACCACGAAAAATGGGGATTTGGAGGAAGACTCAGAGACCCTGAAGTTATACGAGAATTCGGCCCATGGGAGGAGATCTGCCCAGTCATCCTGGCGGGAGGAAACAAAATGTCGCAAATAATCACCCAAGATCTGGTTAATCCTTTTTACTTGTCCATTGGACTGGGGATGATATGCAGAAGAAAAATTTAATTTAATCTTGAGTTGTTTACAGAGAGCCCTCCAGAATTTAGACACGAATTGGACGCCTCTATCCGAGACAATCTGCGTAGGCAACCCGTGAAGACGAAAAATGTGTACAAAAAATTGTTTAGCCAACTGAGGCGCAGAAGGAAGACCAGGAAGAGGGATGAAATGTGCCATTTTGGAGAATCGATCAACGACCACCCAAATAACAGTGTTGCCACGGGAAGGGGGTAAATCAGTAATAAAATCCATACCAATCAGCGACCAAGGCTGTTCGGGGACAGGCAGAGGATGAAGAAAACCAGCGGGCTTCTGGCGAGGAGTCTTATCCCGGGCACAGATAGTGCAGGCTCGCACAAAGTCCACAACATCCGTCTCCAGAGTCGGCCACCAATAGAAGCGGGAGATGAGTTGCACAGATTTCTTGATACCCGCATGACCTGCGAGATGGGAGGAGTGACCCCATTTGAGGATTCCGAGGCGTTGGCGAGGAGAAACAAAGGTCTTTCCTGGAGGAGTCTGCCTGATGGAGGCAGGAGAAGTGGAGATCAGGCAGTCAGGTGGAATGATGTGTTGCGGAGAGAGTTCAACTTCTGAGGCATCCGAGGAACGAGAGAGAGCATCGGCCCTAATGTTCTTATCGGCAGGACGAAAGTGAATCTCAAAATTAAATCGGGCAAAGAACAGAGACCACCGGGCCTGGCGAGGATTCAGCCGTTGGGCAGACTGGAGGTAGGAGAGGTTCTTGTGGTCGGTGTAGATAATAACAGGAGAACTTGATCCCTCCAGCAGATGCCTCCATTCCTCAAGTGCTAATTTAATGGCTAGAAGCTCTCGATCCCCGATGGAGTAGTTCCTCTCCGCTGGAGAGAAGGTCCTAGAGAAAAAACCACAAGTGACAGCATGCCCGGAAGAATTTTTTTGTAGAAGAACAGCTCCAGCTCCCACTGAGGAGGCATCAACCTCCAATAGGAAGGGTTTGGAAGGGTCAGGTCTAGAGAGGACGGGAGCCGAAGAAAAGGCAGACTTGAGTCGTTTAAAGGCGTCTTCTGCTTGAGGAGGCCAGGACTTGGGATCAGCATTTTTTTTGGTTAAAGCCACGATAGGAGCCACAATGGTAGAAAAATGTGGAATAAATTGCCTGTAATAATTGGCGAACCCCAAAAAGCGTTGGATAGCACGGAGTCCGGAGGGGCGTGGCCAATCTAAGACGGCAGAGAGTTTGTCTGGATCCATCTGTAGTCCCTGGCCAGAGACCAAATATCCTAGAAAAGGAAGAGATTGGCATTCAAACAGACATTTCTCAATTTTGGCATAGAGTTGGTTGTCACGAAGTCTCTGAAGAACCATACGGACATGCTGGCGGTGTTCTTCTAGATTGGCAGAAAAAATTAGGATATCGTCCAGATATACAACAACACAGGAGTATAACAGATCACGAAAAATTTCATTGACAAAGTCTTGGAAGACGGCAGGGGCGTTGCACAGTCCAAAGGGCATGACCAGATACTCAAAGTGTCCATCTCTGGTGTTAAATGCCGTTTTCCACTCGTCCCCCTCTCTGATGCGGATGAGGTTATAGGCGCCTCTTAAGTCCAATTTAGTGAAGATGTGGGCACCTTGGAGGCGATCAAAGAGTTCAGAGATGAGGGGTATGGGGTAGCGGTTCTTAACCGTGATTTTATTAAGACCGCGGTAGTCAATGCAAGGACGTAGGGAGCCATCTTTTTTGGACACAAAGAAAAATCCGGCTCCGGCAGGAGAGGAGGATTTACGGATAAAGCCCTTTTTTAGATTCTCCTGGACGTATTCGGACATGGCAAGAGTCTCTGGGGCAGAGAGAGGATAAATTCTGCCCCGGGGTGGAGTAGTGCCCGGGAGGAGGTCGATAGGGCAATCATAAGGCCTGTGAGGAGGTAGAGTCTCAGCTTGTTTTTTGCAGAAAACATCCGCGAAGTCCATATAGGCCTTAGGGAGACCGGTTACTGGAGGAACCACAGAGTTACGGCAAGGGTTACTGGGAACCGGTTTTAGACAGTTCTTGGAACAAGAGGACCCCCAACTCTTGATCTCCCCAGTGGACCAATCCAGGGTAGGGGAATGAAGTTGAAGCCAGGGAAGTCCAAGGAGAATTTCCGAGGTGCAATTGGGGAGGACCAAAAGTTCAATCCTCTCATGATGAGATCCGATGCTCATAAGAAGGGGCTCCGTGCGGAAACGTATGGTACAGTCCAATCTTTCATTATTTACACAATTGATGTAGAGGGGTCTGGCGAGACTGGTCACCGGGATGTTGAACCTTTTGACGAGAGAGGCCAAAATAAAATTTCCTGCAGATCCAGAGTCCAAGAAGGCCACTGTAGAGAAGGAGAAGGCAGAGGCAGACATCCGCACAGGCACAGTAAGACGTGGAGAAGCAGAGTAGACATCAAGGACTGTCTCACCTTTGTGCGGAGTCAGCGTACGTCTTTCCAGGCGGGGAGGACGGATAGGACAATCTCTCAGGAAGTGTTCGGTACTAGCGCAGTACAGGCAGAGGTTCTCCATACGGCGTCGTGTCCTCTCTTGAGGTGTCAGGCGAGACCGGTCGACCTGCATAGCCTCCACGGCGGGAGGCACAGGAACAGATTGCAGGGGACCAGAGGAGAGAGGAGCCGAGGAGAAGAAACGCCTCGTGCGAACAGAGTCCATATCTTGGCGGAGTTCCTGACGCCTTTCGGAAAAACGCATGTCAATGCGAGTGGCTAGGTGAATAAGTTCATGTAGATTAGCAGGAATTTCTCGTGCGGCCAGAACATCTTTAATGTTGCTGGATAGGCCTTTTTTGAAGGTCGCGCAGAGGGCCTCATTATTCCAGGACAATTCTGAAGCAAGAGTACGGAATTGTACGGCATACTCGCCAACGGAAGAATTACCCTGGACCAGGTTCAACAGGGCAGTCTCAGCAGAAGAGGCTCGGGCAGGTTCCTCAAAGACACTTCAGATTTCCGAGAAGAAGGAGTGTACAGAGGCAGTGACGGGGTCATTGCGGTCCCAGAGCGGTGTGGCCCATGACAGGGCTTTTCCGGACAGAAGGCTGACTACGAAAGCCACCTTAGACCTTTCAGTGGGAAACAGGTCCGACATTATCTCCAGATGCAGGGAACATTGGGAAAGAAAGCCACGGCAAAACTTAGAGTCCCCATCAAATTTATCCGGCAAGGATAAGCGTATCCCAGGAGCGGCCACTCGCTGCGGAAGAGGTGCAGGAGCTGGCGGAGGAGATGACTGCTGAAGCTGTGGTAGTAACTGTTGTAGCATAACGGTCAGTTGAGACAGCTGTTGGCCTTGTTGCGCTATCTGTTGTGACTGCTGGGCGACCACCGTGGTGAGGTCAGCGACAACTGGCAGAGGAACTTCAGCGGGATCCATGGCCGGATCTACTGTCACGATGCCGGCTGGCAGGTAGTGGATCCTCTGTGCCAGAGAGGGATTGGCGTGGACCGTGCTAGTGGACCGGTTCTAAGCCACTACTGGTTTTCACCAGAGCCCGCCGCAAAGCGGGATGGTCTTGCTGCGGCGGTAGTGACCAGGTCGTATCCACTAGCAACGGCTCACCTCTCTGGCTGCTGAAGATAGGCGCGGTACAAGGGAGTAGGCAAAAGCAAGGTCGGACGTAGCAGAAGGTCGGGGCAGGCAGCAAGGATCGTAGTCAGGGGCAACGGCAGAAGGTCTGGAAACACAGGCAAGGAACACACAAGGAACGCTTTCACTGGCACTAAGGCAACAAGATCCGGCAAGGGAGTGCAGGGGAAGTGAGGTGATATAGGGAAGTGCACAGGTGAACACACTAATTGGAACCACTGCGCCAATCAGCGGCGCAGTGGCCCTTTAAATCGCAGAGACCCGGCGCGCGCGCGCCCTAGGGAGCGGGGCCGCGCGCGCCGGGACAGAACAGACGGAGAGCGAGTCAGGTAGGGGAGCCGGGGTGCGCATCGCGAGCGGGCGCTACCCGCATCGCGAATCGCATCCCGGCTGGCAGCGGAATCGCAGCGCCCCGGGTCAGAGGACGTGACCGGAGCGCTGCCGCGGGGAGAGTGAAGCGAGCGCTCCGGGGAGGAGCGGGGACCCGGAGCGCTCGGCGTAACAGTAAGTATGCTAATTCTATGTTAAAAACACTTCAACAGTATCTATATTAGTAGGAAAAGTGCTAACATGTGGAATATATAGATATGATTATACACTACTATATCACTATATATATATATATATATATATATATATATATATATATATATATAGTAATGGTTGAAAATATTGGAACCCCTGAAATTTTTCTAGAAAATGAAGTATTTCTCACAGAAAAGGATTGCAGTAACGCATGTATTGGAACTAAGCAAAAAAAAAGGGAGGGAAAAAAAGCAAATTGTACATAATGTCACACCAAACTCCAAAAATGGGCTGAACAAAATTATTGCCACCCTTTCAAAATTGTGGAAAATAAGATTGTTTCAAGCATATGATGCTCCTTTAAACTCACCTGGGACAAGTAACGGGTGTGAGCAATATAAAAATCACACCTGAAAGCAGATAAAAAGGAGAGAAATCTTTGCATTGTCTGTCTGTTTGTGCCACACTAAGCATGGGCAACAGAAAGAGGAGAAGAGGACTTGGGAACCAAAATTGTGGGAAAATATCAACAATCTCTAGGTTACAAGTCCATCTCCAGAGATCTAGATTTGCCTTTGTCCACAGAGCGCAACATTATCAAGAAGTTTGCAACCCATGGCACTGTAGCTAATCTCCCTGGTCTTGGACGGAAGAGAAAAATTGATGAAAGTTGTCAACGCAGGATAGTCCAGATGGTGGATAAGCAGCCCCAAACAAGTTCCAAAGATATTCAAGCTGTCCTGCAGGCTCAGGGGGCATCAGTGTCAGCGCGAACGATCCGTCCACATTTAAATGAAATGAAACACTATGGCAGGAGACCCAGGAGGACCCCACTGCTGACACAGAGACATAAAAAGGCAAGACTACATTTTGCCAAAATGAACTTCCTTCTGGGAAAACATCTTGTGGACAGAGGAGACCAAGATAGCTCTTTTTGGTAAAGCACATCATTCTACTGTTTACCGAAAACGGAATGAAGCCTGTAAAGAAAAGAATACAGTACCTACAGTGAAATATGGTGGAGGTTCAATGATGTTTTGGGGTTGTTTTGCTGCCTCTGGCACTGGGTGCCTTGAATGTGTGCAAGGCATCATGAAATCTGAGGATTACCAATGGTTTTTGGGTCACACTGTACAGCCCAGTGTCAGAAAGCTGGGTTTGTGTCCGAGATCTTGGGTCTTCCAGCAGGACAATGGCCCAAAACATACATCAAAAAAGCACCTAGAAAGGATGGCAACAAAGAGCTGGAGAGTTCTGAAGTGGCAGCAATGAGTCCAGATCTAAATCCCATTGAACATCTGGGGAGAGATCTTAGAATTGCTGTTGGGAAAAGGAGCATGGTGTATAAGAGCATTTTTAAAAACCAACAGACATGTCCCCCCCCCCCCCCCTCAGGAGGAATATGTCTTGGAGTGTACACATGTGCGTACTTTTGCGTGAGACGATCTGGAGAATAGTTATAATGACATGTGCAATGACATTCTATTCTTAGGGTTAAGTTGGCACACATGCGCCGATGTTTGTGTATGAGCAAGCTATGAGCAATCACATGGTCAGCATGGGTGTGTTGTTATTGCCTTATGCGTATTTAGATGGATATGTTAACATGACACAAATGGCTTTTATTGGCTGTGTGAGTGTAGCAATGATAGCAGGGCAATATTCTTGTATGATGTGGTCTACTTAATTTTGTTCTTTTGAATGGGTTTGTAATGATGTCATCACCATAGGCCACATAAGTTGTAGCTACCATTTTCTGTTATAATTTGCTCCTAAGCCCTGATGACACTCCTGATGAAGTGAAACATGTTGGAGGGGCACATGTCTATTGATTTTTAAACAAACCCTAATACACCAGTTTGTAGTTAGATAGTCCACAGCTACCAATAGCTATCAGCTAGTAAGAGCAGTCAGTGTAAACCTGATGTATTATAATCTATACTCAACATCATTCTGCCCTTCATATATATACATATGTTACACTTGTACCTTTCTGTTTCTAAGCAGTGTTTGAGGCCCTTGGGAATAATTGGTGTTTTCGACAGATGATTTTGACAGATGAGGCGTAACACAAATATTGCACTTACACTAATATAATCTGAGAGATCTGAAGGCCTCACACAAATGATGGTATCAGCCAGGATCAGTAATAATGGTGACCACCCAAATCTCTGGGCCTCACCAAGCATGACATTTTGGGTTCTTGTCACAAGTAAAAGCTTAAAATGATCAAATCTGAAAAAGTGATATATCTGTCAAGATGACAAAACTGTTCAACACTGTAAAGTGATTGCCAAAAGGTTAGGCTAAGGTCATGATCAAGGACTAAGGTCATGATCAAGGTCATGATCACTCCCATCGTTATAAAAAAAGCGATCAAATATTTAATACCATATTTTTGGACTATAGAATGCACTTTTACAGGTTCCTGTGTCTTTAAGGCTGGCGTTTAGAAGGTCAAGCTGCATCTGACTTCCCCTGCAGAACAGCCGATCATGGGGGTATCAGGTGTTGGCACATCACCAACCAGCTATTTATGACCTGTCCTGAGCATGGATCAATTGTTTTTACCCCCCAAAAAACTTTAATGATTGGGCAGAACACTCATAAAGCACAGTTCCTCATCCCTCTACTATACGATCAGTGCAGGGCAGCAGAAGATGATGTGCATATTGCGTTCAGCTTCCTGTCAAGTAGAAAACTATTAAATATGTCATTGCTGTGCAGTTCTCTCTAATGCCCAGACAGGAAGTAAAGACTATGGGGGACATTTATAATTGCTGTCTTTGGTAAGCGAGTTCTGAAGGCATTTTTATTTATTTTTTTGCTTTAGTTTTGCTTATGTGCTACATATTTATCATACTATCACAGGGGGTTTGATAAATTTGGAGCACATAAGCAAAACACAAAAGTCTCAGTTGAAAAGTGCTTATCACAGGAAGTTTTGTAAGCCAGGGCACACCTGGAGTTGACTTGAGACTTTCCCCCTATGTGTGCACATCACATTCAAATTCCAGACCAGACATATTGCAGAAGCCTTAAAGGGGTACTCCGGGGAACTAAAACCATAGCCCATCCTTTCCCTCTCACCAACCTATTTATTTGTCTAAATCATTCATTCATTAGCTTTATAGAGCAGTTTCCCCCTTTCAGCTGTCACTTATATTCAGGGAGTGAGAGAAAGACATCATTGTCAGATCCACCTTGTCTTTCTTCTAGCCCCCACCCTCCTGGAAAACAAACACCATATGATTTCTGTCTGGCTTCACGGCTACACCTCCCCTCTCCCTCCCTTCTCTGTCAGTGTCTCCTGCAAAGATTCTCAGCCACAACTCAGCACATAACGCTGCTCTTTGCCTGCTGTAGATCTAACTGACTGCTGCCATTCAGAGAATATCATGATTTATTGCTGGGAGGAAGGATAGTTAAAAAAAAAAAGACTTGTAAAGTGTGTGCTGCTGACTATGTTTACAACAAAACAGCATGCACACAGATAGTAAAAGCAATTTGCTGGCAGCCATTACACAGAGCTGTGCTGACTCCTGGGAGTTGTAGTCTGGGCTGCAAGCAACAAAAAGCAACAAATTCAGGAGACAACAGGGGCCACAGGACCTGGCAAAACCACATGGATAACTACAGGGGATTTGGTGGCTTTGGGGCATTTTCATTTTTCTAGACTTCCCCAGAGCACCTCTTTAAACCAGCAGCTATAGGATGCAGCCCTTGGCAATCACATGACTGGGGTTTAGGGAGAATGGTGTTGGAAGACAAGTAGGAACAGGCTCCTCCATCATATACCCCGATAGCAGTGACCTACGCAGAATTAGATTGTGGCGCTGATGTATCATCACTGACAATGGGATGTCACTCCCAAATATACTCGGGTCATGTATTTCACATTTCTTGTCCAATGCTTGTCATTGTTTGTCATTTCTCATGCAAACCTTGCTCACTGCTATAAATCTCGCTTATCTTTCCTTAGAATCTGTCAACCATGCAAAAAGTCTTCATCAGCGCCTGCTGCCAAACTATGATAACCCCTCTGTCAGAACCATAAATCATAGACGACTGGGTTGTTTCCTGTCAGTGAATAAAAAATGTCCAATGAAACTTTGCAGTTGGGTGACAAAAAAAGTTTTAACCTCTGTCTAATCCAGTGACGCATATTGGACGCTTTATATTCCTCTATATAGTTTTAGTAAATTAAAGACAAAGGATCACAGTATAATTCACTGTAATCTGCTCATTATTACTATATTAAAGGGGATCCAAAAGAAAGGGGATAAGATGTTTAATCACTGGGTCCCGTCGTTGGGGACCCACACGATCTCGATGCTGCACCCGTTTAGAGCGTCGGGTTCAGCGCCGGAGGCTCGTAATGTCATGACCATGCCCCGCTCGTGACATCATGACCACGCCCCCTCAATGCAATTGTATGGGAGGGGGCGTGATGGCCATTATAGACTTGGTGTGACCGTGACTTCACGAACCTCTACCCTGCATCACCATTCATCCGGCTCGGAGCGAATTTCCATTCGTGCACTGGATATCTGGGGTGTTGCCGCCGAGATCGTGGGGGTCCCCAGCGGCAGACCCCCGTGATCAGACACCTTATCCCCTATCCTTTGGATAGGGGATAAGATGTCTAGGGGCGGAGTACCCCTTTAAACCCCTCTTCTACACTAGATCACCTAGAAAGTAGGTACTACAATTTTTTTTTAGTGGTGGCTGGTGGAACAGCTAAACCACTAAAACCACTAATCCACAACCTGTCATTACAGTGTAATATTTTAGATACTGTCCCTGCTGAACACTGATGTAATATACAGTGACCCCTCGACCTACGATGGCCCCGACATACGATAATTTCAACATGCGATGGCCTCTCAGAGGTCATCGCATGTTGAAGGCAGCATCAACATAAAATGCTTTTTAATGTCGGGGCCATCGCATAAACGGCTATCCGGCAGCGCTTACTGCTTCAGCTGCCGCCGGATAGCCGTTTAAGGTGCCCCGTGAGCTCCGGTGATGGTCACTCACCTGTCCTCGGGGCTCCGGCTTCGGGATCCTCTGCATCGTCCGCGATCTCTATCGACGTCATCACGTCGCTGCGCACGCCGTCCCGTCATCCAATAGGAGCGGCGCGCTTAGCGACGTGATGGCGGCGACTGAGAGCGCGGTTGCCGGGGAAGCAGAGGCCTTGCCGGAGCGTCGGGGACAACTCGGGGACGCGGCCACAGCGATGGACGGCGACATCCAGGGCAGCGGTGACGGTCCGGAGCGTCGGGGACAGGTGAGTAAAACTTTCTCTAACAGTGGTCTACAACCGGCGGACCTCCAGATGTTGCAAAACTACAACACCCAGCATGCCCGGACAGCCAACGGCTGTCCGGGCATGCTGGGTGTTGTAGTTTTGCAACATCTGGAGGCCCGTAGGTTGTAGACCACTGTCCTATACTTTACATTGCACAGATCCCTCAACATACGATGGTTTCAACAAACGATGGTCTGTTTGGAACGGATTACCATTGTATGTTGAGGTACCACTTATATGTTTGAGATACGCTAGTCACTCGCATTAATATATTGTACAATATAGGAGCATTTGCCTCTATATGTCCCTGTTTGATTTGCCCTGAACTTCACGTTACACCTCTAGTCCCGGTAAAGACATTGCCTACACCCAACAGCTGGCAATGGTCCTCATAATCTAAAAGAAAACACTGTAATATTTTACTTTTTCTATACATTTGGGTCAAATGTGAGTTTTCCAAAGCAAACCCGATAACATGAAATAGCTTAAAGACATCTGCAGCATTACAAACACTTATCCCCTATCCTCAAGATAGGGGATAAGTGTTTGATCGCGGGGGGTCCGAACGCTGGGACCCCCTGTGATCTCCTGTATGGGGCCGCGGCTCTCCCGTGCAGGGGGCGTGCCAGCCGCAGCATGACGTTGCAGCCGGCACGCCTCCTCCATACATCTCTATGGGAGAGGCGGGGAGGCAGCATTCGTGCCTCCCCGCATCCCCCATAGAACTGTATGGGGACGGGGAGGAGACGGGGCATCACCGTCGACCTCTAGGTCGACACTACGCGCCTTAGCGCTCACCATGAGCGCTAATGGCGGCGCCCCGTTAGGGAGATCGGGGGGGGGTCCCAGCGGTCGGACCCCCGCGATCAAACACTTATCCCCTATCCTGTGGATAGGGGATAAGTGTAATGCCGCTGCAGTTGTCCTTTAAAGACATGGGATGTTATATATTAAAATAATGATATCGCATAGTGTTCATTAGAAGAGATGGATGTCATATAAATATAGAGACATTCCTATAATATAAGCTTATACATTATACATGAAACCAGGAATGTACTTATACATATGTAAGCGATATGAAATATTTATGCCCCTTGTCAATGAGGCTGTAGTTACAGTGCGAGTTATCATAGAGTGTATAGGATTTCACATTATACTTTCAGGTATGATGTTCGCTGTTTGATTAAAGAATATATCTGGGTAGAGAACACATTGAGCACCTCAGAGCTCAGCTGTATTTTCCTATATTACTCAGAGACAGACGGGTTTTGTATACATCAGAATTAATGGGGATTATGACATCCACCATTAACCCCTCATTGCTGGGAGTCATTTGGTGCTGTGCTCAGCCTCAGACCCAGTTCATTTACAACATATTGATGTGTATTAAGTAAGATTTGTGCTGAGGCGTCACACACACATATTATCGGGAAAGTCTTAATTGGGCATGGGAGAAGTTTTCATTATTTAAAGGGGTACTCCGGTGCTTACACATCTTTTCCCCTATCCAAAGGATAGGGGATAAGATGCCTGATTGCGGGAGTCCTGCCGCTGGGGACCCCCGGGATCTTGCACGCGGCACCCCGTCTGTAATCAGTCCCCGGAGCGTGTTCACTCCGGGTCTGATTACCGGCAACCACACGGCCGGCGGCGTGTGACGTCACGCCTCCGCCCCCGTGTGATGTCACGCTCCGCCCCTCAATGCAAGCCTACGGGAGGGGGCGTGACAGCTATCACGCCCCCTCCCGTAGGCTCGAAATGAGGGGCGGAGCGTGACGTCACACGGGGGCGGAGGCGTGACGTCACACGCCGCCAGCCCGGTGGTCGCCTGTAATCAGTCCCGGAGCGAACACGCTCCGGGGACTGATTACAAACGGGTTGTCGCGTGCATGATCCCGGGGGTCCCCAGCGGCAGGACTCCCGCAATCAGGCATCTTATCCCCTATCCTTTGGATAGGGGATAAGATGTCTAAGCACTGTTGAACCCCTTTAAAGCAGATCCCCAACACAAAAAATTGTATCATATGTAAAAAGAAGGATTCCGCCACAACACAAATACTCTTTAGCTACTCTATGGACGCCTACTTTGTTTCTTCTCATCATACATTCTTAATTCTTAAAGGGGTACTCCGGTGGAAAACGTTTTTTTTTTTTTTTTTTTAATCAACTGGTGCCAGACAGATTTGTAAATTATGTATAGAAAAATATTGCCCGGACCTTCCAAGGTAGTGTGATTTGATTGAATAGACAATAGATAACTGGGTCGTACTCCAATAATAATTCAATGGTTATTTATTTAAAATGTATAGTGCATTACTCCTCACAGGGCCCTTGTGAGAAAAAACACATATAATAGATGTACAAAATTAGATGTACAAGATTAAACGATCTTAACATGTAAAAATATTATAAAAATATATCACTGGCATATAAAATAGCTCTATGTAGACGAATTCATATAACGTCTTTAGGGTATTGTGAAGATATAGTATAAATGTCCTTTTGTGTGGCAATTATAAATCAAAGTGGATACTCTGTTACCGGTCCTGGATGATGTGGCTCTGTCAGCTCCCGTGCCCAGATAACAGTCAGCGGTCTTAGATAGTACTGTGGCTTTAACTCTCAAGGTCCAGGTGTTATGCGGTAGTGGTCGTCCCAGGCTGGTGGCACTGGCAGGCGCCGATGGTGAATTCGCCGGGAGGCCGTGCGCTAGCAAGCGCCGATGGAAGATTTGTCAGGAGACCAAGCGCTGGCAGGCGCTGATGGTATCGATCTCCTCACCGCTGGACTTGGAAGCCGGAGACTACACGCTGGGTAGATGGAGCTTGCCTCGTGTAGATGGCGTGTGACGTCAGCTTGAGCCGGAGCTGACCAGGTAAAATCAGGACCGGACACTAGTCTAGATCGACTAATGCGTAGGAGATCCACAATGTGATGAATTTGCTCCGTGAGCTATAGCTTAAGTTCATGAAGAGCATAAATGCCAGTGAGCAAGATTAATGTACAGGACTAGACGCGTTTCAGGGTTCTCAAATACGACCCCTACGACTACTGAGGAAAGGGTCGTATTTGAGAACCCTGAAACGCGTCTAGTCCTGTACATTAATCTTGCTCACTGGCATTTATGCTCTTCATGAACTTAAGCTATAGCTCACGGAGCAAATTCATCACATTGTGGATCTCCTACGCATTAGTCGATCTAGACTAGTGTCCGGTCCTGATTTTACCTGGTCAGCTCCGGCTCAAGCTGACGTCACACGCCATCTACACGAGGCAAGCTCCATCTACCCAGCGTGTAGTCTCCGGCTTCCAAGTCCAGCGGTGAGGAGATCGATACCATCAGCGCCTGCCAGCACTTGGTCTCCTGACAAATCTTCCATCGGCACTTGCTAGCGCACGGCCTCCCGGCGAATTCACCATTGGCGCCTGCCATTGCCAGCAGCCTGGGACGACCACTACCGCATAACACCTGGACCTTGAGAGTCCGGGTCTGATTACCGGCAACCACACGGCCGGCGGCGTGTGACGTCACGCCTCCGCCCCCGTGTGATGTCACGCTCCGCCCCTCAATGCAAGCCTACGGGAGGGGGCGTGACAGCTATCACGCCCCCTCCCGTAGGCTCGAAATGAGGGGCGGAGCGTGACGTCACACGGGGGCGGAGGCGTGACGTCACACGCCGCCAGCCCGGTGGTCGCCTGTAATCAGTCCCGGAGCGAACACGCTCCGGGGACTGATTACAAACGGGTTGTCGCGTGCATGATCCCGGGGGTCCCCAGCGGCAGGACTCCCGCAATCAGGCATCTTATCCCCTATCCTTTGGATAGGGGATAAGATGTCTAAGCACTGTTGAACCCCTTTAAAGCAGATCCCCAACACAAAAAATTGTATCATATGTAAAAAGAAGGATTCCGCCACAACACAAATACTCTTTAGCTACTCTATGGACGCCTACTTTGTTTCTTCTCATCATACATTCTTAATTCTTAAAGGGGTACTCCGGTGGAAAACGTTTTTTTTTTTTTTTTTTTAATCAACTGGTGCCAGACAGATTTGTAAATTATGTATAGAAAAATATTGCCCGGACCTTCCAAGGTAGTGTGATTTGATTGAATAGACAATAGATAACTGGGTCGTACTCCAATAATAATTCAATGGTTATTTATTTAAAATGTATAGTGCATTACTCCTCACAGGGCCCTTGTGAGAAAAAACACATATAATAGATGTACAAAATTAGATGTACAAGATTAAACGATCTTAACATGTAAAAATATTATAAAAATATATCACTGGCATATAAAATAGCTCTATGTAGACGAATTCATATAACGTCTTTAGGGTATTGTGAAGATATAGTATAAATGTCCTTTTGTGTGGCAATTATAAATCAAAGTGGATACTCTGTTACCGGTCCTGGATGATGTGGCTCTGTCAGCTCCCGTGCCCAGATAACAGTCAGCGGTCTTAGATAGTACTGTGGCTTTAACTCTCAAGGTCCAGGTGTTATGCGGTAGTGGTCGTCCCAGGCTGGTGGCACTGGCAGGCGCCGATGGTGAATTCGCCGGGAGGCCGTGCGCTAGCAAGCGCCGATGGAAGATTTGTCAGGAGACCAAGCGCTGGCAGGCGCTGATGGTATCGATCTCCTCACCGCTGGACTTGGAAGCCGGAGACTACACGCTGGGTAGATGGAGCTTGCCTCGTGTAGATGGCGTGTGACGTCAGCTTGAGCCGGAGCTGACCAGGTAAAATCAGGACCGGACACTAGTCTAGATCGACTAATGCGTAGGAGATCCACAATGTGATGAATTTGCTCCGTGAGCTATAGCTTAAGTTCATGAAGAGCATAAATGCCAGTGAGCAAGATTAATGTACAGGACTAGACGCGTTTCAGGGTTCTCAAATACGACCCCTACGACTACTGAGGAAAGGGTCGTATTTGAGAACCCTGAAACGCGTCTAGTCCTGTACATTAATCTTGCTCACTGGCATTTATGCTCTTCATGAACTTAAGCTATAGCTCACGGAGCAAATTCATCACATTGTGGATCTCCTACGCATTAGTCGATCTAGACTAGTGTCCGGTCCTGATTTTACCTGGTCAGCTCCGGCTCAAGCTGACGTCACACGCCATCTACACGAGGCAAGCTCCATCTACCCAGCGTGTAGTCTCCGGCTTCCAAGTCCAGCGGTGAGGAGATCGATACCATCAGCGCCTGCCAGCACTTGGTCTCCTGACAAATCTTCCATCGGCACTTGCTAGCGCACGGCCTCCCGGCGAATTCACCATTGGCGCCTGCCATTGCCAGCAGCCTGGGACGACCACTACCGCATAACACCTGGACCTTGAGAGTCCGGGTCTGATTACCGGCAACCACACGGCCGGCGGCGTGTGACGTCACGCCTCCGCCCCCGTGTGATGTCACGCTCCGCCCCTCAATGCAAGCCTACGGGAGGGGGCGTGACAGCTATCACGCCCCCTCCCGTAGGCTCGAAATGAGGGGCGGAGCGTGACGTCACACGGGGGCGGAGGCGTGACGTCACACGCCGCCAGCCCGGTGGTCGCCTGTAATCAGTCCCGGAGCGAACACGCTCCGGGGACTGATTACAAACGGGTTGTCGCGTGCATGATCCCGGGGGTCCCCAGCGGCAGGACTCCCGCAATCAGGCATCTTATCCCCTATCCTTTGGATAGGGGATAAGATGTCTAAGCACTGTTGAACCCCTTTAAAGCAGATCCCCAACACAAAAAATTGTATCATATGTAAAAAGAAGGATTCCGCCACAACACAAATACTCTTTAGCTACTCTATGGACGCCTACTTTGTTTCTTCTCATCATACATTCTTAATTCTTAAAGGGGTACTCCGGTGGAAAACGTTTTTTTTTTTTTTTTTTAAATCAACTGGTGCCAGACAGATTTGTAAATTATGTATAGAAAAATATTGCCCGGACCTTCCAAGGTAGTGTGATTTGATTGAATAGACAATAGATAACTGGGTCGTACTCCAATAATAATTCAATGGTTATTTATTTAAAATGTATAGTGCATTACTCCTCACAGGGCCCTTGTGAGAAAAAACACATATAATAGATGTACAAAATTAGATGTACAAGATTAAACGATCTTAAAATGTAAAAATATTATAAAAATATATCACTGGCATATAAAATAGCTCTATGTAGACGAATTCATATAACGTCTTTAGGGTATTGTGAAGATATAGTATAAATGTCCTTTTGTGTGGCAATTATAAATCAAAGTGGATACTCTGTTACCGGTCCTGGATGATGTGGCTCTGTCAGCTCCCGTGCCCAGATAACAGTCAGCGGTCTTAGATAGTACTGTGGCTTTAACTCTCAAGGTCCAGGTGTTATGCGGTAGTGGTCGTCCCAGGCTGGTGGCACTGGCAGGCGCCGATGGTGAATTCGCCGGGAGGCCGTGCGCTAGCAAGCGCCGATGGAAGATTTGTCAGGAGACCAAGCGCTGGCAGGCGCTGATGGTATCGATCTCCTCACCGCTGGACTTGGAAGCCGGAGACTACACGATGGGTAGATGGAGCTTGCCTCGTGTAGATGGCGTGTGACGTCAGCTTGAGCCGGAGCTGACCAGGTAAAATCAGGACCGGACACTAGTCTAGATCGACTAATGCGTAGGAGATCCACAATGTGATGAATTTGCTCCGTGAGCTATAGCTTAAGTTCATGAAGAGCATAAATGCCAGTGAGCAAGATTAATGTACAGGACTAGACGCGTTTCAGGGTTCTCAAATACGACCCCTACGACTACTGAGGAAAGGGTCGTATTTGAGAACCCTGAAACGCGTCTAGTCCTGTACATTAATCTTGCTCACTGGCATTTATGCTCTTCATGAACTTAAGCTATAGCTCACGGAGCAAATTCATCACATTGTGGATCTCCTACGCATTAGTCGATCTAGACTAGTGTCCGGTCCTGATTTTACCTGGTCAGCTCCGGCTCAAGCTGACGTCACACGCCATCTACACGAGGCAAGCTCCATCTACCCAGCGTGTAGTCTCCGGCTTCCAAGTCCAGCGGGGAGGAGATCGATACCATCAGCGCCTGCCAGCACTTGGTCTCCTGACAAATCTTCCATCGGCGCTTGCTAGCGCACGGCCTCCCGGCGAATTCACCATCGGCGCCTGCCAGTGCCACCAGCCTGGGACGACCACTACCGCATAACACCTGGACCTTGAGAGTTAAAGCCACAGTACTATCTAAGACCGCTGACTGTCATCTGGGCACAAGAGCTGACAGAGCCACATCATCCAGGACCGGTAACAGAGTATCCACTTTGATTTATAATTGCCACACAAAAGGACATTTATACTATATCTTCACAATACCCTAAAGACGTTATATGAATTCGTCTACATAGAGCTATTTTATATGCCAGTGATATATTTTTATAATATTTTTACATTTTAAGATCGTTTAATCTTGTACATCTAATTTTGTACATCTATTATATGTGTTTTTTCTCACAAGGGCCCTGTGAGGAGTAATGCACTATACATTTTAAATAAATAACCATTGAATTATTATTGGAGTACGACCCAGTTATCTATTGTCTATTCAATCAAATCACACTACCTTGGAAGGTCCGGGCAATATTTTTCTATACATATTTCGTTATTTTTTGCAGCTGTGGTATAGTTGCATGCCCTGTTGACCTCAGGTAGTGTCTACACATCAATTGTGAGCTGCACTTGCACCCTTTTTTTTTCCTTTTCTTCAGATTTGTAAATTACTTCTGTTAAAAAAATCTCAATCCTTCCAGTAACTATTAGCTGCTGAATACTACAGAGGAAATTATTTTCTTTTTGGAACACAGAGCTCTCTGCTGAATCACGAGCACTGTGCTCTCTGCTGACATCTCTGTCCAATTTAAAAACTGTCCAGAGTAGGAGAAAATCCCCATAGCAAACATATGTTGCTCTGGACAGTTCCTAAAATGGACAGAGATGTCAGCAGAGAGCACTGTGCTTGTGATGTCAGCAGAGAGCACTGTGTTCCAAAAAGAAAAGAATTTCCTCTGTAGTATTCAGTAGCAAATAAGTACTGGAACCATTAAGATTTTTTTTTATAGAATTAATTTACAAATCTGTTCAACTTTCTGGCACCAGTTGATTTAAAGAAAAAAGTTTTCCAGCGGAGTACCCCTTTAAAGGGGTATTCCAGGAAAAAACTTTTTTTTATATACCAACTGGCTCCAGAAAGTTAAACAGATTTGTAAATTACTTCTATTAAAAAATCTTAATCCTTTCAGTACTTATGAGCTTCTGAAGTTAAGGCTGTTCTTTTCTGTCTAAAGCCTCTCTGATGACACCTGTCTCGGGAAACGCCCAGTTTAGAAGCAAATCCCCATAGCAAACCTCTTCTAAACTGGGCGTTTCCCGAGACAGGTGTCATCAGAGAGGATTTAGACAGAAAAGAACAACCTTAACTTCAGAAGCTCATAAGTACTGAAAGGATTAAGATTTTTTAATAGAAGTAATTTACAAATCTGTTTAACTTTCTGGAGCCAGTTGATATATAAAAAAAAGTTTGTTCCTGGAATACCCCTTTAAACGTAATAAAACGTTCAGCAGACACAAATTCATGTAGTGTATTAAAAAGTTTTTCCTGGAATACCCCTTTAATGCCTTTCAGAGGGTGTTTTAACATATTTTAAAATGTTTTATTTTTAAAAAAATTACAGTTTGCCCAGCAGCACAAATATAGAACCATTGTCACATGGTTTACAATCAACACAAATAAATTCGTAAAGAATCACATGATTTATTTTTTATGATTTGCTTTGATTGAATTGAGTAAAGAAAAGGTACTCCAGTCAAAGACAGGGGTCCCTGCTCTTATAAGAACTGAGTGGTCAGGTGCACACTTTATATGTGGCCACTCCTCCCCTGTAGCTGTTTAGTGAATATACTGAGGGAGATTAGCTCTGTAGAACCAGTTAAATAGTGACAAAACACCAGTCAGAGTCAGGGAAGCAACGTGTAAACAAGGCTTCTCTTGTTTTTATTTTTCAGTAACAAAACTAATACAGCCTTCACACTCAGACATTGACATAAAATAAAACCTGTTTGTCCAGTGCTTACCATACCGATCTCTTCCCTGTCTATACAGGGGCTTTCTACCAGTCATTCAACAAAGTAGACAACAAATGTGTTGGTTGAAATGCCCCACTACTAACCTGCCTCTTATGCCATAAAAATACAGGCCAGATAACAGGACTTACCAAAGTCTCTAGCAAATAAGTACATGGCTAGATAGGGCTTGTTGTCACAATTCCAGGCATATCTTGTTATGTAGAAGAAGAAAGGTGATCCGGAGTATAGCTAAAACAGCATCTATCCATATGAAGTTTTATCCATATCACCTGTCTTCTAAATATGTTCCAAGAATGTGGATCCATACGAAGGTGCATTGGGAGGTGAGCTGGTCTATTGCTATCTAAGTACCTTTTTTTTATCCCTATAGTCCTTTCCGGTGCCAAAATATAAGCGTTTTTGTTGTTTTGCAAATGAGACTCAAAAGCCTTGTAGACGTTTCCCATCATGGCAAGAGCCCAAGTAGGTCCAGTCCATGTCTTCTTGATCTAGTGGCAGTCAAAGGTGTAGGAAGATGCAAGCGGGCCAGAGGGGGGTAATAAATGGAACATGGGTTGGACTTGGGCTCTTGCTCTGCTGGGGATGACCGTCTAGTCTTATCTGCATCACTGTTTTCCTGCTGACGGGTCCAGTTTTAACAATGAATGTGTCCTAGCCCTGAATTTTCAGGATTTCATGGATTTCTGCAGACACATACCGCACCACTACCATGTGCCGATTCTTCAGGGCTCTACTTGCTCCTAATAGGGACAACCTGATATCTTCTGGACAGGTAAATCTCAGTGACCACAATAATTTATGTTGTTTCCTTTCATGTTATGTTCAAAACAACCAGAGAAACCTAAGACTATTCTTAAATGTATCCAGAGAGCCCTTATTACCAGGTACAATTACAGAGGAGGAAAAAGTCGATCGCCAGGTTCTAGATATAATAACTGCTTGTGGTGGAGACTCGCTGACAATGCATATTTACATCATTTTACATAGTTGTTATACAGCATAATGTCATATAATTTAACTACATCCAGTTATTACGAATCTGTCGCCAGGTACTTTAATGCTTTCTCATTCTATACAGTGTACATCCCCTTTTCATTTCTTCATTATCTTTTTTATCATTGTAAAGACAAGACATATTGACGGGTCTATGTCTAATAGTCCCTAGTGACAAGTAATTCCAAGGTCACCTCAAAATGGGGTTGTCTTCTGGTTAAACCTTTTGTCCTATTGTGCCAGAGCCTCCGCCCACCGGATGGTGGGTCAATATACTATACATCAATTATACATTATATACACAGGAATCAGTGTCTAAAATATCCTGTTGCTACTTGAAAGCTATGGCTAGCCTAACTGTAGTTGACAAATCCTATTATGTTCCTCTATTTAGTGCTTTGAGGTCATGTGAATATCTGTATAGCCTGGCTACCATGCATCACCACTCTTATGTCAATGTAATTTGTCCATATGTCCAATTAAGGAGGATAAGTGACATAAGAAAGTCACAGCGGAGAGACAATGCAAAAGCTGTACCATGGAAAACTTGAAAGCTGAATGTATCCATGATACCATGTCCACCATTTAAAGACACTTTTTTTTTTTTGCAGTGGTATCATATAGAAGCATATAATAAAATTACGTTAAAGGGCTTGTCCAGCAAAAGAAACAACCTGTAAATGGTGTCAAAAAGTATAATAAAGCAACTTACTAATACAATGTTATTAGAATACTGTACAGATCTCTTCATTATCAGCTGGGCTGTTGGGCTTGTAGCTGTAATGTCCTGTCATATTCTCGGGAAGTGGTGTTCTCCATCCCTGCTCCCCCCTCCCCTTCTGTTTGCTGAGGATGAGACCATCGATGTAAAGAGGGGGATCTCATATTACTGCTCATTAGGTTTTAAAGTGTTCCTTTTATTAGCAGAATTTTGGTTTAAAAATGTGAATATTTTTGTCCCTACAGCTATTGCCTGTGTGTCCCTGTGAGGAGACCAAATATAGGAAGTGTGGGTGGACAAGCAGGGCTCTATGCAGTGAGGACAAGCAGGGCTCTGTACACTGAGGACAAGCAGGTCTCTGTAGACTGAGGACAGGCAGGGCTGTGTACACTGAGGACAATCAGGGCTCTGTACACTGGGGAAAAGCAGGGCTCTGTACACTAAGGACAAGCAGGGCTCTGTACACTGAGGACAAGCAGGGCTCTGTACATTGAGGAAAAGCAGGGCTCTGTGCAGTGAGGACAATCAAGGGTCTGTGCAGTAAGGACTAGCAGGAATCTGTACAGTGAGGACAAGCAGGGTACTGTGCACTGAGGACAAGCAGGGTACTGTGCACTGAGGACAAGCAGGGCTCTGTACACTGAGGACAACCCAGGCTCTGTACACTGAGGACAAGCAGGACTCTGTGCACTGAGGACAAGCAGGGCTCTGTACATTGAGGACAAGCAGGGCTCTGTACACTGAGGACAAGCAGGGCTCTGTACACCGAGGACAAGCAGGGCTCTGTGCACTGAGGACAAGCAGGGCTCTGTGCCGTGAGGCTCTATGACATACTCTAGGATTGACAAACTTTTGGCTCACACAGCAGGATGATTGACAAATAATGTTATTATGTACATTATATAAAAAAGTTTTTGCTAACTACAAGTACACTTTAAGGCAGCAGAAAGACTTTCTCAGATAAGACAGTGGTCCTGTTCTGATGGAAGCAACTGTGACTGAGAAAAGCTTTCTGCTGCCTTAAAAAATCTAATGAGCAATAATATGAGCACCCTCTTTTCACATCAATGTTCTTTTCCTCAGCAAACAGTAGGGGAGAGGGAAGGGAGGAGCAGTGACAGGAGCTCTGCTTTCAGAGAGTGTGTTGTGACATCACAGCTTCAAGCCAGACAGCTCAGCTGATATGGAGAGATCTATGGAGTATGGCTAAAACATTATATTAATACGTTTCTTTATGATACTTTTTGACCCCATATACAGGTTGTTTCTTTCAATGGACAACCCCTTTAATTCCACCCTGTGGTGATTTACCAAATAACCTTTTGTCCTTGATTCCAGAACTGGGAGGTATATAGGCATGTGGAAAGCTGCTGCAGCACATCAGAAAATACAGTATGACCATCCATAAGGGCAGAACATGCAACTTCGTAAGGTTTGTGATATGTAAGGTCCTGATTCCTAATATTGTCATAGGAGTCTTTCTGATTCTGCCCCATCTGGAGTGTAAATGGGGGCCTTTTACTTGGCACAGCCTTATTTTAACCAGAAATAGCGGCATTTAAGTAATTTTAAATGCGTGATTTCTTTTCAGGGCATTTCCTGAATGCACAACATCTACATTTCCATTATGGCAGAGCAAATAAGATTAAAGGGGTACTCCACCCATAGACATCTTATCCCCTATCCAAAGGAAGTTTGTGACGTCACGACTCCGCCCCCGTGTGACGTCACGCCCCGTCCCCTCAATGCAAGTCTATGGGAGGGGGCGTGACGGCCGTCACGCCCCATCCCATAGACTTGCATTGAGGGGACGGGGCGTGATGTCACACGGGGGCGGAGTCGTGACGTCACGAACTTCCGTTCCCGTGGTCGGGACCCAGACCCTCCAGCGCTTCCGAACCAGAAACAGGTGGGTGCCGCATGCTATATTGCGGGGGTCCACAGCGGCGGGACCCCCGCAATCAGACATCTTATCCCCTATCCTATGGATAGGGGATAAGAGGTCTAGGGGTGGAGTACCCCTTTAAGCATGAGTTAACATTCTCTCTTCTAAGAAGTGGTGTAAAACATAAGATTGTTTTGACTTGGGACATCCATCCAGTAGTATCACATTACCCTGCTTAAAGTTATTTCTGCCTTCCATAGGGAGAAGCACAAAAGCTATTGCTCCATAAGATGCAAAACCTATGCAGAGGAAAACGTGCCCAGTTGCCCATAGCAACCAATCAGATTGCTTCTTTCATTTTTCACAGGCCTTCATAAAAATGAAAGCAGCAAGCTGATTGGTTGCTATGGGCAACTGGGCAAGTTTTCCTCTGCACAGGTTTTGATAAATCTCCCCCAATGTGTATGCCTCATTTATAATGATCATTGCTTATTTGTTTTGCGCACTGTTAACTTCCTTTATGACTGTATCACAAATGGATGAAAGACCCTAATTCATTCCCTACAATGCTTCCTGCACCTTTTAGAAGTTGCTTAGCCCATTTTAGGTGAACAAACCATACGATGCAGGTCAAAGGTCACAGAACAGGGAACTTACCTCTACTATTCCGATTTTCCCTTCACTGTTGTGCCCATATTCCTCCACAAAAGCTTTCATTTTGTCTGATAATTCCTATAAAATAAGAAATGATTGTGAATTTACTAGAGAATGATGTACATATATTTGGCACTGTATTGTGACTTCTACTAGAGTGTACTACATGTATCATCAAGCCAGTGGTCTCCAAACGGTGGCCTACCAGCTGTTGCAACAGCAAACCAACATTAAAGGGGTACTTCAGTGAAAACATATTTTTTTTAATCAACTGGTGCCAGAACGTTAAACAGATTTGTAAATGACTTCTATTAAAAAAATCTTAATCCTTCCAGTACTTATCAGCTGCTGTATACTACAGAGGAAGCTCTTTTCTTTTTCAATTTCTTTTCTGTTTGACCACAGTGCTCTCTGCTGACACCTCTGTCCATGTCAGGAACTGTCCAGAGTAGTAGCAAATCCCCATAGCAAACCTCTCCTGCTCTTGACAGTTCCTGAGACAGACAGAGGTGGCAGCAAAGAGCACTGTGGTCAGAGTGGAAAGAAGTTTTAAAAGAAAAGAACTTCCACTGTAGTATACAGCAGCTGATAAGTACTGGAAGGATTAAGATTGTTTAATAGAAGTAATTTACAAATCCGTTTAACGTTCTGGTACCGGTTGATTTAAAAAAATATTGTTTTGCTTGCTTTAGGCAAGAATGAGGCCACAATATCCTCTTTATGGTCATGTGACTTGTGTTTTTTTTTTTTTTTTTTAGCTGTATTAAACGGTATCAGAGCTTCTAACAAGTAACCTAACTTAAAGGTGTCCATCTTTGTGATAGACTCCTTTTCATTAGGCTAACCATGTGTCCTTAAAGGGGTACTCCACTGGCCAGCATTCGGAAAGAAATGTTCCAAATGCTGTTTTTGTGCTGCAGTGGTTGGCCACACCCCTCGTGACATCTCAGCCACGCCCCCTCAATACAAGTCTATGGGAGGGAGCGTGACAATCGGGTATTAAATAGTTGTAGGCCCCCTATAATGCCCCCATATATATATAGCTTAGGCCCCTATACTGACCTCATATATAGTTGAAGGCACCAAATATAGTCATAGGCCACCTCTGTGCCAACATAAAGCTGTAGCCCTCCTATAGTAGTAGGTAGATGGCTCCACAGATATACTGCCCCCAGCAGCCCAGTTATTCTGCCCCACTGGGCCTTAGCAGGTCACCTCACTGGGGGAGCATAGGAGCGCTGAAGCTGACACGGGTGGTAGCTTAGTTACCGTCCCTGTGCCTGCTCCAGAGTCCATGCCAGGGTCTAGGCTCGTGCTTTCCTGACATCCCCTGATATCCTCCTGCACTGCTCCTCTGGGCTCAACATCAGGGGCATCACTTGTTACAAGTACTGGCAGTAGGGTTGCTACCTTTCTTGCAAAAGAAAAATACTGGCCATGCTAATTTGCATAATAATATATGCGTGACATCACAGGATACACATATGCAGGAGAAATTTTGTCTATTCTGACCCCTATAACTTTTTTATTTCTCCTTATACGGGGATGTATGAAGCTCACTTTTTGTGCCCCGATCTCTAGTTTTTAACGGCACCATTTTTTTTTTTATGGGAGTTGCAGTTAGTTACTAAGTACAACTCCCAGCATGCCCTGATACAGCCTGTGGCTCAGCAGCCGCCCCAAACTGAAACTACATATAGTAGTATATAGTATAGATCAGTGTTTGCCAACCAGGGGTGCCTCCAGCTGTTGCAAAACTACAACTCCCAGCATGCCCGGACAGCCAACGGCTGTCCGAGCATGCTGGGAGTTGTAGTTTTGCAACAGCTGGAGGCGCTCTTGTTGGGAAACACTGGTATAATATATGGTGCAACATTCCGGGAATTGGAGGATTGGTTGGATAAATACCGGTCATTGCATTGCCAGTATTTTTTATATAAAAATACCAGCAGGTTTGCAAAAAAAATAAAAATACCGGCCATGCTAATCATATATACGTGACATCACAGGATACACATATGCAGGAGAAATTTTTTCTATTCTGACCCCTATAACTTTTTTATTTCTCCTTATACGGGGATGTATGAGGCTCACTTTTTGTGCCCCGATCTCTAGTTTTTAACGGCACCATTTTTGTTTTGATGGGTCTATTTGATCGCTTTAAAAAAAAATAAAAAATTTGGGAGTTGCAGTTAGTTACTAAGTACAACTCCCAGCATGCCCTGATACAGCCTGTGGCTCAGCAGCCGCCCCAAACTAAAACTACATATATTTGTATATAGTATAGGTCAGTGTTTCCCAACCAGGGGTGCCTCCAGCTGTTGCAAAACTACAACTCCCAGCATGCCCGGACAGCCAACGGCTGTCCGGGCATGCTGAGAGTTGTAGTTTTGCAACAGCTGGAGGCGCTCTGGTTGGGAAACACTGGTATAGTATATGGTACAACATTCAGGGAGTTGGACGATTGGTTGGATAAATACCGGTCATTGCATTGCCAGTATTTTTTATATAAAAATACCGGCAGGTTTGCCAAAATACCAGCTGTACCGGTAAAATACCGGCCAGGTGGCAACCCTAGCTGGCAGCCACTGCTCACTGACAGAAAGTGGCCGTCACTTTAAGATCATGCCGCTCGGGCTGTTAAGAACAGTGACCAGCGGCTGCTGCATCACGAAAAACAGATTGAGCTGTTATTGGCCAAACAAGCCAATATTACCATGTGTAATAGGACCGAAGATCAGAAAATGTTTGTCTGTCAAGTAATCGTTTCATTTTCGCCTGCTTAAAAATAGTTGTTTGTTGGTCGCACATCTCCCTATGTAGTATACAGTGCATCGGCCCTAAGGAAAGCTAAACTGAAGGTGTGACTCTCCAACTATGACCTTCCTTTAGTTCTTAGGGCCAAAATTGTAAAGTCTATATCTGATAGGATATATATATATATATATATATATATATATATATTTGTCTTTAGAAATCTCCTGCTTCCCTTTATACAGTTAAAAGATAAAATTCTGAAATCATGTAACACCTACTGGGGGAGTTAAACGGGTACTCCAGTGGAAAACTTTTTTTTTTTTTTTTTTTTTTATCAACTGGTGCCAGAAAGTTAAACAGATTTGTAAATTACTTCAATTAAAAAAAATCTTAATCCTTCCAGTACTTATTAGCTGATGAATACTACAGAGGAAATTATTTTCTTTTTGAAACACAGAGCTCTCTGCTGACATCTCTGTCCATTTTAGGAACTGTCCAGAGCAGGAGAAAATCCCCATAGCAAACATATGCTGCTCTGGACAGTTCCTAAAATGGACAGAGTTGTCAGCAGAGAGCACTGTGGTCATGATGTCAGCAGAGAGCTCTGTGTTAAAAAAGAAAGCCATTTCCTCTGTAGTATTCAGCAGCTAATAAGTACTGGAAGGATTAAGATTTTTTAATAGAAGTAATTTACAAATCTGTTCAACTTTCTGGCACCAGTTGATTTAAAAAAAAAGTTTTCCACTGGAATACCCCTTTAAAGGGGTACTTCCCTGGAAAACATTTTTTGATTTTTAATCAACTGGTGCCAGAAAGTTAAACAGATTTGTAAATTACTTCTATTTACAAATCTTAATCCTTCCAGTACTTATCAGTGTTCTCTACTGACACCTCTGTCCATTTTCAGAACTGTCTGGAGCATGTTAGGTTTGCTATGGGGATTTGCTCCTACTCTGGACAGCTCCTAAAATGGACAGAGGTAATGCATTCTCTGCATTGCTGTCTATTACACCGCGCATTTCAAAACGATCCTAGCGTCCTCAAATGTGCAGAATGCCTGCACATGTTTTCCGTACATACATTCCGCACAAATTATGCTGTGTGAACATGGCCTAAAATGTAGTAGTCTGCAGTTGAAAGCTAAAGTGGTTACAGACCTTACTGAGCTGTGGACTTGTTTAGTTACACAACCTCCAAAAAGAAAGCTGTCAGTTGTAAGAATGGAAAGGGTTGTAAAACTCCTTCAAGATGGAAATCCAACATGGTGTATGGTAAAATATGTTGGTTGGTGGAGGTATGGAGTAAATGGGAAGGTAATAAAATGAAAATATACATGTAGACCAAGAAAGACAGCGTAGTGTAAGAATAGAAACTCCAATCAATATGCCTTAAAAATAAAAAGAAGTGCACAAGAAAACTAATAAAAAATACATTGGGGAAATAGGAGTCAATGTTTGTTACGGAACTGTTAGAAATTAGCTGAATGAGATGGGATTTACAATTATAGAAAAGTTAAATGACAACCAGCACAGGGACCTTAACCCCTTAAGGACCGGAGGTTTTTCCGTTTTTGCATTTTCGTTTTTTGCTCCTTGCCTTTAAAAAATCATAACTCTTTCAAATTTACACCTAAAAATCAATATGATGGCTTATTTTTTGCGCCACCAATTCTACTTTGTAATGACGTCAGTCATTTTGCCCAAAAATCTATGGTGAAGCGGGAAAAAAAATCATTGTGCGACAAAATTTTAAAAAAAACGCTGTTTTGTAACTTTTGGGGGCTTCCGTTTCTACGTAGTACATTTTTCGGTAAAAATGACACCTGATATGTATTCTGTAGGTCCATACGATTAAAATGATACCCTACTTATATAGGTTTGATTTTGTCGGACTTCTGGAAAAAATCATAACTACATGCAGGAAAATTAATACGTTTAAAATTGTCATCTTCTGACCCCTATAACTTTTTTATTTTTCCGTGTATGGGGCGGTATGAGGGCTCATTTTTTGCGCCGTGATCTGAAGTTTTTAACGGTACCATTTTTGCATTGATAGGACTTATTGATCGCTTTTTATTCATTTTTTCATGATATAAAAAGTGACCAAAAATGCACTATTTTGGACTTTGGAATTTTTTTGCGCGCACGCCATTGACCGTGTGGTTTAATTAACGATATATTTTTATAATTCGGACATTTCCGCACGCGGCGATACCATTTATGTTTATTTTTATTTTTATTTACACTGTGTTTTTTCTTTTATGGGAAAAGGGGGGTGATTCAAACTTTTAATAGAGAAGGGGTTAAATGATGTTTATTCACTTTTTTTTTGCACTTTTTTTTTGCAGTGTTATAGGTCCCATAGGGACCTATAACACTGCACACACTGATCTTTTACATTGATCACTGGTTTCTCATAAGAAACCAGTGATCGATGATTCTGCCGCATGACTGCTCATGCCTGGATCTCAGGCACTGAGCAGTCATTCGGCGATCGGACAGCGAGGAGGCAGGTAGGGGCCCTCCCGCTGTCCTGTCAGCTGTTCGGGATGCCGCGATTTCACCGCGGCTATCCCGAACAGCCCACTGAGCTAGCCGGCATGCTTTCGGTTTCACTTTAGACGCGGCGTTCAACTTTGAACGCCGCGTCTAAAGGGTTAATAGCGCGCGGCACAGCGATCAATGCCGCGCGCTATTAGCCACGGGTCCCGGCCGTTGTTAGAGGCCGGGCCCGACCCGCTATGACGCGGGGCCACGCCGTGGCCCCGCGTTATAGATCGGGAGTGGACACATGACGTTCCAGTACGTCATGTGTCCTTAAGGGGTTAAATGGGAACTCTCATTAAAACTAATTTTTGCTATTGCACTCCTTATGGTAAATGAAAAATATTTCTAATATACTTTGTTGAAAAAAATGAAGTTTTCTATGTTTTATTTGTGCGCTTTTCCCCCAACTCATACACAGACTTTGGACCAAAGTCCAAACAACGAAAGTGCAGCCTGGAGTGCTGAGGGGGGGGGGGGTGTCCAGCCAACAGCATATGGCAGTTATGTGTGAGAGGAGCTATGATTGGATGAGGCTGGACACCCCCCCCCCCTCAGCACTCCAGGCTGCACTTCCTGTTTTTGGACTTTGGTCCAAAGTCTGTGCATGAGTTGGGGGAAAATGTGCTCTTGAGCTTTTTTAAGCACAAATAAAACATAGAAAACTTCATTTTTTTTAAACAAAGTATATTAGAAATGTTTTTCATTTACCATAAGGAGTGCAATAGCGAAAATTAGTTTTAATGAGAGTGACCATTTAACAATAAAGTTTCATGGGGCTAAAGAGAAGCGATCATTGATAAAGGGATATTCACCAGTCGTTTACCAGTCTAGATTAACCAAGGACATTATGCTGGATTTCTTTATCTGGCGCTGATCTAATATTAAGATGGTGGCCTGAGGATATTTATGATATGGGGTTTCATGTCAGGTAAAGTACCAGAGAAGATGGCGCGATTACCTCAACAGTCAATGCACCAGTGGACACAGACATTCTGAACATGTTGTTAAAGCTATATAAAAGACATATCAACCTAGTGACATGGACAGCAAACTGTCCGAATCTCAATCTTAAGGTGGAAATTGAAAATATTGGTCTATGACGGGGCTGCATGCCGCAAAGATGATCTGTCAGGAATTTGAAGCAGCTAGATGTAAAATATTGTTTATCACTAGTGAAGTCCATGTTTTAAATAATTCGGGAGTCCTGAGGAGAATTAACTAAGTAATAATTAAATGTTTTTGTTCATGATCCCATAATGTTATCCTTTACTTAATCTGGGGAACACATACCTGTTATTAAAATGACTTTGAGGGATGTTTCAAGAGGTTTTATTAAGCAAACATTAGTATTTGTTATGAAGTTAAACGTAAGTAAACGCCATGGACTGTGTTGTAGATCTCTCGCTATCCATTCATGCCTCAATCTCTTTTTTTACCGTTTAACAGAAATTGTCAGGAAACTTTTAGTGCTGCAAAGTTTTGTTCTACAAGGTCAGGAAATTGTCACAACCAAACCATAAAGATAAAACCACCAATAATTCATGGCTGATACCTCAAGATTCCTTCCTGTAACAGCCAATGTTCTGCAGAAATTGTATGGCAGAAACAATACGATTAGGTCAGTGCTGTGTCAAGTACAGTGGATATCAAGAGGTTTTTTATAGAAAGAAAGGTAAAGCCAAGTGTTTTTTGTAAGATGATTAAAATATGTCACTTTTCTTAAATTCTGCATAATTTGCTTCTTCTCTGAAATTCTGCATACAGTTTACTTAGTTATTCCATAATTAGATTGTTTAAATGTCCAAGACAATGGTTGTAGATAACATTTAGAGATGGTTTATAGCCCTCGTATTGGTCCCTCTCTGAATGTGAAATGACCTTTTGTATTGAATATATGAGGACAGTTTGGTAACATGAGAATTAGTGTGGAGGAAGATTAAGAAAAAAAAGATCAGGAACAAATCAGAGAGGAAAGGCAAACGGGGAAATGACAGGGAAGTAATGAGATGGAAAATTTGGGATGAATGCAGAAAGAGCACTGCAGGAAAGAAGGACAGAAGAAGATAGAAGAGAAGAAAGGAGATGAGGTAAAGGGAGGATAGGAAGGGATAGAATCAGACAGAACAGAGTGGAAAGGGAGAGGGAGAGAAAGTGAAGGATAAAAGAAAGAAAGGAAAGATGGGAAAGTTGAAAAAAGGAAGCAAGGGGAGAAGCTAGGAAGATAAAACAGGGATAGAAAGAATACAGGAATAAATGAAAGAAGGGAGGAAAGGAATGAGAGAAAGGACAGGACCAAGGAAGAGAAGGAACCGAAGATGATAAGGGAAGGGAAACGAGAGGATGGGAAATGATAGATAAGTGATGGGAATGAAAGGAAGAGAGGAAAGGAGAAAGACTATAGATAGTAAAAAGATGAATTGAGAAAGAGGAGTAGATGAAAAAAGGAAGGGAAAAAGAAGGAGGTACAGGAGGAGAGCAGGAAAGGTAGGACAAGATAGAGAAAGAAAAGGGAAGGCCAACGGAATGAATGGGAGGAGAATGAGAGAGGATACAATTAAAAGGAACAAATACTGAGGAAAAACTGTAAAGAGGAGGAGACTAGATGGGAGGAAAAAGGATAGAGGAGAAGAATAGAAAACAGAGGGAGGAAGAGAGATGATAGAGGAGAAGAATAGAAAACAGAGGGAGGAAGAGGATAGAGGAGAAGAATAGAAAACAGAGGGGGGAAGAGAGATGATAGAGGAGGAGAATAGAAAACAGAGGGAGGAAGAGAGATGATAGAGGAGGAGAATAGAAAACAGAGGGAGGAAGAGAGATGATAGAGGAGGAGAATAGAAAACAGAGGGAGGAAGAGGATAGAGGAGAAGAATAGAAAACAGAGGGGGGAAGAGAGATGATAGAGGAGGAGAATAGAAAACAGAGGGAGGAAGAGGATAGAGGAGAAGAATAGAAAACAGAGGGGGGAAGAGAGATGATAGAGGAGGAGAATAGAAAACAGAGGGAGGAAGAGAGATGATAGAGGAGGAGAATAGAAAACAGAGGGGGGAGGGGAGATGATAGAGGAGGAGAATAGAAAACAGAGGGGGGAAGAGAGATGATAGAGGAGAAGAATAGAAAACAGAGGGAGGAAGAGGATAGAGGAGGAGAATAGAAAACAGAGGGGGGAAGAGAGATGATAGAGGAGAAGAATAGAAAACAGGGGGGAGGGGAGATGATAGAGGAGGAGAATAGAAAACAGGGGGGAGGGGAGATGATAGAGGAGGAGAATAGAAAACAGGGGGGAGGGGAGATGATAGAGGAGGAGAATAGAAAACAGAGGGAGGAAGAGGATAGAGGAGAAGAATAGAAAACAGAGGGGGGAGGGAGATGATAGAGGAGGAGAATAGAAAACAGAGGGAGGAAGGGAGATGATAGAGGAGGAGAATAGAAAACCGAGGGGGGAAGGGAGATAATAGAGGAGGAGAATAGAAAACAGAGGGGGGAAGGGAGATGATAGAGGAGGAGAATAGAAAACAGAGGGAGGAAGGGAGATGATAGAGGAGGAGAATAGAAAACAGAGGGGGGAAGGGAGATGATAGAGGAGGAGAATAGAAAACAGAGGTGGGAATGGAGATGATAGAGGAGGAGAATAGAAAACAGGGGGGAGAGGAGATGATAGAGGAGGAGAATAGAAAACAGGGGGAGAGGAGATGATAGAGGAGGAGAATAGAAAACAGAGGGGGGAAGGGAGATGATAGAGGAGGAGAATAGAAAACAGGGGGGAGAGGAGATGATAGAGGAGGAGAATAGAAAACAGGGGGAGAGGAGATGATAGAGGAGGAGAATAGAAAACAGAGGGGGGAGGGGAGATGATAGAGGAGGAGAATAGAAAACAGGGGGGGGAAGGGAGATGATAGAGGAGGAGAATAGAAAACAGGGGGAGGGGTGATGATAGAGGAGGAGAATTGAAAACAGAGGGGGGAAGGGAGACTATAGAGGAAGAGAATAGAAAACAGAGGGGGGAGGGGTGATGATAGAGGAGGAGAATAGAAAACAGATGGGGGAAGGGAGATGATAGAGGAGGAGAATAGAAAACAGAGGGGGAAGGAAGAAGAAAGAGGAGGAGAATTGTAAGCAGATGGGAGAGGAAGAGGATAGAGGAGGAGAATAGAAAACAGAGGGGGAGGGGAGATGATAGAGGAGGAGAATAGAAAACAGAGGGGGGAGGGGAGATGATAGAGAAGGAGAATAGAAAACAGAGGGGGGAGGGGAGATGATAGAGGAGGAGAATAGAAAACAGAGGGGGAAGGAAGAAGAAAGAGGAGGAGAATTGTAAGCAGATGGGAGAGGAAGAGGATAGAGGAGGAGAATAGAAAACAGGGGGAAAGGATAAAGGAGGAGAATAGATAACCGAGAGGAAAGGAAAGGGGACATAAGATTGCATGGAATAGGAAGGAGCTGCAGGGAAGGGAAAGGTACTGTACAAGTAAAATAGAATAGGGCATAAAAATGATATGAGAAAGACTTCTTGAAATAAGATTTTTTAGATCTTATTATGAGAATCAGGATATTAGAAAGGCTGACATAATCTCCAGAAATAGACAGTTGATTTACACTTCTGCTTTTTTCCACTGAATGTTGAATATTTACTTTGATCTACAATAGATCTACTACAGGAGCACAGGACTGGTGCTAAAAAGAGATTCCGGTGAATTAGGGCTGTAAATCCCGAGCAACAAGGTCACCCATCTATATATCTGAGATTTGAATCTATGTCATTTGCATCAGTGAATCACAATTCTAGCGCTTAAATGAACAGTTTATAACCCTCCAGGGTCAATAACCAATTACATATGCTATACAACATGATCCTGTAGGAGCTGTAGGAATGAGCACCAATATTGCTTTGCATTACGAACACTCCCTAGAAAAGGTTATTATGTAAAAAAAAAAAAAAGAAAAAAACTTCATACGATGACGTGTCGGATTTGCCAATAAATGCTTCACAACATGGGTTCTAACTTTCAACTGAAATAATAGAGTTCTAACATATGCTGCAGTTCAATTCCCTTTATCCCAGGTAATAATAATATATATATATATATATATATATATATATATATATATATATATATGTATGTATATATATATATATATATATATATATATATATACACACATATATTTATATATATATTTATATAACTATATATATATATATATATTTATATTTATATATATATATATGTATATATTCATATATATATATAAATTTATATATATATATATATATATATATATATATATATATATATTTAAAATACAGAGTGTTCTCAAAGCAAAGTTATTTATTATTCCGTATGAAGATATGCCAACCTATAGGGAAATGGTTAAGCTAGATATTGCCTTCCCCCAGCCGCAGTGCCCTAGATTAATAGTAGGGGAACCCATATTACATAGTATAAAGTTGCTAGAACTTGATTGAAAATAAATTATATTAAATATTTTTTAAACAGTGTAAACATAACATGTTACTTCTTACGTCATAAACCAGTGTTTCTGAACTAGCATGCCTCCAGCTGTTGCAAAACTACAACTCCCAGCATGCCCGGACAGCCGAAGGCTGTCCGGGCATGCTGGGAGTTGTAGTTTTGCGACAGCTGGAGGTGCTCTGGTTGGGAAACACTGGTATAGTATATGGTATATGCTGCATGCTGGGAGTTGTAGTTATGCAACAGCTGGAGGCACACCAGTTGGAAAATTCACTGTCATAAAAATCAACATTGAATTCAATTAAAATTAAAATAAATTTCAATTAAATTTATTTAACCATCACCAAATGTGCACAAGCCTACAGAAACCCCCATAAAATTACAAGCACAATCCGGCACCACGTGAATAAATCATCTTGCCAATCTTTTCTTGCAATAACCCCTAATTATTTAAACATAACCTAAGTGCAAACATCACATCTAATCCACAGACCTAGGCGACAGGCAGTATACACAGCAGTCCCTGAAAGTCATCATATGCTCTCTGCAGGATTTACAAGGCATCGCAAAAAAAAAAAAAAAAAAGCACAGCTAAAAATACAGTGCTACGGGGGATCAGGCTTCCTGATCCTCTTTATTTATTTTAAACGTCTACAGTAAATAATGAAAAATAAACATTTTAAAATTCTTTTTTTATTTTATTTTTTTTTTCAAATATTGACATGAACTTGGAATCAATTCTTTGATTCCCAGGCTAGAAAGATAAAATAAAAAAAAAAATAAAAAAGTAAATGAATGAATAAATAAATAAATAAATAAATGAATAAATAAATAAATAAATAAATGAATGAATAAATAAATAAATAAATAATAAATAAATCATGATCCTGAGTTTCATGATCCCATAACCCCAGACTCTAGAGGGCGATTAAAGTGACAACTGATACTTTAAGTAGACGATGCAGTTAAACTTAAATCGATTTAGGATTTTGGAGGGTGACAATCGGCATCGATGCATTTGCCGCTTGTGCAGATGCTACATTTAACCTATAGAATTCTTAAAAAAATAAAAATAAGAATAATAATAATATATATATATACATAATCGTAAGGAAAATGTATTGTTGTATAGATAAAGCCACATACCAGTCCTGCTTTCTTCCTGGCTTGCTGGAGCTCCTGAATAAAGTTCTGCAGCTCTTTCCCTTCAATGAACCCATTGCCTGCAAACAGATAGACCAAGACACAATGATATCCACCCCAGTGCACGGGCACTTATAGACATAAATAACTAATATTAAGTCCAGCAATGGGAGCGTTTAACCTTTTCCATGCCAGGGCATTGCAGGTATCTCTCTGGCAGTGAAATGGTTAGGCAGGTAGAGAATTTTTAGAGTTTAAAGAGTGGAAGATATTCACCATCTGTATCATAATGACGCCAGATTTCCAGGAACTGTGTGGCTGAGATTTCCACTCCTTGGAGGTGAGTCTCTGCCATGGTGCAATGTGCTGCTGCTGAGGATGAAGAAGAGGAGGAGGAGGAGGAGGATGCTGCTGTCCTTGGTGCTGAAAGTAGAGTCTGAGTGACTTGAAGTTAGCAGCAGCTCCTAGCAGTGTATATAAGGCTGCAGCCCTCCTACTGCACCGCCCAAGACACTCCTTTTATTCCATTCCCCTATCAGGTTTTTTTTATGCCTGCTTCACCTTGACTCCCTCCGCCTTTTCCGGCTTACCTATGGAGACCCTAAAGGCAAGGGTCACCGAGGAGGAACATTTTATATCTTTATGGAAAATGAGAAATCTAACAGCAGCTTTAGCTGGACATATACAGTGGGATTCTTTATGTCTGACTGCGTTAAATGTACCCACCATGAAGTATTTGGAATTAGATATAAAGTATCTTGTAGATCAAATATATATATATATATATATATATATATATATATATATATATATATAATGTCTATAACATATACAAAATATAATAAATATAATAAAAGACTTAGGTAGCTGAAACCATCAGCAAGAGGATATTGTTTAGAAGGTTTAAAAGAAAGCAATATCAGGAAGTATTACTTTACTGAGAGAGTAGTGGATGCATGGAATAGCCTTCCTGCAGAAGTGGTGAAGAAGTGTGAGCGTGCATAGGATAGACATAAGGCTATCCTTCATATAAGATAGAGATAGGTATAAGGCTATCCTTCATATAAAATAGGGATAGGCATAAGGCTATCCTTCATATAAGATAGAGATAGGCATAAGGCTATCCTTCATATAAGATAGAGATAGGTATAAGGCTATCCTTCATATAAAATAGGGATAGGCATAAGGCTATCCTTCATATAAGATAGAGATAGGCATAAGGCTATCCTTCATATAAGATAGAGATAGGTATAAGGCTATCCTTCATATAAGATAGGGATAGGTATAAGGCTATCCTTCATATAAGATAGGGATAGGTATAATGCTATCCTTCATATAAGATAGAGATAGGCATAAGGCTATCCTTCATATAAGATAGAGATAGGCATAAGGCTATCCTTCATATAAGATAGAGATAGGTATAAGGCTATCCTTCATATAAGATAGAGATAGGTATAAGGCTATCCTTCATATAAGAAAGAAATAGACATAAGGCTATCCTTCATATAAGAAAGAGATAGACATAAGGCTATCCTTCATATAAGATAGAGATAGGTATAAGGCTATCCATCATATAAGATAGAAATAGGTATAAGGCTATCCTTCATATCAGATAGAGATAGGCATAAAGCTATCCTTCATATAAGATAGAGATAGGCATAAGGCTAGCCTTCATATAAGATAGAGATATGTATAAGGCTATCCTTCATATAAGATAGAGATAGGTTTAAGGCTATCCTTCATATAAGCTAGGGATAGGCATAAGGCTATCCTTTATATCAGATAGAGATAGGCATAAAGCTATCCTTCATATTAGATAGAGATAGGCATAAGGCTAGCCTTCATATAAGATAGAGATAGGTATAAGGCTATCCTTCATATATCCTTCATATAAGATAGAGATAGGCATAAGGCTAGCCTTCATATAAGATAGAGATAGGTATAAGGCTATCCTTCATATAATATAGGGATAGGCATAAGGCTATCCTTCATATTAGATAGAGATAGGCATAAGGTTATCCTTCATATAAGATAGGGATAGGCATAAGGTTATCCTTCATATAAGATAGGGCCAGGGACTATTCATAGCATTCAGAATCTTGGGCAGACTAGGTGTGCCAAATTGTTCTTATCTGCCATTACGTTGTTTGCTTTTATGTTCTATAAGCAACTGATACTACTATAAGTAGATGAAATGCTGCTGTGGCGTTCTACTATAAAGCCTAGTAATTTGCCAATAAAGGTAATTTGCCAATTCTCCAGCAGTGATATAGAGCAGTGTTTCCCAACCAGGGTGCCTCCAGCTGTTGCAAAACTACAGATCCCAGCATAGAGGCACAGTGTTTGGGGAACAATGGGATAGGTGATAATTGTATGATTGCAGGGAGTCCAACATCTGGATGCCCCCATGATTTCAAGAAAGGGGTCCCAAGTCTCCCTGCAGAAGTGCTGCCCGGACATGCTGGGAGTTGTAGTTTTGTAACAGCTGGAGGCACACTGGTTGGGTAACACTGCCCTATCCTATGTAGGTAACAGGTTTTAAATTGTAACACAACATCTGTTTTAGGGCTTATTCACACATACAGCATTCTGCACATATTTGATGCACAGGATTTGAAGCTGCAGATTTAATGCTGCCGAGTTCAATGTGAAATAACTAAACACTGCTTCAAATCCTGCAAAGAAAATATGCGCAGGATATTGTGCTTGTAAATGCACCTTTAATACGCATTCTAATTTATGATCTCTGCTCATTTTTCTGCTTCGTTCTTGAAAAAACTATATTGCAGCCTTTCATGAGTACTGGTGGGCAGATTAAATGAATGTAACGTTCAATATTGACATGAAATAAATAAACAGTTGCTTTTGTATTGATAGAGTGATTTAGTCAATATAGGGCTTATTTCATACCTAAATGTAGCCTAATGCTCCCCTATGGGCCAGTCCCCCTGAAGTCAATGGTCATCAAAATCTGCAGCAGAAAATACGCACATGTGAACAGAGCCTCAAACTACAGATGACATACTTTAAGATCTGCGGCCATAAGATGTTACAGTGGTCCCTCAAGTTACAATATTAATTGGTTCCAGAACAACCATTGTATGTTGAAACCATTGTATTTTGAGACCAGAATTCTGTAGAAACCTGGTAATTGGTTCTGAAGCCACCAAAATGTCATCCAAAAATAGGAAAAAGTGAGGATTAAAGAAAAATAAGTAGATAACTAATATAGATAAAGCAAATCCTTATATAGAAAAGTAATAAAGATCTGCTGGGAGCTGTAAATCACTGTCTATGCCAGTGTTTCCCATGCAGGGAGCCTCCAGCTGTTGCAAAACTACAACTCCGGGCATGCCCGGACAGCCAAAGGCTGTCCGGGCATGCTGGGAGTTGTAGTTTTGCAACAGCTGGGGGCACTCTGCTTGGGATACACTGGTCTATGTAGAGGACAGGAGCTTCTTCAGGGTTCTGTACAGTACACACAATGTCCTAAAAAAGTAACATGGAGTCGCCTTCCCCTGGTGTCCAGAGGAGCAGCTAATCCTGGCACAGATAAAGTGTTCAGAACATGTAATACCTCTCTGTACTGTAGGGGGCACTACCAGACATCAGTCAGTGCATGCAATTCAGTAATACAGGTTAAAGGGGTTATCCAGGAAAAAACTTTTTTTTTTAATATATATCAACTGGCTCCAGAAGATTTGTAAATTACTTCTATTAAAAAATCTTAATCCTTTCAGCACTTATGAGCTTCTGAAGTTAAGGTTGTTCTTTTCTGTCTAAGTGCTCTCTGATGACACGTGTCTCAGGAACCGCCCAGTTTATAAGAGGTTTGCTATGGGGATTTGCTTCTAAACTGGGCGGTTCCCGAGACACATGTCATCAGAGAGCACTTAGACAGAAAAGAACAACCTTAACTTCAGAAGCTCATAAGTACTGAAAGGATTAAGATTTTTTAATAAAAGTAATTTACAAATCTGTTTAACTTTCTGGAGCCAGTTGATATATAAAAAAAAGTTTTCCTGGATAACCCCTTTAAGAGTAGTACAGAACATGTAACACCTCCCTGTACTGTAGGAGGGCGCTACCAGACACCAGTCAGTGCATACACTTCAGTAATACAGGGGTTTTACCAGTGACTACCCATTCAGATTGTTCGGTTCTTCCAGCCATTGACATGTTTTGCAGATCTGGACTGTCTGTACATTGTATCTTGAGTCTGGTTTCAACTTACAATGGTCCACAAAAGACCATTGTATGTTGAAACTATTGTATGTTGAGGCCATTGTAAGTTGAGGGATCACTGTATTATCAGAAGCTTTCCACAAATGATTTGAATATGAGATATGTATTTACATAAAACTATGATATTGATTTGCTATTTCTGCATACATGTATTTAGTCCAGTGACATTTATAGCACTTGAAGCTATTCCTTGTAGACATAAAAGTAGTAGAATATTCTGCGCTGGAAAAACCGGTTCTTCAACAAGAACTTGTGAGTGTGGAATTATGAATGAATGATCGGGTATATTGCAGGTTGAGTTGCTCTTATTTTCCTGGATCGCTGACTGTCATGTGAAGGTTGCTGACTGTCTGGAAAAAAGTCATTATACCGCAAACTTTAACCTCTTAGTTTTATTGTTTTTCCAGTGACTTTACATTATTGTCACATTAATCTTTATAACTGCACCCACTAAATCTACTTATTGCTGTTCTATTACCAAACATATTGAAATACATTACAGATCATAAAAGGTGTTTGTTTATAGCTATATGTAATTGAGGGCTCGGAGTATACACTTCTGCCGAGTTTTTCCACTTCCATATGTTGCTGTAGTTCTGACACGTAGCCTGCAGAACCTTCTAGGGTCACAATTCATTGAAGGTCAGGTATCAGTATACCAAGAGTTAAAGGGGTTATCCACCATAAGGTGATTTTAGTACTTACCTGGCAGGCAGTAATGTACATGCTTAGGAAGGATCTGCGCTTGTCTTGGGGCTAAATGGCTATTTCATGAGATTACCATAACACTGTGGCTTGCTTTTTTTGAACTTGTATTTCCTGTTTGACTTATGTTTTTTTGACTACAAATCCCACAATTCCATTTTCCTCCCTCCCACACATCAGCCACCCCACCCATTGAAACAGAAGATTTGTGGTTTTCAATCAGGGTGCCTACAGCTGTTGCATTAGTTGCAGATTGATCTCTCTCCCACCAAGCGATCGCTCCACCCATTGAAGCAGATAGGCTCCCTGTCATCAGCTGACTAGTGAGTCAGGTCTCGGCTGCATTGCAACCTGGGAAAAATCAGAGACAACAGTCATTTTGTATGCTGGTAAAAAAAAAAATTGGAGTGAAAATCACAGCAGAATTATGAGAAAACCGTCACACACAGGTACAGACACTATATTAAGAACTACACTAACTTCACAGCCACAGTAGCATAGTGAAATAAAAAGAAATCCTGGAATACCCCTTTAATGAATTCCTCACATAACCCTAATACATCTGTAATAGAATAACTTTGCATGGCACCAGAACATCAACATGGCTACAGATACATAGGGGGAGATTTATCAAAACCCGTCCAGAGGAAAAGTTGCTGAGTTGCCCATAGCAACCAATCAGATCACTTTCATTTTTTCAGAGGCCTTGTTAAAAATGAAAGAAGCGCTCTGATTGGTTGCTATGGGCAACTCAGCAACTTTTCTCTGGACAGGTTTTGATAAATCTCCCCCTATATAGTTCATAAGGTTAAAAAAAGGACCCCCCCAAGATCTCTGTGTGGCACCCGGTGTTCTAAACAGTATGCTTAGAATTCTGGATTCCTACGGCAGAGGTTGTGACATCACGTCAAGCCCCCTTGTGACGTCACGGCACGCCCCTCCATTTATGCCTATGGTAGGGGGTGTGATGGCGGGAAACCTGCAATCAGACATCTTATCCTATCCTTTGGATAGGGGATAAGATGTCTAGGAGCAGAGTACCCCTTTAACCTATATCACTTCTGTGTTGATCCAGAGGAAGGCAAAGAAAAAAACCCTTATGGATGGCAATTGCCGTATACCAGGGGAAAAATTCCTTTAGAATAAATCCCTGTATCAATATTCTATCCCCATAAATCTATATTGTTTTAATATATATATATATATATATATATATATATCTATATAGTAGTATCACTATGGCACTATCAAGACTAACAATTTTATCTCTGACTAGCCTGAATGAACAGTATGTTGTTAGACACTGACGTCTTGGAACACGTGTGCTTGGTACTGTTATATGGGCATTCTCATGGTTAGAGTTTTAGGGGACTGACCCACAGGGGAGCAGGTGAATCCCCCGATGGATTACTTATATAGAGTGAGAACCCTTTTTGGGCAGACTAGATGGGCCAAATGGTTCTTATGTGCTGACACATTCTATGTTTCTATGTTATCCTCTTGTGTCTGGAAGGCTGCACAAAAGACAACATGTCAAATCATCTTGCCACATGTGTCCTTGGTCAGGGTAGTGGTGCGCCCATCTTTTCTGCCTCTTTCAGAACTCACTTTGATGCCAGACACCCTCTCTTTAAAAGGGAGAAAAGGGAGAGCACTTCTTGGTGTGATAAAAGAGAGATACTCAGTATAAAAATGAAATAAGACAGCAGCTCACCAGATTTGGTTGTGTAACGTCATACACAACAATGGTAAGCGCATTAAGAGGTAGTGTATCCGCAGCCCTCCGGCTAGGCAAGGTATTCAATCGGTCTGGCTTCAAGGAGAACGCCGGCTCCATGTGACGCAGGATACAAAAGGAATGGAGATCAGATAAAATCGAGGTAGTTTATTTCCCAAGTTGCAACGCGTTTCGCTGCGGGAAAGCAGCTTCATCAGACATGATGCTTTTGCAGAAAGAATGAACATAGTGTGAAGGAGCTCACCAGATTTGGTTGTGTAACGTCATACACAACAATGGTAAGCGTTTCGCTGCGGGAAAGCAGCTTCATCAGACATGATGCTTTCCCGTAGCGAAACGCGTTGCATCTTGGGAAATAAACTACTTCGATTTTATCTGATCTCCATTCCTTTTGTATCCTGCGCCACATGGAGCCGGCGTTCTCCTTGAAGTCAGACCGATTGAATACCTTGCCTAGCCAGAGGGCTGCGGATACACTACCTCTTGATGCGCTTACCATTGTTGTGTATGACGTTACACAACCAAATCTGGTGAGCTCCTTCACACTATGTTCATTCTTTCTGCAAAATCTGCTTGAAAATACATTGCGCTAATAGAGACGACGCATGTCCTAGCACTGATTGATTCAGCGATGATTGCTTCATGCCATGACTAAGGGTCAGTAAGATCTAATACGTGTCAGCATTATTGTTCTGTACCCCCATGTGTTTGGAATAAAAACAGAAGCATTGTTTTACCACACACCTCGTTGATGGACAACCTGCTATCCCCAGAATTAATTCCACTGGTGGTCCCTCAGCACCCCAGTGCGACACTGATCGCTGCTTAAGCTACAGTATGTGGCATGACTTGTATGTAACCGTATTATTCAAAAGGCTGAATAGGCTAATGTCTAGGAGCCCCATAGTAATTATACAGTATATTTATTCATTGAATGCCAAATGGGGCTTGAAAGACATGAAATCCTAAGAGGCCTGGCTATGGGTTATTACAACTCTGAAATGCACCTTAATTCTACAGGTTTAGTAAATCTCATAACCTGAGATCCACAAGGCCTTATGTATTGGAACCTATGATTCACAATCATAAGATGTAGAAAAAATTGAGCACTCACCCGGTCTTGGTGTAGAAAACTTCTTTATTGCATCAAAGAAATCTTTGCGTTTTCATGGAGTGCGGTAGAGCGGACGAGAACGGGTAAGAGGGGAAGTGGGATGGGCGACGGTCCGTATCGCGCAATCATTGCTTCGTCAGGCCCTAGAGGGGCGACAGTCCATAGATTGGCGCGGTCCGTATCGCGCAATCAGTGCTTCGTCAGGCCCCAGAGCGGCAACGGTCCTTAGATGGACGCGGTCCATATCACGCAATCAGCTGATTGCGCGATACGGACCGTCACCCATCCCCCTTCCCCACTTCCCTGTTCTTGCCGCTCTCCCGCACTCCATGAAAACGCCAAGATTTCTTTGATGCAATAAAGAAGTTTTCTACAACAAGAACGGGTGAGTGCTCCATTTTTTCTACATCTCTGCATTGGATATAGACTTCACCTTATATGTGAGCACCTGAATGATCATGCAGCTACAGGAGTTAAAGGGGTACTCCCATGGAAAACTCTTTTTTTTTTAATCAACTGGTGCCAGAAAGTTAAACAGATTTTTTAGGGGCTGTATACTAAAGAGAAATCCAAAAAAGAAATGCATTTCCTCTGATGTCATGGCCACAGTGTTCTCTGCTGACCTCTGCTGTCCATTTTAGAAACTGTCCAGAGCAGGAAAAAATCCCCATAGCAAACATATGCTGCTCTTGACAGTTCCTAAAAATGGACAGCAGAGGTCAGCATAGAGCACTGTGGTCATGACATCAGAGGAAATGCATTTCTTTTTTGGATTTCTCTTTAGTATCCAGCCCCTAAAAAGTAGTGGAAGGATTAAGATTTTTTAATAGAAGTGATTTACAAATCTCTTTAACTTTCTGGCACCAGTTGATTTTAAAAAAAGTTTTCCACTGGAGTACCCCTTTAAGTCAATATTCCCATATGTGAAGTAGCAGTGCCGGGTACCTTCTACATTGGACTGATATAATTCACAATCAGTTGTGAGCTTTTCTACTGCTTGTTGAATCGAGTCTATTGGCACAAACTCTGTTAGCCTTGTATGGACAACTTATTACAAGATCCGCAGATCACTTCTAGCTATGGTAAAATAGTAGGCAAGCTATAAAACAGCCCATCGCCCATGTATAACACAGACTATTCCAGATAGGTCGCCACCTTTGTCTTGAAGAAAACTAATTAGTAAAATGCCAGTCGTGACGAATTCCCATGTAGAATGCAAAACTAAGCAGGTCTTTTCTCCGGCTTTTCTAAGTTTAGAACGCTTTGCATTTTTTGCCACATTTACATTGTTGTACATGCTGTGTCTCTAGCATGTTTGATGACCAAAGTGACATTTACCAGGGGTATTAAAGGGATGAGGAATTACAGTAAAAGAATAGTGATATTTGCTACTCAAGCATAAAAAATGCACACTTCCTATTTTCAAGGGATTGTCTACTATAGTAGAGAATTCTTAGTTAAAGAATCAATTAGGACAATCAATTACTAAAGGGGTACTCCAGTGGAAAACAATAATAAAAAAAAATAATCAACTGGTGCCAGAAAGTTAAAAAGACTTGTAAATTACTTCCATATAAAAATCTTAATCCTTCAGCTGCTGTATACTCCAGAGGAAGGTGTGTAGTTATTTTCTGTTTGACCACAGTGCTCTCTGCTGACACCTCTGTCCCCATCAGGAACTGTCCCGAGCAGGAGCAAAACCCCATAGCGAACCTATACTGGTTTGGACAGTTCCTAAGCACTGTGATCAAACAGAAAATAAATTCAAAAAGAAAAGAACTTCTTCTGTAGCATACAGCAACTGATAAGTACTGGAAAGATTAAGAGTTTTATATAGAGGTAATTTACAAATCTGTTTAACTATCTGATACCAGTTGATTTAAAAAAAAAAATTCCACTGGAGTACCCCTTTAACCATCAAAAAGAGTATAATGCTCTATAATGCTCCCCCAGTGGTGGCACTGTAGAGGAATAGACTTGCATTGAGGGGACAGGGCGTGACGTCACACGGGGGGGCGGGGGGTTGAGTAGTGACGTCACGGACTTCTGTTTCCGTGGTCGGAACCCAGACCCTCCAGCGCTTCCGGACAAGAAACAGGTGGGTGTCGCATGCTATATTGCGGGGGTCCCCAGAGGTGGGACCCCCGCAATCAGACATCTTATCCCCTATCCTTTGGATAGGGGATAAGATGTCTAGGGGTAGATTACCCCTTTAAAAAACTGAAAAACCTGGGAGATCCTAGAGGACGATAGCCAGTAGTTCTAAAGAGAGATAACCCCCACTTAATGTAGCTATTCATTGAGAGGTACTGTGTTATTGGGATATTGGCTATGACGCAGTTTGGATTATATTACATGTTGTTAGCAATTCGGAATTTATTCTTAATGCCTATTGATTAAGCACATACTGTACCTAAGCTCTTTTACTAAAGCACTGCAAAAACTTGACCCGTGCAAGGAAAAGTGCAAGTTCAGCAATGACATAGGAAGTGCAGAAGGTAAAGGGTACACACACCTTTCTAGCAAATTTCTCTGATTGCTGTGAATCACAAATAGTCATTAGTGATGAGCGGCAGGGGCCATATTCGAATTCGCAATATTATGTTTGGCAAATTCGCATATTCGCTATGTTTGTTCACTTTTTTTTTCCATGCTAAAATCGTAATGAAATTCGTAAAGTGGAACTAACTAACACTATACCCTACACTAGAACCTATCTGCTAAACTAACCTACCCTCTCTAACACTATCACTTTTTTTTACACAGTACACATCATTGTTGTGATGTGTACTGTGAAGAAAAAAAACAAATATTCGTCATTCCGAATATATAGCGGTATATTCTAAATAGTCGCAAAATCACGAAGTGCTGAAATTCGTGGTAAAAATTTGCATTTCAAATATTTGCGCTCAACACTAATAGTCATGTCCCCTATTCATATGGACCTATATACTTTTAGGCTGGTTTCACACAAATGTAATACAGCAACATATTTGCATCTATTATGGCCACAGTTTAAATCTGATGACCCAAGCTGAGAGCATCACGGATCACTGTGGTCAAGATGGGGTTAGTAGTTGTGTTACACTCATGTGCAACCGGCCATAGGCTGAAAAAGAAGGGAAATATGAAAGGGAGTTACAAATAGCTGCAGGATATGGCTATGTTTACACAAATGAATTTTCCAGTGGAGAAATCCAATTCAATGCCAGCAGAAATTCTGGGCAGACCCACAGATTGCTGCTGTGAATTGGCACACCGGTTATCCCTGCTCCCTACTGGTTATCCCTGTTCCCTACTGGTTATCCCTGTTCCCTACTGGTTATCCCTATTCCCTACCCCCCTTGGGGCTACTTGCTGTGGATTCTGTATCAAGTGACATATTTTTGAACAGTCACTTCTTGAAGATGAGGTATAAAAAACAGGAAAAATGGGCTGTCTATAATAGAAAAGTGTTCAAACACACACGGGATCACAGCTTTCTGCATATTGGGCTGTGTAGCTGCAAACGAGTCAGGATACCCATGCTAACCCCAATCCACCTCTGAACTTGTTAACCGTGGCCATAAACTGGACCTTAGAACTTGATCATAGAGCAATGGAAGTAGGTGGCCTGGTCTGATAAATCACCTTTTCGTCATAATGTATAATGCTGGTTGCATATACATCGCTTATCTAGGGTAAATATGGTAGTGAATTGTACTGTTGTAAGAAGACAAGGTGATGGACACAGTGTGATGCCCTGGGCAAACTTGGGTCCTGGCCTTCATGTGAATGTTACTTTGACATCTAGCTTAACCTTGTTTCAGACCAAATCTTAAAAAAAGCATGTTAGGACTGGAAAACTTATCCTAAGGATAGGGGATGAGTTTCAGATCATGGGTGATCTCCCGTATGGGGTCCCGGCAGTCCACGTCGACCACCACATGAAGCAGCAGCCGACACGCCCCCTCAATGCACCTCCATGGGAGAGCCAGAGCACTGCCTTCGGCAATCTCCGGCTCTGCCATAGCACTGTATTGAGGGGCCGTGTCGGCCGCCACTTCAACGCAGTGGTCGACACACGCTATCTGGCCAGAGAGCCAGATCTGAAACTTATCACCTATCCTTAGGATAGGGGGATACGTTTTTCAATACTGGAGTACTCCTTTAATGGCAGCAGTATTCCCTAATGGCAGTGGCCTCTTCCAGCAGGATAATATGGCCTGCTATACAGCAAAAGTTGTTCAGAAATTGTTTGAGCAACGTGACAAAGATTTTAAAGTTATAAACAGGATAAGAAAAAATTGGAAAGCGCTCACCTTCTCCATGCACGTGCAATCAGTCCTCCTTGACTGTCTCCAGAATAGAAAAAATCCAAATGTAGTCACAGCACCGGTAAAACATCCATTTATTAAAAATCCATAAAAAATCCACGAAATACAAAAAGGTGCAAACCAGCATGAATGAGTTCGAAACCTCTCCCTCTAGAGGGGGAGGTTTCGACCTCATTCATGCTGATTTGCACCTTTTTGTATTTCGTTAATTTTTTATGGATTTCTAATAAATGGATGTTTTACCCGTGCTGTGACTACATTTGGATTTTTTTTTACAGATTTTAAAGTGTTGAATTGGCCTTCAAATTCTCCAGATCTTAGAGTGATTGAGAATCTATGGGATGTCCTGTAAAAACAAGTCCAATCCACCTTACGCTCTACAGCTTTTAAATGATCTGCTGCTAACATCTTGTTGCATGTAACACAGGACACCTTCGAAGATCTTGTAGAGTCCATGCTTCAATAGGTCAAAGCTGTTTTGGTGACACAAAGAGGATCTTTACAATATTAGGCAGCTGGTTTCTACACCCTGTTCCAAATTATTATGCAAATGATATTTTTTTCATTTACCTAAATAATCAATGTAACTAGTCAGCATAATTCTCATGTTATCAACTATTAAGAGTACAATTCAAATTTTATTGAACAACCCTCCTAATGATATTTGTTTTTAAACATAAAAAACTTACAATGTACTGTTCCAAATTATTACACACAGTAAGTTTCAAAACACTTTATAGGTTGTAAAGAACTGAAAATTGTTATCTGTTGTGTTTGCAGCATATTTACTGAAATCAGAAGCTATTTCAATTAAACTTTTTGCAACATTTTAACTTTTTAAACATTTTAACAGATAACGTTACACTTAACATAGGACCCCTTATTTGATAGCAGCTTCACAAGTCTTGCATCCATTGAACATGTAAGTTTTTGGGTAGTTTCTGCTTGCATTTGTTTTCAAAATGTCAGAATAGCCTCCCAGAGCTGCTGTTTGGATGTAAACTCCCTCCCACCCTCATAAATCTTTCGCTGGAGGATGCTCCAAAGGTTCTCAATAGGATTGAGGTCAGGGGAGGAGGAAGGCCACACGATGACTTTCTCTTCTTTTATCCCCATAGCAGCTGTGGTATCCCGGTACAGGACATGGTCCTGTAACCTCCCTAAGTCCCCTCAGAAAGAGTCTCTGCAGTCCATAGGGCTCTCCTGCAGGGTTCACCCCTTTGCTCACCTTCTATTGTCTCATATAAATGCATTGTATATATTGTATATGCATTGTCAATATGTATAAAGTTTGTACAAATGTGTACAGAATTGTTAGTCATGTGAAGCACTGTCATGTGACATAGCCAGAGTTCCTTGGGTACAGGACCCACAGGGTTTGCAACCAATGGGCTTTAGTCCAGCCTCCTTAGTATATAAGGGGCTGTAGTCTCTAAACTAATTATCTTATCTCCTGGATTTCAGCCAAGCACAATACCTGCAAAGCCTAAAGAACATGAAGCCACTTCGAAACATGAGTTATCAAGCTCTATCTACAATTCTAGTGACTACTACTCAACTCAAGAATAATATTAGTAGCACAGTGGCCTGCATAGATATTCTCAATACTGCAAGTCCCAGCAAGCCTGCGAGGTATCCTGTGTCCCGGTTGCCTCTAGAGAAACTGCATAACTGTAAAGACTGTTTCTTAAGAATTACAATTAAAAGTTCCAGTTCTTGCATAATTCCTGCTGTGGACATTCCTTTATTGAAGACCGTTATTGGGTTGGTTGACGGCGGTTACCATACTGGAAGAACCACATCCTGGCGTCTCGAATAATCAGGGGTTAATAGCACCTTACCCCACAGGGTTAATACCACCAGACTCTGCTACATTATAGCAACACCCCAGCTCACCACATAGCCATTGATGCAGAGGTATTCTTTGCAGCATGAGATCATTTTATTGAGAGATGATTTTATTACGGAAAGCATAGTTCTTCCTACTGTACCAGGGAAGAAAGTGGTCAGTCAGAAACTCCACATACTTTGCAGAGGTCATCTTTACACCTTTGGGGACCCTAAAGGGGCCGACCAGCTTTCTTCCCATGATTCCGGCCCAAAACATGACTACACCACCGCCTTGCGGATGTCGCAGCCTTGTTGGGACAGGGTGGCCATCCACCAACCATCCACCACTCCATCCATCTGAACCATCCAGGGTTGCACGGCCACTCATCAGTGAACAGGACTGTTTGAAAATTAGTCTTCATGTATTTTTCTGCCCAATGCAGCCGTTTGCTTGAAAATGGTGCTCTGACAATATGGAACACCCACCTTTAGTAGTTTTTCCTCAAATTGAGCTCACCTGGCAACCTAATTATCACAGGTGTCCGAGATTGTTTTCAGTGATCAAAAGAGCCCTGAGACACAATGCCATCCATGAGTTAAACTGAAAAACTAAATATTTAATCTTTGTGACACTTAAATAGAATTTCCATAATCATTTGGAACAGAGTGTATGTTATTTCTGTTTGGTGTATGCAAAATTGTTTAGATTTATTGTAGATGCGCTGGAGGAGAAAGATCATTGTAAAAGTACACATAGGCCTTAAAGGGGTACTCCGGTGGAAAACCTTTTTTTTTTTTTTTTTTTTAAATCAACTGGTGCCAGAAAGTTAAACAGATTTGTAAATTAGGCATAAAACAAGAGATTGTCCAGCGAAGGAATAGTGCCAATAGAACTCTTCTTTATTATTAAAAGCCAGCAAAGCAGGAACAAACATTTGTTCCTGCTTTGCTGGCTTTAATAATAAAGAAGAGTTCTATTGGCACTATTCCTTCGCTGGACAATCTCTTGTTTTATGCTACATTGCTCAGTGTGCCTGCCACAGCACAGTCCGAGCGAGAAGCGACTACACAGTGAGCTGGACATTTTCTACTATTCCAGATTTGTAAATTACTTCTATTACAAAGTCTTAATCCTTCCAGTACTTATTAGCTGCTGAATACTACAGAGGAAATTATTTTCTTTTTAGAACACAGAGCTCTCTGCTGACATCTCTGTCCATTTTAGGAACTGTCCAGAGCAGCAAATGTTTACTGTGGGGATTTTCTCCTACTCTGGACAGTTCTTAAAATGGACAGAGATGTCAGCAGAGAGCACTGTGCTCGTGATGTCAGCAGAGAACTCTGTGTTTCAAAAAGAAAATAATTTCCTCTGTAGTATTCAGCAGCTAATAATTACTGGAAGGATTAAGATTTTTTAACAGAAGTAATTTACAAATCTGTTTAACTTTCTGGCACCAGTTGATTTAGAAAAAAGGTTTTCCACCGGAGTACCCCTTTAATCCCTTTAGGACACGGGGCGTACAGGTAGGCTGTCGGTGCCTGGTTCTTAACCCGTTAAGGACATGGCCAATTTTATTTTTGCGTTTTCATTTTTTCCTCCTCGCCTTCTAAAATCCAAACTCTTTTATATTTCCATCTTCAGACCCATATAAGGGCTTGTTTTTTTTTTGCGTGACCAATTGTACTTTGTAATGAAACCTCTCATTTTACCATAAAATGTACGTCGAACTCCCAAAAAATATTTTTTTAGGGAGGAAATTTTAATGAAAACAACAATTTTGCACATTTTGGAGGGCTTCGTTTTCACACTGTACAATTCACGCTAAATATGACATGTGTTCTTTATTCTGTGGGTCATTACGATTAACCCAGCCCAAATATACCTTAAGGACCCGGCCATTTTTGAACATCTGACCACTGTCACTTTAAACATTAATAACTCTGGGATGCTTTTACCTTTCATTCTGATTCCGAGATTGTTTTTTCGTGACATATTCTACTTTATGGTAGTGGTAAAATTTTGTCGATACTTGCATCATTTCTTGGTGAAAGATTCCAAAATTTGATGAAAAAATAGAAAATTTTGCATTTTTTTAACTTTGAAGCTCTCTGCTTGTAAGGAAAATGGATATTCCAAATAAATTATACATTGATTCACATATACAATATGTCTACTTTATGTTTGCATCATAAAATTGACGTGTTTTTACTTTTGGAAGACATCAGAGGGCTTCAAAGTTCAGCAGCAATTTTCCAATTTTTCACAAAATTTTCAAAATCGGAATGTTTCAGGGACCAGTTCAGTTTTCAAGTGGATTTGAAGGGCCATCATATTAGAAATACCCCACAAATTACCCCATTATAAAAACTGCACCCCTCAAAGTATTCAAAATGACATTCAGTAAGTGTGTTAACCCTTTAGGTGTTTCACAGGAATAGCAGTAAAGTGAAGGAGAAAATTCAAAATCTTCATTTTTTACATTCGCATGTTCTTGTAGACCCAGTTTTTGAATTTTTACAAGGGGTAATAGATGAAAAATCCCCCCAAAATTTGTAACCCAATTTCTCTCGAGTAAGGAAATACCTCATATGTGTATGTCAAGTGTTCGGCGGGTGCACTAGAGGGCACTAGAAGGGAAGGAGCGACAATAGGATTTTGGAGAGGGAATTTTGCTGAAATGGTTTTTGGGGGGCATGTCACATTTAGGAAGCCCCTATGGTGCCAGAACAGCAGAAACTCCCAACATGGCATACCATTTTGGAAACTAGACCCCTCAAGGCACGTAACAAGGGGTCCAGTGAGCCTTAACACCCCACAGGTGTTTAACGACTTTTCGTTAAAGTCGGATGTGTAAATGAAGAAAAATTTTTTTTCACTAAAGTGCAGTTTTCCCCCCAAATTTACCATTTTTACAAAGGGTAATGGGAGAAAATGCCCCCCCCCAAATTTGTAACCGCATCTCTTCTGAGTATGGAAATACCCCATGTTAGGACGTAAAATGCTTTGCTTGCAAACTACAATGCTCAGAAGAGAAGGAGTCACATTTGGCTTTTTGAAAGCAACTTTTGCTGAAATGGTTTTTTGGGGGCATGTCGCATTTAGGAAGCCCCTGTGGTACCAGAACAGCAAAAAATACCCACATGGCATACTATTTTGGAAACTACACCCCTCAAGGAATGTAACAAGGGGTCTGCTGAGCCTTAACACCCCACAGGTGTTTGACGACTTTTCGTTAAAGTTGGATGTGTAAATGAAAAAAAAATTTTTTTTTTACTAAAATGCAGTTTTCCCCTAAATTTTACATTTTTACAAGGGGTAATAGGAGAAAATGACCCCCAAAATGTGTAACCCCATTTCTTCTGAGTATGGAAATACCCCATGTTAGGACGTAAAATGCTCTGCTGGCGAACTACAATGCTCAGAAGAGGAGGAGCGCCATTGAGCTTTTGGAAAGAGAATTAGTTTGGAATGGTAGTCAGGGGCCACGTGCGTTTACAAAGCCCCCCGTGGTGCCAGAACAGTGGAACCCCCCACATGTGACCCCATTTTGGAAACTACACCCCTCACAGAATTTAATAAGGGGTGCAGTGAGTATTTACACCCCACAGATCTTTGGAACAGTGGGCTGTGCAAATGAAAAATTTTATTTTTCATTTTTACGGACCACTGTTCCAAAAATCTGTCAGACACCTGTGGGGCGTAAATTCTCAATGTACCCCTTATTACATTACGTGAGGGGTGTAGTTTCCAAAATGGGGTCACATGTGTCGGGGGTCCATTGTTCTGGCACTATGGGGGCTTTGTAAACACATGTGGCCTTCAATTCCGGACAAATTTTCTCTACAAAATCCCAATGGCGCTCCTTCTCTTCTGAGCATTGTAGTTCGCCCGCAGAGCACTTTAAATTCACATATGGGGTATGTTCTTACTCAGAAGAGATGGGTTTACAAATTTGGGGGGGCTTTTTTCCTATTTCCCGATGTGAAAATGAAAAATTTAGGGTAACACCCGCATTTTAGTGAAAAAATATTTTTTTTTTCATTTTCCCATCCAACTTTAATGAAAATTCGTCAAACACCTGTGGGGTGTTCAGGCTAACTATACCCCTTGTCACATTCGGTGAAGGGTGTAGTTTCCAAAATGGGGTCACATGTGGGTATTTTTTTTTTTTGCGTTTGTCAGAACCGCTGTAAAATCAGCCACCCCTGTGCAAATCACCAATTTAGGCCTCAAATGTACATGGTGCACTCTCACTCCTGAGCCTTGTTATGCGCCCGCAGAGCATTTTACGCCCACATCTGGGGTATTTCTGTACTCAGGAGAAATTGCGTTACAAATTTTGGGGGTCTTTTTTTCCTTTTACCGCTTGTGGAAATAAAAAGTATGGGGCAACACCAGCATGTTAGTGTAAAAAAATAAAAAATTTTACACTAACAGGCTGGTGTAGCCCCCAACTTTTCCTTTTCACAAGCGGTAAAAGGAAAAAAAGCCCCCCAAAATGTAGTGTAATTTCTCCCGAGTACGGAGATACCCCATATGTGGCCCTAAACTGTTTCCTTGAAATACGACAGGGCTCCGAAGTAAGAGAGCACCATGCGCATTTGAGGACTAAATTAGGGATTGCATAGGGGTGGACATAGGGGTATTCTACGCCAGTGATTCCCAAACAGGGTGCCTCTAGCTGTTGCTAAACTCCCAGCATGCCTGGACAGTCAGTGGCTGTCCAGAAATGTTGGGAGTTGTTTTTTTGCAACAGCTGGAGGCTCCGTTTTGGAAACCCTGGCGTACAAGACGTTTTAAATTGTTTATTGGGGGGAGACAGTGTAAGGGGTGTATATGTAGTGTTTTACCCTTTATTAGGTGTTAGTGTAGTGTAGTGTTTTTAGGGTACATTCACACTGGCGGGTTACGGTGAATTTCCCGCTAGGAGTTTGCACTGCGGCAAAAAATTTGACGCAGCCCAAACTTGAAGCAGGAAATTTACTGCAAACCCGCCTATGTGAATGTACCCTGTACGTTCACATGGGGGTGGGGGTGGGGCAAACCTCCAGATGTTTCAAAACTACAACTCCCAGCATGTACTGACAGACCGTGCATGCTGGGAGTTGTAGTTTTGCAACAGCTGGAGGCACACTGGTTGGAAAACCTTCAGTTAGGTTCTGTTACCTAACTCAATATTTTCCAACCAGTGTGCCTCCAGCTGTTGCAAAACTACAACTCCCAGCATGTACTAATCACCGAAGGGCATGCTGGGAGATGTAGTTATGCAATAGCTGGTGGTACCCAACTACAACTCCCAGCATGCCGAGACAGCTGTTTGCTTTCTGGGCATGCTGGGAATTGCAGTTTTGCAACATCTGGAGAGCTACAGTTTTTAGACCACTGCACAGTGATCTCCAAACTGTGGACCTCCAGATGTTGCAAAACTACAACTCCCAGCATGTCCAGACAACAAACAGCTATGTGGGCATGCTAGGAGTTGTAGTTTTGCAACATCTGGAGGGATATAGTTTAGAGACCACTGTATAGTGGTCTCAAACTGCAGCCCTCCAGCTGTTGCAAAACTACATATTCCAGCATGCCCAAACAGCTGTCTGGGCATGCTGGGAGTTGTAGTTTTGCAACATCTGGAGGGCTACAGTTAGAGACCACGGTCTCAGACTGTAGCCCTCCAGATCTACTTACCGGCTTCCGTAGGATCCCGGCAGCCGTCCTCTTCAGACACACGTGACGCCGCCCGCCGATCAACGTCGCCGCAGCCTCCGGACGGGTAAGTGGACGTCGGCGCCTGGTCCCCTTCGGTTCCCCGTTCTGCCCCGCCTATTGTGGGTGGGCAGGACGGGGAAAACGAAAGTTAACCCTCCCGCCCCCGGTCTGCTATTGGTCGTCGCATCTGACGATCAATAGCAGACCAATAGCAGGGATAGGAGGGGTGACAACCCTGCCACCTCACTCCTATGCCTACCGGGGGATCGTGGGTGTCTTAGACAACCGCGATCCCCCTTCTATTCCGGGTCACAATAGACCCGTATGACCCGGAATCGGCGCAAATCGCAAGTGTGAATTCACTTGCGATTTGCGCCGATCGCCGACGGGGGGGGGGGGGTCTGATGACCCCCCTGGACATTTGCACGGGGTGCCTGCTGATTGATATCAGCAGTCACCCCGGCCCGGTCCCCGCCTGGCGCGCGGCGGGGACCGAAATTCCCACGGGCGTATGGATACGCCCTGGGTCCTTAGGTACCAGGACGTCAAGGCGTATCCATACGCCCTAGGTCCTTAAGTGGTTAAAATAGTACCCATGGCTAGATACTTTTTTTTTTATTCTTAATTTTTTATTTCAAGCACCTTTTACAAACAAAAAGAAAGAATCCAAACATCCACAGGCTAGATACTTTTATATATTTGAACCACTTAAAAAAATCTAAAACTTTTTGTACAAAATCAGTAATCTAAAATCGCCCTATTTTGACCACCTATAACTTTTTCATTTTTCTGTATATAGGGCGGCATGAGTTCGAATTTTTTGCGCCATCATCTGTACTTTTTATCGATACCACGTTTACATATATAAAACTTTTAGATAATTATTTATTCATTTTTTTTTTGAATAAAATGTGACTAAAAAGCAGCATTTTTTATTTTTTTACGTTTACGCCGTTCACCGTATGGGATTATTAACATTATATTTTGATAGTTCGGACATTTACGCATGCGGCGATACCAAATATGTTTATTTAAAAAAATCTATAGCAATCATTTGATTGCTAATACTGTTCAGTGCTATGTTATCAGCGATCTTCTGCTCTGGTCTGCTTGATCTCTGCTGTGATTGGTTGGTCAATTCTGATCAGCAACTCACAGCTTTTCAGGCCAACCGAGTCTCCAGTAACCCGATGGCTTGGAAAAAAATGGGAGTTTTGGTGCTGTCCGAAACAGCACTAATTACCCTGGAGTATAGGAGTGAGGTGACAGTGGTGCCATCTCTCTTATCTTTGCGATTGGTAGGTTAGGACCGACCAACCAATCGCAGATCGGGAGTGGGCAATTTAAAGTTAAGTTCCCCTGCTCTGCCCGCCCATGGTAGTCCAGGCAGAGTGGGCAAACGTGATCAGCAGCGGTGGGTGTGCGGACTACGGAGTGGGCGTCACTGCGGGTAGTCTGGTGGCGGCGATAGTTGGTGAGTGGTGAGGGACAGGTTTGAATCTCCAAACTGTGGACCTCTAGCAGTTGCAAAACTACAACTCCCAACATGCCCAGACAGCCGTTGGCTACACAATATTAGGCAGATGGTTTCATGTTATTTCTGTTTGGTGTATGCAAAGTTGTTTAGATTTATTGTAGATGCACCCGAGGGTTAAAAATCATTGTACACATAGGCTTTAAAAGGTCTAAAGCAACACTACTAGACAGAAATTATGCCAGAAATAGAACTTGCAAGAAATTGAATTTTTAAAAGATTTCAACTACACCCAAGTGAGAACTGAATTTTTATATTTGTAAAGTATTTATTACTAGATAACTAGATTACTAGAAAAGGTCAGTTTTACATGTGCGTAAGAGGCACCTATAATAGCGCTAGTTCAGATATGTGGGATAATACACTTGTGTAAAACTGGGCTAAAAATACATGCATATCAAAGAACAGTTAACTGCATATTTTATTTAACCCCTTAAGGATGCAGGGCATACCCATACGCCCCTGTTCCTGAGTCCTTAAGGACTCAGGGTGTACAGGTACACCCTGCATTTCTCTGGTCCCTGCCACTCGCCGATCATTCAGCAGGCATCTCGGCATATTGCTGAGGGGGTCTTGAGACCCCCATATCGGCGATGGCCGCAGAACGCCGGTCAATTCAGATTGACGGGCGGGGATCGGACCAGGATAACTGCTGAAATCATTCCTGAGACACCCCCATATCGGCGCAGATGCCTGATAAATACAATCCGTCGATCTGCTGCGATTTTGGGTCATTTGGGTCACACGTGACCCGAAGACCCAGAAAAGGAGAGTGACCAGTGGTGTAATATACATGACCAATCATCCTCCATATTGTCCTGGGAGGTGGCAGTGTTGCCACCCCCCAGGACGGCTGTGATTGGGCAGTCATAATGACCGCACCAATCACGGCAGTATGGGGAGGGGGGAGGAGGGTGAAGGAGCATGTTTCTCCATTCTCCCCACCACACTTCTGTGAGCTGGTGAGCAGGACGGAGCCCCGTGCTGCCATCTTCCCCCCTCAGAGAAAAATTTTTTTGCTTTTCAGTGCTAATTCTGGCGCCATCCGGCACTTTTAGCAATTAGGGACAGCTTTAGGTTAGGCAGGGAAAGTTTCTAGGTGGTAAAAAAAAGAAATACATTTTATTTTTTGCGGCGTACCATACTGTAGGTGTCCATGGGTCTGTAGCACCTTTAGCTGCGTGTCCCCGGCCCTACAGGGTCACTGCGGTCTGCCCCGGCTTTTTTTGGGCGCAGACCTTTCTTTTTTTGCTAATTGTGAGACCGCCCTCTTCTGTATAAAAGAGCGGCCCACCACCATTAGCTAAAGCCCACCCACCGCTGATCGTTCCCGTAGTACTTATCACGTTTTTTTTTTTTTTGTGGTGAAAGTATTTTTTCGGGGATTATAAGTGTCTTTTTTATAAATTTTTTTGCACTTATAGGCGGTCTGTGCCACCAGTAGCAGGCCTGTGCTGTGTGGAAGGACCGTATCTGTGTGTGCGGCCTGCCCCACCGCTGTCAGTGATTTACCACTGAGCAGGATTTACCACTGAGCACCGATTAGGTAAACGTTTTTTTTTTTTGCCGCAGGGCTTTTTGTGCTTGAAGTCTTTTTATTTTTTATTTTTTTCAAAAAAGGTTTATTTTTTTAGTTTAGTTTTATTATATATTTTTTCTGTTAGGTGGTGGGTTAGGGAGGGTTAGGGCGGGTGAGGGTAGGGCAGGAAGTAAAAGCAAAAACCACATGCAGCACATACACCAATAAGGTTTTTCCCCCACACATACATACACTTCCTTTAGAGTAGGGAAATGGCGCACAGGGCGTTTTCAGCGGAGGAGGCATATGCCTTACTTGCCTCTGACTCTCAAAGTGCCACAGAGGACGAGGAAGACCCCACCTTCCTTTTTTCCTTGTCCTCCTCATCATCTTCTGCTGACGAGCCACCAAGGCGGCGAAGTCGCCGCCATGTGAGGCCGCAAACCTCCTCTGCTCCTGACCCTGTGCCCCATGCTAGTATGAGGCCCCCTGGCACTCATACTAGTCAAACCCCCCAGCCTCGTTTACTGTTGCACTGTACCGGTGAACTTGTCTGGACTCAGCCAGCGGACCATGAGCCCGTGATTCCTTAGTTTGTTGGTGACTCAGGAATCAAGATTGACATCGTCGGGTTCACTGAAATGGACTATTTTAGGTTTATTTTCAGTGACGACTTTTTCAATCTGATGGTTGACCAGATGAACCTTTACACCAACATTTAGTCGCTGCAAACCCGGGCTCATTATTAGCTAGACCCAATGGATGGTACGCCTTCAATGCAGCTCAAATCAGGACCTTTTGGGGCCTTGTGATAAATATGGGCCGAGTTAAAAAAAACAGTGTCGGGCAGTACTAGAGTGGGGACGTCCTCAACCAGACCCCGCTCTACAGTATGGCAATGACACGTCCCCGGTTTGAGGCCATTCGGAAATGTTTACATTATGCTAATAATGTGGCATGTCCCCCCCCACCCCCGAACCTATCACGCCTATTAGTGCCTGAATAAAATCAGGTCGGTCATCAATCACTGCAGTTTCAAGAGGAAGTTCTGAACGCCCTCATCTTTGGTGACTGCCAAAGAGCGGGTCAGAGCACCTCTGGAACTGTGGGCCCCCGGATCATCCCCGGCCAACACTTTCAGTAAGGTCCCCCACACTGGAGAGAAGTGAGGATCCCAGAAAAAATGCAGAGTGTGTCACAGGAGGGGGATTGGGAAGGACACCACCACTCAGTGTGACACTTGCCATGATCATCTGGGCCTCTGCATTAGAGATTGCTTCAGGGAGTATCACACTTCCATGGAGCACTACATTTTTAATCCTTTTCCCTAATTTTAATTCCCCAGAAATCTACTCCAATGTACCAGTTCAGAGTACATTGTCTTCCAAATTTTAAAACGAACCCCCCCCCCAAAAAAAACTCTTTCCCAATACCCCTGATAATATATCCCCCCCCCCCCCCCAAAAAAAAAAAAAAATGGGTCATGGGACACAGAGTCAACAGCATTCTGGATTTGCAAGTTGCCTCAAATGCGCAGCGCTCTCTCCCCACCTAAGCGGGGTGTGCATTTGAGGTAACAGGTTAGGGCCAGCCACACACATCACATTCCCAGAATGATGATTCAGAGTATAGGGTTTGGGGCGGGAATCATTTTTTACTTTCGGGTATACTCTGGGTCATCATTCTGGGAAAATAATTGGTATATCAGTAGTAAAATTGTAATTTTTATTTTATCCATAGTATACTTCCTCCAATCCTGGAAAATAAATTTAGGGAACACCTGTCTGTTCCAAATCTCCACTTCACCCCTTTACACCTTCCCTAGGGGGTGTACTATTTGTAATAGGCTCACATGTGGGTGTTCCTTTCTTGTATTTTCCTCTGAATGTATTTATCTGTTAGGTCCGTAACAAACATCCGCCTCAAATGCGAAGAGTTCTCGCTGAGCTCTGTCGTATTTCCAGGCGACAATTCGGAGTCACGTGTTAGTTGTTCCCAGAAAGATTAAGCAGAGCTTGGGTTGAAAATTGCAATTTTAAAAAGCTACCCTTCATCCATTCCTGGAAAATAAATTAAGGAATTACCCGTGCATTCAAAATGTCCTCTTTACCCCTATACCTATTCCTCAGGGTGGGTACTTTCTGTAATGGTGTCACATGTGGATATTTCATTTTTGTATTTTCCTCTGAATGTATGTAACCGTCAGCTACTGATATGCCATAGGCCACAAATCCAAACAGACCTCTATGACTTCTGAGCCTTGTTGTGCGCCCGCCCAGCACGTTACCCCACATGTGGATGTATTTCATTAGTCAGATTTGTAACCCAATTTCTACCATTACCCCTTGTGAAAATGTAAAAAGTTGGGGAACCCCAGCATTTTAGTTTAAAAAAATTAAATTTTTCAATTTATGGCCCACTTTTCAAAAAAAACCTGTGAGGTGTTAGTACTTACTGTACCCCTTGTTACCTTCCTTTAGGGGTGTAGTTTCAAAATAGTGGTCACTTGCCCTGTTTTTTTTCTTAGATTTTATGTCAGAACCTCAACCATTGCAGTGCATAGCACCACTTTAGGCCTCAAATCTCATAGGTGCTGTCTCACTCCTTAGCCCTGTTTTGCAACCGCATAGTGCTTTACAGCCATATATGGGGTATATCCTTATTCTGGAGAAATTGGGCTACAAATTTTGTGGAGCTTTTTTTTCTCTTACTACTTATTAAACTAAATAAATTTGAGTTAATACCAGCAATTCAGTGTTAAAAATCAATTCTTTCACTTTTACGGCGCACTGTTAAAAAAAAAATGTGAGGTATGAGAACTCACTATAACCCTTGTTACGTTCCTTGATGGGTGTAGTTTCTAATATGCAATACAGAAATTTAGGTGCACTACTGTGGTAGATGTATACAATGACATTGGCTATCCCTCAACACTGATGTTAAAATTGAGACATTCGCCAGTGTATCCTTATATGAAGGACACACCAGAGCCCGCACACCAATGCCAAGGTTTCTCAAATGGCACGGGACCTAACGCTAACCTATTTGTGCGTAATAAGCAGAAACCAGGGGCCAGTGGGCAATTACAGCAGCATTAGGCCGACATGCAGCCTGCTCCCAGTTCCCTCCAGCGTGACTGAGCACACATACAATGGGAGGAGGGAGAGACAGGCTACAAGCCCCACCCAAGTTGGCTGATATAGGTGCATAGCCTCACAGGTGCAACCTTAATGCTGCCTGGAAAATAGTATTATTCTAATTGTTACACATCCACACTGTTTATCTGGTGTAGGATTCTATTGTGGCACTTTTAGTCTGCTGCAGGCATCCCCCATTGTATGCATTTTTATGCTGGGGATCGCCCCTAGCAATGGACTACAAGGGCAGGATCTGCTCCCCCAGTATAAATGCACAACTGCATTTGGGGTTGAGCACCTCCAGCCATTTGAGACCACGTTTTTTGTTGTAGTTTCTAATATGGTGTCACATGTGTGGGGTTACTGCTGTTCTTGCACAATGGGGGCTTTGTAAATGCACATGGCCCCCCCAATTCCAACAAACTTTTCACTCCAAAAGCCCAATGGCGCTCCTTCTATTCTGAGAATTGCAGTGCGCCCGCAGAACACTTTACATCCACATATGGGGTATTTTCTTTCTCAGGTGAAATTGCACTAGTAATTTTGGGGGCCTTTTCCCCTATTACCCAATGTGAAAATGAAACATTTGGGGTAACATTATCAATATAGTATGAAAAATCCAATTTTTCACTTTTACGGCCCACTGTTCACAAAACCTGTGAGGTGTAAGTACTTACTGTAACCCTTGTTATGTTCCTGGAGGGGTGTAGTTTCCAAAATGGTGTCACATGTGGGGGGTTTCTGCTGTTCTGGCATCATGGGAGGTTTGTAAATGCACATGGCCCCTGACTTCAATTTCAGCAAAATTCTCTCTCCAAAAGTCCAATGGCGCTCCTTCTGTTGTGAGACCTGTAGTGCACCAGCAGAGCACTTAACATACACATATAGGGAATTGTCTTAATCGGTAGAAATTAGGCTTCAACTTTAGGGGTCTATTTTCTCCTAATGCACCATGTGAAAATGAAAAATTTGAAAACGAAAATAATTTTAGTGTTAAAAATCAAATTTTTCATTTTTACGGCCCACTGTTCAAAAAACCTGTGAGGTGTAAGTACTTACTGTAACCCTTGTTACATCCCTGAAGGGGTGAAGTTACCAAATGGTGTCACATGTGGGGTATTTCTGCTGTTCTGATACCATGGGAGGTTTGTAAATGCACATGGCCCCCCAAAATTCTCTCTCCAAAAGTCCAATGGCGCTCCTTCTGTTCTGAGACCTGTAGTGCCCCAGCCGAGCACTTAATGTCCACATATGGGGTGTTTTCTTAATTGGGAGAGATTGGGCTTCAAATCTTGGGGTCCATTTTCTCTTATTACCCCTTGTGATAAAGAAAAATTTGGGGTTGCACCATCATTTTAAAGTTAAAAATCAAATTTTCTATTTTTACGTCCAACTTCAACGCAAAGTCGTCAGACACCTGTGAGGTGTTAATGCTCACTATACCCCTTGTTAAATTCCTTGAGGGGTGTAGTTTCCAAAATAGGATGCCATGTGGGGGTTATTTTGCTGTTCTGGCACCATGGGGGCTTCCTAAATGCAACATGGCCCCCAAAAACCATGACAGCAAAATTCGCTCTCCAAAATCCCACAGTTGCTCTTTCCCTCTTGAGCCATGTTGTGAGCCTGCAGAACACTTCATGTCAATATTTGAGGTGTTTCCATACTCGAGAGAAATTGGGCTATACATTTTGGGGGGGCTTTTTCTCCTTATACTACTTTTAAAAATGAAAAAAAAAATGGGCCTACAAGAACATTTTAGTGTAAAAAATGCAGTAGATTTAGATTTTTCACCTCCACTTTGCTACTATTCTTGTGAAACACCTAAAGGGTTAACATACTTTCTGAATGTCATTTTTAATACTTTGAGGGGTGTAGTTTCTAGAATTGGGCCATTTACGGGGTATTTATTACAGAAAGGCCCATCAAAATCCACTTCAAACTTAACTGATCTCTGAAAAATTCAGATGTATAAATTTTCGTGAAAATTTTGAAAATTGCTACTATACTTTGAAAACCATACAGACAAAGGGAATCCAGCTCTCAGGATGTAGAAGAGGATAAGACGTAGCTTTTAATATCTCATGTTAAAATGATCCAAAATCGATCACAAACCAAAAAAAAAAGGAAGGAAAAAGGTTTGTGATTGATTTTGGCTCATTTTAACATGAGATATTAAAAGCTACGTCTTATCCTCTTCTACATCCTGAGAGCTGGATTCCCTTTGTCTGTATGGTTCTCATTTACGGGGAGCGGCCCGGATTCATCCTTGCTCCAGGTGCTTCTACCCAGCCCAAGTCTGTGCTACATACTACAAGTGGATGGTGAGCGGAGCATTTTTTCCTTTTCTTTGTTGATGTATACTATACTTTGAAGCCCTCTAATGTCCTCAAAAAGTGAAAACATGTCAACTTTATGATGCCAACATAAAGTAGACATATTTTATAAGTGAATCAACATATAATTCATTTGGAATGTCCATTTTCCTTACAAGCAGAGAGCTTCAAAGTTAGAAAAATGCTAAATTTTTAAAAATTTTATGAAATTTTGGGATTTTTCACCAAGAAAGGATGCAAGTAACAACTAAAATGTACCACTATGTTAAAGTGGAATATGTCACGAAAAAGCAAACTCGGAATCAGAATGAAAAGTAAAAGCATCCCAGAGTTATTAATGTTTAAAGTGACAGTGGTCAGATGTGCAAAAAAGGGCTGGGTCCTTAAGGTGAAAATGGGCTGAGTCCTTAAGGGGTTAAAGGAGAACTCCAGCCAAAACTAAGTTATCCCCTATCCACAGGATTTCCGAAACAGAACCTGGCTCTCAGTGAGGAGCGCGTGTTACAGAAGGCAATGTCATTGTTAATTTCTAAGGGAGTGCCGAAGGGACCAGAGTACAGCAATCGGACCCCCGTGATCAGCTACTTATCCCCTATCCTGTGGGGAATAAGTTAGTTTTGGCTATACTTTTTGGCTAATATATACGTTCCAGGTCCACCAGGTTGGTTTATTAAGCAAAAGACGTGCAGAAAAGCATTTCCCTTAATAGTACAAGGCAACTTTTAGCTCTTCAATTGAGTCATTTCTCAAATTCTAGACTGATACAATCTGACTATATCTAACACTCTGAATTTTCTTTTTCAAGGACATAAGTCTTTGAATGGAAACTCAGTCTTCATCATGGAAATACCTGGGCACACTGTTATGGAAGATATAAAGCTGCCTTATCATCAAAGCCTTCTTTACAACAATATGTTAAGACCTCGGTTTGTGAGTTCACATTTTATATGAAGAAAGGAGGCAATAATTATTGTCTGGGAAAGCTTCCATTACAGCCTGTTTATGGAGCGAGTACATTATTTAACAATCAGGACCGCCGGTAACTAACCAGAGATAAAGCAAAGTGAGCTCATTCCCGGTGACTTTATAATACCTGGAGGATATAATGTGTGATTAGTAAGCAACAAAATAACGTAGTCTCCATAAACTAAAAAGAAATGGAAAAAGAGAAATTATACCAAGTAAGGAAGGGTTCACAGATAAAAACATATGCATTACATGAGCTGATTTATATGAGCACCAAAGGGGTCAAAACTTATCACCTACCTAGGGACCACAGGTCTGACTGATGAAACCCCAATTGGGTTTGGGTCACGTATGTACTATGTCTTTTTCATTCAAAGTTTAAATGACTTCTAGAAATAACTGATCACTGTACTTGGCTATCTGCATGCAGGACCACAACTGTGGTGCATGGGACCCCTGTTCTCATAATCTATGGGGTCATTGATGAGACACTTTTCAAGTATCCTGTAGATAGATGATCATTTTCAATAACAGGAAGAACTCCTTTAACTTATAGTAATGCTGTAAATGTCTTATGATACATCATTGACAAAAGAATAAGGTACCCAGATAGAAATGTTGGATTGCTGTAGGAATTGGCATGCCGTTCTCAGGCTGATATGTAACTGTTATATGTGTGGTCTGATTGGACACTGGGTCTGGCCACAATAGGGTGTAGAAGTGCTTTCCTCGCATCCCTATAAAAAGGCTCTTAGAGGCTACTTTTGGGTAGTGTACCTCTTGGTAAGAGATCGCTGACTACTAGACATCTTGACTACACTCAAAGACATTTTGCCAGACTTAAGTTAATAGCCTTTGAGAGGGGACGCATTGTTGGACTGAGAAAAGCAGGATGGTCATTTTGATGATGTAGGCCGTTCTGACCAAGCTGAAATGTTGGAAGCATTGGTTATGTGAGGGCATGCACACGCAGTGAATAGGCTCCCGACAGCCCAGATAGACCACCAGTAGAAAGGATCATTAGATCCCCTAACAAGCACAAGCAGCTCCCACAGTTCCTTGTACACCATCCAGACATAGATGGCACCTTCATTACACACCTCTCTACCCTGGAAATTTCAAGGATCATTGACAGCCACCATTATCTATGGCATAGCATTGATCGGTGTATGCAATCAAAACATTGCATGGTATAGACCCCTGTGGGGGCAAAAAAAAAAAAGTAAAAAGTGTGTGTCTAAAAAAAAAAAAAAAGAGAATACATGTGAATAAGCCCCCTAATAAAAGTTTGAATTCCTATTTTTTAAATAAAATAATGTAATAAAAAAAATCATATGTGGTACCACTGCGTGTGTAAATATCCAAAGTATTAAAATATAAGGTTATCTAAACCGCTTGCTCGAGGGTGTACACGTAAAAAAAATACCAAAGTCCAAAATTTTGCATTTTGGTCACTTCATATACACTAAAAATATTAATAAAAAGCAATCAAAAAGTCCAATCAAAACAAAAATGGTACCGATAAAACTACAGACCACGGGGCAAAAAAATGAGCCCTCATATAGCCCTGTATGCGGAAAAATAAAAAATTTTAAACCTCTACATGTACCAACTAATTTTTGTAGGTGCACAATTGAACGTGTTAAGATTTTTAGAAGGCGAGGAAGAAAAAACTAAAGTGCAAAAAAACAACTTTTATTGAGTCCTTTATCTCTGTCCATTTTAGGAACTGACCAGAGCAGCATATGTCTTCTATGGGGATTTTATCCTACTCTGGACAGTTCTCAAATGGACAGAGGTGTCAGCAGAGAGCACTGTGGTCATGATGTCAGCAGAGAGCTCTGTGTTCCAAAAAGAAAATAATTTCCTCTGTAGTATTCAGCAGCTAATAAGTACTGGAAGGATTAAGATTTTTTAATAGAAGTAATTTACAAATCTGTTTAAATTTTTGGCACCAGTTGATAAAAAAAAAAAAAGTTTTCCACCGGAGTACCCCATTAAGGTAAAAATTGGCTAAATCCTTAAGGGGTTAAAAAATACTGTACCTGGTTTAAAAACAAACAAACACAAAAAATTTAATTAGAAGTTCACATTCCTGCTTCTGATTACATGCCAAGCCAACAGGGACTTCACACTCAACCAGTTACTGCTGATGTGGGTCACTGTTGCGGCAGTGATTGGCTGAGTGAGCATTTCCTTCAAGGTCAACATATCATTAGAAGCAGGAAAAAGTAAAGCGCATCGGGGACTGGGAGCCATCAAAACGGCAGTGATGGGGGATGAGGGCAGGTAAATAGAGTTTATTTTTTTGAAATTTCATCCCCAGTCAACTTCTTTAAAGGGGTACTCCGGCACTTAGACATCTTATCCCCTATCCAAAGGATAGGGGATAAAATGCCTGATCGCGGTGGTCCCGACACTGGGAACCCCCGGGATCTCGGCTGCAGCACCCACCTCAACGGCTTCTGGCAACGCTGGAGGCTTGGGATCCCGACCACGCGAGCGAAAGAGCGTGACGTCACGGCTCCGCCCCGTGTGACGTCACGCCCTGCCCCTCAATGCAAGTCTATGGGAGGGGGCGTGATGGCCATCACGCCCCCTCCCATAGGCTTCCATTGAGGGAACAGAGCGTGACGTCACACAGGGCGGAGCCGTGATGTCACAATGCTCCGGCCCCATGATCGACAGTAATCAGAACCGGAGCGAACATGCTCCGGGGACTGATTTTAACGGGGTGCGGCGTGCAAGATCACGGGGGTCCCCAGCGAAATAATTAAACCATTCTGTAGTATTAAAGGGGTACTCCGGCACTTAGACATCCTATCCCCTTATAAGATGTCTAAGCTCCGGAGTACCCCTTTAATACCACATAATGGTTTAATTATTTCAAGCCTTTATTTAGCAAAGAGCATGAAGGAACTGGCCACCTGGGAATCCAGTACACGTGATGGTTCATGCCCCAAGCAAACACTACAAAGTACCTTCAGCCATGTAATAGATACCTTGCTTACATAGGGGAACATAAGTGGTTTATGTAGGGATCATTATAATTTCTCACCACCATTCCCTGACTCCCCTAATTAGCCCTTTTGATACAACCTAGTTTTGTGCAGAAATAGCAAACTTATCTTTAATATGGGGTTGTTATATCTCAGAGAGATGATCCTATTACATATGTGTTCAAGCTTCCTTCCTATTTCTATTTCCAATCTATGCTTCTTATGAGCAATGAGATTTATTTATGTTACTACATAGTTAAGGTCTTACAGCTATTTATTTTACATGTTTAGTTTCATGTGCCATAAACTATTACTCTAGATTCTTTTTTTTTTACCTTACCAACAGTTCCCATACTGTTTTCCTTTCTATAGTACATATGTGTATACTGGGATATTGGGCATGAGTGCATCATTGTTAACACCTTTTACCTGTTGATAAGTATTAAGTTGGATTGTATTTGGTTATGAAAAAAATATAAAGCTTCAATATGAATTGGATTTAAAAAAAGAACTCGGGCAGAGGTATAACTTGATGTTTTTAGACCTTAACACAAAATTGTCATCTGGGCCACTCAACTTCGGCCTCTTTAGGCTCTACCGCGCCGTGTGCATTCACACCCTTTGCACCACTATAGTTAAAATTCTGTGGGTGTTTGGAAAACTCTGTATTAAATAATACTTCATATTTCTAGTTATAGTTTTTAGATAAATGCATATTGTAGTATATACTTATTATTTTGTATGTGCTGTTGGCATATATATTTGCTATAAGTTTGCATATATTTTCTTATATATATATATATATATCGCATTGTATATCACATAGCATAGCACAAATACTTTTTATACTTCATTATAAAAATAAGGATTGTGCACACTTTGATTAAAAGTGAAAAAAAAATGAGTTGAGAATATGGACTAAAGACTCCTCCCAATGTAAACTTATTTTATGAGATTAAAAACTCTACCAAACATCAACAAAACCAAAAGTCCAAAGTCCTCCACAAATTATGATTGATAGTGTGATGACCTCTCTTGTCTGACCTCTCTAACGACCAGATTAGTTGTTAGTTTAGTCATCCAAGAGATCCCTTTAAGGGGTACTCCACTGCCAGAAAGTTAAACAGATTTGTAAATTACTTCTATTAAAAAATCTTAATCATTTCAATAGTTATTACCAGCTGTATACTACAAAGCATACAGCTGCTAATAAGTACTGGAAGGGTAAATATACAAATCTGTTTAACTTTCTGGCACCAGTTGATTTAAAAAAAAAAATGTTTTCCACCGGAGTACCCATTTAAGATACTCTAAATCGTACCAGTATGTGTGCTGAAACAATTACATAATTTCCTGTACCCCAGAGAGGAGAGATACGTTACAATGAAAGGTTTCCTTTTTTTGAGGAATCGTGTAGTCTGCATGTTTTCTCATCACTCTCCCACTATCCTATCTACAAGAAGATATGTTTTCAGCTGCCCTTTGAGATCTGGCCTAGTGGAGACCGTAGGCTGCAGCCAGGCTTCAAGAAGACAATTATCAGCTGCCAAAAGTACCACCTGAATTATAGCTGGTAAGTAGTGTTGGGCGTGAATATTCGCATTTCAAATTTTTATCGCGAATATTCGCATATTCCTTCTTCTAACTTGTGGGCCAATTAGAATGATGCTCATACACTTGTCAGAGGTTATCAACAACATCCCTAGCAACCAATAGTAAAGTTACCCACCCCCTCACTGTTTTCTTCCTCGAATACGCTAATATGCGAATAAAACGAATACGCAAAATTCACGAATATAGGACAAATATTTGTCTATATATTCGCAAAATATCGCAAATTCGAATATGGCCAATGTTGCTCATCACTACCGGTATACCGTATGCACTTTTTGTTGTGCTGGGTTTTGAGATTTCAGTGAATGGTATATAATATGCATTCATTTACCCCTTAGTGACCAATCTTATTTGGGCCTTAATGACCAAACTGTTTTATTTATTTATTTATTTATTTATTTATTTATTTATTTAAATCATAGTTTGCCAGCCATCATTTTTTTTCACCAGATCAAGAATTGTTTTTTGAGGGGTGAGTTAAACTTTTTATAGGCACCACCTTAGGGTCCATAATGTATTTTTATAACTTTTATTAAATAGATTGTCGGATGGAAGAAACAACTTGTTTATGGTATGAAAGTATAAAAAAGCAACTTACTTATATAATGTTATTAGCCATAGTGCAGAGATCTCTCCATATCAGCTCTACGCTCACGTCACACTCAGTGCCTGCTCCCCCTCGGGAAAAGGGGGAGCTCATATTCTTGCGCCTTAGATTTTAAGAAAGAAGGAAGTGTTTCCCAGTTACAGTAGTTTCCTTTGAAGCTGTCTTATCTGAGAAAGGCATCCTGATGTCCAACCGCCCCCCCCCCCCCCCGATTAGATAGTTATCCTCTGTCCTGTGTGGGATTTGTAAATTGCATACCCCATATATTAATCTAGTGCTTAAAACAAGGTCCATCTAAAAAGAACTAATGTCTGATATGTAAGTATTAGTTTGTTAATGCAAAGTCGAACACTAGAATAATTAAGAGAAAACCTACATTGGGTCCACGTATGCTTGCATCTAGAAGATAAACTTAACAGGGTATTCTGGGGCTATAAAAATGCTGGAATAATGGGAAAAATACTAGACTTACCTGCCCCCAAGCAACTCCTGTTCTTCGGAAAATTTTTTATACGTTTTGGAAACCACCATCAGCTCCAGGAGGGGTACAATTTATTTTTATACAGCTATCCAATGGTATCTGCAGCTCTTAGCAGCAAATACAGCTGACAGGTTCCCTTTAAAGGGGTAGTTCAGTGATTCTTTAAACATTTTTTAATAGTGCCTAGTCTGGGATGGAAATTTTTAAAGGAGCTCCACTTACCAGTTGCATTACCCCACCACTGCTGTTCCAAAGGTGCTCAGTCCTCACTACTTCAAAATCATTGACAAAGGCGGCTCACCACTGTAGGCAACGACTGGCCGAGCAGTCATGGGTCATGACATAAACAGAAAGTAGTGATCCGTGAGGACTGGGCAAGGCTGAAACTTCAGTGGCAGGGGATCGTGACAGGTGAGTACTGCTTTTTTTTTTAAACTTTAGCAGCCTAGCCCTACAGCCTGACTTTAAAACCCTGGACAAGATATGTGGCCTACGTCCATCGAGGGCCATGGAGATATCCCTCCATAGATAGTATTAAAGTGTTGCATTTACAAGAGTAAAAAAGCTCAATTCAATGTTTTTATGATAACAATAAGACAATCTCAGCTCTCCTACATTCTTATAAAAATTGGTAAGATCTTCAAGGAAATATAAAAATATACATTCACATTCTAAAAGGTATGTAGGTAAAAGGCAATGTGGATAATTATGGGATTCTTACTTTTCTCCCAAATCCTCTCTATCAGTAAGAAGATATTTCAAAGGGTTATATAACCTCCATTGGTTCAGATGTTCCTTTGACATGTAATTCAGCCTTCTGAATCAAACACAAATTGGTAGGTATCCTCCACTGCCGATGTAGATGTGTATTATACAGAGGAATTCTATTCCCCAAAGCTCCAGATACTGTTAGAACAGTGAGAGGAGCTTCCAACTAAAGAGAAAATCCTGCTCTGAAGAGTCTTTTAATTAATTCTTATCATAAATACAGAGCGGTTCACCAAGACATCATTATAATTCAATCTGCGTAAAATATACTTTATAATCTGCATAATATTACAAAATACATTGATCCAGTTGGAAATGGATATGTAAAAAAAATCAGCTGCTGTGACTGCTTGAAGAACAAGTGCATTTATCTTATTCATACCTTGTCTGCATCCATTAATATCTTTGTCTTCATCCTTATCTTTTATGGTTACAGAAAGGGTATTGCTTTATAGGCTCATAATGCTCTCACATTATATGAACTGTCAGTGCGGACAGCAGGGAAATTTTACATTTGCCGCTGGATACCTTCAAAGATTAAAGCTGATCTCCAGGGATCCAGCTCCGGGACCTCCTGTGATCAACTAAAAGGGAACCCCTCTTAGCAAAAAGGGATAGTCTGAAGCTAAATAATGATCTTATAACATCATGTCACTGGTAGGTCCAGCATTTTGTTCTGGGATTGTCCCACCAAGCACATGTATCCCTTATCCACAAGAGTTTAGATACCGCCTATGATTTATGTTCAATGCCGTGCAGGCAAATGAATTAGTATAAGAACAATGCGATCCAAATGAATAATATATGGGGGAACATTATGTCCCTGTCCCATCAGTCCGTGCCTCTTTTAATACGAGACAATGTCCTGCTGGCTTTAAAAGTAGCTGATGGACACTGCACGCTGTTCTTTAGTATATGATCTACATATTCATCTACTGTAGATCCTTTTAAGCAAGCGAATTTCCTAGTTATCCAGATGCATAACTTTAAATATATTACTAATCTGGACCTTATGTGCCACGTGTCAAAACCAGTTTGTAACTTACTGTATAAACATCTGCCATAAACTTTAGTATATTACAAAGAATATTACAAATCTTGTGAAGAGAGATAACAAGGGACTCAATACTGAACCTTGGGGTAACCAATTTTAACTGGTAACCATTCATAATGGGAATAATCTATCCCCACTATCTGGAACAGTCTTTACACCAGTTTTCAATTCAGTTACAAACTATACTATGTGAACTACATAGATGAGTGAACCTCCTGAGATTTTGTAAACTGCCATCTACTGAACACCTACTAAACAGTGAGCCAGTGATGATTTATGCATCACTGATTTACTGTTAGTAGATTCACTGGGCAGAGTGTTCAGATGTAAGCTGACAATGCTCTATGCAATCACCGGTTTGCATTGTATCTGGTGTGGCATGGGGTTTCTTGTCCAGGAGCAAAACGCATGCCAGATTGTAGAACACCATCCCTGTGTCATACAAAGATTGTGTGCTACAATCTAGCACACTTTCTGCTTCTGAGTGGGAAATCCCATACCTCACCCGATACAATGTGCATTTTTCTGAAATTAAGAACAAATGGATTTGCTCAACCCTATGTATGTTTAGCTTAAAGGGGTACTCTGCTGCTCAGCTTTTGGAACAAACTGTTCCGAACGCTGGAGCCGGCGCCGGGAACTCGTGATGTCATAGCCCTGCCCCCTCATGACGTCACGCCCTGCCCTCTCAATGCAAGTCTATGGGAGGGGGCGTGACATTTTGCTTTTTCGTTTTTTCCTCCTCGCCTTCTAAAATCCATAACTCTTTTATATTTCCATCTACAGACCCATATAAGGGCTTGTTTTTTGCGTGACCAATTGTAATTTGTAATGAAAACTCTCATTTTACCATAAAATGTACGGTGAATCCCTCCCCAAAAAATTTTTAGGGAGGAAATTTAAATGAAAACCAAAATTTTGCACATTTTGGAGGGTTTTGTTTTCACACTGTACACTTTCCGGTAAAAATTACATGTGTTCTTTATTCTGTGGGTCAATACGATTAAAATGATACCCATGGCTAGATACTTTTATATTTTTGTACCGCTTAAAAAAAATCTAAAATTTTTTTGTACAAAATCAATAATCTAAAATCGCCCTATTTTGACCACCTATAACTTTTTCATTTTTCCGTATATAGGGCGGTATAAGGGCTAATTTTTTGCGCTGTCATCTGTACTTTTTTTAGATACCACATTTGCATATATAAAAATTTTAGATCATTTTTTATTAGTTTTTTTTTAAATAAAATGTGAAAGAAAGCAGCATTTTTGGAATTTTTTCATTTTTTACGTTTACGCCATTCACCGTACGGGATCATTAACATTATATATTGATAGTTTGGACATTTACGCATGCAGCGATACCAAATATGTTTATTTTTTTTTAAATGTTACACTTTTTGGGGGTAAAATGGGAAAAACGGGCAATTTTCATTTTTATTGGGGGAGGGGATTTTTCACTTTTTTTTACTTTTTACTTTTAAATTTTCCAACTTTTTTTTACTTTTTATTTTTACATTTTTCAACTTTTTTTATTTACACTTTTTATGTCCCCCATAGGGGACTATCTATAGCAATCCTTTGATTGCTAATACTGTGCAGTGCTATGCATAGGACACAGCACTGCTCAGTATTATTGGTGATCTTCTGCTCTGGTCTGCTCGATCGCAGACCAGAGCAGAAGACCCCAGGGAGACGGCCGGAGCCAGGTAAGGGGACCTCCGGCTGTCATGCTGGATGACCGGATCGCCGCGGCAGCTCTGCGGGCGATCCGATCATCCAATCAAAGTACCGCAATGCCGCAGATGCCGTGATCTGTATTGATCACGGCACCTGAGGGGTTAATGGCGGACATCTGCGCGATCGCGGATGTCGGCCATTACTGGAGGGTCCCGTGCTGCTAGCAGCCGGAACCTGCTGTGTATGACGCGAGCACCCTTCCAATGCTCACGGTCATACACAGGACGCAAATGTACGTCATGGTGTGGGAAGTCCCGCCAAACCAGGACGTACATTTACGTCCGTGGCCATTAAGGGGTTAATGACGGGGTTGTTAGTTGGTGGACAATGAAAGTGTCATAAGTGCGATACCATAGAGAGCTAGATGTTCACACTATAATGTATAATAACCATGTACCATCTGTCACAGATGGCACACACAATGTTTCAGTCTTCTTGTTAATATCATGTAATTGTCCACATAGATTCCAGCCATGAACCCCTGTGATTTGCAATTTGGTCATTCTATGTACATCACTCAATGCTTTGCAATATTCTACTTTTATACTCTTCCAGCTAATATAATTTAACCCCTTAAGGACTAAGGGTTTTTCAGTTTTTGCACTTTCGTTTTTTCCTCCTTACCTTTTAAAAATCATAACCCTTTCAATTTTCCACCTAAAAATCCATATTATGGCTTATTTTTTGCGTCGCCAATTCTACTTTGCAGTGACATTAGTCATTTTACACAAAAATGCACGGCGAAACAGGAAAAAAATCATTGTGCGACAAAATCGAAGAAAAAACGCCATTTTGTATATTTTGGGGGCTTCCGTTTCTACGCAGTGCATATTTCGGTAAAAATGACACCTTATCTTTATTCTGTAGGTCCATACGGTTAAAATGATACCCTACTTATATAGGTTTGATTTTGTCGCACTTCTGGAAAAAATCATAACTACATGCAGGAAAAGTTATACGTTTAAAAATGTCATCTTCTGACCCCTATAACTTTTTTATTTTTCCACATACAGGGCGGTATGAGAACTCATTTTTTGCGCCGTGATCTGAAGTTTTTATGGGTTTGATTTTTGTTTTGATCGGACTTTTTGATCACTTTTTATTAATTTTTTAATGGTTTAAAAAGTGACCAAAAATGCGCTTTTTTGAACTTTGGAATTTTTTTGCGCGTACGCCATTGACCGTAGTTCGGACATTTATGCACGCGGCGATACCACATATGTTTATTTATTTTTTTACACTTTTATTTTTTTTATGGGAAAAGGGGGGTGATTCAAACTTTTGTTAGGGAAGGGGTTAAATGACCTTTATTAACACTTTTTTTTTTACATTTATTTTGCAGTGTTATAGGTCCCATAGGGACCTATAACACTGCACACACTGATCTTTTACACAGATCACAGGCGTGTATTAACACGCCTGTGATCAGTGTTATCGGCGCTTGACTGCTCCTGCCTGGATCTCAGGCACGGAGCAGTCATTCGCCGAACGGAGGCAGGTAAGGGCCCTCACGGTGTCCTGTAAGCTGTTCGCGGCGGTCCCGAACAGCCCGACTGAGCAGCCGAGTCACTTTCACTTTCACTTTAGAAGCGGCGGTCAGCTTTGACCGCCGATTCTAAAGGGTTAATACCGCACATCGCCGCGATCGGCGATGTGTGGTATTAGCCGCGGGTCCCGGCCGTTGATGAGCGCCAGGACCGACGCTTCATATCGCGGGAGCCGGCGCAGGACGTAAATATACGTCCTGCGTCGTTAAGGGGTTAAGGGAATTATTCTGTAAAAATTTATAAATCTACAGATATTAAGATGAAAAACAGTAAATATCGTTGGGAAGCCTGGAATACCCAATACTGCATTTAAGTTTTTCCTTAAATAATGTACAGAAATAAGAAAAATGTCAAGACATCCCAGCAATTGTCTCTAGATTCAGAGTAACTCTCTCCGCATATTCTGTGTATCTAGTTGGAAGGAAGTGGTGACCCGGTCTGGATTATGACTAAAGATATAATGTAATGAGCGGATTTATAAATTGTATTACTAATACAGTAATGATGTAAAGTCTATTCTTTATTGTCATTACTATGTATGTCCTGTATGCTGAACTCAAAAAACAATCATGAATTATAATCGAATAAATTCAGTCAAAAAGAAAGGCAAAAGTTAGCGAATCCTTTGAAATTACTTGGATTTCTACATTGATTAATAATAAAATGAGGTCTCATTTCTAAGCAACAATTACAGACAAACACAAAGGGAATAAACTAGTAACACACAAACAGTTATATACCAGATATTTTATTAAACAAATGTAGAAACATCCACGGTGCAGGGAGATAAAGTATTTTTTGTCATATAAGACGCTCCGGCATATAAGGCGCACCTAATTTTATAGGATAAAAATCCAGAAAATAAAGATTCTGAACCAAATACAATGTAAAGTATAGGACAGTGATCTTCAACCTGCGGACCATCAGATGTTGCAAAACGTTGGCTGTCTGGGCATGCTGGGAGTTGTAGTTTTGAAACATCTGGAGGTCCGCAGGTTGAAGACCACTGGTATAGGAGGTAATACTCACGTGTCCCCGCTGCTCCGGACCCGACACCGCTTGTCACCGCTGCCCCGGATGTCACCCTCCATCTCTGTCGCCACGTCCTCGAGGTGTCCCCGTCATTCCGGAAAGTCTCTGCTGCCTGGTATCCTGGCTCTCCGTCACCGCCATCACATTGCTACGCACGCAGCTCCTATTGGATGACAGAACGGTGTGCGCGACGACATGATGACGACGAAGGAGAGCGCCGGCCATGCAGGGATCCCGGCACGGAGCAGTCACCGAGGAGGCAGGTAAGGTCCCTCCCGGTGTCCTGTAAGCTGTTCGGGCTGCCGCCATTTCACCGCGGCGGTCCCGAACAGCCCGACTGAACAGCTGGGTTAGTGCTATTTTCACTTCAGACACGGCGGTCAGCTTTGATCGCCGCGTCTGAAGGGTTAATACAGGGCATCACCGCGATCGGTGATGTCCTGTATTAGCCGCGGGTCCCGGCCATTGACGGCCACAGGGAACGCCGCGATAGGACAGGGATTTGCCGTATAAGACGCACCGACTCCCCCCCCCCAGTTTTGAGGAAGAAAAAGTGCGTCTTATACAGCGAAAAATACGGTAAATGAACTACTGAATTTAATAACCTGAAGATCCCCCTTTATCAGAAATCACTATCTCACATTTGCTGTAGCTTCAAATAAGATTTGCACAACATTAAGGATGGGGATTTGAACCATTTGTCTCTCCCAAATGTGCTTCAATTCATCAATATTTTTGTGATACCTTGTGTGCACAGCCTTTTTTAAGGGGAACTACAGTGGAAAAATAAAATTTTCAACTCAACTGGTGCCAGAAAGTTAAAAAGATTTGTATTCTATTTAAAAATCTTATCCCTTCCAGTAGTTCTCAGCTGCTGTATACTACAGACATTTGCGAAGCTCTTTTCTGTCTGACCACAGTGCTCTCTGCTGACACCTTTGTCGGTGTCAGGAACTGTCCAGAGCAGGAGAGGTGTCCTATGGGGATATGATTCTAATCTGGACAGTTCCTGACATGCACAGAGGTGTCAGCAGAGAGCACTGGGGTCTGGCTGGAAAAGAAATTCACAATTCTTTCTGTAGTATACAGCAGCTATTAAGTACTGGAAGGCTTCAGATTTTGAAATAGAAGTCATTTACAAATATGTTTAACTTTCTGGCACCAGTTGATTTGAAAGCTTTCCTCGATTTCCACTTGTTTCCACCGGAGTTCCCCCTTTAAGGTCATTTTGATTTAGAGGGATAGTTAGTACTCCGATATGGTAATGCCTTCTTTAGTGGATTTACTTATTGTCACGATCCCGGCTGGTAGGAGGTGGATTCTCTGTGCCAGAGAGGGATTGGCGAGGACCGTGCTAGTGGACCGGTTCTAAGTCACTACTGGTTTTCACCAGAGCCCGCCGCAAAGCGGGATGGTCTTGCTGCGGCGGTAGTGACCAGGTCGTATCCACTAGCAATGGCTCAACCTCTCTGACTGCTGAAGATAGGCGCGGTACAAGGGAGTAGACAGAAGCAAGGTCGGACGTAGCAGAAGGTCGGGGCAGGCAGCAAGGATCGTAGTCAGGGGCAACGGCAGGAGGTCTTGAACACGGGCTAGGAACAAACAAGGGAACGCTTTCACTAGGCACAAGGGCATCAAGATCCGGCAAGGGAGTGCATGGGAGGAGGTCAGATATAGTCAGGGACCAGGTGGAAGCCAATCAAGGTAATTGGGAAGATTGGACCAGGCACCATCATTGGTGCACTGGCCCTTTAAATCGCAGAGACCCGGCGCGCGCGCGCCCTAGGGAGCGGGGCCGCGCGCGCCGGGACAGGACCGACGGAGAGCGAGTCAGGTACGGGAGCCGGGGTGCGCATCGCGAGCGGGCGCCACCCGCATCGCGAATCGCATCCCGGCTGGAGGCGGTACCGCAGCGCACCCGGTCAGGAGATCTGACCGGGGCGCTGCAGCAACGAGGATGAGGCGAGCGCTCCGGGGAGGAACGGGGACCCGGAGCGCTCGGCGTAACAGTACCCCCCCCCCTTGGGTCTCCCCCTCTTCTTGGGTCCAAAGAACCTGAGGAACAAAAACTCAATTCTTTCGTGATGAGGTCCGATGCACATTAGGAGGGGTTCCGTGCGGTAACGCACGGCACAGTCCAAACTTTCATTGTTAACACAATTGATGTAGAGGGGTCTGGCGAGACTGGTCACAGGGATGTTGAACCTGTTGATAAGAGAGGCCAAAAAAAAATTTCCTGCAGATCCGGAATCCAAGAAGGCCATAGTAGAGAAGGAGAAGGTAGAGGCAGATATCCGCACAGGCACAGTAAGGCGTGGAGAAGCAGAGTTGACATCAAGAACTGTGTCACCTTTGTGCGGAGTCAGCGTACGTCTTTCCAGGCGGGGAGGACGGATAGGACAATCCTTCAGGAAGTGTTCGGTACCGGCATAGTACAGGCAAAGATTCTCCATGCGGTGTCGTGTCCTCTCTTGAGGTGTCAAGCGAGACCGGTCAACTTGCATAGCCTCCACGGCGGGAGGCACAGGAACGGTTTGCAGAGGACCAGAGGAGAGAGGAGCCGGGGAGAAAAAACGCCTCGTGCGAACAAAGTCCATATCCAGGCGGAGCTCCAGACGCCATCCGGAAAAACGCATGTCAATGCGAGTGGCAAGATGAATGAGTTCATGTAGGTTAGCAGGAGTTTCTCGTGCGGCCAGAACATCTTTAATGTTGCTGGATAGGCCTTTTTTAAAGGTCGCGCAGAGAGCCTCACTATTCCAGGACAACTCGGAAGCAAGAGCACGGAACTGAATGGCGTACTCGCCAACGGAAGAAACACCCTGGGCCAGGTTCAGCAGGGCAGTCTCGGCAGAAGAAGCTCGGGCAGGCTCCTCGAAGACACCACGGACCTCAGCGAAGAAGGACTGGACTGTGGCTGTGGCAGGATCATTGCGGTCCCAGAGTGGTGTGGCCCCAGACAAGGCCTTTCCAGAAAGGAGACCACGGCAGAGTCTAGAGTCCTCATCAAATTTGTCCGGCAGGGACAAGCAGGGGTTAGGAGCGGCCGGTTGCTGCGGAGGAGTTGCAGGAGCCGGCGGAGGAGATGGTTGTTGCAGCTGCTGTGTCTGTGACTGAAGTTGCTGTATCTGCGGCAGCAGCTGCTGTATCTGTGACTGAAGTTGCAGTGTCACGGTGGTCAAGTATGCCAGCTGGTGATTTCGTTGGGCAATCTGTCGGGCTTGCTGGGCGACCAGTCGGGCTTGCTGGGCGACCAGTGTGGGGAGGTCGGCGACAACTGGCAGAGGAACTTCAGCGGAATCCATGGCCGGATCTACTGTCACGATCCCGGCTGGTAGGAGGTGGATTCTCTGTGCCAGAGAGGGATTGGCGAGGACCGTGCTAGTGGACCGGTTCTAAGTCACTACTGGTTTTCACCAGAGCCCGCCGCAAAGCGGGATGGTCTTGCTGCGGCGGTAGTGACCAGGTCGTATCCACTAGCAACGGCTCAACCTCTCTGACTGCTGAAGATAGGCGCGGTACAAGGGAGTAGACAGAAGCAAGGTCGGACGTAGCAGAAGGTCGGGGCAGGCAGCAAGGATCGTAGTCAGGGGCAACGGCAGGAGGTCTGGAACACGGGCTAGGAACAAACAAGGGAACGCTTTCACTAGGCACAAGGGCATCAAGATCCGGCAAGGGAGTGCATGGGAGGAGGTCAGATATAGTCAGGGACCAGGTGGAAGCCAATCAAGGTAATTGGGAAGATTGGACCAGGCACCATCATTGGTGCACTGGCCCTTTAAATCGCAGAGACCCGGCGCGCGCGCGCCCTAGGGAGCGGGGCCGCGCGCGCCGGGACAGGACCGACGGAGAGCGAGTCAGGTACGGGAGCCGGGGTGCGCATCGCGAGCGGGCGCCACCCGCATCGCGAATCGCATCCCGGCTGGAGGCGGTACCGCAGCGCACCCGGTCAGGAGATCTGACCGGGGCGCTGCAGCAACGAGGATGAGGCGAGCGCTCCGGGGAGGAACGGGGACCCGGAGCGCTCGGCGTAACACTTATGTTACGCCGAGCGCTCCGGGTCCCCGTTCCTCCCCGGAGCGCTCGCCTCATCCTCGTTGCTGCAGCGCCCCGGTCAGATCCACTGACCGGGTGCGCTGCGGTCCCGCCTCCAGCCGGGATGCGATTCGCGATGCGGGTGGCGCCCGCTCGTGATGCGCACCCCGGTCCCCGTACCTGACTCGCTCTCCGTCGGTCCTGTCCCGGCGCGCGCGGCCCCGCTCCCTAGGGCGCGCGCGCGCCGGGTCTCTGCAATTTAAAGGGCCAGTGCACCAATGTTGGTGCCTGGCCCAATCTTCCCAATTACCAATTAGTGTGATCACCTGTGTACTTCCCTATATTACCTCACTTCCCCTGCACTCCCTGGCCGGATCTTGTTGCCTTAGTGCCTAGTGAAAGCGTTCCCTTGTCTGTTCCTAGCCCGTGTTCCTGACCTCCTGCCGTTGCCCCTGACTACGATCCTTGCTGCCTGCCTCGACCTTCTGCTACGTCCGACCTTGCTTCTGCCTACTCCCTTGTACCTCGCCTATCTTCAGTATCTTCAGCAGTCAGAGAGGTGAGCCGTTGCTAGTGGATACGACCTGGTCACTACCGCCGCAGCAAGACCATCCCGCTTTGCGGCGGGCTCTGGTGAAAACCTGTAGTGGCTTAGAACCGGTCCACTAGCGCGGTCCTCGCCAATCCCTCTCTGGCACAGAGGATCCACCTCCTGCCAGCCGGCATCGTGACAGTAGATCCGGCCATGGATCCCGCTGAAGATCCTACACTGGTCGCCCAGCTAGCCCTAAAGATCGCCCAACGAGATCAACAGCTGGCATACTTGACCTCCGAGGCACTGCGTATTCAGTCACAGATACAGCAGCTGCAGCCGCAGATACAGCAACAGCTACAGCTGCAACTACCATCTCCTCCGCCGGCTCCTGCAACTCCTCCGCAGCAACCGGTCCTTCCTAACCCCTGCTTGTCCCTGCCGGACAAATTTGGCGTAAAGATCGCCCAACGAGATCAACAGCTGGCATACTTGATCTCCGAGACACAGCGTCTTCAGTCACAGTTACAGCAGCTGCTGCCGCAGATACAGCAACTTCAGTCACAGCAGCTGCTGCCGCAGATACTGCAACTTCAGTCACAGCTACAGCTGCAACAACCATCTCCTCCGCCGGCTCCTGCAACTCCTCCGCAGCAACCGGCCGTTCTTAACCCCTGCTTGTCCCTGCCGGACAAGTTTGATGGGGACCGCAATGATTCTGCCACAGCCACAGTCCAGTCCTTCTTCGCTGAGGTCCGTGGTGTCTTCGAGGAGCCTGCCCGAGCTTCTTCTGCCGAGATTGCCCTGCTGAACCTGGAACAGGGTGTTTCTTCCGTTGGCGAGTACGCCATTCAGTTCCGTGCTCTTGCTTACGAGATGTCCTGGAATAGTGAGGTTCTCTGCGCGACCTTTAAAAAAGGCCTATCCAGCAACATTAAAGATGTTCTGGCCGCACGAGAGACTCCTGCTGACCTACATGAACTCATTCATCTTGCCACTCGCATTGACATGCGTTCTTCCGGATGGCGTCTGGAGCTCCGCCTGGATATGGACTTTGTTCGCACGAAGCGTTTTTTCTCCCCGGCTCCTCTCTCCTCTGGTCCTCTGCAATCCGTTCCTGTGCTTCCCGCCACGGAGGCTAGGCAAGTTGACCGGTCTCGCTTGACACCTCAAGAGAGGACACGACGCCGCATGGAGAGTCTTTGCCTGTACTGTGCCGGTACCGAACACTTCCTGAAGGATTGTCCTATCCGTCCTCCCCGCCTGGAAAGACGTACGCTGACTCCGCACAAAGGTGACACAGTTCTTGATGTCAACTCTGCTTCTCCACGCCTTACTGTGCCTGTGCGGATATCTGCCTCTACCTTCTCCTTCTCTACTATGGTCTTCTTGGATTCCGGATCTGCAGGAAAAATTTTTTTGGCCTCTCTCATCAACAGGTTCTACGTCCCCGTGACCAGTCTCGCCAGACCCCTCTACATCTATTGTATTAACAATGAAAGATTGGACTGTCTCATGCGTTTCCGCACAGAACCCCTCCTAATGTGCATCGGACCTCATCACGGAAAAATTGACTTTTTTTTCCTCAGGTTCTTTGGCCCCAAGAAGAGGGGGAGACCCAAGGGGGGGGGTACTGTTACGCCGAGCGCTCCGGGTCCCCGTTCCTCCCCGGAGCGCTCGCCTCATCCTCGTTGCTGCAGCGCCCCGGTCAGATCCACTGACCGGGTGCGCTGCGGTCCCGCCTCCAGCCGGGATGCGATTCGCGATGCGGGTGGCGCCCGCTCGCGATGCGCACCCCGGTCCCCGTACCTGACTCGCTCTCCGTCGGTCCTGTCCCGGCGCGCGCGGCCCCGCTCCCTAGGGCGCGCGCGCGCCGGGTCTCTGCAATTTAAAGGGCCAGTGCACCAATGTTGGTGCCTGGCCCAATCTTCCCAATTACCAATTAGTGTGATCACCTGTGTACTTCCCTATATTACCTCACTTCCCCTGCACTCCCTGGCCGGATCTTGTTGCCTTAGTGCCTAGTGAAAGCGTTCCCTTGTCTGTTCCTAGCCCGTGTTCCTGACCTCCTGCCGTTGCCCCTGACTACGATCCTTGCTGCCTGCCTCGACCTTCTGCTACGTCCGACCTTGCTTCTGCCTACTCCCTTGTACCTCGCCTATCTTCAGTATCTTCAGCAGTCAGAGAGGTGAGCCGTTGCTAGTGGATACGACCTGGTCACTACCGCCGCAGCAAGACCATCCCGCTTTGCGGCGGGCTCTGGTGAAAACCTGTAGTGGCTTAGAACCGGTCCACTAGCGCGGTCCTCGCCAATCCCTCTCTGGCACAGAGGATCCACCTCCTGCCAGCCGGCATCGTGACAACTTATGTGTTTTGGGTCATTGTATTGTTATATCACATGTCTCTTTAGCATTAGTGTTGCTCGCGAATATTCGCAATTCGAATATTATTCGCGAATATCGCATATTCGCGAATTCGCGAATTTCGCGAATATAGCGCTGTATATTCGTAATTACGAATATTCGTTTTTTTTTTTTTTTTTTTCTCCACAGTACACATCACAGTGATCACCCCTCTCTGCTTCCAGCTTGTGTGGTGTAAAGAAGGCTCTAATACTACTGTGTGAGACTGCCGGGCGAAAATTCGCATATGCGAAATTAGCATATGCTAATTTGCGCATATGCGAAAATCCGCATATGTTAATTTTCGTATACGCGTATTTTCGCACACGCGAAAATAAAACGAGAATATAACGAATATGCGAATATTTGCTAATATATGACGAATATTCGTCCATATATTCGCGAATATTCGCGAATTCGAATATGGCCTATGCCGCTCAACACTATTTAGCATTAGGTCATGCAGTGCTGCCCTTACATTCTCTTGTAATCTGTTTGGTTTCACCTTTGAATTCATTGTACCCTTGATGATCACAAGTAGAAGTGATCAAACTTTTAAAGGAAAACTGTCACCAAATCCCCCCGCACTAACCAGAGGTACTGGCTGGTATTGCTGATTAATATGATGTCTACCATGCCCGGACCCGTCCAGCTGTTCGCCTGATATCTTTTTCAAGATATGCATATCATCTTCTAACTGGCATGGGCGGGGTTACTGCCTTCATCTGGCACTGTGACATCACCGCCGCTCGGCCTGCAGCGCCATCCGGCTTTTATCTCCTTGGGGGGGGTTCTTATACATTATACAGCCATCTTTATGATTGTATACAGTGAAGAAAGTGATACTTACCATCTCATTCCTGGTCCGGGGCTATGGAATATCGAGGGGGTCCCAGGAAAATGTGAGACAGGCTACAGTGTGGCTTTGGACAGAAGAAACTTCCTTCATATTGTTCTTCTACAAACCTAATTTTTGTTCTTTTTTTTTAAATTTTTTATATGGACACATAAACAAAGGTCTTTGCAGTTTGATGACTTGTCTGTAGGTCTCCTTCTGTTACCCTTAGTTTCTTACTAATCTCTTTCAGCCTTGCATGTTGTACTATTAGAATATTGTTAATAGGATGCTCATTGCCAGGGACAGCAGGAACAGTCCTTTTCTCCTTTTGTAAACTATTACATGGATATATGTGCACTCCGGAATTTGGCAATGTTTTTGTAACCTTTTCCAGTTTGATGCATTTTCAGAACATATGTCTTCTGAGGTCTTCTCCATGTTTTTTTTTGCACAGAGGCCTTGTTCATACTAACCAACCCTTCTTAAGAGATTTGTCAGTGAGACGACTTTATGTGCTTTTGTTTCATGGACAAAGCACCTGTGAAGCCCATAATTCGTATCTTATGTTCACTGGCCATCTTCTTTGAAAGACCACCTGTTTGAAGGCAATTTTGAGTTTTCAAAATTTGAATTTTCCTACTAGTTGCTACAGTCCATAAGCCAATCCTAGTCATCCTCATCATCAAACTATACAAGAATATATCACATAATGCACACCAATACTGAATTATATTCATTCTATGTGTGATCTTTTTGTTTGCTCACTTGTAGAACAGTCCTTTTAGTTATTCCCTTGTTGGTCATTTCTAGCCATTCACTTTTCTACATATCCTTCACTTGTGTTTCTGAAATAAATATTGAACCATAACACTTCAAGTTATTCTTTTTCCATCTAAGCAAATCTCTGCCTTGATACATTTCTGTTCCCCACCCTCCAAATGTCATTGTGAAGTGACAAGTGGTATTTATGCAGTAAATATAGTGTTCTGAGTTTAGCTTAAAATAAGGATGAAAGCTGGAAACATAACAATGCTGACATTTAAATGAAAAGAGACACACAGTATTGGGTATTTCAGTCAGACCATATACAAAGAGTTGTCAGTCATGATATGGATAAAGTTTACATTTAAGTCACTAATATGTATGCTATAGCCAGAAACATGGACCTCTGCAGGGGACCACAGGCACCGCTCTATATTTATAAACTGCCCTTCTGTGTTGCTGGGCCCCATGATCATCAAATGGTTTATTAATGTCCATTTGCTATAATAAACTGGGACCCACGGCTAATGCGGGACATCACATGTTTTTTCTTCAATTTTGTCGCACAATGATACATTTTTTTGGTTTTGCCATAGAAGTGCAAAAATGGAAAAACGCTCCGTCTTTAAGGGGTTAAAATAATGGAGGAATCCCTTGAATCCATCTGCAGCAGATATTGGGTGTGAAAATGTTTCTTTGTTCCATAGCTTACTTTACAATGTTAAAGTGAACCTATCTCCATCAAAAACGTTTTATATAATGTAGATAATAGCATTATACTGTATGTACATTTGCAATATAAACTGGTTAAAAAATGTGTATATTTTTGTCCCTACAGCTATTGCTTGTGTGTCTCTGTGAGGAGTCAAAATAAAGGAAGCGTGGGTGGACAAACAGGGCTCTGTACACTGAGGACAAGCAGGGCTCTGTGCACTGAGGACAAGCAGGGCTCTGTACACTGAGGACAAGCAGGGTTCTGTACACTGAGGACAAGCAGGGCTCTGTACACTGAGAACAATCAGGGCTCTCTGCACTGGGGACAAGCAGGGCCCTGTGCACTGAGGACAAGCAGGGCTCTGTACATTGAGGACAAGCAGGGATCTGTACACTGAGGACAAGCAGGGTTCTGTACACTGAGGACAAGTAGGGCTCTGTACACTGAGAACAATCAGGGCTCTCTGCACTGGGGACAAGCAGGGCCCTGTGCACTGAGGACAAGCAGGGCTCTGTACACTGAGGACAAGCAGGGATCTGTACACTGAGGACAAGCAGGGCCCTGTGCACTGAGGAAAAGCAGAGCTCTGTATACTGAGGACAGGCAGGGCTCTGTACACTGAGAACAATCAGGGCTCTGTACACTGAGGATAAGCAGGGCTCTATACACTGAGGACAAGCAGGTCTCTGTACACTGTGGACAAGCAGAGCTCTGTTCACTGAGGACAAGAAGGGCTCTGTGCACTGAGGACAAGTAGGGCTCTGTACACTGAGGATAAGCAGAGCTCTGTACACTTAGGACAAGCAGGGCTCTGTACACTGAGGACAAGCAGGGCTCTGTACACTTAGGACAAGCAGGGCTCTGTACACTGAGGACAAGCAGTGCTCTTTGCACTGAGGACAAGCAGGGCTCTGTGCATTGAGGACAAGCAGGGCTCTGTGCAATGAGGACAAGCAGGGTTCTGTACACTGAGGACAAGCAGGGCTCTGTACACTGAGGACAAGCAGGGCTCTGTGCAGTGAAGCTCTATGACACACTCTCAGCCAGGGCTGGACTGGCCTACCTAGATACCAGGAATTTTCCTGGTAGGCTGTCCGCCCTGTGGGACAGCAGGGGCTGGCCCGATGTCTGTACCACCCTCCCACAAGCACACAAGGTCCTGACATTAGTATTAGGACATGGTCCTGTACTACCCTTAGGCCCTGTCAGGTTGAGACACTCAGTAACCTGGGGGCTCCCCTGCAGGGTCTCCCCCTGTTGTTTCCAGAATGTTGTGTATACTGCTTTAATGTATAGACAGGATCCTAATTTATAGATAGAGCAGAGGACCTGTGAGAAGTTGTCTCAAGGACCTGTAAGTCTGTCACATGTTATGCAGTCACATGTTTTGTTGTCACATGTTCTCCCAGAGAGCACCAGCTTAACCTATGACCCGCAGCTTGACCAATGGGCTTTAGTCCAGCACCCCCACTATATAAAGGGGCGGCCATTACAATTTCTCTCAGATTTCATCTGCTACTTAGCACAGTTAACACCAGAGATCTCAATGCTAGTGATCAGCATCTGGAAGACCACAAAGCTACAGTCATTCCAGTAAGTCAAAGTCTATGTCTGCTGTCACTACAAATAGTCAAGTCCTGCATATAGTCAAGCCTCAAGGTAATTGTCTCAAGTCTATTACAAGTATAATTGGTCCCAGCAAGCTGCGAGGTCTTCTGAGTTCCTGACCAACTCTCTTGGAATCTGGCCTAGCTGTGAAGATAATACCATCTGTCTTAAACTCAGTAAAGCCTCCATGAAACCATAACTTGGTTGTGGATTCTCCTTTCACTGCCTAGCCATTGGAATAGCGGAGATCCCGTTCATGTGGTTCCGGTACCCAAAAACCACCCTGGCATCACGAACATTAGGGGTTAACAACACCTAGCCCCTGGGGCTTAATACCATCCTGCCCCATCCACATACACAACTACACCCCATGGTCCCACCATACACTGTGGGTCACCATAGGAAAATTATTTACTTAACCCCTTAATGACATAGGACATAAATGTATGTCCTAGTGCCCTGGTACTTAATGCACCAGGACGTACATTTACATCCTATACATAATGCGAGCACCAGAGTGGTGCTCGCATCATGCACGGCCGATCCCAGCTGCTATCAGCATTTCCAGGACGGCAGCGGTGGCATCCGGAAGACGGAAGCTTGCAGCTTCCTTGTTCGTGAGGTCACACCACGTCTAGACATGAATGGAGGGGGGCATGGCTGCTGTAATCGCCAGTCATCTGGCAAAGTTCACTCCATGCACCAGATGACTGGGGTGCCGCACCTCATCGCGTGGGTCCCAGTGGCGGGACCCCAGTGAGCCAACATCTTATGCTCTATCCTTTGGATAGGGGATAAGATGTTTAACAGAGGAGTACCACTTTAAAGGGGTACTCCGGTGCTTAAACATCTTATCCCCTGTCCAAAGGATAGGGGATAAGATGCCTGATCGCGGGAGTCCCGACGCTGGGGACCCCTGTGATCTTGCACACGGCACCCCGTTTGTAATCAGTCCCCGGAGCGTGTTCGCTCCGGGTCTGATTACCGGCAACCACAGGGCCGGCGGCGTGTGACGTCACGCCTCCTCCCCCGTGTGACCTCATGCTCCGCCCCTCAATGCAAGCCTATGGGAGGGGGCGTCCCAGCAGCTGGACTCCCGCAATAAGGCATCTTATCCCCTATCCTTTGGATAGGGGATAAGATGTTTTAGCACCGGAGTACCCCTTTAAGTGGGCTCGTTGGGTCTATGTTCCAGAACTGCTTTTTCGTCCCAGTCTGGCCCTGCTCTTGGTTCACACAGCAGGATGATTGACAAGCCAGGAGCCTGCACAAAGCACTATAAGACCCGCCCTCACTTCCTGTATTTGGTCTCCTCATAGCGAAACACAGGCAATAGCTGTAGGGACAGCATTTTGTTTACCAATAAATATACCATTTTTTAAATTAATGTATATCACTAATATACATACAGTATAATGGTATTATCTTCATTATATGAAATGTTTTTGTTCACGACAGATACACTTTAATGACAAAATGTTTGTAGCCCTGAAACAGAAATGGTAATAAAAACACAAAGGAATAATGTGGCTTTCCATGTAGCAAATGATGCACAAATATATTGCAATTAAAGGTAATAAATACATTTGAATATTTAAAAAAACTACGATCAAAAAGAAAACAGTAAGAGTTAATTCCCATATATGATCCAGCAAGAGAAACAGATGCCAAAACCGATCCTATTGTTGTTAATGGGATTGTTACTGGCATCTGTTTTTTCAGTTGAATGGGTGGACTGGTCCAGAGGCTGGATAGGGAAATGTGTGATGTAGAATTTTTTTTCCAGCTTGAACTTTTTTTTTTTTAGATTGGTAAAAAAAAAAGCCTGATAACACATGATAAATTTTTTCAGAAGTTTTGGCCTGAGTTCTGGTCAGTTTTAAAATACACTCCATCTATTAAACCACAAAGATCAATACATTTGGATACATTTGTATCTTTCTTCCTTTTTCTAGGAAGTAAGAGAAGAAATTATATAGAGGTGCAAACTCAGGTTTCAAACACTGGTGTGGTGTTATTATTGTTGTTTGAGAGACTGACATGAGGCAGACATGGGGGGGGGGTGTTGTTGATGATGCAGACATGTGGCACAGTAATGTGGGAGTTGGGGTGGGGGGGGGGGGGTGATGAGGCTGAAATGAATCATATCAACCTCACTACATGTCTGCATCATCACCCCCCCCCATTAATGTTCATCATGTCTCCATCACCCCCCCTACCCCCCATTACTGTGCATCATGTGTTCATCACCCCCCAACCCACCCATCACTGTGCATCATCTCTTCATCACCCCAACCCCCATTACTGTGCATCATGTCTTCATCACCCCCAAACCCCCCATTACTGTGCATCATGTCTTTATCACCCCCCAACCCCCCATTACTGTGCATCATGTGTTCATCACCCCCCCATTACTGTGCATCATTTCTTCATCACCCCCCCATTACTGTGCATCATGTCTTCATCACCCCCCCATTACTGTGCATCATTTCTTCATCACCCCCCCATTACTGTGCATCATGTCTTCATCCCCCCCATTACTGCGCATCATGTCTTCATCACCCCCAACCCCCCATTACTGTGCATCATGTCTTCATCACCCCCAACCCCCCCATTACTGTGCATCATGTCTTCATCACCCCCCACCCCCCATTACTGTGCATCATTTCTTCATCACCCCCCATTACTGTGCATCATGTCTTCATCACCCTCCCACCCCCCCATTACTGTGCATCATTTCTTGTGTTCATCACCCCCCCATTACTGTGCATCATTTCTTCATCACCCCCCCCCCCCATTACTGTGCATCATTTCTTCATCACCCCATCCCCATTACTGTGCATCATGTCTTCATCACCCCATCCCCATTACTGTGCATCATTTCTTCATCACCCCCCCCATTACTGTGCATCATGTCTTCATCCCCCCCATTACTGCGCATCATGTCTTCATCACCCCCAACCCCCCATTACTGTGCATCATGTCTTCATCACCCCCAACCCCCCATTACTGTGCATCATGTCTTCATCACCCCAACCCCCCCATTACTGTGCATCATGTCTTCATCAACCCCCACCCCCCATTACTGTGCATCATTTCTTCATCACCCCCCATTACTGTGCATCATGTCTTCATCACCCTCCCACCCCCCATTACTGTGCATCATTTCTTGTGTTCATCACCCCCCCCATTAGTGTGCATCATTTCTTCATCACCCCCCCCATTACTGTGCATCATTTCTTCATCACCCCCCCCCCCATTACTGTGCATCATGTCTTCATCACCCCCCCATTACTGTGCATCATTTCTTCATCACCCCCCCATTACTGTGCATCATGTCTTCATCACCCCCAACCCCCCATTACTGTGCATCATGTCTTCATCACCCCCAACCCCCCCATTACTGTGCATCATGTCTTCATCACCCCCCACCCCCCATTACTGTGCATCATTTCTTCATCACCCCCCATTACTGTGCATCATGTCTTCATCACCCTCCCACCCCCCCATTACTGTGCATCATTTCTTAATCACCCCCCCATTACTGTGCATCACGTCTTCATCACCCCCAACCCCCCCATTACTGTGCATCATGTCTTCATCACACCCCCCATTACTGTCCATCATGTCTTCATCACCCCCCCAACCCCACAATTACTGTGCATCATGTCTTCATCACCCCCAACCCCCCATTACTGTGCACAATGTCTTCATCACCCCCCACCCACCCCCATTACTGTGCATCATGTCTTCATCACCCCCATCATTGTGCCTCATGTCTGCATCAACACCTCCACCTCACCATCCCATTACTGTTCCTTCCTCATGTCTGCATCATCACTGTTTTTATGGGCTACCTGTCCAAACTGTGACCAAACTCCAAATGTTGCAAAACTACAACTCCCAGCATGCCTCCAGCATGCCTAGACAGCCATTTGCTGTCTGGGCAGTATTGGACTTGTAGTTTTGCAACATCTGGAGGTCCACAGTTTGGACATAACTACATATGGGGTAGTATTATATTCATAGGGTACAGTGTGTAGTATTATTATATTCAAAGGGTACAGTGTGTGGTATTATTATATTCATAGTGTACAGTGTGTGGTAGTATTATATACAGAGGGGACAGTGTGTGGTAGTATTATATGCATAGGGTACAGTGTGTAGTAGTATTATATTCATAGGGTACAGTGTGTGGTAGTATTATATTCAGAGGGTACAGTGTGTGGTAGTATTATATTCATAGGGTACAGTGTGTGGAATTATTATATTCATAGGGTACAGTGTGTAGCAGTATTATATTCATAGGATACAGTGTGTAGTAGTATATTCATAGGGTACAGTGTGTGGTAGTATTATATTCAGATGGTACAGTGTGTGGTAGTATTATATTCATAGGGTACAGTGTGTGGTAGTATTATATTCAGATGGTACAGTGTGTAGTAGTATTATATTCATAGGGTACAGTGTGTGGTAGTATTATATCCAGATGGTACAGTGTGTTTTAGTATTATATTCATAGGATACAGTGTGTGGTAGTATTATATTCAGATGGTACAGTGTGTGGTAGTATTATATTCAGAGGGTACAATGTGTGGTATTATTATATTCAGATGGTACAGTGTGTGGTATTATATTCAGAGGGTACAATGTGTGGTATTATTATATTCAGAGGGTACAGTGTGTGGTATTATATTCAGAGAGCACATTGTGTGGCAGTATTTTATTCATAGAGAGCAGTGTCTGGCAGGTTTATAATAATAATTGTTTTCACATAGAGGATCAGAATGAACTGAAGGAGGGGTGTAATAAAGGGGGGGAGGGGTGTAAGTAAGGGGGGGGGGGATGCCAAACAAAGGGTCTGCTCCGGGTGCCAAATGCTCTAGGTACGCCCCTGCTGCACTGTACTAAGTTTGGAGGCTTTGGCCAAAAAGGTCATCTCCAGTCCAAGCTGTGAAGGCAAAGTGCTAAAATGGGTACTTCGGTGGAAATTTTTTTTTTTTTAAATCAACTATAAAAAAATAAAATGTAATAGACTGGTCTTCTGGCAAAAAAAAAAATGTGTGTACATAGATAAAGGTATATTCTTAGACTGAGACAAGGACTACTCGAGCTCTCTTCCCTGAGTTCCTTAGAAGATACTTCAGCAGGACATTTTATTTACTTGTGTTCTCAACCGGAGCTTAACTTATCAGATTGGAAAGTCTGAGCAATGATTATAGGCCATTAACTTCGAAATAGTTATGGTAACAATGTACGTTCGGAAATTACAGGTGTAGTCTGGAAAAAGTCTGAGAATAATGATATAATTTCAGGTCACATAAGTTAACATTATAGTTATCCATCTCCACTGTTCATAACTTACTTATTATTTACACAGTCAGGTGCTTCTGGCATTTGGAAGAGACCGACATATTAGATAAGGCAAGGAATCCTAGGTGCTAGCTATGTCAAATCTGTAGTGTATGGACAGTGATTTAATACAAATAACGGAACATGTGATAATGTTCATATATTTACTTTTTACAATAAATGTATATAAGGCATAATAAAGTGTGTTCATTTAAGATTAAAGGGGTTATCCAGCACTTATCACAGGATAGGAGTTAAGTGTGTGATCGCTGGCGGTCCAACTGCTGGGACCCCCCATGATATACAGAACAGGGTCTGGCAATAGACAGCACATACTCAATGCACTATGGATGGGAGTGCTGGAAACACCCTAGTACAGCGCAGTGCTTCCATAGACAATGCGTGAGGTGGGGAGAGTTGGGCTCACGTTCTGCAGATCTCAGGGGATCCCATTGGTTGGACCACCCACGATCAGACACTTATCATAAATATGCAGAGGAAAAGTTGACCAGTTGCCCATAGCAATCAATCAGATTGCTTCTTTCATTTTTCAGAGGCTTTTTAAAAAAAAGAAAGAAGCAATCTGATTGGTTGCTATAGGCAACTAGTCACCGGTTTTGATAAATCTCCCCCTTTTTCCTGTAGGGATATGTTGTAAAGTCCCGGATAACCCCTTCAAATGACTTTACTGGTCTGTGCACTCTCTAGCTGTTGGAATAGTTCCTTCACAATAAACTGATCACAAAGTTTCCCCCCGCCTGGACCCCCAGTAATCAGCTGTAATCTGTGACGAAATCTGTCAGCAGGTGTTCAGCTTCCTTGCAGCGCCACCACAGGAGATATTAAACATTACATAGTGTTTATTCAAATTCTTGTGTGGTCTATGCAATAAGGGACAGGACATAAGGACTAAATAGTGTATATGAAAATAGCTTTTCTGAAGTGGCTATTGGGATTGAGCCTGTTGGATCTCAATTTGCCCTAAATTTTTCCCCCATTAGGGTATAAACCATTGCCAAACCCTGCTATTCCCTTTGGGTTAAGTACAGTTGTAGAACATATTAACTGGTGCCTGAAGGCTCTACATTATCTTAGCGCAGCAATGCAGACCCCTGTGTACATAAGTGGCAATGTGTACTTTATGCATCACCCCTTACCTTATATATATGCAGGATGAATGTGTGAGCAGCAATGCATACAGTACCCTAAGCATCACTGCTCACATCTGCATCTTGACCAGAAGTAGCTTTATCAGAGCAGCACATAGTACAGTTCATGACATCCCATCCCTAAAACAAGTTGGTTCTGTCTCTCATTAAGCAAATCTTTTGAGCGAGGTACATAGTGTACTGAATATAAAGTGACTAGCAACCCATACTGTACTGTATGCATCCATTTACAGGAGTCTTTGCTTTTGTATGTAAATTCGGGATGCTATACCAATACAAATAAAATTGCCGGCTGTTAGCTAAACAGGCTTTATGTAGACAGCATCTTAGAGCTTCATGCACAATTCAGTATCATGGCTCTTCAACTGCTGAGTTGTATAGAGCTGTATTGTAGCCCATTGGACTTATATGAGACACTACCGAGCCATCCTATGCTTCAGATTTCAAATAGAGGCACCCATAGGTTTTTATATCATATAATGATTGTTCCTAGGAATAATTATGTTTCTAATACCGCACCATAAGAATGAACTATATGAGGGCACGTGTTTTTCATACAGCCCTGTGATGTGCATGTGGCCTTATTATTATTTCCTTTGCTTGATCCTTTCTTTTACATCCTTTGAAATATGCAGCATGTCCTTATTTCTGCCATGATGGAGCTGTGATTTCCTGATAGAGAGACTGGAAAATGGAAAAATACAGTATCTCCAGTAGGGAATATTATTTCTGATTTATTTATTGATTTATTAATGGCATAATAAGAGCTGACAACAACATTAAACTGAAAATAATTTATATAGACAGAACTACAAAGGTATCTATATCTTGTCTATAGTCAATATATATTTAATGCCACCTAATGAGGAATTTGTAGTATAGAATCTTTTATATGTTGTCATGTGGCCTCTATTCTTGCAATGTTAGTCAAGTGATTCCCCCGTGGTGGCTTTTGCAGCAGTTACAAAATTAGTATAGGGAGACAAAAAACACATTGGCCCACATTTATCATTGCAGTGTAAGTGAAGCATTTTTTTTTACACCTTTTTTTTGTGTGCTGAAAATGTGTAGGATCACCAAATTTATTAAATGCTCAAAGAGCATTTGATAAATTTTGTGCAGGTCACATTTTCTGAAATTTCTGTCTTCACATACACCAAAAAGCTACACCATGTCTGGGCTGGTGTAGTTTTAGAGACTTTTCAGTGGCTTTGTGCCTTTTTTGATCCTTTTTACAAAAAAGTGAAATGATAAATCCCTTCCATATCATGTCTATTGCCAAAATCAGTGGATTGCAACTCAAAATCAGCTGAAATGTGTAAACAAAAAGGGGCAAAAAAAGGCGCAAAAAACCCTGCTTGCTCCTTTTTTGCCCCATTTTAAGATACACAAAAAAACTGTCTAAAGACAATGATAAATGTGGGCCATTAGGTGCTAATTCACAAAGTTCCGATCTTCCTTTTTAACCTTTCCTGCTGTCATGTTATGCGCTCTGGCCGCACACGCATGGTCCCATTACCTGCTGCTGTCCGTGGGGCTGGGACTTGCATTGCGAGACGTGCCCGCATGCGAGCCCCTGGCTGTCACTCACCTGGTGCTACTCCTGTCCCAGCCTCTGCCTTTATGCTCCGGTGCGCATTTCCCCGTTCTGTAGGACGTGCGCGGGCAGGAGCTTAGGATTAAAAGGGCAACTGCACTCATTAGTGTAATTCACCTGTGGCTCATTGATAAATTCGTCCACCCTCCTCACTTCCCTGCCGGATCTTTGTTGCCTTGTGACTGAGAGAAAGCATTCTTGAGAGTTGCCTTACCATGTATCCGATCCTTTGCTCTGTGACTTGACCTTGTTCCTCTGCCGCCTGCCTACTGACCTGCTACGTCCTGACTACCCTACTTTGCCGCCTGCCTTGATCTTCTGCTATCCTGACTATGAGCTTCCTAATCCCTCCTGTGCCTCACATTTCCTCGGCCACCTGTGTGGTCGAGCCGTGCCAGGGGTAGCAACCTGGGTGCCGCCTGCTGCAGCAAGTCCATCCCTCTTTGCGGCGGGCTCTGGTGAAAACCAGCGGCACCTTAGACTCCACCCCCTAGTACAGTCCGAGTCATTTGCCACACAGGTCCAGCGGATCCACCGGAGTTCCTGTCTTCTGAAACGTGAGTGTTACACCCACCCTATGATGTATAGTTACACCATGGGGAAATGAGGTAAATTTGAACTAAGCACAGCACAGGAGCTGCACTCGCTTTAGAGACTGTAATAAATGGCTGCTATAAACAACCAGGACACACCTCTAATGCTCTGCAGTGGAAAATGTGCAGATGCCCAGCATTTAGCTTTTAGATCCTAGAATCAATGTTGATGCCACGATCAAAGGGACATAATTCTGATGAAGGGACAAAAAAATGATGGATTTGGGGGCACTGTTCAGGACCAGTGTGAAGTAATTGTGGGGTCCCGATTAGATGGATGATGGCCAGAGGGTCCCTACCTGCCTCTGTGCCAACTGATCTGCATTTCAGGAATACAGACAACCTCCGTTTTTTGTATAAGTAGAGCGGGGATAACTCCGATCAATGTTATGCCTTGGCATAGTGTATGCAATTGTAATATTGCATGTTATAGTCTATTAGTATACAAGATTCCTGGGCTATATACGCAGTGCTAGCATACACATGAAAAAGATAAACTCACTGTTCCAGTGGAGTATAAACGACCAGTCGGTCTTCTTTATTTTTTTTCTTACTTCAATAAAGTGCAGTTTGCAACATTTACATCCATGCGAGGTACACACAGCTCAGAGGCAACAGGATATGATGCAACATTTCGAGGGGCACGCCCCCTTACTCATGCGTACCTGAACCTGTTGTAATACCTCCTTATGTACGTATATGCACACCTATATTCAATTAGTTATGATTCGTTCTATAAATATATTAGTAACATTTTTACAAATACCTTATATTTTATACTTTCTATATATTATAAATATTATAAGAACGGTCTAAAACTACATAATTCATTAAATCCTGAAGGTTGGATAGTTTTAAGTTCTGTTATCCAGAATACTTCCCTACGGAGAAGCTGCTTTTTGTTACTCTCCTTATTCATACCTTGCGTTATTTGTTCTATTACTTGCCATCTTAAGTCACTGGTTCTATGGTTGTTTTCTAAAAAATGTCTGGCTACTGAGGTTTCTCCAAATTTGTTTTCTGTGGGATAGATCTTATTTTCCAGTGTTTTCCTTATAGCATTTTTATGTTCAGCAATATGTATTTTTATCATTCTACTAGTTTGCCCTACATAGCCCATTCCGCACGGGCACTTTAATAAGTATATAACGTTTTCACTAGTGCAGCTGAAATAACCTTTCACCGGAATGCTATGTCCTTTTTTGGGATGATGGATATTCTCCCCTTTAATAATACTACTACATTGCATACACGACAAGCATGCAAATGTACCCTTTTTTGGAGTAGCTAAAAAACTTTTTTACTGCAATGTCACCTCTAATTAAAGTATCCCCTATCAATTTCCCTTTTGTGTGTACAAACATAGGTGGATCCTTAAAAAGGTTCCCATATTTTGGATCAGACTTTAATATTCCCAAATATTTTTGGATAGTTCTTTCTATCATTGGGCTATGTGTATTGTATGTGCCTGTATACATTGTTCGTTCGTTTTTGGTTTTATCTTTATTTTTCTTTATTAATAAATCTTGTCTGTTCATAATACTGACTTCCTTTTCTGCTTCTTTTAAATGTTTTTTGTCATAACCTCTTTCTAAAAATGTATTTTCAATTTTAATTTTACTTTTTTCATATTCTTCCATTGTGCTAGAATTTTTTTTTGCGTGAATTAACTGACTTTTCGGGAGCCCCCGAAATACAGTGGGTGAATGAAAGCTATTTCTGTGTTGCACGAAATACAGTGGGTGAATGAAAGCTATTTCTGTGTTGCATATTATTTTTGTCTGTTTTTTTAGTGTATAATGTTGTTACAAATTTTTCTTCTTTAATCTCTACCTCTACATCCAAAAATTGAATTTTAGTACTGTCATAAGTTAATGTAAATGTTATTGTAGGATGTGCTGTATTAAGTTTTTCTACAAACGACAGTAATTCTGTCTCCTCTCCCTGCCAGAGCATGAACATGTCGTCCACGTACCGAAGCCACATGTGCGACATGTTCATGCCCCGGGGGGAGATGATGACATCCTCCTCAAATGCTGCCATAAAGGCATTAGCTAAACTAGGTGCCACTGGCGACCCCATTGAAGTTCCATCTATCTGAAGATAGAAATCTGTATCAAAACGAAAAAAAAAATTTGTCAAGACATAATCTAATAATGACATCAGAAAGGCTATCATTTCATTTGAAAGCTTTGCATTTTTTGCACAAGGTGTCGTTTACACAATGAATACCCTCAGTCTGAGGGATATTCGTGTATAAACTTTGCACATCTAGTGTGCATAAAAACCGTACATTTTTAGCATTCATTTGTCCTAGTTCACACAAAAACTGACTAGTGTCAGACAGACATCTAGGTAGTTTCTTGATTTCAGGTTGCAAGAAACTATCCACAAGGACCGCGAGTGGTTCCAGCAGGGAGCCCGATCCAGAAACGATCGGGTGCTCCCTGGTGGACAATCGCGGTCCTTGTGGACTTTGGGAAGCAGATGCAAAACAGGTACTCTGGGGAAATCAACCTGTAGACTTTTACACATCCTTTATGAAATAATACCATCATTAACATTTTGAATAAAAAATGAATCAATTTCTTTTTTCAAAACCGTAGTGGGATCGTCAGTAAGACGTTTATACACTTTATCATTTTTTAGTTGGTTATGCGCTTCTTCTAAGTACATGTCTCGATTCATAAGTACTATGGCTCCTCCCTTGTCGGCCTTCTTGACGACAAGGGAGGAGTCATTTTTTAAAGCAACCAGAGCTTTTCTTTCAGCCGCTGTTACATTAGAGAAACTTTTTTTTTTTTATTTCAGTTTTTTTCTATTTCATTTTTTACCATTATTTCAAAGGTTTCCAAGTTACTCGATTGCAACAGTGGTTCAAATTCAGACTTAGATAATTTACGGATGTCAGGGTCCGGACTAGCGGCTGGTGAAGACACTGGAGGTGGATCCTCTGTGCCAGAGATGCGATGACGCGGGCCGTACTGGGGAATCGGTTCTAAGCAGTTTCTGGTGTTCACCAGAGCCCGCCGCAAAGCAGGATGGACTTGCTGCAGCAGTAACTACCAGGTCGTGTTCCCCAGTAGGGACTCGACCTCTCTGGCAGCTGAGACTGGCGCGGTACACAAGGACTAGACAGAGGCGAGGTCAGACGTAGCAGAAGGTCAGGGCAGGCAGCGAGGTTCGTAGTCAGGGGCAACAGCAGAAGGTCTGGGTACACAGGCTTGGGACACACAATAACGCTTTCTCAGGGCACAAGGCAACAAGATCCGGCAAGGAGAGGAAGGGAAGTGGGTTTTTATATGTTAGGGAGTGATTGGAAATGATTGGGCCAGGCACCAATTAGTGGTGCACTGGCCCTTTAAATTTAAGCAAGTCGGCGCGCGCGCGCCCTAGGGAGCGGGGCCGCGTGTGCCGGGAGGAAGCAGACGGAGGCGAGAGGTGAGTGAGATGGTGCGCGATCCGAGGGCGGACACGAGCCGTTCCTCGGATCGCGTCCCCTCCGGGGACCCGGGAGCAGCGCTCGTGGTCAGCAATGCCGACCGGAGCACTGCAGACAGAGGCATGACAATGGAGTTTTTCCGGAACTATCATTAATGGCGATGTACCTCTGGAAGCAAAAGTTTTTTTGTTATCCTGCAGGTTCATTTTCATTTTAATATTCCTAGTGAATTTGTACATATCCACTTTAAAATCAAACATAGTGCTTTCAAATGATGGTACATATCCCAGTCCTTTGTTTAAGACTGATAATTCATCTTTAGTTAGATTGCGTCCCGAAATATTAATCACTAGGTCTTCTTTTAAATCTTGCTTTTTTCTTTTTTGTTCCTATTAGTTCTTGCCCTTTCTCCTCCAAACTCGTTTTGTCTGTAGTATTGTCCATTTTGTTCTTCTGTTCTTTTGTTTTTCCTAAAAAACGTGGCTTCCTTTTGTTATATTTGGTTCCTTGTTTAGATGGTGCGTTATCCGCAGAGTCTGATGCAGATGCAGATGATTTTCTTGTCTGTCTAGCCTGCCTTCACTCTTCTGCCCATGTATACACTTTCAAATTTTAGTTTTTAGTTTCTTAAATTTTTTCAGTTATTTCTTGTATTTCCTTTTTCAAAGGGTCAATAGCCATTTGTAAATGTTGCACTGTTAGAAACATTAGATCTTAAGAGTGTCTGTTATTCATTGCGTACCACTTCTGGTGATAAGCCGCATCATCCGGCAATAATGGAGGGCTCAGTTTACATCTTAAGCCCCGGGGTATCCGTTGGACTTTTAAATATTCTGTCAGTGTGGAAGCATGAAAAGACAGACTAATTTCTTTTCTTGATAAAAACTCTAGTTTTTTCACATAGTCTATCGGGCATTGATCTTTCAGTGTAGCCATAGAAAAACCAGCACTTGTGGCTTGGGCAAGATTACGATCTCTCTCTGTGAATGAAAATACCTCGGCTTTATTTTCCGTCATTTGACTTAAATCTATTAATGACATTTTTGCATTGTTTAAACACCATTTAAGTGGTAACACAAATATCTCGATGAGCCAAGTTCTATGGTGCTGCAATCAATCACCAGGTGCAGAGCTCCACTATTAACAGGTTCAGGTACACATGAGTAAGGGGGCGTGCCCCTCAAAATGTTGCGTCATATCCTGTTGCCTCTGAGCTGTGTATACCTCGCTTTGATGTAAATGTTGCAAACTGCACTTTATTGAAGAAAGAGACAAAATAAAGAAGACCGACTGGTCGTTTATACTCCACTGGAACAGTGAGTTTATCTTTTTCATGTGCATGCTAGCACTGCCTTTGCGTATATAGCCCAGGAATCTTGTATACTGCATGTTTGGGAGCTAAGAGTGGAGCTCCGCACCTGGTGATTGATTGCAGCACCATAGAACTTGGCTCATTGAGATATTTGCATGTTATAGTCTCCTATGGGGACTAAACAAATGATCAGAAAAATTGTAAAAACTAGGTAATACATGTAAATTAGCAAATTAAATCTGAAATCATTTGTCTTTTCCCATTTTTAAAATAAAATTCTGTAAATAAAAATAAGTTCAGAATTGTTGATTTTTGGTCACTTTGTGTACCTGAAAAAATGAAGAAAAAGCGATAAAAAAAAATCCCATAAAAATAGTACCGATAAAAACTACAAATCGTGGTTAAAAAAATGAGCCATCATACATCCCTTTAAACAGAAAAATTAAAGTGGTATAGGGGTCAGAAGAGAACAAGTTTAAGCACATTACTTTTCTATCATTTTAAAAAATCTATGGGGGGATGGGGGGAATTCATCAAGCTGTGCTTACGTACACGATTTACGTACACTGTTTTCCAGGTGTAAGTGTTTCTTATGTGTGACACATTTATCATACTATCACAGGGGGGTTAATAAATTTGGCTTACATAAGCAAAAACACTTTTTTAAGATACATAAGCAAAAACCAAGAAATTACTTCAGAACACCACTTTGTAACACCGCCTCTTCTCCTCTGTGACTTTTCTGCTCTAAAGTCGCATTTGTGACAAAAATGTGCGATATATATGTACCGTATTTATCGGCGTATAAAACGCATTTTTTAGGCAAAATTTTTTAGCCTAAAGTCTATCTGCGTGTTATACGCCGATAAGCCGTTGCAGTTCAATGATTTAAAGCGGGCGCTTTAAATCAATGAACTGCAGCGGCTTTTGCAGGTCCAGAGAGTTGCCGTCGCTGCCCACTTCTCTGCCCCTGCCTATCCTGGGCCGCCACCACTGCCCTATTGCCTCCCCCATCCCCGGTTTTATAATTACCTGTTCTCGGGGTTCGCGATGCTTCTGGCTCCAGCAGTCTCCTGTGTTGTTGCTATGTGCTGCGCAATGACGAGTGATGTCTTCAACGCGATGTCACCGTCAGTGGCCCGGCGCACAGCGACAGCTAAGGACGCCTCCGGAGCCAGAAGCAGCGTGGACCCCGGGAACAGGTAATTATAAAACCGGGGATGGGGGAGGTAATGGGGCAGCGGTGGGCTCTGGATAGCCAGGGGGAGAGAAGCGGCGGCAGCAAGACTCTAGATCACCAGGAAAGGCCGGGGGAGAGAAGTGGGCAGCGACGGCCTCTCTCCCCTGCCTTTCCTGGGGGCTTCTGCGGGGTCAGAAACAGTCTATCAGGGTATACACATGCACACACACGCACCCTCATTTTGCCAAAGATATTTGGGTAAAAAACTTTTTTACCCAAATATCCTTGGAAAAATGAGGTTGCATGTTATAGGCCGGTGCGTGGTATACCACGATAAAGACGGTATTTATTTCAATTTTTTATCACTTTTTTCCCCTAAATGTACTAAGCCATTTTTTTGTATGTTTTTTTTTTTCTCATTTCAGTTCCATGTATTCCATGTTCCAAGGGCTTGTGGGGGAGTTTTCTTGGAATAATTTTTTTAAATGTGTGTTTTTTCTTTTTCCTTAGCCGGATTAGTAGTAAAAGCTGTCTAATAGACAGAATCCATTACTAAGCCGGGCTTAGCGTTAGCCCAAAAAAAAGCTAGTGCTAACCCCCAATTATTGCCCCGGTACCCACTGCCACAGGAGTGCCGGGAAGAGCCGCTACCAACAGGCCCGGAGCGTCAAAAATGGGGCTCCTGGGCCTAGGCGATAACAGGCTGGCGTTATTTAGGCTGGGGAGGGCCAGTAACAATGGTCCTCACCCACCCTGGTAAAGTCAGACTGTTGCTGCTTGGTTGCTAACATGTTGAGAATGAAAATACGGGGAACCACACATATGTTTTGCATGAATAATTAAATAATAATAAAAAATGAATAGGGTTCCCTGTATTTTCTCAGTATTTTCTCAGCACAATACCTGGTAGATAGATGCGGGCAGGATTTTTCGCTACTTTTTCTAAGCCAACTTTTTTTTGGTGTAGATTTGCGACTTTTTAGGCCGTTTGCACCTTTTTTTAAAAAAAAATTTCTTAGTTAGTAATTCCTAAAACAGATATTGTGTAAAACAGCTGGAGTGTAAGAATTTGTGATGGCCAATGTAGTGAAGAAAACGATCCCCTGAAGAGAAATGTGTCCAAGCAGCTGATGAGAAATGCTGAGTCAGCAAAGCCACTGTGATTGGCTAAAAACGCGCACACCTGCCCCATACTATTGGTTGGTGGGGAGGTGTTCTGTCTCACTCTGCTCAGTATTTTGTAGCACGTTCCTGGACACATTTCAGTACACCCCGATCTCCATTCTTTATTAGAGTGAAGAGATTAGGATAGAGATGCGGGGATCCTGAGCCCATTTCTCTACATCTGCTTCTCTTAGCCCCCTCCATTTCTTCCCACTGTGATAGCGGAGAGATTGGGGTAGAAAGGACACCCTGATGCGGGGATCGTGAGTACAGATACAGCTGCTTTCATTACATTCTCTGCTATGGGCACAGGGATCCCAGACGCTGCTTTCATTAGAATCTATGCTCCACATTTCACAGCGATGCTCTGCTGCTAACAGGCTGCTTTCATTTCAATCTTCACTTTGGGCATTTTATTTCCCGCAAAGTAGCAGAGATTTCGGGTGCATTTACCAGCGCTGTCGCTGGGATCTTGGGAACATTTCACAGCACTGCTCTGCTCACATATTTTTACAAACCCTGGTGCTCCTCTGCGATGTCCACAAGAAATGTGCAGCACTGTGAAATGTTCCCCGAGGCAGCTATGTGAAATGTGCCCCAAGATCCCCTGATTCCCCAGTGGTGAAGAAATCTGCCCAGAAAGGAGCCTGTCAGCAGCGGAGCAACGCTGTGAAATGTGGAGCATAATTGTAAGGAAAGCAGCGGGGATCTGTATTCGTGATCCCCGCATCAGGGTGTAGTGAAATGTGTCCTCTCTACCCTGATCTCTCCACTCTCTAAGCATGTAGATAGTTGGTCACATCCTGCTGTGTGAGAGTGTAGACATCGGGGTGTAGAGAAATGTGTCCAAGCTGCTACGAAATACTGAACAGAGCGAGGCTGCACCCCCCCCCCCCCCTGAACAACCAATAGTATTGGGCAGGTGTGCGCGTCTTAGCCAATCACAGTGGCTTTGCTGACTCAGCATTTCTCATCAGCTGCTTGGACACATTTCCCTTCAGGGAATCATTTTCTTCACTACACCAGCATACCACTAAATGTCGCACATGCGACTATTTGTGCCAAATATACACCAAAATCTGGTGTAAATCCCTTGATAAATTCCCCCCATTGAGTTTTATATACATAGGGGGGAATTTGTCAAGGGATTTACACAGGATGTTTGGTATACAAAAGTTGCAAAAAAGTTGCACGTGCGACTTTTAGTAGTACGCCGGCCTGTGCAAATTCTTACAATCCAGCTGTTTTACACCTGATCTGTTTTTTACTTAGCTGTAGACAGGGATTTAGTAACTGCGACTTTTCATAAAAGTCGCAAAAAAGGTCGCAAACAGCCTGGAAAGTCACAAATCTACACAAAAAAAAAGTTGGCTTAGAAAAAAGTAGCGTAAAGTCCCACCCGCATCTAACACCCACTGACCGCCCGCATATATCACCCGCTGTTGTAAGACTACAACTCCCAGCATGCCCTTACAGTGAGGACATGCTGGGAGTTGTAGTCTTGCAGTAGCTAGCTGGCGGGGGTATATGCAGGCCGCGGGTGATATATGGGGGCGGGGGAAACGTGGTGGCATACTGCGGGCGGTGGGTGTATGCAGGGGGGCAGCGGGTGAGAGATGCGTTTGGTGGGGAGCGTAGCCGGCTGGCAGGGAACCTTGAATACAAAACAAAAATAGAGAAAAATAAACACAGCCGCACATCCACCATTTGTATTTTGATCTATTTGCTTCTCAGCATAATTTAAAAAACTAACAGGTTGTTAGTATACATTTTAATCAAAAAGTACAAGCCCACTTGCCACGTCAAGGCACCTATTTAGAGTGGGTCCCTAACCCAACATTGGCGTAGCACCGGGCGGTGGCCACCACCAACACAACACCATTCCCACAGGGGGAGCGATCCAGTGGCCAGGCAGCCCCACCGCTGCCCAACCAAGCCCCTAGCTCCGGGCCACACCACTCCACAAAGCATCACAGAAACAATGACCGCCGCATTGCAACCACACCAATGTGAATACCTACCAAGTGCTCCCTGCCAGAGAGCTGGAAGAATGCTAGGAGGAAACTCTTATGCAGTCTCCTGCTAATTAAAAAGGCTTGGCCCAATTGGTTGAGCAGAGTGCTGGCCATGGAAGAAGGGAGAGACTACAATTGTAAAACAAAAATAGAGAAAAAGAAACACAGCAGCACATCCACAATTTGTATTTTAATCTACTTGCTTCTCAGCATAAATTCAAACACTAACAGGTTGTTAGTATACATTTTGATCAAAAAGTACAAGCCCACTCGCCACATCAAGGCCACCTATTTAGAGTGGGTCCCTAACCCAACATTGGCGTAGCACTGGGCGGCAGCCAACACCAACGCAACACCATGCCCAAAGGGAGAGCGACCCAGTGGCCCGGCAGCCCCACTGCTTCCCGACCAAGCCCCTGGCTCCAAGCCACACCACCCCACAGACAAAGCATCACAGTAACAATGTCGTTACCCCTGTGGGCACTGGTGTTGCGGCAGTGGTGGTCGCCGCCCAGTGCCACGCCATTTTATGCTTGGAACATTAGGGACCCAATACTTACAGGTGGCCGTGACGTGGCTAGTGGGCTTGCACTTCATGATCATAAAGTTCACTAATGACCTGTTTGTTTAATAAATGTTGCTGAGAAGAATTATATCATTGTGCATGTTGTGGATGTGCGACCATATCTGTTTTCTCTATTTGAATTCACATTGTGTTTTCCATCCCCCTCTTTTGTTTTTTCCTTGGTCTGCACTCTTCCCCACCCCCTCAGCCCAGGCATATATAAATTAGCAGGAAGCTGCACAGGGCCCTTTCCTTTCTGGCAGCCTCCCAGTCTCACTGAGAGCACATGGTAAGTGAGCTTTTACACCTTGTTCACACTGGTGTGGTGCTGTGTGGCGTCGATTGCTGCCGTGGCTCGATGTCTATGGGGAGGCGCTGCTCTGGGACTGGTTTGAGTGGCATTGAGGCTGCTCTGCCAGTGGGTCGTTCCCCCTGTGGGTACTGGTGTTGTGGTGGTGGTGGTCGCCGCCCAGTGCCACGCCATTTTATGCTAGGGACATTAGGGGCCCACTCCTTACAGGTGGCCGTGACATGGCTAGTGGGCTTGCACTTCATGATCATAAAGTTCACTAACAACCTGTTAGTTTAATAAATGTTGCTGAGAAGCATTAGATCATTGTGCATGTTGTGGATGTCTGACTATGTCTGTTTTCTCTATTTGAATTCACATAGGGGGACATTTATCAATGTTAACTTATGTATTCCCTTTTTTAGTTATTTATTGCTTACAATTTTTTTTTTTTTTTGCTTTGGTAGTGGCTTTTTCTGCTCCATGTCTGAGTTGGAGTAAATTTAGTAGGTTTTTTCTTGTGAAGCGACTTTTTTGTGACTTTTGCACTTGATAAATCTCTGACCACTGCAAGTCAAAAATCACTTTCAGCTTTGGTAAGCAAGTTACTCTTTTTTTGCTTAGGGCACTGCCCAATCAAAAAGTCGTACAAAAAATAGAGTAGTCGCACATGCGACTTTTTTGCGACGATTTTAAGAAAAAAAAAAAACTACTAAATGCTTTGATAAATGTCCTCCATTGTGTTTTCCATCCCCCTCTCTTTTTTTGTTTTTTTACTTGGACTGCACTCTGCCCCTCCCCCTCAGCCCAGGCAAATATAAATTAGCAGGAAGCTGCACAGGGCACTTTCCTTTTTGGCACCCTCCCAGTGCGGTGTTGAATATTTATGGTAGCTGGCCGGGGAGCGGAGCACTTGTTACCTGCGCCGCACGACTACACATCCCAGCATGCCCTTACAGTAAGGACATGCTGGGAGCTATAATTGTGGGGTATGTGCAGGTGACAAGCTCTCTGCTACCCGGCCGGCTCACAGGAATATAACATTATGGTACTGTAGCTTAATTTTTCCCTCCTGAAGCTGTGATTGGCCGAGGGTGCTCTAGGTGGGGAATATGAAATGACAATGCCGTAGTATTATATTCATGGTTCCTGGCCGGCTCCGCTCCCCACCGCCCGCTCGCCCATATCTATCACCTGCCGCCCTCATGCGGCGCAGGCGGGTGGGAGATGTGCGAGTGGGTGACAAGCTTCTCTGTCACTCGCCTGCACATTTCCCACCAGCCTGTGCCTCACAACTACATCTCCCAGCATGCCATTACAGTGAGGGCATGCTGGGAGCTGTAGTCAGGCGGTCCAGGCGGTGAGAGATAAACGGGCTTCCCTGGCTGTTGCTAAACTACAACTCCCATGACAGGGTGTTTTTTTTTTATATTAATAAAATGGTTAATGTGGGCAAGTGTTTTTTGGAATAACATTTTTTTAAACGTATGTTTTTTTTTCTTTTTTGTTTTTTTTAACAGGATTAGTAGTGGAAGCTGCCTTATAGATGGAATCCATTACTAAGCCGGGGCTTAAAGTTAGCCACAAAAACAGCTAGCGCTAACCTCCTCCTGGGCCAAGGAGGTAACAGGCTGATGTTATTTAGGCTGGGGAGGGCCAGTAACAATGGTCCTCGCCCACCCTGGTAACGTCAGACTATTGCTGCTTGATTGGTATTGAACTGAGAATGAAAATAAGGGGAACCCTATGCATTTTTTTATTATTATTTAATTTTTTATGCAAAAAATGTGTATGGTTTCCTGTATTTCCATTCATTATTTTCATTCTCAGCACAATACCAACCAAGCAGCAACAGCCTGACTACCAGGGTGGGCGAGGACCATTGTTACTGGCCCTTCCCATCCTAAATAATGCCAGCCTGTACACACGGGATATGAGGACGGGATATGAGGTCAATATATGAGTTCGGGATATAAGGATGGAATATGAGGATGGGATGAGGTTGGGATATGAGGTCAGGATATGAGGACTGGATATGAGGAAAGGGATATAAGGTTGGTATATGAGGTCGGGATATGAGGCTGGGATATGAAGACAGGATATGAGGACTGGATATGATGAAAGGGATTTAAGGTTTGTATATGAGGTCAGGATATGAGGATTGGAAATGAAGAGAAGTACTTCCTCCAATGTTGCTTTTTCTCCCCCACAAGTATTAGGTAGGAAGAAACGGGCAACACCGGGTACTCAGCTAGTAGTAAAATAAAACAAAACCTTCATGAATTAAATATAATTTCCATCTCCCCCTCCTTCTGCTGTTCACATCTTCTCTGAAAATCAGCTCAGCTTTGTATTGTGTAACAAAACAAGTATTTAAAGGTGTGTGTGTGTGTGTGTGGGGAGGGGGGTGTAGCTCCACCCCCAGCTCTGGGAGAACTGCAAATTATAGATGAAATCTGTTGCCCAGAAATCTGATGAAAGATACCATGTACAAGTTATATAATGACCAGAAAGTGTGCTGATCCTCATTTACACACATAGGACAGCTTATCCTGAAAAGTCACCTGAAATGACAGGTACACTTTAGACATGTGGGTTGATTCTACCCTCCAGACTGCTTTATCTCCCAGCTAGGATGCTGATCAGACCCCGAATACCAAGTTTGTGACTATCCTAATCCTACAGCTACAAGACAGTTCTTAGAGATGATCAATGTGACCCTCATAAAAGTACATATAGAAAGTGAGTCCCAGTTTACACAGCAGGAGTTGTGGAAAGTGCAACAGGAATGATGTCCTAATCAAAAGTGTATCAGTCCACATGTTTAAAGGGGTATTCTAGTTTAGGGATATAGACCTTCGGGAAAAAAAAGCTGTAGTTAACTTCCCCTGGTCCTCCACTGGTCCTACTGAAGCTCCTGTCCGTCTCTTTCCAATCCAACGATGCCCCTGTCTCTTACACCATTAAACATGTATGTTACCACAGCCTGGTGTGGCTCTTTGAGATTCATGCACCTTAGGATATATTATACTAGTATTGAGCTGCATAGCCCTTCAATGGGCTGCCATTTTGTCAGGAGACTTACGTTCAGATATGTTACTATTATTATTATTTTTATTAGTCATTAAATAGGATTATTGGGGTACGTTCACATCGTGCAAATTTGTTGATAAAATTGTGACTCTGTGACTTAGATAAATGGAGAATTTGTTAACATTTTTGCATCAAACTAGCACTTTGGGTCATATAGTTTGGGATAAAAAAAAAATGTTTTATTTGGCAATAATTTTATCTGTTCTATGTTTTCATTCATATGTTCATTCATTCATTTATGCATTCATTTATTCAACGTATCATGATTATGTTAACCAGCCGATCTATACTCACAGCAGGCACTGAGGTACCATTATTGGAAGTTTTGATGATTTTAAGTACTTCAGTTAAAGAGTACCTGTCACCAAATAAACTGTTCTAAACTAACTCAGGCTATGTTCCCTAACTACTCCTAACACCCCTCCCACCCTAAAAAAATTCAGAGCTTTAACCCCTTCACGACGAGCGACGTACATGTACGGCGCCGCGAAGTGTCACTTGGCGCGCGGCGACGTACATGTACGTCGCGGGGTTCCGGGAGCGCCGCGTCACCGGTAGCGGTGATCGGGCCGGGATGACTGCTGTTATCTAACAGCAGGCATCCCGGCACATCGCCGAGGGGGGTCCTGAGACCCCCCCATGACCGCGATGCGCGCAAATCGCAGGTCAATTCAGACCTGCGATCTGCGCGATTCCGGGTCATACGGGTCACTGGTGACCCGGTGACCAGGAAAATAAGAGGGATCGTAGGTGTCCGAGACACCCTAGATCCCCCTAAAGGGATAGGAGTTTGGTGGCAGGGTTGCCACCCCTCCTATCCCTGCTATTGGTCGGCCGAGCGACCGACCGATAGCAGACCGGGGGAGGGGGGGTTAAAGTTCGGTTCCCCCGCTTTGCCCACCTATCGGTGTCCGGGTAAAACGGGGGAACTGTCCAGGGATGGTCGGCGCCGAAGGTCCCTACCTGGATCCCGGATCGCGATCCTCCATGCGGGGAACCCCCATGTGCGGCGGCGGCGGCGGCTTCCGGGTCCTGCTAGGTGAGTTGTTGCCTAGCAACATCCGGAGGGCCACAGTTTACAGTGGTCTCTAAACCGTGGCCCTCCAGATGTTGCAAAACTACAATTCCCAGCATGCCCAGACAGCTGTTTGCTGTGTGGGCATGCTGGGACTTGTAGTTTTGCAATATTTAGAGGGGTTCAGGTTGTAGATCACTAAGTGGTCTCAAACTGTAGCCCTCCAGATGTTGCAAAACTACAACTCTCAGCATGCCCAGACAGCAGTTTGCTGGCTGGGCATGCTGAGAGTTGTAGTTTTGCAACATCTGGAGGGCCACAGTTTTGAAACCACTGGACAGTGATTTACAACTTGAACCCCTCTAAATCTTGCAAAACTACAACTCCCAGCATTCAGGAACAGCATAAGGCTGTCTTGGCATGCTGGGAGTTGTACTTGCGTGCCTCCAGCCATTGCATAACTACATCTCCCAGCATGCCCTTCCGCAATCAGTACATGCTGGGAGATGCAGTTTTGCAACAGCTGGAGGCACACTGGTTGGAAAATACTGAGTTAGGTCATAGAACCTAACTCAAGGTTTTCCAGCCAGTGTGCCTCCAGCTGTTGCAATACTACAACTCCCAGCATGCATGGTCTGTCAGTGCATGCTGGGAGTTGTAGTTTTGACCCCCCTCCCATGTGAATGTACAGGCTACATTCACACTGGCGGCAGATTACAGCGAGTTCCCCGCTGCAAATTTGAGATGCGGCAAATTTGAGATGCGGCAAATTTTCCGCCGCAGCTCAAACTCCTAGCGGGAGACTCAGTGTAATCTGCCGCCAGTGTGAATGTAACCTAAAAACACTACACCAACATAAAATAAAGAGTAAAACACTACATATACACGCGTACACTGCCCCCCCTACCACCCCCCTCCCCAATAAAAATGAAAAACGTATTGTACGGCAGTGTTTCTAAGATGGAGCCTCCAGCTGTTGCAAAACAAAAACTCCCAGCATTTCTGGACAGCAATTGACTGTCCAAGCATGCTGGGAGTTTAGCAACAGCTGGAGGCACCCTGTTTGGGAATCACTGGCGTAGAATACCCCTATGTCCACCCCTATGCAAGTCCCTAATTCAGGCCTCAAATGCACATGGCGCTCTCACTTTGGAGCCCTGTCGTATTTCAAGGCAACAGAATAGGGTCACATATGGGGTATCGCCGTACTCGGGAGAAATTGCCTAACAAATTTTGGGGGGCTTTTTCTCCTTTTACCCCTTATGAAAAGGAACAGATGGGGTCTACACCAGCATGTTAGTGTAAAAAAATAAAAAAATTTACACTAACATGCTGGTGTTGCCCTATACTTTTCATTTTCACAAGAGGTAAAAGGGAAAAACGCCCCCCAAAATTTGTAACACAATTTATCCCGAGTACGGAGATACCCCATATGTGGGCGCAAAGTGCTCTGGGGGCGCACAACAAGGCCCAGGAGGGAGAGTGTGCCATGTACATTTGAGGTGATTTGCACAGAGGTGGCTGATTGTTACAGCGGTTCTGACAAACGCTAAAAAAAAAAAAAAACATATGACCCCATTTTGAAAACTACACCCCTCACGGAATGTAATAAGAGGTGCAGTGAGAATTTACACCCCACAGGTGTCTGACGGATCTTTGGAACAGTGGTCCGTGAAAATGAAAAATTTAGCACAGCCCACTGTTCCAAAGATCTGTCAGACACCAGTGGGGGGTACATGCTCACTGTACCCCTCATTACATTCTGTGAGGGGTCTAGTTTCCAAAATGGTATGCCATGTGGGGGTTATTTTGCTGTTCTGGCACCATAGGGGCTTCCTAAATGCGACATGCCCCCCGAGCAAAATTTGCTCTCAAAAGCCAAATATAACGCCTTCCCTTCTGAGCATTGTAGTTCGCCCGTAGTGCACTTCAGGTCCACTTATGGGGTACCTCCATACTCAGAAGAGATGGGGTTACAAATTTTGGGGGGTCTTTTCTGCTATTAACCCTTGCAAAAATGTGAAATTTGGGGGGAAACCCACATTTTAGTGACATTTTTTTTTTTTTTTTTTACATATGCAAAAGTCGTGAAACACCTGTGGGGTATTAAGGCTCACTTTATTCCTTTGTTACGTTCCTCAAGGGGTCTAGTTTCCAAAATGGTATGCCATGTGTTTTTTTTTTTGCTGTTCTGGCACCATAGGGGCTTCCTAAAGGTGACATGCCCCCCAAAAACCATTTCAGAAAAACGTACTCTCTAAAATCCCCTTGTCGCTCCTTCGCTTCTGAGCCCTCTACTGCGCTCACTGAACACTTTACATAGACATATGAGGTATGTGCTTACTCGAGAGAAATTGGGCTACAAATATAAGTATACATTTTCTCCTTTTACCCCTTGTAAAAATTCAAAAATTGGGTCTACAAGAACATGCGAGTGTAAAAAATGAAGATTTTGAATTTTCTCCTTCACTTTGCTGCTTTTCCTGTGAAACACCTAAAGGGTTAAAACATTTACTGAATGTAATTTTGAATACTTTGGGGGTGCAGTTTTTATAATGGGGTCATTTATGGGGTATTTCTAATATGAAGACCCTTCAAATCCACTTCAAACCTGAACTGGTCCCTGAAAAATTGCGAGTTTGAAAATTTTGTGAAAAATTGGAAAATTGCTGCTGAACTTTGAAGCCCTCTGGTGTCTTCCAAAAGTAAAAACTCGTCAATTTTATGATGCAAACATAAAGTAGACATATTGTATACGTGAATCCAAAAAAAAATTATTTGGAATATCCATTTTCCTTACAAGCAGAGAGCTTCAAAGTTAGAAAAATGCAAAACTTTAAATTTTTTCATCAAATTTTTGAATTTTTCACCAAGAAAGGATGCAAGTTACCACAAAATTTTACCACTAAGTTAAAGAAGAATATGTCACGAAAAAACAATCTCAGAATCAGATTGATAACTAAAAGCATTCCAGAGTTATTAATGTTTAAAGTGACAGTGGTCAGATTTGCAAAAAAGGGCTTCGTCCTAGAGGTGAAAATGGGCTCCGTCCTTAAGGGGTTAAAAAGCTATTTATCATATCTTTCTTCTTGCTCACAGAGTGCAATCTCCCAGCAGGAGAAAGTAGGCGTTTCGCAGCAGGCATGATATCACTGAAGCCTGCTGGAGGAACACTTCCGCCCTCACATTATTGCAGCACTGTGATGAATAGAAGACCTCAGGCTCTGCGCATGTTTCAGTCTGTGCAGATTTCAGTGAGGCTCTCCTGCAGCTGTCAGTCTGTGTGGCTTTCTGTGAGAATCTTCAGAGCTTTCACTTTCTGTGAAGCTGACAATCAAGCTCAGTGCAGCCAGAAGCACTTCCCGAGTTTGGTCTTCTGTCAGGCCAGGAGGAGACCAAACTGACTGTATTAATTGTGGCAGGGAACAGAACAATGCCACCTAGTGGCCGTTTTTTCTATTACATATTAAACATATTTATGTTGATAATTTTAAAAGAAAGTGAATGGAAAAGTGTCTGCTAATTACACAAGGAACTACATTGACGTGGTCTGAAATGGCAGGAGGTGCTCTACCCCAAGTGCAGTTGTGCACCTATGCTGGGGTGGAGGTCCTGCATTTGTGGACCACAATATAGGTTCACTACTGTGGTAGATGTAAACATTGACATTAGCCAGTAAAATTTAGACATTAGCCAGTATATCTTTATTTGAGGGACATACCTGAGCCCGCACACCAATGCCAAGGTTTCTCAAGTGGTACGGGACCTAACACTAACCTACTTGTGCCGGATAAGCAAAACCAGGAACCAAATTTAAGCAAAGTCCGACTTGTAGACTGCTCCCCGGTTACTTCCAGTGTGACTAAGCACACATACAATGGGAGGGGGGTACTTGTGACCATCTGCAGGCATCCTCCTTTGTATGCATAATATGCTGGGGATCGCCCATAGCAACGGACCACAAGTGCAGGACCTCCACCCCAGCATAGGTGGACAATTGCACTTGGGGTTGAGCACCTCCTGCCATTTCAGACCACGTTAATGTAAGCTGTTTAATTACACAAGTAACACTATATTAAAAGTTTTATTTGGTGACAGGTATTCATCATTATTCTATTTTTGCATTATTTGGCTGGAGTCCACAACACTACAAGAGCCTTGACAAAGCAACATAACATAAAGTTCATGACATTATGTTTATTCAGAGCTTTATGCAGAATGGAAAAATAATATTCAAGCTAAAAAGTCATCAAGTAATATCTTTATAACAGGTGTAAAATGTGACAATTCTATTTGTTTCCAGCAGTAAATGTTAGTTTTACCACATAGGAAAACTGTTATATATTAAATGCAATGGAAAACTGTTTAGTTCAAAGTTTAATTGTATTTTTATTATTTAGAATTTCATAGCACCCTGTAATATGTTTATGTGAGACACTACACATAATACAAGAATGACAGAATGACAATCCAGAATAATCATTTCATGGAAACAGACTGTGGCTCAGTTTATTGCTAAGAACTGACAGAATGTGAAATGCACAAACCTAAGGTAAAATGAAATGGGTTATGAATAGGGATGAGCGAATCGAATCTGACAAATCCGAATTCGTTATGATTAGATCACACAAATCGCTTCATTAAACGGCATTTGGTGCAGTCCAGGCTCCAGCGCACCTAAAATGGTGGATCCACATGTGAGGACATGGGGTAAGGAACTCTGGGAAGGCAGGAAGGTAAGGCGGGAAGGTAAGGCGGGAAGGCGGGTAGGCGGGATGACCCTGAATCACACGCAGCGTGCAGCCTATCAGCAGCCAGCCACCCCTGTGATGTCACAGCCCTATATAATCGACAGCCATCTTGCGGCCAGTCGCATCAGAGAGAGGGACAGAGAGCAGTGTGTTGGGCAGAAAAGCATTTTTACAGCAACAATTCCCCTCAAGCCCAAATCCAGCCTAGAAGCACTGATGGTGAAGGGAGAGAGATTGAGAGAGAAAGTGCAATTGTGGGTGTAGTACACAGCGACTGTGTGCTGCAGCACTGGTGTGTACAACAACTGAAAAGCTAATAGTAGCCAGCTAGTTAGGGTGAGGAGAGCACTAAGAGCGTATTGTCCTCTATTAAGTGTAACCTGCGCGTACATCTAAGGGTTGTACCATTTTGTTCGTTTTAAAGTCTTAAGGGCCTAGATACTGTGAAAGGCCAGCCAAAAGTACACACCTGCTGGTGTTGTAGACAAATACTGTTTTAAGCGTACTTGAGTGCATTGTACTCACCTCATAAGTGCAAAGTGGTGTACCATTTTGTTCCTTTTAAAGTCTTAAGGGCCTAGATACTGTGAAAGGCCAGCCAAAAGTACACACCTACTGGTGTTGTAGACAAATACTGTTTTAACCCCTTAAGGACACATGACGTTCTCATACGTCTCCATTTCCGAGTCCTTAAGGACACATGACGTATGAGAACGTCATGTGTTTTACCGGCCCCCCGCAACCATCTGGAGCGGAGCCGGTCCCCGATGCCTGCTGAAATCGTTCAGCAGGCATCGGGGCATATCGCCCAGGGGGGTCATTATGACCCCCCATGTCGGCGATGGCCGCAGATCGCTGGACAATTCAGTCCAGCGATCTGCGGCGGATTCCGGGTCAATCGGGTCTCCAGTGACCCGGTGACCCGGAATTATTGACTGATCGGGGCCGTCAGAGACGGCCCCGAACAGCCATAGCCAGCAGGGGTGAGGTGGCACTGGTGCCACCTCACGATCGCCCTGATTCGTCGGCCGGATTACCGGCCGACCAATCAGGGCGCCTGCTGCGGGTGTCACTCCCGCAACCCGCTCCGCCCCTCTTCCGGAGGACATGAGCGGGTGCGGGACGTGCACCCCGGGTGCTGGGGACCCCGATCCCCGGCGTCCCTGTTGGGATCGGGGCCCCAGGAGCAGCGGCGGCGGCGGAGACGACGAGGGACTGACCTGGTGCAGCGAGGATCGTTGGAGGTGAGTGACAGCCTCCTGCTGTTGCTTAGCAACAGCTCCCAGCATGCAACAAGGGCATGCTGGGAGCTGTAGTTATGCAACAGCAGGAGGCAGACCACCACAACTCCCAGCATGCCCTTATGGGCATGCTGGGACTTGTAGTTTTGCAACAGCTGGAGGCACATTCTTTCTATGGAAAAGTGTACCTTCAGCTGTTGTGTAACTACAACTCCCAGCTTGCACAATCAGCTAAAGTGCATGCTGGGAGTTGTAGTGGTGCATCTGGTGGTTGCATAACTACAACTCCCAGCATGCCCGTTGGCTGTCGGTGACTGCTGAGAGTTGTAGTTTTGCAACAGCTGAAGGCACACTGAGTTAAGTAGTAAACCAGTGTGTCTCCAGCTGTTGCATAACTACAATCCCCAGCATCCCCAGCCAAAGTAGTATGCCTCCAGCTGTTGCATAACTACAACACCCAGCATGCCCTTCCGCTGTCCGTACATGCTGGGGGTTGTAGCTTTTGCAACAGCTGAAGGCACACTGGTTGCAAAACACTGAGTTTGTTACCAAACTCTGTGTTTCACAACCAGTGTGCCTCCAGCTGTTGCAAAACTACAACTCCCAGCATGCACTGATACATGCTGGGAGTTGTAGTTTTGCAACAGCTGGATGTTCCCCCCCCCCCCCCCTATGTGAACGTACAGGGTACACTCACATGGGCGGAGGATTACGGTTAGTATCCGGCTGCAAGTTTGAGGTGCGGCAAAATTTCTGCAGCAGCTCAAACTGCCAGCGAGAAACTACTGTGAACCCCCCGCCCGTGTGACTGTACCCTAAAAACACTACACTACACTAACACACAATAAAATAAAAAGTAAAAAACACTACATATACACATACCCCTACACAGCCCCCCTCCCCAATAAAAATGAAAATGTCTGGTACGCCACTGTTTCCAAAACGGAGCCTCCAGCGGTTGCAAAACTACAACTCCCAGCATGCACTGATAGACCGTACATGCTGGGAGTTGCAGTTTTGCAACAGCTGGATGTTCCCCCCCCCCCCCCCCCCCAATGTGAACGTACAGGGTACACTCACATGGGCGGAGGATTACAGTAAGTATCCGGCTGCAAGTTTGAGCTGCGTCAAATTTTCTGCCGTAGCTCAAACTGCCAGCGAGAAACTACTGTGAACCCCCGTCCATGCGACTGTACCCTAAAAACACTACACTACACTAACACAAAATAAAATAAAAAGTAAAAAACACTACATATACACATACCCCTACACAGCCCCCCTCCCCAATAAAAATGAAAAACGTCTGGTACGCCACTGTTTCCAAAACGGAGCCTCCAGCTGTTGCAAAACAACTACTCTCAGTATTGCCAGATAGCCGTTGACTGTCCAGGCATGCTGGGAGTTTTACAACAGCTGGAGGCACCCTGTTTGGGAATCACTGGCGTAGAATACCCCTATGTCCACCCCTATGCAAGTCCCTAATTTAGGCCTCAAATGCGCATGGCGCTCTCACTTTGGAGCCCTGTCGTATTTCAAGGCAACAGTTTAGGGCCACATATGGGGTATCGCCGTACTCGGGAGAAATTGGGCTTCAAATTTTGGGGGGTATTTTCTGCTATTACCCTTTTAAAAAATGTAAAATTTTTGGGAAAACAAGCATTTTAGGTAAAAAAAATATATATTTTTTTACATATGCAAAAGTCGTGAAACACCTGTAGGGTATTAAGGTTCAAATTACCCCTTGTTACGTTCCCCAAGGGGTCTAGTTTCCAAAATGGTATGCCATGTGGTTTTTTTTTGCTGTCCTGGCACCATAGGGGGTTCCTAAATGCGGCATGCCCCCAGAGCAAAATTCGCTTTCAAAAAGCCAAATGTGACTCCTTCTCTTCTGAGACCTGTAGTGCGCCAGCAGAGCACTTTTCACACCCATATGGGGTGTTTTCTGAATCGGGAGAAATTGGGCTTCAAATTTTGGGGGGTATTTTCTGCTATTACCCTTTTTAAAATTGTAAAAATTTTGGGAAACCAAGCATTTTAGGTAAAAAAAATATATATTTTTTTACATATGCAAAAGTCGTGAAACACCTGTAGGGTATTAAGGTTCACATTACCCCTTGTTACGTTCCCCGAGGGGTCTAGTTTCCAAAATGGTATGCCATGTGTTTTTTTTTTGCTGTTCTGGCACCATAGGGGCTTCCTAAATGCGGCATGCCCCCAGAGCAAAATTTGCTTTCAAAAAGCCAAATGTGACTCCTTCTCTTCTGAGACCTGTAGTGCACCAGCAGAGCACTTTTCACCCCCATGCGAGGTGTTTTCTGTATCGAGAGAAATTGGGCTTCAAATTTTGGGGGGTATTTTCTGCTATTACCCTTTTTAAAAATGTAAAATTTTTGGGAAACCAAGCATTTTAGGTAAAAAAAATATATATTTTTTTTACATATGCAAAAGTCGTGAATCACCTGTGGGGTATTAAGGTTCACTTTACCCCTTGTTACGTTCCCTGAGGGGTCTAGTTTCCAAAATCGTATGCCATGTGTTTTTTTTTTGCTGTCCTGGCACCATAGGGGCTTCCTAAATGCGGCATGCCCCCCAAAAACCATTTGTCGCTCCTTCCCTTCTGAGCCCTCTACTGCGCCCGCCGAACAATTAACATAGACATATGAGGTATGTGCTTACTCGAGAGAAATTGGGTTTCAAATACAAGTAAAAATTTTCTCCTTTTTATCCCTTGCAAAAATTCAAAAATTGGGTCTACTAGAACATGCGAGTGTAAAAAATGAAGATTTTGAATTTTCTCCTTCACTTTGCTGCTATTCCTGTGAAACACCTAAAGGGTTAATACACTTACTGAATGTTTTTTTGAATACTTTAGGGGGTGTAGTTTTTATAATGGGGTCTTTTATGGGGTATTTCTAATATGAAGACCCTTCAAATCCACTTCAAAACTGAACTGGTCCCTGAAAAATAGTGAGTTTGAAAATTTTGTGAAAAATTTCAAAATTGCTACTGAACTTTGAAGCCCTATGGTGTCTTCCAAAAGTAAAAACTCATAAATTTTATGATGCAAACATAAAGTAGACATATTGTATATGTGAACCCCAAAAAAATATATTTTGAATATCCATTTTCCTTACAAGCAGAGAGCTTCAAAGTTAGAAAAATGCAAAATTTTCATTTTTTTCATCAAATTTTGGGATTTTTCACCAAGAAAGGATGCAAGTTACCATTAAATTTTACCACTAAGTTAAAGTAGAATATGTCACGAAAAAACAATCTCGGAATCAGAATGATAACTAAAAGCATTCCAGAGTTATTAATGTTTAAAGTGACAGTGGTCAGAATTGCAAAAAACGCTCCGGTCCTTAAGGTATAAAATGGCCTGGTCCTTAAGGGGTTAAGCGTACTTGAGTGCATTTTACTCGCCTCATAAGTGCATACCACATACGTACATCTAAGTGGTGTACCACTTTGTTCCTTTTAAAGTCTTAAGGGCCTAGATACTGTGAAAGGCCAGCCAAAAGTACACACCTGCTGGTGTTGTAGACAAATACTGTTTTAAGCATACTTGAGCGCATTGTACTCCCCTCATAAGTGCATACCACATAAGTACATCTGTGTGGTGTACCATTTTGTTCCTGTTAAAATCTTAAGGGCCTAGTTACCCTCTTGCTCCCGCCAACTCCAGGCTGTGTCGTTCTGCCACTACAGTGGTCCCTCAACATATGATATTAATTGGTTCCAGGAGAACCATCATATGTTGAAACCATCATATGTCGAGTACATATGTCTATGTAAAAATGGTAATTGGTTCTGGGGCCACGGAACCATTGTATGTTGAATACATATCTCTATGGGAAACTGCTAATTGGTTCTGGGATGACCACTGTATGTGGAGTGTATGGGGAGTGTTTAACAAACCAGGGTGCCTCCAGCTGTTGCACAACTACAACTCCCAGCTTGTATGTACAGCCATTGACTGTCTGGGCATGCTGGGAGTTATAGTTTTGCAAAAGTTGGAGGCACACTGATAGGGAAACATTGATGTATGGGGTGTATTGTGTGTATATGTATTGTATGTGATGTGTGACATCGCATACAGTACTGTACAGTTCTTTAAATACCCTCAGGGGGGACAGAATGTCCTCCATTACGATCCTGCCGACTACAGCTCTATAGGAAAGGAAGGGGAGGGCAGCCAGCAGTTCATTGTATGCCTGCAGCAAGATGCTGCAGGCTATTGGCTATAGCTGCACTGGGGGGGGGGGGGGGGGGTTACACGGAGCTCACAGTGGAAGCCTGTATGAGTTAGCAGGACAGCATGTGAGTAACAGGAGGCAGAACGGGGCACACGGGGACATTAAACAACTATCTGTCAGTTGCTGAAGTTATCAGCGCTGTCAGATAGCTGTTTGTACGATGGACGCGACACACAGCAGCATCATATGTCTATGCTGCCTTCAACATACGATGGGCTCTGAGAGGCCATCATATGTTGAAATGATCATATGTCGGGGCCATCATAAGTCGGGGGGGTCACTGTATATGATCTCCTCATGCTTCCGCCACCTAAAGGCTGTATCACTGTGGTCTCCTCATGCTGCTGGCACATTAAATAAAACTTTTTAGGTTCATGTATTTGAAATCTTCAATTTAAAATGTTAAAAAATATCTTTAATCTTTTCAATTATGAGGCCCTATGGTCTCGTAAGGCTGTTGCCACCTCCAGGCTGGGTCATTGTGCCACCATATGGTCTCTTCAAGCTGCCGCCACCTCCACGCTGTGTCATTTAGCCACTATATGGTCTCCTCATGCTACCCCCACCTCCAGGCTGTATCACTGTGGTCTCCTTATGCTGCTGGCACATTAAATAAAACTTTTTAGGTTCATGTATTTGAAATATTCAATTTAAATGTAAAAAAAATATCTTTAATCTTTTCAATTATGAGGCCCTATGGTCTCATAAGGCTGTTGCCACCTCCAGGCTGGGTCATTCTGCCACTATATGGTCTCTTCATGCTGCCGCCACCTCCACGCTGTGACATTTAGCCACTATAGGGTCTCCTCATGCTACCGCCACGTCCACGCTGTGTCATTCAGCCACTATATGGTCTCCTCATACTGATGCCACCTCTAGGCTCTGTCATTGTGCCACTCTGCGACAGTGATTCTAATAGCGACGCCTCTAATCTGCATTTCATACTGAATAACAGTATTATTTCACTAACCCAGCACACACCCTATGCGTGTTACAGCAAGGCAAAGTGTTCTACACCCCTACTGTAGGCCAGAAATAGCCGTTTTTAATAGAGATTTGCCGCAAATAGATTCAGACCGAAACCAAATTTTTTTTTTAAAATTCGGCGAATTGGCCAAATTTTCCAAAAATTTGCTCATTTTTAGTTATGGACAATGCTTTAGCAAATCCTTTTTGTCCAAGGGTCATCCACAAAATGAGCTGATCATAGGGCATCCCACTGCTGTTACAGTCAACAAATAATTGAGAGGTGTGGTATAATCAATCAACAAGTGTTTAGTTGAGGATAGATGTATCTATAATTAGATACAAACAAGGTGAAAGCCAGCTCACCCCGCCCCAGACAGTGAGAGCACGGATCCAGGCGCTGGACGGCACCAGCCAATGAGGAAATGAAAGAGATCGGATCCAGCTCAATGCAGGTAAAATCAGGTTTAATCCATAGGACAAGGAAGGAACAAGTTACGCGTTTCAAGCGCTGCAAGCGCTCTTAGTCATACAACAAATGCATGTTACAAGTCGGCTTAAATAGGCAGTGAGGTAATTACAGCCGGTCACAGGTCATGTGACCGGCAGGAATTAACCCCTTACAGGTAGATAGGGGCAGTATAAAGACATAAGAGATATACTTCAAGTATCAAAGAGATGGATAAATACAAATATAATAGTAACTACATAAAAGAATAATGTCTGAAAATAGTAAATGACCAATGTGTAGAGAGATGAGAGAAAAATGAATAGATAAAAGAGCATGAGTTATTGAGTTTCATATTAAGAAGATATATGCCAATCATGCACATAGGCTGTAAAGAAGCCACATATGAGTTGACATCTTGAAAATGTATCACCAGATAGGTCCTATGTAAAAATTCACATAAGTATACGAGTGAATCAGTATATATTAATGGACATCTGGGGAACATGTGAAGATGTCAAGAAATGCATAGGCGATAACATAAATAAAGTTATACTTAATAATGAAGGATGACATCCTGCCGTTTATTCATACCAAGAGGAACTCGTGTTGACAATTTAAGAATCCAAAAGACTTCTCGATTGAGAAGCTTTTGTTTCAAGTCACCTCCTCTCTTGGATGGGTTAACACGTTCGATTGCGGTACATTGTAAAGAGGAAAAACTGCCATGATGTGCTTCAGCACAATGTCTGGACACTGCAGAGGTGTTTCTGGAATTGAAATGGGGGATGTCAGATAAATGTTTTCTCAACCGAACTTTTAGTGGATTTGTACCATCCTTCCTTGTCCTATGGATTAAACCTGATTTTACCTGCATTGAGCTGGATCCGATCTCTCTCTATAATTAGATACGCAACACTAGCGCTGAGGTGTTGAGTGTGACTGTATGCCCGCTGCTGCTGATCCTATAAGTGCGTATCCCTGTATCCCGCACAATTGGATGAAGCTATAGGACATGCTAAAAATGGATAAAAAGAAGAATAAATAAATAGATAAATATACTAATAAATGGTAGAGTTCTACAGTGATATTGTGCACTGTAAACTATTATGTATCGCTACTGTTGAGGTAACGCTGTGTCTGTATGGTCACTGTTGAAGTTGCGGTTCTAGTAATATTTGTGTTATTTAAGTAGTACCTGGTTTATGTAGTTCCTCTGAAGTCCTGTGGAATGAGTCTGGTTTTACTATCAGGATTCACAGGGTGGCGGGAGAGTGCCCCGGTCGGTGGCGTCTCTACCTTTCCGATCCCCAGAAAAAGGTCCACCCGTGTGTTCCTGGAGGTCAAGGGTGACAACACTACAGGTACCTGTGTCGTTCAAAAGTCCTTCCAATGCGTTTCAAAAGCATAAACAGCTTCCTTCTTCTGGAATGGTGAATCTTGGATTCCAGCAACCTTATATGTCCTCCTGTCGGGATTTAAATGGGTGGCGGATCCAGGGGGGGGGGGCAACGGGGCAATTGCCCCCCCCCCCGAGATTGCTGCCCCCCCCCCCGCTCCCTAGCATGGTGGAGCCGAAGCTGTAAGCTCCGGCTCCACCATTCACTAACCTTACACACACGCTGTGCGTACACAGCGTGTGAGCTGCGGGGACGAGATCCACAAAAGGCCGGCGCGATGACGTCACATCATCGCGCCGGCGCCTGGAGGACCCGTCCCCGCGGCCTGCATACTGGAAGTAAAGGTATGCTCAGGGATTAGGGATATGCGCCATTGTTAGGAGGGGGGGTCAGAGAAAAGGGAATATTTCATGAGGGTCTGCAGGGCAAAGCATAGGGGGCATTCTATGTGAAGAGCACATGACAGGGGGGCCCCCTGTCCTGTGCCCTTCACATATAATGTCCACTGTGCTGTGCCCCTCACATAATGCCCCCTGTGCTGTGCCACACATATAAATTATATGTGTGGGGCACACAGCACAGGGGGCATTATATGTGTGGGGCACAGCACAGGGGGGCATTATATGATATATTGCCCCCCTGTGCTGTGCCCCTCACATATAATGCCCCCTGTGCTGTGCCCCTCACATATAATGCCCCCTGTGCTGTGCCACACATATATATTATATGTGTGGGGCACAGCACAGGGAGCATTATATGTGTGGGGCACAGCACAGGGGGCATTATATGTGTGGGGCACAGGACAGGGGGCATTATATCATATAATGCCCCCTGTTCTGTGCCCCACACTTATAATGCCCCCTGTGCTGTGCCCCCTCACATATATTGCCCCCTGTGCTGTTCCCCTCACATATATTGCCCCCTATGCTGTGTCCCACACATATAATGCCCCCTGTGCTGTGCCCCTCACATATAATTCCCCATCATGCGCCCCTCATATATAATGCCCCCATCATGCGCCCCTCACATATAATGCTCCCTGTGCTGTGCCCCTCACATATAATGCCCCCATCATGTGCCCCTCACATATAATGCCCCCATTCTTTGCCCCTCACATATAATGTCCCCATCATGCGCCCCTCATATAGAATGCCCCCTGTGCTGTGCCCTTCACATATAATGCCCCCATCATGCGCCCCTCACATATAATGCCCCCTGTGCTGTGCCCCTCACATATAATGCCCCCATCATGCGCCCCTCACATATAATGCCCCCTGTGCTGTGCCCCTCACATATAATGTTCCTGTCATGTGCTCCAAACATATAATGCCCCCTGTGCTGTGCCCCTCACATATAATGCCCCCTGAGGGGACAGGACATGGGGCTTTATATGTGAAGGGCACAGCACAGGGGGCATTATATGTGAGGGGCGCATGATGGGGGCATTATATGTGAGGGGCACAGCACAGGGGGCATTATATGTGCGGGACGCTTGATGGGGGCATTATATGTGCGGGACGCATGATGGGGGGGTTTATATATGAGGGGCACATGATGGAGGCATAATATGTGAGGGGCAAAGAATGGGGGCATTATATGTGAATGGCACAGGGGGCATTAAATGTGTGGGGCACATGACAGGAGCATTATATGTGAGGGGCACAGCACAGAGGGCATTATTATGTGGGGAGAACAGGACGGGTCATAATTATTATATGTAGGGGTACAAGATGGGGCATTATTACTATATGTGAAGGCACAGAGTGTTTTGCCTTTCAGAAGTATAGTGTATATTATGAGGAATTTCTGGGGTGGTACATTTTTTAGGGGCCACAATACATTACGGTATTTTACTCAGAGGGTGCACTGCACAGAAAGTTATATTCAGAGAGTGCAGTGTGTGGTAGTATTAGATTTAGAGGGCACAGTATGTGTTAGTATTATATTCAGTGGGTACAGTGTGTGATAGTATTATATTTAGAGGGTGCAGTGTGTGATAGTATTATATTTAGAGGGTGCAGTGTGTGATAGTATTATATTTAGAGGGTGCAGTGTGTGATAGTATTATATTTAGAGGGTGCAGTGTGTGATAGTATTATATTTAGAGGGTGCAGTGTGTGATAGTATTATATTTAGAGAGTGCAGTGTGTGATAGTATTATATTCAGAGGGTGCAGTGTTTGGTAGTATTAAATTTAGAGGGCACAGTGTGTGGTAGTAATATATTCAGAGGGTGCAGTGTGTGGTAGTATTATATTCAGAGGGTACAGTGTATGGCGGTATTATATTCAGAGGGTACAGTGTGTTGTATATTCAGGGGGTACAGTGTGTCAGAATTATATTCAGAGGGTGTGTGCCAGTATTATATTCAAAGAATACAGTGTTTGGCAGTATTATAATAATTATTGTTTTCATATAGAGGATCAGAATGTGCTGACATAGTGAGGAGACGTCTGGGCATCAAGTTCTGCAGAGAGAAGATTTAGCTGGAACAAATCCTGGCGGTATGTACCAGCTGAATTAGATAAGGAAAGACTATAGAGAAGACGTCACCTGTAATCACTGATATCATTGTGTATTCTCCTCACTATAGAGAAGACGTCATCTGTAATCACTGATCTCTATAGTGAGGAGAATACACAATTATATCAGTGATTGCAGGTGACGTCTTCTCTATAGTGAGAATACACAATGATATCAGTGACTACAGGTGACGTCTTCTCTATGGTGAGAATACATAATGATATCAGTGATTACAGGTGACGTCTTCTCTATAGTGAGGAGAATACACAATGATAAGACGTCACCTGTAGTCACTGATATCACTGTGTATTCTCCTCACTATAGAGAAGACGTCACCTGTAGTCACTGATATAATTGTGTATTCTCCTCACTATAGAGAAGAGGTCATCTGTAATCACTGATATCATTGTGTATTCTCCTCACTATAGAGAAGACGTCACCTGTAGTCACTGATATCATTGTGTATTCCCCTCACTATAGAGAAGACGTCACCTGTAGTCACTGATATCATTGTGTATTCTCCTCACTATAGAGAAGACGTCACCTGCAGTCACTGATATCATTGTGTATTCTCCTCACTATAGAGAAGACGTCACCTGTAATCACTGATATCACTGTGTATTCTCCTCACTATAGAGAAGACGTCACCTGTAGTCACTGATATCATTGTGTATTCTCCTCACTATAGAGAAGAGGTCATCTGTAATCACTGATATCATTGTGTATTCTCCTCACTATAGAGAAGAGGTCATCTGTAATCACTGATATCATTGTGTATTCTCCTCACTATGTCCCATCAGAGCTGGAGTTACTTGTAAGTTCTGCAGTTATGATGGATGAAACAACAACTCCCAGCATAACCTTACCACTACTTAGGTCATACTGGGAGCTGTAGTTTTAAATGGTAAAAATTTCTTTAGCACTTTCCCATTCTGTGGCAATTGGTATATTTGATTATTATTCTGACATATGGGCATGGCCAAAAAGTCTTAAACAAGGTTAGGACTGTATGATACATTTAATAATATTGTAAGTTCTGTAATCTTTTTTTCTGTCCGCCAACACAAAATACTCTAATAGTGCCCCTCCCGAGGCTCGACTCTGGATCCGCCCCTGCACTGTCATGAAATCTAAAAATTGATATGTTGTAGTACTTAAGTACTACAACATATCTCTAATATACTTTAATTTAAAAAAAAGTGATTTTAAACAAGTTTAAAATCACTTTTAAATTCGGCCACTAGGGCTCGCCCTCCTAGTGGCCGAATGCATTCTGCAGTGACGTCACTACTGGATTTCGACTCATTTCAGCCTGGCAATGAGTCGAAATCCAGTCACTGCGGTCCTCGCTCTCGCCTGTCAATCAAACAGGCGAGAGCGAGCACGCTGATAGCTGGGGCTGCACGCATTGGCCAGCTCCACTGGCCTCGCGCGCGGCCCAGCCCGCCCGCCCCCGTTACCCTGTCCGGAGGCCGTTACCCTGTCCGGAGGCAGCTCATTGATCCTCCGGTAAGTCTTCACCACTGGAGGAATGGGGTGGGGGAAGCAGGGTTCGGGGGAGCGCCGCTGCTCAGCACTAGAGGTATGGGGGTGGGGAGCGGGGTTCGGGGGAGCGCCGCCGCTCAGCACTAGAGGTATGGGGGTGGGGAGCGGGGTTCGGGGGAGTGCCGCCGCTCAGCACTAGAGGTATGGGGGTGGGGAGCGGGGTTCGGGAGAGCGCCGCCGCCGCTGCTGCTTCCAAAGTAGCACTGCTGCGCTGGTTAAACAAAGTTATTGTTTTCACCACAGGGTGCCTCCAGCTGTTTCACTACTACAACTCCCAGAATGCCCTGACAGCCAGTAGATGTCAGGGCAAGCTGGGAGTTGTAGTGGTGAAACAGCTGGAGGCACCCTGTATAGTGAGCTAAGGGCGGAAGTGCCGGCCCCAGCAGGCATCAGTGACGTGGTGCCTGCTGGGGAAGTCTGCCTGGTAGTGAGCACACTACCAGGCAGACAAAAAGGGATTTTAATATAGTAAAAAAAAAATGTAAAGGGAGGGAGGGGGTTAGGGAGAGATGGGCAATAGGCAGGGACAGAAAGAAAAAAAAATGGATGGCGGGAGCTACCCTTTAAGTTGTTAATCCTTGCATCACTGATACTGATTTACTTTGTTTCTCAAAGATGTTGGTTAGTTTTTTTCTTCTTTTTCACATCTATGTTTATTTATTTAAATGAAGGTTTATTTATTTAAATGAGAATTGAGTTTATTTGTTACTTTATAGAAAGCCGAAGACCTCTAATTCTGCATTCAGACCACAGGGAATTAATATGTCCAGATTAAATCCATTCCGCCCTGGATGACTGGGCGACGTAGTCCCCCCCCATCCAATGTGGGACAATTTTTTCGATCCCAAAAAAGTGGATCCTACTGCTGACTTATTGTGTTGGCCTTTAAAATGTAGTGATAGAGGGTTTTGAGGGAATTGGATTTTGAAACTAGACAACTCCTGTAGAGAAGAGTCTTGCTATTTGAATAAGAAAAAGTACATAATGTATGACTACCTCAGCATACCCAGCATAAATAATGCAGATCACACACCTTAAACCTTGCACTCATACTGCACTCAACCAATCACCGGCAACAGTGAAGTCCCGACTTGGCCGGCGATAGGCTGAGCGGCAGTGTGACGTTTTTGGCCATGGCAGCAGGTGTGTTACGCCTAGCGCTCCGGGTCCCCGCTCCTCCCCGGAGCGCTCACGGCGTCTTTCTCCCTGCAGCTCCCCGGTCAGTCCCGCTGACCGGGAGCGCTGCTCTGTCATGGCCGTTGGGGATGCGATTCGCACAGCGGGACGCGCCCGCTCGCGAATCGCATCCCAGGTCACTTACCCGTTCCCGTCCCCTGCTGTCATGTGCTGGCGCGCGCGGCTCCGCTCTCTAGGGCGCGCGCGCGCCAGCTCCCTGAGACTTAAAGGGCCAGTGCACCAATGATTGGTGCCTGGCCCAATTAGCTTAATTGGCTTCCACCTGGTCCCTGACTATATCTATCCTCCTCCCATGCACTTCCTTGCCGGATCTTGTTGCCCTTGTGCCTAGTGAAAGCGTTTTGTGTGTTTAAAGCCTGTGTACCAGAACTTCTGCTATCTCCCCTGACTACGAACCTTGCCGCCTGCCCCCGACCTTCTGCTACGTCCGACCTTGCTTCTGCCTACTCCCTTGTACCTCGCCTATCTTCAGCAGCCAGAGAGGTGAGCCGTTGCTAGTGGATACGACCTGGTCACTACCGCCGCAGCAAGACCATCCCGCTTTGCGGCGGGCTCTGGTGAAAACCAGTAGTGTCTTAGAACCGGTCCACTAGCACGGTCCTCGCTATCCCTCTCTGGCACAGAGGATCCACCTCCTGCCAGCCGGCATCGTGACAGTAGATCCGGCCATGGATCCCGCTGAAGTTCCTCTGCCAGTTGTCGCTGACCTCCCTACGCTGGTCGCCCAGCAAGCTCGTCAGATCGCCCAACAAGATCACCAGCTGTCGTACTTGACCACCATGACACAGCAACTCCAGTCACAACTACAGCAAGTACAGTCACAGCTACAGCAGCAACAACCATCTCCTCCGCCAGCTCCTGCACCCCTTCCGCAGCGAGTGGCCACTCCTAGCCTCCGCCTGTCCTTGCCGGACAAATTTAATGGGGACTCTAAGTTTTGCCGTGGCTTTCTTTCGCAATGTTCCCTGCACATGGAGATGATGTCGGACCAGTTTCCTACTGAAAGGTCTAAGGTGGCTTTCGTAGTCAGCCTTCTGTCTGGAAAAGCTCTGTCATGGGCCACACCGCTCTGGGACCGCAATGACCCCGTCACTGCCTCTGTACACTCCTTCTTCTCGGAAATTCGAAGTGTCTTTGAGGAACCTGCCCGAGCCTCTTCTGCTGAGACTGCCCTGCTGAACCTGGTCCAGGGTAATTCCTCCGTTGGCGAGTACGCCATACAATTCCGTACTCTTGCCTCTGAACTATCCTGGAATAATGAGGCTCTCTGCGCGACCTTTAAAAAAGGCCTATCCAGCAACATTAAAGATGTTCTGGCCGCACGAGAGACTCCTGCTAACCTGCATGAACTCATTCATCTAGCCACTCGCATTGACATGCGTTTTTCTGAGAGGCATCAAGAGCTCCGCCAGGAAAAAGACTTAGATCTCTGGACACCTCTCCCACAGTCTCCACTGCAATCTGCGCCTAGGCCTCCCGCCGAGGAGGCCATGCAAGTGGATCGGTCTCGCCTGACCCTGGAAGAGAGGAATCGCCGTAAGGAAGAGAATCTTTGTCTGTACTGTGCCAGTACTGAACATTTTTTGGTGGATTGCCCAATCCGTCCTCCACGTCTGGGAAACGCACGCTCGCACCCAGCTCTCGTGGGTGTGGCGTCTCTTGATGCTAAGTCGGCTTCTCCACGTCTCACGGTGCCTGTTCGGATTTCTACTTCAGCCAGCTCTTCCCTCTCAGCCGTGGCCTGCCTGGACTCTGGAGCTTCTGGGAATTTTATTCGGGAGTCCTTAGTGAATAAATTCCGCATTCCGGTGACCCGTCTTGTCAAGCCACTCCACGTTTCCGCGGTCAACGGAGCCAAGTTGGATTGCACCGTGCGTTTCCGCACGGAGCCCCTCCTAATGTGCATCGGACCTCATCACGAGGAAATTGTATTTTTGGTCCTTCCTAATTGCACTTCTGAAGTTCTCCTTGGACTACCCTGGCTTCAACACCATTCCCCAACCCTGGATTGGTCCACTGGGGAGATCAAGAGTTGGGGCCCCTCTTGTTCCAAGGACTGCCTTCAACCGGTTCCCAGTACTCCCTGCCGTGACCCTGTGGTTCCTCCTGTATCCGGTCCCCCTAAGGTCATTAAGGACTCTGCCTGCCACAGGAAATGCCTCTCCCCCCCTCCCAGTCCCATCAGGCAAGCCCCTGTGTCCCCGCATGGCCCTCGTCCTGGTGTCACACTGCCCCGTGCCAGGTCTCGCCCTCTGCCCTCTCTCCCCATTCCTACTCCTGCTGTTCTGCCTGCCGTTGAGGAATCCCTCCATCCTTTCCCGGTGTCCTCATCCCAGGGGAGGCAGTTACCGGATAAAGAGAAGGGGAGACCTAAGGGGGGGGGTACTGTTACGCCTAGCGCTCCGGGTCCCCGCTCCTCCCCGGAGCGCTCACGGCGTCTTTCTCCCTGCAGCTCCCCGGTCAGTCCCGCTGACCGGGAGCGCTGCTCTGTCATGGCCGTTGGGGATGCGATTCGCACAGCGGGACGCGCCCGCTCGCGAATCGCATCCCAGGTCACTTACCCGTTCCCGTCCCCTGCTGTCATGTGCTGGCGCGCGCGGCTCCGCTCTCTAGGGCGCGCGCGCGCCAGCTCCCTGAGACTTAAAGGGCCAGTGCACCAATGATTGGTGCCTGGCCCAATTAGCTTAATTGGCTTCCACCTGGTCCCTGACTATATCTATCCTCCTCCCATGCACTTCCTTGCCGGATCTTGTTGCCCTTGTGCCTAGTGAAAGCGTTTTGTGTGTTTAAAGCCTGTGTACCAGAACTTCTGCTATCTCCCCTGACTACGAACCTTGCCGCCTGCCCCCGACCTTCTGCTACGTCCGACCTTGCTTCTGCCTACTCCCTTGTACCTCGCCTATCTTCAGCAGCCAGAGAGGTGAGCCGTTGCTAGTGGATACGACCTGGTCACTACCGCCGCAGCAAGACCATCCCGCTTTGCGGCGGGCTCTGGTGAAAACCAGTAGTGTCTTAGAACCGGTCCACTAGCACGGTCCTCGCTATCCCTCTCTGGCACAGAGGATCCACCTCCTGCCAGCCGGCATCGTGACAAGGTGCCAGTGTAGTGAAGAATTTTGTGTCCTGAAGCGTTCTCACACTGCCGCTCAGCTTATCGCCGGCCAATTCGGGACTTCGCTGCGGCCGGTGATTGGTTGAGTGCAGTATGACTCGCCGACCACCGGCAACCAGGAAGAGGATCACGGCGGAGACCAGAGCCGGTTACCGGAGGCCCCGGGGGAGCAGAGGAAGCTATGTACATCTTTATTTTTTTACTGCCGGCAGTATGGGGGACAATTTTTATATTCCGGAGTTCTCCTTTAAGGTGAGAGGTCCTAATTGGGCCTATCCCTATTTCTACTGGGTGGCCAGAAGCTGTGCAATACTCCCCTCTGCAGAGGAATTGCAAGGGGAAGTACAGTGATCCAAGGGTCATGTAAAGTGAACAACAAATACCATGCTCTTAGGTCTTGAATAGCAAAATCTGGCACCATAATGATACATTTTATGCCTCTATTTGTAAAATGACAATTGAGATCTATTTAGGCCACAATCAAGTGGCCAAACCACTATTTACACTAGTTTTTAAACATAACCCCGATGAATATGAATATTCATTTCACCAGCTGAACATCATTTATAGCTTACTGTTTATTTATGATGCTATCATTTCATCTGCTGTAAGTAATTTGTTTAAAACCATAAACCATGATGAATCAGCTTTGCTCAGCAGGTTTTCACAGTTTGCTAGGATTTCCCAAACATTTCCATGATTTACTGTAATGTACAGACCCAATATTTACCTACAGTAATGAGTTGACAGTTTTAATTGTAAGCATTAGAAATATTCTTAAAATATATTTTAAGAGAACCGCTTTTAATATACAGAAATAACAATGCATTTCTTGGAAAAGGATGCACAAGAGGCATGTTCAGTAGAAAGCAAGAATTTCTAAGTGATTTCCAAGGATTTTGTGTTATTTGCACAGTCCAAAATTATATTGGGCTTTGGGAGCTAGATTGTTTGCACACCACTGGTTGTATAGTTAGGGGCCTTCAAACCATTCATGCAGCCTGTGCAGCTATATAGGGGCCCTGTGGGCCACAGTAATGATTCTCACCAATATCTCATAAAACCTGGTGGACGTTCATACCAGTGAAGAATTTTTGGAAAGGAATGAAGATGTTTATAACTGCACTCCACATTTATCAGATTATTAGTTGGAAACAGACATTTGCACTGTTCTTGCATTGGGACCATCTGGTATCTATGTTTTCCCATTGGCATCTTTTAGGGCTTTAAAGGGGTACTCCGGCGCTAAGACATCTTATCCCCTATCCAAAGGATAGGGGATAAGATGCCTGATCGCGGGGGTCCCGCCACTGGGGACCCCCGTGATCTTGCATGCAGCACCCCAGTAAAATCCAGTGAAATCAGTCCCCGGAGCATGTTCGCTCTGGGTCTGATTACTGTCAATCACGGGGCCGGAGCATTGTTATGTCACGGCTCCACCCCCGTGTGACATCACACTCCGCCCCCTCAATGCAAGCCTATGGGAGGGGGTGTGACAGCTGTCACGCCCCCTCCCACAGGCCTGCATTGAGGGGGCGGAGCCATGACGTCACAATGCTCCGGCCCCGTGATCGACAGCACTCAGACCCGGAGCGAACATGCTGATGGTAACATGCTGATGGTAACGGGGTGCTGCGTACAAGATCATGGGGGTCCCCAGCGGCGGGACCCCCGCGATCAGGCATCTTATCCCCTATCCTTTGGATAGGGGATAAGATGCCTTGGCGCCGGACTACCCCTTTAACATGAAGCACATTAGGGCTCAGAGACTGTTTGACCCATGTCAAAATATTTACGCTGAGGCTTTCTTGTTTTTGTTCATGCCACTGCCCCTAAACCCATTAGTGGTACACTACTCGATTGCACACTATGCTGTTTGACGTGAGCAAGAATGCTGTTGTTGTGTAGTGTGTGTTATTCTATGTACTATGTGTTATTCTCCTGGGCTACATTTTATTCATTGTTTTTCAGCCTGCGCTGTGCCCTAGTATACTTCATGCTCACATCGGCTCCACTCAGATTTTACCGAATACAACACCCCATGTTTATCTCCTGCTACCTCTTAACAGGAGGTCAGAGTTTCCTAACACCATGTTAGGGTGCATTCACACCACGTTTTTGCAATTCGGCTGCACTGCATCCCATTCATTTGAATGAGCTGGACAGACAGATAGTGACTAGTTTAGGCTAATTTTTGAATCGTATTAGTTTTATTGCCAGGCTGAAAACTGTAGCAAACCAAATGAATGGGATGCGGTGGCAACCGGTTTTCATATTCCCCCGCTGGATCCAGGAGACAAATTGCAAAAACGTGGTGTAAATGCACCCTAACCAAACCACACAAAACAGAAGCAACATCACACAACAACAAAAAAAATCTATGTGATATAAATAAAATGCACAGTTAGCACAGAAAATATATACATCTCTTTACTACAAATAAATATTACCAAAGGAAACCATAACATTTGGTTGGGGACAAGGCAGACAGAATAAATAATCTATGGCATGAATCTCTCCACCCATCAAGAAAGAAGGGGAAGGATGACTATTGTCTTTGTTGGGGGCATATTTACAGTAGAGAGGAAGTTGTATAGTTCTTTTGTGTCTGACCACAGTGCTCTGTGCTGACACTCTTTTTTATTATAAAAGTACAAAACTTTACAAAACACAAAACAAGTTCATTTCACTGTAACAAAATTAACAAAACTGAACATAAAAACAAAACTATCCGTCTCAAAATAACAACTTAAACCTTCCTAACCGGCCAGCCCAGATAAACCAAAAATAAATGAATAAATAAATCATTACCTACTATAGTCCAACACACACACACACACACACACACCTAATGAACATAAATAAAGCTTTCTTCGCTGGGATCAAAAACTAAAAATATCCAAACTAGGAAACATAACCACACTGCCCCCCCAATAACAAAACAAAAATATGGCTAGCTGCCGTAACAAAAATAATCCAACTTGGATAACAAAATATATATATATCTTTATACATACATACACATATACATATATATACATATACAGACATACACATACAGGTTTTTTTTTTTTGTTTTTTTTTATATATTTATCCTCCCCCTACACACACACATATACCCACAAACAAAAACTAATCCACACTGGGACACAAACATAAACACAAACATAAATATAGTGATATAGTATAGTAACTCTATACTATAATAATTGAAAACTGGTCCGACTGTCTTTCTCTCAAATTAATTATGACATCATACAAATAATAATAAAAAAAAAATATATATATATATATATAAAAATTATAATAAATAAAATACATTTTATACATAAAACCATACAGAATATACATAACAAACAACTCAATAAGACAGAAAAACAACCTATACTAAACTATCCCATCACCCACCACCCCCTCTGGACATGGGTCAGAGTCCATAGGTCACAGTTTTTATCCACAACTGACCCATACCAGACCCCCAAAATAGTACCCACTGCAACAGTCCATTCCTGGGTACACACCACCACCACCCCCCAAAAAACCCCCACCCAACCTAAAATACACCCCTACCCACCTAATGTAAACAGAACAATATATACAAAACAATATTTACATACTCTACAACAAAGCAATATTAACAGTACAATACACCAAAACCACAAGGCCCAAGTTTGGTTGCCTGCAAGCCCTTTACAATCCATCCATAGAAAACAAAAGAAAAGGCTAAGGTGACATGCATAGCCCCCACCAGGAAGAAGGATGGCAATCCTGATAAAATGAAATTTAAATTCCTCTCCCTATCAACCTCTAACCCTATCACTATCCCTTCATGAAACTGACCCTATACTCACCCTAAGATATATACACTATCCCTGGCCAAAATAAGGTACTTCACCTTAAGGGCCTAGTACCTAGGGCACATCAAAAGAAAAACCTCTCCATAGGACAGAAGCCCTACTGGTACCAAGACTGCCATACTCCAAAGACCTGATCTTCCCGAGGTCACCGGTGATATTCCTACAGACCTCCACCTCGGAGAGGATTTTCTGTTGGGTCGACACTAAACACCGTGCACTCCACGTGTGGAACCTAACCACTAAACTAACTAAGAATAAAGTGCCCCGGTCTCGGCCACCCAGGGACCTGAATGCCCCATAAGCCCACTCTGGATAGGTAAGGCCGGCAAGTTGACTCCAGCCGATGGAAGCGCCCACCCGGTTGTAAACCCCTATATTAAAGGGACAATGAAGCAGGAAGTGGTCCATGCTTTCCAGCGTGTCCCCGCACTCTTCTCGGGGACATCCCCGGTCATCAGAGTTCCTACACTTCAGGTTGTCCCTTACATATAGCTTCCCCTGAAAGCAGCGCCAGGCCAAGTCCCAAAACTTCTGGGGGATCCTTTTCATGTTCAAAAGATACAACCCCACCCTCAGATCCCGACCTGGGCAGTCCCTGAGCGCCAGAGGCTTCTGGAAGTGGGTCAACAGAACCCGTTTGTCAAGGAACTGCCTTGACTGGGTCCTGATCTCCCACACTCCCCGACCCCACCGACGTATCGCCTTCAGAGTCGGGGTAGCGTAAGCCGGAAGATATCCATGGGGCGTACGGAGGTCCTTCACTCACCCTCCTCTCTCCCATTCCTGGAAGAAAGGCCGAAACCATTCCCTGCAGGAGAGTACCCACGGAGAAGCCCTCTCTGACCAGAGGTTTGTGATGTTGGCTTTCAAGAAGGTGTTCGTAAAGAACACCACAGGGTTTACCATAGATAAACCCCCTAGTCTCCTCGTGCGGTACGTAACCTCCCTCTTGACTAGGTTCATCCTGTTCCCCCATAACAGTTGGAAAAACAGGCTGTAGATCCTAGTGTAGTAAGCCTCTGGCAAGATACATACGCTGCCCAGATAGATAAACAAGGGGAGCAGGTACGATTTGATCAGGTGTACCCTTTCCCTGAGGGTCATAGACAAACCCTTCCACTGGTCCACCTTCTGAGCGGCATCCTGGAGCTTACCATCCCAGTTTTTGGTGGGATAATCATCCTGGCCGAATGTGATGCCTAAGACTTTTGCTGATTCTTGGGGCCCTGAGAGGGTGTCCGGGAGATCAAACGTGGGATCCCCCCCTCCCAGCCAGAGACTCTCACACTTATCCCGGTTGATCTTAGACCCGGATGCCTCCGAGTAGCAGTCCACCTCCGACATCACCACATCGACCTCCTCTCTCGAGGAGACGAAAATAGTGACATCGTCAGCATACGCCACCACTCTCTGGGTGACAGCCGGCTCCGCCAGACTCATCCCGACTCCCGCCAACGGCCCACAATCTACCCTCCGGACGAAGGGATCGATTGCGAACACGTATAAAAGCGGGCTCAAAGGACAACCCTGACGGACTCCGGATCCCACCTCAAAAGAGCGGCCAGACCACCCCTTCACCAGCGGGAAACTCTCTGCCTCTGCATACAAGATCTTAAGCCAATTAACAAAAGTAGTTGGTAAGCCATATCTCAGGAGGACGGACCATAGGTACTCGTGGTTCACCCGATCAAATGCTTTGGCCTGATCCAAGGACAGCAAGTACCCCTTCCAAAGACCTGCACTACTCCGCTCCACTGCCTCCCTGACACTAAGGACAGCACTTAAGGTGCTTCAGCCTGGAACAGAGCAGTGCTGGGCCCCCGAAAGGAGCCGGGGTGCAAACTTCACCAGCCGATTAAACACTATCTTAGCCAGAAGCTTCCTGTCCGTATTGAGAAGAGCTATGGGCCTCCAATTCTCAACACGGCTAGGATCTTTACCCTTTGACAGAAGAATCAGGGCTGACCTCCTCATTGACTTTGGCAGAGTGCCCGAGGAGAAACACTCATTGAATACCTCAGTCAAGAGGGGAGCTAAAGACTCCTTAAAGGTCCTGTACCACTCGGATGTTAAGCCATCCGGACCTGGCGACTTCTTAGGGGCAAGCCCCTCGATCGCCAGTCTCACTTACTCTTCCCTGATTTCTTCTGCCAAAACATCAAGAGAAGGGTCTACCCCTGGCTCAGGAATGGTTTCAGCCAGGAAAGCCGACATCCTGTCTCGATCTAGATCCTTCCTCCCCAAGAGGTGCGAGTAGAAGGATCTGACGACCTCCAAGATCCCTGATCTGGACCGATTCAGAGATCCTGTACTATCAATCAGTCCTGAAATGACTTTACTACTCACTGTCGGGCGAGCGGTACTTCCCGAAATCCCTCTCAAAAACCAAAGATGCGTGCCTATCGTACTGACACCTCATCAGCAAGGATTTCACTCTGGAGATATCCTCCCGGCTACCTCCAGTCGAGACAAGGAGCTCGAGTTTCCTCCTCAGACCCTGATACAGGCGGTACCTGTTCAGGGACCTGAGGCTCGAGAGCTGGCGGAAAAACCCCGCAACCCGCTTCTTGAATATCTCCCACCACTCTGACTTACTACTACAAAGGCCCAGTAAAGGTACCTGACTCTGAAGAAAATCCTCAAAGGACTGTCTTATCTCCGCTTCCTCCAGGAGGGACGAATTCAGCTTCCAATAACCTTTTCCCATCCGGGGGGTCTCTGAAACATTCAGGGAAAACAAAATCATACAGTGATCGGAAAACTCCACCTCAACCACGGACACTGCGGAAGAGACGGCTTCCTCCTTCAAATAAAACCTATCTATCCTAGACCTGCGACTACCTTGATGATAGGTGAAACCCGCGTGGCCCGAGGGGCTCCGGATGTGGGCGTCCTCTAAGCGAGCTTCTCTAGATATGCTAATCAGTGCCACACTATCACAAGTCAGCGGACCATTGGAGCCTCTCCGATCTTGGGACCTCGTGACATTATTGAAGTCCCCTCCAAAGATCACTTGCCGACTCGTAAAAAGAAAGGGCTTAATCCTCATAAAGAGATCTTTACGGCCCCGCTTAGTTTGCGGGGCGTAGATGTTAATGAGCCGAAGCTCTTGTCCCTTCATGAAGACATCTAAGATCAGGCACCTCCCCATTTCTAATTCAATAACCCGTCGGCATTCAACAGGAGCGGTAAAAAGGACCGCCACCCCACTATACGGCTCAGCCGCAAGAGACCAGTGGGAGGGACCAAGCCTCCACTCTCTTCTGGCTCTTACCAGAGAGGCTAGATCTGGCAACCTGGTCTCCTGTAAAAAGAAAATGTCAGCTTCAACGCGGCCGAGAAAATCAAAGGCTGCGAATCTAGCCGTATCTGACTTTATGCTGGCACAGTTAATAGATGCCAGCGTCAATGGGGTGAGTGCCGCCATACAGGGTGATTAAATTAGACGGCCACACCCTTTACTTTTTCTTTCCCTTCTTTTTAGCCCCCTCATCCCCCGAAGAAGATGAGAGGGCAGGACCACTCTTAGTTCTTTTTTTTCATTCAGTTTGGTCCATTTGATCCCCATCTGCATCCGGCCCCGGTCTAGCCCTGCCCTCCAAGGAAGGAGCCTCAATAGGACAGGGCCCAGTTCCCCCCGGAGGCTCCTTCTTCCTAGGCACCTGGCCCTCACCTTCCCCCTTCAAGGAGGGGGAGGAGATGGTATCGAGGACGAGGTACCGGTTTGACAGGTCAATCAGAGGGGGGGCAATCAGGCTTCCGTTTTGGACCTGGCCCGTAGTACAGGGAACAGAGGGCTCTGACCTCTTCTTTCTCCCTTTTCTTTTGCCCTTGTCTTTTTTAGGCCTCTCTCCACTCTCCTCATCCACACTTTCATAGTGGGAGGAATCGGAAGTGTCGGCCATATTGCCCTCCTCTTTGCGCAGCCTCCTGACCTCCTCATCCAGCACGTCCTCCTCCTGGGCTTCAGCGGTTACAGGGCCAGCTTCAGGAGCAGGGGCCGGAGCTACCCCCGCCACCTGGGCACTCTCCAGCTCCCTACTCCTCCTCAGATTTTCCTCCCGCCTTAGTTTGGCGGGGCCCTTTTTCCTCCTCACTAGCCCTGTTGCGCCCCCATCCCTGCCCGTGCCCTCCCCAGCCGAGGCAACTTCACAGCTCTCCTCAGCCGGAGCGGCCGCTGCACGGGCGAAGGCGCTAGGACAACGGCTGAAAGGGTGTCCGAGGACACCACACAGGTGGCACCGGATCTGCCTACAGGGTGCGGCCAGATGACCCACCCCACCACACAAAGCGCAGACCTGCACAGTACAGGCTGCGCTAAAGTGGGTGGGGCTGCCACACCTGTGACAGACCTTAGGCTGCCCCTGGTAGAAGACCTGGATCCTATCACGTCCAAGGAAGGCGGCTGACGGAATGTGGGCAACTGTACTCCCTGAACGCTTGAGTTTGACGGAAAACGTCCAGGCCCCGGACCAGATCCCGTGCTCATCAAAGTTTTTCTTGGGCATGTCCGTCACATCCCCATACCGTCTGAGCCAGGTCATGATGTCATAACAAGAAAGCGACTCGTTACGGGTCAAAACGGTCACTTTCTTGACAGAGTTCTGACGGGAAATCGCCTTTACGGCGAAATCCCGCCAGCCGGACTCGTTCTTCGCCACTTCGTAGTTCGACCAGAAGAGTTCAAGACCCTCCGGCCGAACGAAACTGACGTCAAACTCAGACGAACCATAGGGGTGAATCAGGGCAAAGATGTCGCTCGCCCTGAATTCCATCTGAAGGAGGAGCTCAACCACTTTTGCGCGAGGTGGGCACGCATCCTCGCCCCTCCAAATCAGACGGACCACATTCCTACGGTTATTGTCCTGCCCAGATGTCGGGAGGGACCAGACCACCTCCCCATTCCTCTCTCGAAAAGCCCCCAAACCGTGCCTCTCTATCCAGAAAGACAGGTCGACCTCACCCCTTCCCTCTACCTGGATCGACCTGTCACCCCTGCGTAGAGCCTCCAGGAGGAGCTGTTGCAAGAGGCCTCCAGAGCCGGACGGAGACGGGGACCCCCCTGAACCCCCGGCAGCGACATTGGCATAGCTCCTAGGAGCAGTCACTACCGGGGGGCAGCCGGACCAGACCCAGAACCAAACCCAGAACCACTAATAACACCATTCACACCACTCTTCTCATCATCTTTCTTCCCATTCATACCACTACTACTCCCACCATCATTCACTCCACTGACTCTCCCACATACACTCCTCTCATCCACAACACTTCCACACTCAGCATTCTCACATCCAGCACTCTTACCCTGACTAACATTTTCTGGGCTGGCTGGGACTTGTAGTGTTGCAGGTTTTATTTCCCTCTTTTTTTCTGGCTTAGCTGCCGGGGTCGATGCTGATAGTTCCTGCTCCATAGCTGAAGTCACTTCCGGAGTCTGGGGCTGCCCCTCCGGGCGCACCCCAGCTCCTCCCACAGTGACAGCACCTACTTTTCCCAACCACACGGGTTCTGTGGATGATGCCGGCGCCCGGACACTCCCCCCCCTCACAGAGGAGTGCCCCGCAGCGCCCACAGAATACACAGTACTCGGAGGACCGCCCCCCGAGCACACAGACCTACCTCTCTCCTCCACCGGCACCCGGACACTCCCCACCCCCTCACAGGGGAGTGCCCTGCAGTGCCGGTAATGCCCATAGCACTCGGGGAACCGCCCCCCGAGCACACGGCAGCATAGCTTGCCTCGCCACTGCCCACCATCAGCCCATCCTGCCCCTCCCTACCGGCAAGATGGGTGGGCTTCACATCTATTGCGCCCTCTGCCTTTTCTGACGCCATGCTGTACCCCCCATGCTGGCTCCGTTCCACCACAGAAACGGGGTCTGGCAGTCTGGGGGGCCCAGCAGCCTGAACCAGCTTTGCAGCTGGCCCAGACTGCTGGAAGGGAACAAACACATATTGTACTGTTTCCTGAATCTTTTGTTTCTTAGCTTTTCGCTTCACCACCACATCCTCACACTGATCTTCTCCAAAGGTAAAATTCTGGAGGTGGGCTGGGGACTCCTGCATTATGATCGCCCTCAACAATCCCCCAGCCTCACTTTCCACATCCTCCTCACTATCGCTTGATGGTAGTGCCACCTGTGCTGGCTCAATGTAGCTGTCCTGTGTTTTGGTGTCAAAGGGAGTAGCCACAGGAACAGCATCCATCTCCACAACTTGTGCACTTTCTTCCACCTTCTCCTCCTCCTTTACAGCTTCACCACCATCCTCACTATCTTCACCGCCACTACTCTCCCCAACATCCACCTCCACCTTACCTGGGGATTTCGTGGCGGCAAACCGGCTGTCGTTCTCAAGCTTTTCCTTAAAGAGACCGCTCCCCTCCAAGATCTCTGCTCTCCTCTCCTCCAGCTGCACAATCTCAGCTTTCAGTGCTGCGATCTTTTTCCTTAACTCTGGCCTGTTCTTTTTTGGTGCAGTGTTCACCAGATTCTGAGCGCCTCGCAGATCTTCTCTGGCCAACTTCAGATCCTTGCCGCACCGATCATACTCAGCAAACCTCGCGGCCAGGCGGGAGCAGTAGTTGGCACTGGACTCCTTGGGCCCTCGCTCTACCCACAACTCCACACTTCTCCTCCTTGCCTTTTGTCCACCAGATCTCTGGCTGGTACCTGTTGCCGGGGGAGCAGAGCCTGCATTGCTGCAGACTCTGCCAGATCTTCTACCCCGGGCCGGAATGGCTGTTGCTGTTTGCTCTCCACCCCCCGCCAGCCTTGAAGAACGGGAGGTGGAGGCCAGGGACGCCATGCAGGGAGGCTCTCCCGAGGAGGCTGCCACACTCCTGGGGAGGCTGATGAAACACCTGCTCTGGTCTGCTGGAAGTCTCTGGAGCACACAAAGAGACACACCCGAATGAGCTGCACACCAAACTGCTCAGGACTACAGGAAGTGCTCTGTGCTGACACCTCTGTCCATGTCAGAAATGAGAAAGTTCCCTTGAAAACCTCTCCGGCTCCAGACAGTTCCTGACATGGACAGAGGTGTCAGCAGAGACATTTTCACATAGAAGTAATTTACAAATCTGTTTAACTTTCTGGCACCAGCTCATTTAAAAAAAATAATAATTTCCACCGGAGCACCCGTTTAATTTGAGGCACTGTCTGTTTGCCACTGTTTTTGGAGATAACTTTATTTATGAAGGCATTGAGGGCAACATACACAATACTGGAGAAAGTAACAGGAAAAACACAGCTAATCTCTTTCAAAAACAACTCCATGTCTGTCTCCAAGTTTGGTGTGGTTTTACAACTTGGCTCCATTTACTTCAATGGAACTCAGCTGCAGAACCACACCCAACCTGGAGATAGATGGGGAGCTGTGTTTGAAAGAAAGTATCTGTTTTTCTATTCTTGGATAACCCCTTTAAAGAAACAGGGGAATAGGAGATTTGTGTAGAGGGTGGGGAATAGGTAGGGAGGAGGTTTGAAAAAGTGCCTGAGTGGAAGGTTCTGCAGAGAAATGTTGGAACTGGAACCACTCCAATCAGGGAAGACACCTCTGTAGTCACGGGGTATGCCTTGTAAAATTATTGGGATTCCCCTTTGCAGTTGTAATCATATATTACATTGGCCCTCTGATGCCCCCCCCCCCTCCCTTATTTGGTTCTGTTACTTCATATTTTTTTTAGGATTAGAAAGTCTTCACTATTGTCTAAATAGATTACACTAATACAAGAGGACTCTGACCGGATCTCATTGACCTCTCACTCCTGTTTCCTTTTTTGTCCTCTCCTGGCTGATGGATTAGCAACTTCTTTGCATAAAGCAGGTTTAAGAAAATACTGGGTACCATGAGCTTTTAGTGCACAGGACTTTTCTAACATTGGAGGATAATAAAACATTTATATAGATTACATTTGTTTAACATATGCTGATGTGATAACAATGAACACTGCAAGAAGCTGCATGCAATATACAACTTATACTTAGCTGACTATATGACCAATAATGAATATAAACCATGCTGACCAAAATGTACAATATACATCACTACATACATGTTTACACAGGCTTCTTCTGAAATCAATAGGAACAATATAAATGTTTAGAATGCTAGGAAGGTATGCTATAGGTATATAGATACTGCTATATTTGGTTCAATCCGAATTAATTTGTAGCGAACCGCTATTTAAAAAGGCTATTTCCGGGCTACAGAGAGCCTCAATAGGGGTGTAGAACACTTTGCCGTAACACGCATAGGGAGTGCACTGTGTTAGTAAAATAATACTGTTATTCAGTATGACATGCAGATTAGAGGCATCACTATTAGAATTACTGACACAGAGCGTCTGGATGTGGCGGAAGGGTCTGGAGACCATATGGCATCCCAATTGAAGTTATTAACGAGATTTCTAAATTTCAGCCAATTCGCCAAATTTTCCGAAAAATTTGTTTCGATCCGAATTAATTTGTGCTGAATCGCTATTAAAAAAGGCTATTTCTGGGCTACAGAGAGTCTCAATAGGGGTGTAGAACACTTTGCCGTAACATGCATAGTGAGTGTGCTGTGTTAGTGAAATAATACTGTAATTCAGTATGGCATGCATATTAGAGGCATCACTATTAGAATCACTGACACAGAGCGTCTGGATGTGGCGGCAGGGCCGGGAGACCATATGGTGTCCCAATTGAAGTGACTAACGAGATTTCTTAATTACATTTTTTCATTAACATTTTTTATTTATTTTTTAAAATTCTTTTTTGAGGACCCATTCTGGTGAGCATCGAGCTGGCTGTCCGCCATGAAGCGAGCTGCCACCTGTTCCAACCCCTGCCTCTCAGCTCCCCTCTGCACCCGCGACTGTGAAACTGTGAATGTTTCATTTAATCAGTTATGTTTCATTGTTATCGCTCCAACCTGTTTCATTGGACTCTTGTGGTAATTCCACAGGTAATATATGACGAGGACCATAGGGCCTCACAATTGAAAAGACTGAAGAGATTTTTTGAAATTTAAATTGAAGATTTTGATTAGATTCACAATTTTAATGTCCCGGTGCCTGAAGCATTTACTTTGAACTAATACTGTATGACCACAAAACCCAATATAACAAGGAGATCACATGACAGAGCCTAGAGATGGCAGCAGCCCGACAAGACCATAGGGCCTCACAATTGAAAAGATGAAAGATATTTTTTTAATTTAAATTGTAGATTTTAAATAGATTAACATTAAACGTTTTATTTAATGTGCTGGCAGCATGAGGAGACCACATGGCCAAGGTGTGTCTGGGTCCTCTATCCCATCTTCCTCATCACTCTATATCCACAGGTTGCTCCTGCTCCTCCTCTCCTGTCAGATGACTATAAAAAACACCCATTTCATGAAACCTTGCCTGTGCTCCACTGTCCCTCTCCCCCTCCTCCTCCTCCAGTTCAACCCCCACAGGGCTCATGTGGCCGTGAGATGTAGGCACCACGTCTCCAGTGCCCTGACCAGCCATCGTTTCCACCATCTGTTGTAGGAAATGAAGCAGTGGAATGACGTCGTTCATCCCATAATCCTGGCGACTGACTAATAATGTGGCTTCCTCAAAGGGCCTGAGCAAATGGCAGGTGTCACGTATGAGCTGCCACTGGTTGACATTGAAGTTACACCGGGGAGTCCCCCTATCTGCTTGGATCATCAAGAAATCGTTAATGTATTTTCTCTGTTCGTATAGTCTGTCCAACTTATGGAGGGTGGAATTCCAATGGGTGGAAACATCGCACATCGTACTGTGTTGTGGGATGCCGTTCTGACGCTGCAGCTCAAGGAGGGTGTGCTTTGCGGTGTACGAGTGGCTAAGTGCATGCAAAGTTTCCTTCCCATTGTTAGGATGTCTTGCAGATGGGGGGAACACTTCAGGAACCACTTCACAACAAGATTGAACACGTGTGCCATGCAGGGCGCATGGCTCAGGCATCCTTGACACAGTGCAGATAAGAGGTTCTTCTCATTGTCGATCAACATGGTACCCATTTCCAGTTTTTGTGGAATAAGCCATGATTCGATTTCTTGATTAATCACTTTTAGCAGTTCCTCCCGTGTGACTTCTTTCGCCAAGGTAAACCATGTGAACAACAGCCTGACACTGCCATGCCCTGCACACATGGTATGCTGAAGGAGCAATGAGACTTGTCCGTGCAGTGGCGGCTACGGACACGGTGGAGGATGTGGAGGCGGAGTCCCACACTGTCACAGGATCAACGGCCTGAGACCATGGAGGCGGAAGCAGTAGCGGCGTGACCTGTCAAAGTTGCTGTTGTGGCTGTGCAGGAACCACGTTCACCCAGTGGGCCGTACAGGACATGTATTGTCCTTGACCATAGTTACATCTCCACATGCTGGTGCTGCCGTGCACTTTGGTACACAATGACAGGCTCAAGGACTGGCCCACCTTCTGTTCCACATAATTGTGCAGGGCTGGTACTGCCTTTTTCGCAAAGAAATGACGGCTTGGGACTCTTCACTTCAGCTTGGCACAAGCCATCAGTTCTCTGAAAGGTGTAGAGTCCACCACTTGAAAAAAGGAGGGACTGCCGCACCAGCAACTTGGACAGGAGCACGTTCAGCTTCTGCGCCGAGTGGGTGCATACTGCTGTTTCTTGGACATGACTTCGCTGATGGATTGCTGGCGGAATGACTGACTGTATGTAGAAGGAGCAGGAGCATCTGGAGCAACAGAAGATAGGTATGACAAATAGCTCCCTTCGGCTGAGGAGGTGGAGCATTGGCTGGCTGAAACAGGGAGTGGTGTCCCACTGGGTGATGCAGCAGGCTGGACCACCACATCAGAGCCACAGTTCTCCAAGGCCGCTTTATGGTGATGCTGCATATGTTGACCTAGGGCCAGGGTGCCAATGTTGGCACCACGGCCCTAGGTCAACATATGCAGCATCACCATAAAGCGGCCTTGAAGAACCGTGGCTCTGATGTGGTGGTCCAGCCTGCTGCATCACCCAGTGGGACACCACTCCATGTCAACAGAACTTGCATGAGGCCATGTTAACCTCCTCCGGATGCTTTATGAAAAACTGCCACACCGAGTAGCTGATTTTCTCCCCAACAGTCCGCACTGACTGACTGCTACAGCCGCCGACTCCAGAAGCCCCTGTTACACTACCTCCTGAGAATGTAGGCTGCTGCGAAGCATGTGGTCTACCCCAGGCAAGTTTGGCTCCCGACTTCCCACTTCTGCCGCCATGCTGACTTCCAACCATGCTACCACCTTGCTGGCTCAGCTGCTGCCTCACGGGCAACCTGCAACCCTCTTCTCCTGATGATGATGAAGCCCCTCCTGCACCTGGCTCCCAAGTGCGATAGGCTTCATCTTCTTCGAGTTGTGTCTGCACATCACTGATGTCATCCTCCGATTCCTCAACAGTGTCTGCTTCAGGAGCGTGAACGTTCGCAACACCACCTCCCACGCCACTCTCCTTATCACTACTTGGCTGCATAGTGGAGGAAGCGGCGGATGTCTCCTCCACTTCTTGGCTGGGCAGTAGCTGCTGACTGTCCTCTAGTAGATCGTCCTCACTAAATAGTGGAGCTGAACGATACTTCTGTGGGGGAGGGAACAGCATACAACAGAGGCAATTGGAGGACAGGGACTGCTCCCGGGCCATGCCAACTGAGGGTTTTGTCTGAGAAACCCACCGACTGTTGACTGGGAATGTCAGATGTCACTTGTGGATGACCGAGTTAACCAATCAATGATGGTAGATGGGTTGCTGGTTGAGACACAACCACTAGCTGATACTGGGAGTTCAGGCCTCTCGCTGCGACTCCTGCTGCAGCTCGCCCCTAGTCTGCTGCGACCTCTGCCTGCGCCTGATGAATTTAGGCCTCTGCCACTCCTCTGTGCATGTCTTGCCACTTCTTTGCCTGACATACTTATACACCGGCTGAGTGCATATATGTTACACTTATGAGAGGACTCCACTACGCTTAAAACTGTATTTGGCTACAAATACAGGTGTATAGTTTTGGCTGGCCTTTCAGAGTAACTAGGCCTTTATGACTTTAACAGTATACAAAGGTGTATGTACAGTATACACTTATGAGAGGAGGACAATATGCTTCACTATGCTTAAAACTGTAGTAGACTACAAAAACAAGTGTGTGGCTTTGGCTGGCCTTTCACAGCAACTAGGGCCTTATGACTTTAACAGGAACAAAATCGTACACCACGTAGGTGTACGTACAGTTTACACTTATGAGAGGAGGACAATACGCTCCCCTATGCTCAAAACTGTATTTCGCGACAAAAGCAGGTGTGTAGTTTTGGCTGGCCTTTCAGAGTAACTAGGCCTTTATGACTTTAACAGGAACAAAATCGTTCACCGCGTAGGTGTACGTACAGTTTACACTTATGAGAGGAGGACAACACACTCCGCTACAAACTTTATTAGGCTACAGAATCAAGTGTGTAGCTTTGGCTGGACTTTCACAGTGTTACGCCGAGCGCTCCGGGTCCCCGTTCCTCCCCGGAGCGCTCGCCTCATCCTCGTTGCTGCAGCGCCCCGGTCAGATCTCCTGACCGGGTGCGCTGCGGTACCGCCTCCAGCCGGGATGCGATTCGCGATGCGGGTGGCGCCCGCTCGCGATGCGCACCCCGGCTCCCGTACCTGACTCGCTCTCCGTCGGTCCTGTCCCGGCGTGCGCGGCCCCGCTCCCTAGGGCGCGCGCGCGCCGGGTCTCTGCGATTTAAAGGGCCAGTGCACCAATGATGGTGCCTGGTCCAATCTTCCTATTACCTTGATTAGTTTCCTCCTGTGCACTCCCTACTTATACCTCTCTTCCCCTGCACTCCCTTGCCGGATCTTGTTGCCCTTGTGCCTAGTGAAAGCGTTCCCTTGTTTGTTCCTAGCCTGTGTTCCAGACCTCCTGCCGTTGCCCCTGACTACGATCCTTGCTGCCTGCCCCGACCTTCTGCTACGTCCGACCTTGCCTTTGTCTACTCCCTTGTACCGCGCCTATCTTCAGCAGTCAGAGAGGTTGAGCCGTTGCTAGTGGATACGACCTGGTCACTACCGCCGCAGCAAGACCATCCCGCTTTGCGGCGGGCTCTGGTGAAAACCAGTAGTGACTTAGAACCGGTCCACTAGCACGGTTCTCGCCAATCCCTCTCTGGCACAGAGAATCCACCTCCTACCAGCCGGGATCGTGACACACAGTAACTAGTCCTAAATGAGTTTAACAGGAAAAATATAAAGGACACCACATAGGTGTACGTACAGTTTGCACTTATGAGAGGACTGTATTGGGCTAAAAAAAACAAGTGTGTAGCTTTGGCTGGCCTTTCACATTAACTAGGCACAAATTAGTTTGACAGGAAAAAAAAACATACACCTATGTACGAACAGGTTACACTTATGAGAGGACAATAAGCTCCCATACGCAACTCGTATTAGGCACTAAAATCAGGTGACTATGGCTTTTAGTGCTCAGTGCCCTAACTGGCCCCTATTTGCTTTAGAGTTGTGGTACACCCTAATGCAGAAGTATAGAGTCGCTGTGTAGTTCACCCAAAAGTGTACTTTCTCTCTCTTGGTCTCCCTTCCCTGTCATTGCTTTTCTGCAGTGATTTGGGCTTGTGGTGAATCACTGCTGTGCAGTTGTTTTTCTGTGCAACACACACACTGCCCTCTCTCTCTCTCTCTCTCTCTGCAATAAAACGCTGAAATGGCAGGCTGCAGTGATGGCTGCAGATTATATAGGCCTGTGACATCACACGGCTGGATGCTGATAGGCTGCATGTGATTCAGGGTGATCCCACCTACCAGCCTTCCTGCCTTCCCAGAGTTCCTAGCCCCATATCATCACACGTGGAGCCGCCATTTGAGATGCCCACAAGTCTGGACCGCACTAAATGGAGTTTAATGAAGTAATTAACTTTATCGGATCGTAGAGATATTCGGATTAGTTACGAATCATAGTTACAAATTCTTTATAGGTCATCACCCCATTCTTTATAGGTCATCACCCCACCCCCATTCTTTATAGGTCATTTCCCCACCCCTATTATTTATAGATCATCACCCCACCCCCCTAAGCTTTATATTAAAACACCACCTCACAACCCCCATTCTTCTTGTATGAAGCACAACCCCCTGACCAAACTCAGTTAAGCAAGTAATTTAATGCCATCTCGAAGTCCTGTGCTGCGGCCTGCAGGAGCATGTTGCAGCAAGAGGGGCACCATGTACATGGACTGTGAACGACAACCCACATCTAGTGTGACTGAAGGCGCCCAGGTAAAGAAAACGATTGGAGGAGATTGAACAGACATAGTATGGATGAGCCCCTGCCAGTCAGGACTAGGATGTGACACTTTCACCACACACAAAGTCTTCAGGACCTGTCACTGACTGGAAACTAATTTTCACTGTTCAGCCAGGCAGCTTATCTTACACATTGGCTGCCACATGTTTAGTGATTCATTTTAAAAAATCAAGCAGATTTAATCCAGGCCTGATTGCTTCCCCCAGCTGCTCTAACTTATGGTGATTTACACTTCTCCCATACCTCCAGTCAACAGGCACGGTGGAGGGGTTGGCGTACTTCTCTTCCCACAGTGCATATGGGGATCATTCTCTTACTTTATTCTGGTGTAGTTCTGTTGGCTAAATGTTGCCTCAGGCGCCTATGGTGTCACTGTTCTGGGCCCCCTACTCTAAGGTGTTCTTGTTCTGTTGCAATAAAATGTGTTTTTCTGGTACGTTATAATCAACTATGTTACGGTCCCCTTAAAGCTAGGGTCACACAGATCTACAGCCTATTTTATGCTGTGGATCCGCCGATGACAGACCCTACAGTGTGCCTCCAGCTGTGCCTGCTCGTAGCTGCTACAAGGAGACACACAGCGATCTGCGAGTCGCCACGCACGTGCACAGTGTACTCGCAAGCATCGCGACTGCTCTCGGCCTAGCTCAGGGAGCAGGGGGAGCGGCCACGATGACTGTGAGTACACTGCGCATTCGCGCGGCGACGTGCAGATTGCTGTGTGTCTGCTCGTAGGGTCCGTCATCCACTGATTCGCAACATAAAATGCATGTGACCCTACCCTTAGGAAGTATTGCAGAGTGACGCAGCTGACCCTGATTCCCCAATGGGAGCCCCCCAACATTACTCTTATGTAGTGTAGGGGAGGAGGGGCTAGTCAGTGTTAGTTTAGGAGTTGGAGAACTGAGAAACAGTGAGGAGAAGTCTGAGAAGGCCTAAGGAGAAGAAATCTGCAGCCATGCAAATCAGGAAAACCACATTGCTCAGGTAAAGTTCAAGCCTGGTGGTAAGCACAGTGCTCCAGGGGAAAAATAATCTTCAGTAAGTCAGTCAGTCAGTATAAAGTCTCTATTTCAGCATGGGCTGTAATTAATCACAAGTGTGCAGTTTCAGCAACTCCCAGCAAGTCCCAGCAAGGCTACAGGCTGCCCATGCTCACTCTGCACTATCCCCAGCGCAAATCTGTACTGGGAAGGATTTAACAACATTCCTGCCTCAGTAAAGATAGTTTTCCGTAACCTAGCATTGTGGTCATTCTTGTCCCCGCTCTTGGCCAAGGAGAGCTATCTCAACCTCGGAACATGGAGGTTAACGTTGCCCTGGTGTCACAAACTGTGCATTCTATTCATATTCCACCAGTCCATACTGGTATGTTTTCTTCCTTCCTCAAACATTTTGACATTACTAAGAAAAAAAAAAAACATCTCTAGACCATGATGCATTATAACGATATCACATTTGCATAGGTTTTATTTTTTTTTACTACTTTTAAAAAAAAAATCCTTTTTTGAAGAAAACATGTATGTTTAAAATTGAGCTGTTCTAACCTTTTTTACTCTTTATATTTTTTTAAATGTGGGTTTGAGTGTTCATCTTTAGCGTTGTTAGGGCTGCATATGTTTCCTTACAGCATTGGCCGGGCTTCTTGCTCCTCTTTGGTGGCGGCCTGGCTCCTGGATCCACATCGTGGATCCTTGTGGCTCCTCTTCAGGGGTGACCTGGCTCCGATGCGCACCTCCCAGTAATCCCTAGCACTGGGAGAAAGTGATCTGTCCCTTAATCATGACACCACTTCCTCCCAGCACTCTTTGGTGCAGCAGCAAAACTGCATGGGAGGGAAAAGAACTCCAAATAGAAGCTTGTGGATGTGGTATGAAGAAGGAACATAGGCCCTGATTTACTAAGAGTTGTTGTGTAGTTTTCTTTGTGGGTTTTAATCCCCTACAATTTTTCCCACAGTATTTACTAAGGTTTCCCTACATTTTGCTTTTTTTTTACACATGCTCTGATCTGTGGGGTTTTCCTAATCTTAAATCCACCACATATTCTGTGGAAACCTTAGTTTTTGTGGAAATGTCGGTGCCACTTCCCTTTTCAATGGCCACGACCCCTTTCCCCAACAACCATGCCCCCTTTTAGGGTTTTCTCAGTAAAATGGAAAGTTGGTCAGGTTTTTTTTTTTTTTTCAATTCTGTCACAAATCATGGAGCAAAAATAATTTCTGGCCCAATGCGCCAGAATCGGGCACAAAACCTGACAAAACATGTCGGGTTTACAATAGTAAATCAGGGCCATAGTATGGAGATATGGGCATGGAATGGGGGGAAATTGTATGAGGGGACATGGAATGAGGAAATGGAGGAATGGACATAAAATAGTTTTTTGCTTTTTCTCTCAATAAGAACCAAAGTTGGGGGGGGGGGGGGGGTTGTCTTCTAATCAGTTTTAGTATGAGGCAAAACCATAATATTTTATAATTTTTGGAATGTTGTCATCACATAGCTTCTATATCATATCCATTGCAATTCATATTCATTCTAGCTGTTAAAATGTAATAATACATAATTATATCTAATTTCTTAAGGTCTTTCTTTGCTCATGATCATCATTTCATCATCACTGGCCATATAAAACATACTTTCTTACAAGTGCATTGACAATATTGCCCTCCAAGTGACAGAGCACATGGTGAAATCTTGTTTTCTGACTAAAATTCTATGGCAAATATGGTATTTTAGTAAATCCTCTTATTTCCTGCTGTCCAGATTGTCCTGCTTTAATCTAAAGTTAATTCCTGGGTGCTAGATCCTTGGTGCCTGTGGTGAAATTTATTGTAAGCCACAGGGCTAATATTCGCTTACCAAGAAATAAATAGGATTTTAACAATGGCACCAATATTACATCCCTGATGCCTTTAATATGCGTGATTCCTTACAAGGGAGAAATTCTGTAAAAAGAAAGGTTACATTTTTTTCCCACCCACATAAAAAAAAAATGTGTCAGGAGCAGAATAAGTAATTCCTGAAGTGATGAAATGACTATAAATTGTTATAGACAGTAAATGATGCCGCAGCTGTAATAGGAATCTTTACGATTTATCTGTAGCTATAAAGGAAGAAGCGATGTGTAGAACGTTATATATTGCTTTTGATTATTTATAATTTATAGGATAACTGACATTTTCAAAAACAAATTCTAATTGGTGGGGGAGGGGAGTTCAGGGTGCTCAGACCCCTATCAGGGTCTATTCACACGGCAGAAATTTCCGCTTGCGGAATTCCGCCACAAATTAAAGCCCATAGACTTCTATGGGATTCCGCACTCCCATTCACACTTCCGAATTTCTGCTTGCGGAATTCCGCAAGCAGAATTTCAGAAGCGTGAATGGGAGTGCAGAATCCCATAGAAGTCTATGGGCTTTAATTTGAGGCGGAATTTCGCAAGCAGAGATTCCACCATGTGAATAGACCATCAGTCTCTGAAAAGGTAGACCCAAAGCACACAGCGGTCACTGTGCTCTTTTAGTTCTGATCGACACAGTTCTGAGTGTTAGAATCTGGACCCTACATTTAAAGCTTCAAAACTTCGGAAAATCTAAAGTGACGCATCAACTCCTTCCCGCAAAATCAGGTACATGTACGTGGTGATTAGGGATGACTTCCCACATCACCTCGTACATGTACCTGATGAGAATAAACTGTCACAGCGCCGCCGGTTGGTTTCCATGGAAACTGGGGGCCTTACACTGGCCTCCATTGTTATGGCAACTTAAGGTAGGGACTGATCTATCCTATTCCTGTCATTACTGACAGACATAGGCACAATTCAATGGAGTACAGATGTGTACTCCATTGAATTATGTGTACAGTTCCCCACACATTAGGTGCAGTACAGTCCCCCCCACATTAGGTGCAGTACAGTTCCCCCCACATTAGGTGCAGTACAGTTCTTCCACATTAGGTGCAGTATAGTTCCCCCACATTAGGTGCAGTACAGTTCCCCCACATTAGGTGCAGTATAGTTCCCCCATATTAGGTGCAGTACAGTTCCCCCACATTAGGTGCAGTATAGTTCCCCACATTAGGTGCAGTACAGTTCCCTCAGAGACATACAGCCTTCAGCCATATACAATGTATTGCTGGAGGCTGTATGTCTGTGTACTGCCCCACTTCAGTGTTCCGACCACCGGTCCTCCGGTCCGGGGTCACAATCTACTGCTATGGCCTGTAGACCATAGCAGTAGGTCCCGGGACCGGAGGACCGGTGGTCGGAGCACCGAAGAGGACGTGGTGCCAGCTGGCGCTGGTGACTTACCATGCTGGCCGGCACGTGTCCTCCTCACAGCTCCGCTCCTCCGTTGCTATGGGCGCACGCACGGGACGTCAGTGATGTCCCTGCATGCGTTAACTCCCGGCGGCCCCTGCGTTTTTAAAGTTAATGCGGGGGCCACTGCAGAAAGGTAACAGGGACATCCTTGTATCCCAAAAATATTTTTCGGGACACAGAGATGTCCAGAATGTGACGGGGGCCCCTTGCGGGCTGCTCAGTGGCTGCCGCGGATCCCCCCGAGCTTGATTAGGCCTATGCTGAGTAGCCGGCAGGGGGTCCCCTGGGGGATGGGGGCCCTAGGCAATTGCCTGGTTTGCCCCGCCCCAATGCCGGCCCTGGTCCCCGAAAAATCAGATTTTGCAATTTTCTTGAAAATCTGGAAAATTGCTACTAAACTTATAAACCTTCTAACATTCTTAAAAAGTAAAAGAATGTTTATCAAATAATGGGAACATAAAGTAGACATATTGTAGATGTGAATTAATCATTAATTTGGTTCAGTATGGCTATTTGTCATACAAGCAGAAAATATCAAATCTAGATATGATTTTTTTCGCTAAATATATTTTTTTTTGTTAAATTTTTTTTACAATTTTTTTTAAATATATCAATCAAAATTTACCACTAATGTAAAGTACAATATGTCACGCAAAAAGTATTTCAAAATTGCTTTCATAAGTGAAAGCGTTCCAAAGTTATTACCAAATAAGTGGACGCATATCAGATTTTGAAAATTTGCCTTGGTTATTATTATTAAGGTTAAAACAGGATATTGAGTAAAGGGGTTAATTATTAAAGTTATGAACCTATAAATTATATGTAAATGTTTATCAAATAATGGAAATATAAATTAGACATATTGGAGATGTGAATTAATCATTAATTTGGTGCAGCATGGCTATTTGTCGTACGAGCAGAAAATATCAAATCTAAAAAGCTGCAAATTTTTCATTTTTTTTTGCAAATTTTCAACTAATGTAAACTACAATATGTCACGAAAAAACTATCTCAGAATCGCTTTCATATGTGAAAGTGTTCCAAATTTGCCTTGGTAATTTTTTTTTTTAATCAACTGGTGCCAGAAAGTTAAATAGATTTGTAAATTACTACAGAGGAAATTATTTTCTTTTTGGAACACAGAGCTCTCTGCTGACATCACGAGCACAGTGCTCTCTGCTGACATCTCTGTCCATTTTAGGAACTTTCCAGAGCAGCATGAAATAAAAAAATAAAAATAAAATAAACTTTTCCTCCAGAGTACCCCTTTAAGGTCAAAACAGGCTGTTGAGTAAAGGGGTTAATTATTAAAGTTATGAACTTATATGTAATGATATGTAAATCAGTTCCTAAGTGCAATATGTGTGTTCTTTCTTTTTTTATTAATTTTTTTTGCCCCTTGGCTTTTTTGTTCATCTCCATTTTGTCCAAAGCTGCAATCTATGACAGCATCTTAGTGCCTACAGGGAGCCTCATGTAGTCTGGGACACACCTCCTGTGTCATCATTGGTCCAGGCTATAGATCTCTCCTGGTTTCTAAACGGCTAGGCCCATATCTGCATCAGAGGCTCAGTTCAAGGCCTCCATTGCAGATTCCATTTGGCACTGACAAACGGAATAATAACCAAGGCAAATGTTCTAAATCTGACATGCGTCCACTTATTTGGTAATAACTTTGGAACACTTTCACTTATGAAAGCAATTTAGAAGTAATTTTTGCGTGACATATTGTACTTTACATTAGTGGTAAATTTTGATTGATATATTGAAAAAAATTTGTAAAAAAAAAATTTAACAAAAATAACAATATTTTGCGAAAAAAATCATATCTTTGACTCCGCATGTTAGACAGAGCCCGACAGACCCCATTGAATTCAATTGGGTTTTCTGTTCTTGCCTTTTCTTTTGCAGGAAACTAACGGGGAAAATATTACTTCCACACAGCTTCTTTTTTTTTTTTTTGGTCCTTTTTTTCAAATTCTGCATTGGAGGCCTTAAATGTAGATGTGAATTTAGTCTTACAGCAAAATTTAAATGATTATAATCTACAGACTATTAATCTAGTGAGTAAAAGATGAACACTGGGTCATGGTAACAAATGTATTTAGACATTAAGGTGGAACCTTAAGGCTAGGTTTCCACTTGGGTTTTTTCTGGCAGTTTTTGGATATCTGCCACTGCAGTTTTTGAGCCAAAGCCAGAAATGTATTCAAAAGGAATAGGACATATAAAGGAATGACTTACACTTCTCCTCCCTCATGGATCCACTTCTGACTTTGGCTCAAAAACTACAGTGGCAGCTTTTCAAAAACTGCCAGAAAAAACCCAAGTGGTAACTTAGCCTAAGAGTCATTTAAAAAATGAAAAGACCTGCTATAATTGCTACTTATAAGCCAGGGAAGGTTGCGGCTGCGCTCTGCTCACTCAACCTTCAACTTTTTCGCAATAGAAATCTATGTAGCAAACCGGTCGGATCTGCCGGCCAGCCGGGGAGTGGAGTGCCGCACAGTTCCCTATCATATAACTCATAAATGCAGTGGCTCTCTTTTTTAATGATGGTAACCCTTTAAACATGTGACATCCCACTTGACTACATGCATGTTATCATTTTATTGTATTCTGTGTTTCTTTTCATTCCATAAAGTTATGGCCTCTGTGTGGGGTTCCAAAGCTTTTGTATGGTGTGCTCTTTACTTCTGTTATTTATATTCATACATTTAGTTGCTGAGCATCCCCTTCTCTATCAGATCAGTTGTTATTGTTTTATATATGACTTATAAACTTTCATGCATTTGTTCCTAAATTTGTGTCTGCCTGTGCTTCACCAATTGTCAAGGATAGGTGTAGAACTTGAATCAGTTTTCACAGCTTAAGGCCTCATTCACACTGGAGGTGGAGCTCCGTCGGCAGTTCCATCAAGTTTAGCGGAGAAAAAAACAGTGCAAGCACTATTTTTTTATCCTCTAAATTCCTGTAAAATTACTGGATGGAGACCGTCAGGACCCGACAGTAGCTGTCTTCATCCGATCGACTCAGGAATAAAAAAGAGCTGATTGGACCCTTAAAGGGTTGGATGCAAATGGCAATGTGAACCTAGCCTAAGGTGAATTTCGCCCCTTGAACAGTTTCCTGATATATCTCTACAGCTTTCAGTGCTTATTAAAGGGGTACTCTGGGGGAAAACTTCTTTTTTTTTTTTTAATCAACTGGTGCCAGAGAGTGAAACAGATTTGTAAATTACTTCTATTAACAAATCTTAATCCTTTCAGTACTTATTAGCTGCTGAATACTACAGAGGAAAAATCTTTTTGGAACAGAGCTCTCTGCTGACATCACGACCACAGTGCTCTCTGCTGACATCTCTGTCCATTTTAAGAACTGTCCAGAGTAGGAGAAAATCCCCATAGCAAACATGTGCTGCTCTAGACAGTTCCTAAAATGGACAGAGATATCAGCAGAGAGCACTGTACTCGTGATGTCAGCAGAGAGCACTGTGGTCCAAGAATTTCCTCTGTAGTATTCAGCAGCTAATAAGTACTGAAAGGATTAAGATTTTTTAGTAGAAATAATTTACAAATCTGTTTAACTTTCTGGCACCAGTTGATTTAAAAAAAAAAAAAAGTTTTCCACCGGAGTACCCCTTTAAAGATTTTTAAATCCCATGCGAAGACATTACTGACATGACATTCTGGATGCCTACAGTTGCCACTAGGGGGAAGCTATAATGGAAAAATCTGCACCCTTTTCTGTGTTTTGAACCAGCTGGTTCAAGGAATTTTGGTCCAAGTCTAAGGGGATTTACAAAAAATAAAAATAAAAAAACAGTAGACTCCGTAGTGACCAAAGTAACATCAGAGATACTGTAAGGGAAGTTAGGGTTAAGGGTTTTTTCTATCTCATAAATTCAGTTTTCCAGCCCCCTCTGGACTGTTTGTGGCTGCCAAAGGTGGTCAGGAAGCCAAGATCAGCCAAAGCAGATAAGTTGTGCAATTTGTGTGACTCCCATTGACTTTGGGAGCTGTGTAAATGACCTATCCCCACAATCTACACTGGTTACTAACTTCGGGAGTAGCATGTAGGGCTATGTTGTTTGAACAACTACCAATGTAAGAGACACAAATTGCGTAACTTCCCTGTTTGGCTGCTTTCGGCTTCCGGAACACCTGTGGTTGTTTTGAACAAGCCAGAGGGGGACTGAAAACCCAATTTATAAGATGAAAAAATATGTTTAAATGGGCACTGTCATGAAAACAAAAAATTGATATGTTGTAGTACTTAAGTACTACAACATATCTCTAATATAGTTTAATTTAAAAAAAAAAGTGTTTTAAAACAGTTTAAAATCACGTTTAAATTCGGCCACTAGGGGTCGCCCTCCTAGTGGCCGAATGCATTCAGCAGTGACGTCACTAATGAATTCTGACACGTTGAAGCCTGGCAACGAGTCGAAATTCAATCACTGCTGTGCTCGCTCCCGCCTGTCAATCAGACAGGCGGGAGCGAGCACTTTGAAGGAAGACGATGCGCGCAGGCTCGGGGACAAGGTAAAGTATTATGTTCACTGTATTATGTATACATGTATACATGTATTATGTATATGTTCAAGTATTATGTATACTGTTCACCTATACAGCATGCCTCCAGTTTCCCCACTACAACTCCCAGCATGCTCTGGGAGTTATAGTGGGGAAACAGCTGGAGGGACACTGAATAGGTGAACTGAGGGGGAGTGGGTTGAGCGGAGCAGCGGGGCCGGGGGGGTTGTGGGCTGCTCGGCAGGGAGGGGGTACTCTGGGTGAACTAAGGGGGAGGGGGAGTGAGTTGAGCGGCGCAACGGGGGAGGGGGGTTGCGGGTTGCGCGGCGGGGAGCGGTATGTGCTCCGGTGTTCACCTATACAGGGTGCCTCCCTTTGTTTCCCCACTACAACTCCCAGCATGCCCTGACAGCCAATAGATGTCAGGGCAAGCTGGGAGTTGCAGTGGGGAAACAGCTGGAGGCACCCTGTATAGGTGAACTAAGGGCGGAAATTTCGGCCCCAGCAGGCATCAGTGACGTGGTGCCTGCTGGGGAACTCTGCCTGGTTGTGAGCACACTACCAGGCAGACAAAAAAGCATTTTTAATATGTAAAAAAAAAATTAAAGGCAGGGAGGGGGTTAGGGATAGATGGGTAATAGGCAGGGACAGAAAAAAAAAAGTGATGGTGGGAGCTACTCTTTAACCTAAACTTCTCTCACAGTATGTCTGGTGTTTCCTTGGACTCACTACCGGAGACTACCTATTTTTATTTATTTTTTTATTATTCTCTCTAGGATTAAGATTCCCTTTACCCCCTACCCTGGTTAATACAGAACATGTATTTTATGGGACATGATGTTATCATTGCACACAATGAACAGACCATCAGTCAGGTTATTTATGAATCGACACATGAAATCAGCTTCACATGGGGGATGTGTTTGGCAGAACCCTTTGTTTCTTGTATTAGGGACTCTTTATTATGTTGGTGACTATGCTGAGCTAAGGGTCATATGGTAGTCTGGTCGACTAGTCCGACCCTTTATCCCTCCACATTTCATGGCATTGGATGGCATTGGTCTTGAAATGTTCATTGTGTTGCCAGTAATAAAGCCAATTGTATTAAATACTTCTGGGACGACTTTTACTCCTATACACAATGAAAGATGAGAACAGAACATTATGGATCACTTACGTCTTATTTCCCCTGGTGCCCACTCAACCAAGTGAAATAAACCGAGCAAGTTAGCAGAATCCTATACAACAATGTACAATTTATTTGAAGCTTGTGGATGTCTATTTAGACAACACCATTATTATTCCTTATATGATATAGTCTGTATATAACTTTATAGACTTTATAAATCATAATAAAATATCAATCTTTCCAACAAAAGATCCAACAAGAACTTTTCTATATGACTAATAAAAAAATATGTGATACTGCTCGGCGGGAGTGTGAATTGTAGCCTGACAGTATAATGTACCTGAACAATACTATTACATCTAATTATTTTCGCCGGTCCCCCGCCGCAGTCAGCAGGAACATTTTTACAGTTCAGGTTTATGGTTTCCTGAAGCTACATTCTTTGTCATGGGTCATCATATGGCAAACAGCTTGTGGAGCGCGTGAAAGCAGAAACAATGCTTTATTATTTTACACTCTGAAGTACGGCTGCATGGTATTCAGTATTTCACCAGGAATAATAATATATCAACGTCTATTTACAGGAGAGTACAGTACGGGTCAGGCTTCTATAATCTTTTCTTATTTCTGGAAATGCTACAAAAAATATAATAATAATAATACCAAAAACATTTCCAAAGTTAGAAAACAAAATCCACTTGCAGTCTGTTTGTCATCACCGTCTAACAAAGTAGAATAAATGGACAGGTGCAAGCGGCTGATACTGCAATGTAAAAGCAAATAGACACTGAGATGTAGCAGCTGCGGATTTTAAGATTTTGTTTTACGATACATTACTGCTATATTTATTTAAGAATTTGAGGTTCTTAGTGTACATTTTAAATGAATGGTGTGAGCCCACCTGCCTGACAATTCGATAAAACCACAGAAGGGGCACTACACAAAGTAGTGTCCATACACAATAGGAGACTTACTACTCCTAGGCCTACAAAATAAAGTCAAAGAAAGAAAAGGTTTAGCCAGCTCACCGCTTGTAGCAATTCAGTCTCTGAGCACCCGTTGTAGGAGTTGGAAGTAAGGATGAAGTCGAGCCGTCTCCTTGGTATATGATATGCCAGGAGAAACAGAGAGGTGTCCAGCTCCCAAACGAAAAAGGTTAAAAGTTAGAACTTTAATAATCCATTTTAAAAACGCTCAAAGAAAAACACCCAGTGTGAGTAAAAACCCCTTACACCGACGCATTTTGGACCACTAGGTCCTTAAAGGTGTACTCTGCTGCTCAGCGTTTGGAACAAACTGTTCCGAACACTGGAGCCGGCGCCAGGAGCTTGTGATGTCATGAGGGGGCGGGGCAAGGATGTCACAAGCTCCCGGGGCCAGCTCCAGCGTTCAGAACAGTTTGTTCCAAACGCTGAGCAGCGGAGTACCCCTTTAATCATGGCAAAGGAGGAATATAAGTATAGACCTTATATACTCCATACCAAAAAATACATGTTTGCCAGGAACCTCCTACACACCACCTGGACGTTAGAGTCTGTCCTCACTTCCTAGGAGGGATTGTAGCAGCCAGGTAAGTTAACCCATTCTTGTCAAAAAACATAGTATCTTCTTTTAGCGTATGTTACTGCATAGAAAACTATGTGGCATTTACAAATTCAAGACAAATACCAGAAAAAATAGTAATAATGATAATGCAATATGGAAAGATAGCGTAGTTTAGCAAAAATAAACCAACACAATAGTATTCAAATCTATATTCCAAAAAAGTTCTTGGCAACAGTAAAACAATCAAAGATCAGTAAAAAGAAGACAAATCATTACAGGAATTCAAGCCTTGTGGGTAATGTGTATCTAGTCTTAATATCCAGAATGCCTCCCTTTTGAATACCGTATGAGGCCAATCACGTTCTATTCCTGTGACCTGGATATATTGTGGGTCCCCTGCATGCACCTCCAGTATATGTCTGTTCAAACCTGAGCGTGCACGACAACCACCATTTTCCCCTTGCTGCACATGGAAATGTTCATAGAAATGCTTTTTCAATTTTCTGGAAGTGCAGCCTATGTATTGACCATTACACCTTGTACACACTGCTAAATAAACCACGCGTGTGGTCTCACAGTTTATAAAAGATTTTATACTGTAAATATTGCCATTTACAGGTGAGAAAAACTGCTTAGTGTGAATCATGTACTTGCAAAGGTTGCATCTCGGTCGTGAACATCTATAGTTACCCACTGTTCTCAGCCAGCATTCATTGCAATTGTCATTCTTGGACAACCTCCTTTCTAGGGATTTACCTTTTTTAGCCACAATTCTAACACCATTACCCAGAATCTTGCAGATGTCATCATTATCATATTATACAGGTAAGTGTTTTTGTATAATATCCTTGATCTGGGTAAAATGTGTACTAGGGGTAGAGAAGGCAGAAATATAGGGAAAAAGCTGCGATGGCGCTCCCAAGGAATTAACCCAAAGTTGTGGGTATTGGTATAAATAAATAAATAATTTATTTTTACAGCATAAAGAAATCAAAGAAAATAAATGAATAAAGACACGTTTCGGGAGTCACAGCTCCCTTTTTTTTTTAAAGGTGCATGAAAACCACGTAAAACATGGAAAAATTTGAAAAATATATAGGTATAGTCTTTTACAGGAGTATTTAGGTGTTTAAACTGAACCGCGAAAAATGTCCGTAGTGGCGACCAATCCGAGAGCTGACAGTGTCTGTGGGACCAATCAGGAGGCAGTAGGAGGAGGCTGTCATCGCTGTGCAGGGTTGCCGCAGTGGGAAATTAATGGAGACGAGCCTCTTGAAGCTGATTGGTCACTCGCTGTGGGATGGTATGGGGGTGACCAATCCGGAAAGTGCCGTACATGGCTGTGTACAGTTAAGTTGTAATAGGGGAAAAAGTCTGTGTGGGGATGTCGTTCAAACATGGGCATGGGGATAGTAGGCTAGATTCTGATTGGCTGTCCGTGATGTCCATGATGTCGAGTGTAGAGAAGGTCACAGGATGGTTTGACCCTTGTATGTTGCGATTTTTTTCAATTCTTTTTCGTGCCCTATCGGCATCTGAGCCTAGGTTGAGATCACAATTTTTACAATCTACAATGCCTTTTGCCCTGTTTAGGGTATTCATACTGTAACCTCTTTGCCTTAACCTCTTTTTTATGTCATAAAATGATTCCTCATACGCCCCGTAAGAGTTCAATGATACCACGTTGCAAGATATCCAAGCATAATAATAAAAGATGAGCAAACATTTTAAAAATTCAATTTGGCCGATTTGCCGAATTAGCCGAAAAAATTTGGTTCGGGTCGAATTTATTCGCGGTGAATCAACATTAAAAACGGCTATTTCTGGCCTACAGAGAGGCTCAATAGGGGTGTAGAACACTTTGCTTTGTTCTAACACGCATATGGAGTGTGCTGGGGTAGTGAAGTAATACTGTTTTTCAGTATGACATGCAGATATCAGGCATTGCTATTAGAATCACTGCCACAGAGCGGCACAATGACAGAGCCTGGCGGTGGCATCAGAATCAGGAGACCATATAGTGGCTGAATGACACAGCGTGGAGGTGTTGACAGTATGAGGAGACCATATAATGGCTGGATGACACAGCTTAGATGTGGCTGAAGCATGAGGAGACCATATATGGGCTAAATGGCTCAGCGTGGAGGTGTTGGCAGCATGAGGAGACCATATAGTGGCTTAATGACACAGCTGGAGGTGTTAGCATCATTAGGAGACCATAAAGTGGCTGAATGACACAACGTGGAGGTGTTGGCAGCATGAGGAGACATATAGTAACTAAATGACACAGTGTGGAGGTGTTGGCAGCATGAGGAGACCATATAGTGACTTAATCACACAGCCTGGAGGTGTTGGCAGCATGAGGAGACCATATAGTGGCTAAATGACACAGCGTGGAGGTGTTGGCAGCATGAGGAGACCATATAGTTGCTGAATGACACATCCTGGAGCCCTAAGATCCCTAAGATTAAAAGATGAATTTTGAAATTTAAGTTAAAAATTTATGGTAGCTAGTGCTGCCATAAATTTTTTTAGGCCCCGGCCCAGGCCCAGGCCAAGCAGCATCAGTAAACCACATATTGGCTGAATGACACAGCCTGGAGGTGGCTGGATCATGAGAAGACCCTATAGTGGCTGAATGGCACAGCCTAGAGGTGGCAGAAGCATGAGGAGACCATTGAAATTTTTTTTTATAAAACTGTTTATTTGTAGTTTTTACAATTTTACAAAATGATAACAAAGGAAAATAGAGCTAAGGTATAAAGACAAAAATGGAAATTAAAACATATCAGTGTCATGTATATATAGCAAAGTTATGACATCACAATAACAATGAGTAGCATTGTCACTATGCTGAGACCATTGAAATTTAAGATTGTTAAATTTCAATTTGAGATTTTCAAAATGAAATTGAGGATATTGAAATACAAATTTTAACTCGTAAGTTTTAGTGCCCCGGCTTGTGGGTACAAAGGACCAAATCAAACAAGGAGTCAAATGTCACATGGCGGCACAATGACAGAGCCTGGAGATGGCATCAGCATGAGAAGACCATATAGTGGCTGAATGACTGCCTGGAGTTGTGGCAGCATGGGGAGACCATATAGTGTCTGAATGGCACAGCCTAGAGCTGGCAGCAGCATGAGTAGACACTAGGGCTTCACAATTCCTAAGAATAAAAGATGAATTTTGAAATTTAAATTGAATATTTATGGTAGCTAGTGCCACCATAAACATTTTTAGGCCCAGGTCCAGCAGCATCAGTGAACCATATATTGACTGAATGACACAGCCTGGAGGTAACTGAAGCATGAGGAGACCATATAGTAGCTGAATGGCACAGCCAAGAGGTGGCTGAAGCATGAGGAGACTATATAGTGTCTGAATGGCACAGCCTGGAGTTGACAGAAGCATGAGGAGACCATTGAAATTTAAGATTGTTAAATTTAAATTTAAGATTTTGAAATTGAGATTTTGAAATTGAGATTATAACTCCCAAGTTTTAGTATCCCAGGCCCCGGCGTGTGGGTACAAAGAACCAAATCAAACAAGGAGTCACATGGCAGCACAATGACAGAGCTTGGAGGTGGCATCAGTATGAGGAGACCAAATAGCGGCTGAATGACTGCCTGGAGTTTGTGGCAGCATGGGGAGACCATATAGTGTCTGAATGGCACAGCCTAGTGCTGGCTGAAGCATGAGGAGACCATATAGTGTCTAAATGGCACAGCCTGGAACAGGCAGCATCATGAGTAGACACTAGGGCTTCACAATCGCTAAGATTAAAAGATGAATTTTGAAATTTAAATTGAATATTTATGGTAGCTAGTGCTATCATAAAAAATGTTATGCCCAGGCCCAGCAGCATCAGTAAACCATATATTGGCTGAATGACACAGCCTGGAGGTAACTGAAGCATGAGGAGACTATATAGTGGCAGAATGGCACAGCCTGAAGCATGAGGAGACCATTGAAATTTAAGATTGTTAAATTTAAGTTTAAGATTTTGAAATTGAGATTTTAACTTGGGCCCCGGCACGTGAGTACAAAGGACCAATATTTAACAAGGAGTCACATGTCACATGGCAGTACAATGAACCTGGAGGAGGCATCAGTATGAGGAGAACATATAGTGGCTGAATGACTGCTTGGAGTTTGTGGCAGCATTTGGAGACCATATAGTGTCTGAATGCCTTCAGCCTTGAGTTGGCTGAAGCATGAGGAGACCATATAGTGGCTGAATGACACAGCCTGGAGTTTGTGGCAGCATAAAGAAACCATATAGTGTCTGAAAGGCACAGCTTGGGGTTTGTTGCAGCATGAGGAGACCATATAGTGGCTGAATGGCACAGCCTGGAGTTGGCTGAAGCATGAGGAGACCATATAGTGGCTGATGAGATATCCTGGAGGTGGCAGCAGCATCAGGAGTCCTGAAAGTGACCCTAATGCAGAGGAATTTCTGAAACTGGGGACCAGTACCTTAATTATGTTTTGCAGTATCCATGACAGCACAATGAGAGAGCCTGGAGGTGGTAGCATCAGCATGAGGAGACCATAGAGCAGCACAATGAGAGAGCCTGGAGGTGGCAGCATCAGCATGAGGAGACCATATGGCGGCACAATGACAGAGCCTGGAGGTGGTAGCATCAGCATGAGGAGACCATATGGCGGCACAATTACAGTGCCTGGAGGGGGTAGCATTAGCATGAGGAGACCATAGAGCAGCACAATGAGAGAGCCTGGAGGTGGCAGCATCAGCATGAGGAGACCATAGAGCAGCACAATTAGAGAGCTTGAAGGTGGCAGCATCAGCATGAGGAGACCATATGGCGGCACAATGACAGAGCCTGGAGGTGGTAGCATCAGCATGAGGAGACCATATGGTGGCACAATGACAGAGCCTGCAGGTGGTATCATAAGCATGGGGAGACCATATGGCGGCACAATGACAGAGCCTGGGGGTGGTAGCCTTAGCATGAGGAGACCATAGAGCAGCACAATGACAGAGCCCTGAGGTGGCAGCAGCAGCATGAGGGCCATGCCAACTGAGGGTTGAGTCTGAGGAACCCACCGACTGTTGACTAGGGGTGTCGGATGTCACTTGGGATGAAGTAGATGACATAGTGAACCGATCAATCACGGCTGCTGGGTTGCTGGTCGAGACACGACTGCTAGCTGACACAGGGAGCTCAAACCTCTCGCTGCGACTCCGGCTGCCACACGCTTGATGAATTTAGGCCTCTGCCACTCCCCTGTGCACATCCTGGCACTACTCTGCCTGACATACTTATTACGTATATGAGGGGATTACAATACACAGTATTTGTCTAGAACAGCAGCAGGTGTGTACTATTGGCTGTCCTTTCAGAGTACATAGGCCCTTGACAGATTAACAGATACAACATAGTACACTACTTAGATGTACATATGTTGTATGCACTTATGATGGCAGAAAAATGCAGTACAGTACGCCTAAAAAAAACTTATTTTAGTAAAACACCAGTCAGTGATTACTTTTGCCTGGACTTCTGGACTTAAACAGTATCTAGGCCCTTGACAGATTAACAGGTACTAAATAGTATACTACTTAGATGTACATATGTTGTATGCACTTATGGGGACAGAAAAATGTGGTACAGTACGCTTAAAAAAAAATTTTGTAAAACTCCAGCCGGTGATTACTTTTACATGGACTCTCACAGTATCTAGGCCCTTGACAGATTAACAGGTACAAAATAGCACACTACTTAGATGTAGGTATGTGGTATGCACATATGAGGGCAGAAAAATGCGCTGCAGTACACTTAAAAAAAGAAATAATTTGCCCACAGCACCAGCAGTACACAACAGTGCTGCAGACACAGTCAATGTGTACTAAACCCAAAATTGCAAAAAGACTCTCTCTCAAATACTATTAGGAATGGACTGCTGGATATGGATTATACCGTCTGCAGACTAGTATAACCAGCAGACCAGTTGTTGTGTAATAAAGACACTGTCACGATTCGGCTGGCAGGAGGTGGATCCTCTGTGCCAGAGAGGGATTGGCGTGGACCGTGCTAGTGGACCGGTTCTAAGCTGCTACTGGTTTTCACCAGAGCCCGCCGCAAAGCGGGATGGTCTTGCAGCGGCGGTAGCAACCAGGTCGTATCCACTAGCAACGGCTCAACCTCTCTGACTGCTGAAGATAGGCGCGGTACAAGGGAGTAGACAAGAGCAAGGTCGGACGTAGCAGAAGGTCGGGGCAGGCAGCAAGGATCGTAGTCAGGGGCAACGGCAGGAGGTCTGGAACACAGGCTAGGAACACACTGGGAAACGCTTTCACTGGCACGATGGCAACAAGATCCGGCAAGGAAGGGAAGGGGAAGTGAGGTTATATAGGGAAGTGCACAGGTGAATACTCTAATTAAACCAACTGCGCCAATCAGTGGCGCAGTGGCCCTTTAAATCGCAGAGACCCGGCGCGCGCGCGCCCTAAGGAGCGGGGCCGCGCGCGTCGGGACAGGAGCGACGGAGAGCGAGTCAGGTACGGGAGCCGGGGTGCGCATCGCGAGCGGGCGCCACCCGCATCGCGAATCGCATCCCGGCTGGAAGAGGTATCGCAGCGCACACGGTCAGCAGGTCTGACCGGGGCGCTGCGATTGCGAGGATGTTGCGAGCGCTCCGGGGAGGAGCGGGGACCCGGAGCGCTCGGCGTAACAGTACCCCCCCCCCCTTGGGTCTCCCCCTCTTCTTGGAGCCTGAGAACCTGAGGACCAGACTTTTGTCTAGGATATTGTCCTCAGGTTCCCAGGATCTCTCTTCAGGACCACAGCCCTCCCAATCTACCAAAAAAAATCTTTTTCCTCTGACCGTCTTGGAGGCCAGTATCTCCTTTACGGAGAAGATGTCAGAAGAACCGGAAACAGGAGTGGGAGAAACAAGTTTGGGAGAGAAACGGTTGATGATGAGTGGTTTAAGGAGAGAGACATGGAAGGCATTGGGAATACGAAGAGAAGGAGGAAGAAGGAGTTTGTAAGAGACAGGATTAATCTGGCACAAGACTTTGAAAGGACCAAGATAGCGTGGTCCCAGTTTGTAACTGGGGACACGAAAGCGGACATATTTAGCGGAGAGCCATACCTTGTCTCCGGGAGCAAAAATGGGGGGGGTTCTTCTTTTCTTATCGGCAAACCTTTTCATGCGGGATGAAGCCTGTAAAAGAGAATTTTGGGTCTCTTTCCATATGGTGGAAAGATCACGAGTTACTTCATCCACAGCGGGCAAACCAGAGGGCAAGGGAGTAGAGAGGGGGGGAAGAGGGTGACAGCCGTACACCACGAAAAATGGGGACTTAGCAGAAGATTCAGAGACTCTGAAGTTGTATGAGAATTCGGCCCATGGTAGAAGATCTGCCCAGTCATCCTGGCGGGAGGAAACAAAATGCCGTAAATAGTCACCCAGGACCTGGTTAATTCTTTCTACTTGCCCATTGGATTGGGGATGATAAGAAGAAGAGAAGTTTAATTTAATCTTGAGCTGTTTACAGACGGCCCTCCAGAATTTAGACACGAATTGGACGCCTCTATCCGAGACGATCTGCGTGGGCAAACCGTGAAGACGAAAAATGTGTACAAAAAATTGTTTTGCCAACTGAGGCGCTGAAGGAAGACCAGGAAGAGGAATAAAATGTGCCATCTTGGAAAATCGATCAACGACCACCCAAACAACAGTGTTGCCACGGGATGGGGGTAGGTCAGTAATAAAGTCCATACCAATCAGTGACCAAGGCTGTTCGGGGACAGGCAGAGGATGAAGGAGACCAGCAGGCTTCTGGCGAGGAGTCTTATCCCGGGCACAGACAGTACAGGCCCGCACAAAATCAACAACATTTGTCTCCAGAGTCGGCCACCAATAGAAACGAGAGATGAGTTGCAGGGACTTTTTGATGCCCCCATGGCCTGCGAGGTGGGAGGAGTGACCCCATCTGAGAATCCCGAGACGTTGGCGTGGAGAAACGAAGGTCTTCCCTGGAGGAGTTTGCCTGATGGAGGCTGGGGAAGTGGAGATCAGACAGTCAGGAGGAATGATGTGTTGCGGAGAGACCTCTGCTTCCGAGGCATCCGAGGAACGAGAGAGGGCATCGGGCAAAGAACAACGACCACCTGGCCTGGCGAGGGTTCAGCCGTTGGGCAGACTGGAGATAGGAGAGATTCTTGTGATCGGTGTAAATGATAACTGGAAATTTTGATCCCTCCAGCAGATGTCTCCATTCCTCAAGTGCCAATTTAATGGCCAGTAGTTCTCGATCCCCGATGGAGTAGTTTCTCTCCGCCGGAGAGAAGGTCCTAGAAAAAAACCCACAAGTAACAGCATGCCCGGAAGAATTTTTTTGTAGAAGGACCGCTCCAGCTCCCACTGAGGAGGCATCTACCTCCAATAGGAAGGGTTTAGATGGGTCAGGTCTGGAGAGCACGGGAGCAGAAGAAAAGGCAGACTTGAGCCGTTTAAATGCGTCTTCCGCTTGGGGAGACCAGGACTTGGGATTGGCATTTTTCTTGGTTAAAGCCACGATAGGAGCTACAATGGTGGAAAAGTGTGGAATAAATTGTCTGTAATAATTGGCGAACCCCAAAAAACGTTGGAGAGCACGGAGTCCGGAGGGGCGTGGCCAATCCAAGACGGCAGAGAGTTTATCCGGGTCCATTTGTAATCCCTGGCCAGAGACCAAGTATCCTAGGAAAGGAAGAGATTGACATTCAAACAGACATTTCTCCATTTTGGCATAAAGTTGATTGTCTCGAAGTCTCTGAAGAACCATGCGGACATGCTGACGGTGTTCTTCTAAGTTGGCAGAAAAAATCAGAATATCGTCCAGATACACAACAACACAGGAATATAAGAGATCACGAAAAATTTCATTAACAAAGTCTTGGAAGACGGCAGGGGCGTTGCACAGGCCAAAGGGCATGACCAGATACTCAAAGTGTCCATCTCTGGTGTTAAATGCAGTCTTCCATTCGTCCCCCTCCCTGATGCGGATGAGATTATAAGCACCTCTTAAGTCCAGTTTGGTAAAGATGTGGGCACCTTGAAGGCGATCAAAGAGTTCTGAGATAAGAGGTAGAGGGTAGCGGTTCTTTACCGTGATTTTATTAAGTCCGCGGTAATCAATGCAAGGACGCAGGGAGCCATCTTTTTTGGACACAAAAAAAAATCCAGCTCCGGCAGGAGAGGAGGATTTGCGGATAAACCCCTTTTTTAAATTTTCCTGGATGTATTCAGACATAGCAAGAGTCTCTGGAGCGGACAGAGGATAAATTCTGCCCCGGGGTGGAGTAGTGCCCGGGAGGAGGTCAATAGGACAGTCATAAGGCCTGTGAGGAGGTAAAGTCTCAGCTTGCTTTTTGCAAAATACGTCAGCATAGTCCATATAAGCCTTAGGGAGACCGGTTACAGGGAGAACCACATGGTCACGGCAGGGAGTACTGGGAACCGGTTTAAGACAGTCCTTGAAACAAGAAGTACCCCAGCTCTTGATTTCTCCTGTGGACCAATCAAGGGTTGGGGAATGGCGTTGAAGCCACGGTAATCCAAGGAGAATTTCGGAAGTGCAATTGGAGAGGACCAAAAACTCAATTTTTTCGTGATGAGGTCCGATGCACATTAGGAGGGGTTCCGTGCGGTAACGCACGGTACAGTCCAATCTTTGATTGTTAACACAATTGATGTAGAGGGGTCTGGCGAGACTGGTCACCGGGATGTTGAACCTGTTGATGAGAGAGGCCAAAATAAAATTTCCTGCATTTCCGGAGTCCAAGAAGGCCATAGTAGAGAAGGAGAAGATGGAGGAAGATATCCGCACAGGCACAGTAAGGCGTGGAGAAGCAGAGTAGACATCAAGAACTGTCTCCCCTTTGTGCGGAGTCAGCGTACGTCTTTCCAGGCGGGGAGGACGAATAGGACAATCCTTCAGGAAGTGTTCGGTACCGGCACAGTACAGGCACAGATTCTCCATGCGGCGTCGTGTCCTCTCTTGAGGTGTCAAGCGAGACCGGTCAACTTGCATAGCCTCCACGGCGGGAGGCACAGGAACGGATTGCAGAGGACCAGAGGAGAGAGGAGCCGGGGAGAAAAAACGCCTCGTACGAACAAAGTCCATATCCTGGCGGAGCTCCTGACGCCTTTCGGAAAAACGCATGTCAATGCGAGTGGCTAGATGAATAAGTTCATGCAGGTTAGCAGGAATTTCTTGTGCGGCCAGAACATCTTTAATGTTGCTGGATAGGCCTTTTTTAAAGGTCGCGCAGAGGGCCTCATTATTCCAAGATAATTCGGAAGCAAGAGTACGGAATTGGATGGCGTACTCGCCAACGGAAGAATTACCCTGGACCAGGTTCAGCAGGGCAGTCTCAGCAGAAGAGGCTCGGGCAGGTTCCTCAAAGACACTTCGAATCTCCGTGAAGAAGGAGTGTACAGAGGCAGTGATGGGGTCATTGCGGTCCCAGAGCGGTGTGGCCCATGACAGAGCTTTTCCGGACAGAAGGCTGACTACGAAAGCCACCTTAGACCTTTCAGTAGGAAACTGGTCCGACATCATCTCCAAGTGCAGGGAACATTGTGAAAGAAAGCCACGGCAAAACTTAGAGTCCCCATCAAATTTATCCGGCAAGGATAGTCGTAGGCCGGAAGCGGCCACTCGCTGCGGAGGAGGTGCAGGAGCTGGCGGAGGAGATGATTGCTGGAGCTGTGGTAGTAGCTGCTGTAGCATCACGGTCAGTTGAGACAGCTGGTGGCCTTGTTGCGCTATCTGTTGCGACTGCTGGGCGACCACCGTGGTGAGGTCGGCGACAACTGGCAGTGGAACTTCAGCGGGATCCATGGCCGGATCTACTGTCACGATTCGGCTGGCAGGAGGTGGATCCTCTGTGCCAGAGAGGGATTGGCGTGGGCCGTGCTAGTGGACCGGTTCTAAGCTGCTACTGGTTTTCACCAGAGCCCGCCGCAAAGCGGGATGGTCTTGCAGCGGCAGTAGCAACCAGGTCGTATCCACTAGCAACGGCTCAACCTCTCTGACTGCTGAAGATAGGCGCGGTACAAGGGAGTAGACAAGAGCAAGGTCGGACGTAGCAGAAGGTCGGGGCAGGCAGCAAGGATCGTAGTCAGGGGCAACGGCAGGAGGTCTGGAACACAGGCTAGGAACACACTGGGAAACGCTTTCACTGGCACGATGGCAACAAGATCCGGCAAGGAAGGGAAGGGGAAGTGAGGTTATATAGGGAAGTGCACAGGTGAATACTCTAATTAAACCAACTGCGCCAATCAGCGGCGCAGTGGCCCTTTAAATCGTAGAGACCCGGCGCGCGCGCGCCCTAAGGAGCGGGGCCGCGCGCGCCGGGACAGGAGCGACGGAGAGCGAGTCAGGTACGGGAGCCGGGGTGCGCATCGCGAGCGGGCGCCACCCGCATCGCGAATCGCATCCCGGCTGGAAGAGGTATCGCAGCGCACCCGGTCAGCAGGTCTGACCGGGGCGCTGCGATTGCGAGGATGTTGCGAGCGCTCCGGGGAGGAGCGGGGACCCGGATCGCTCGGCGTAACAGACACATATTTGCCCTAACAAATTATTTCTCCCTCCTGTGAAAAACTTTCTGCAGCTGAGGCAAAACACAGCTCTCTGCCCCTCTCTGTAATACAATGCTGTTCACAATGACTGAGGGGTTAATCGCTACAGTAAGAATTAATTTCTGTGCAAATATGCTGTGCCCTGTGTCCTACAGAAGGCTGAGGTGACTAAGAGGTAAAACGCTGCTGCAACAAGATTTTCTGTGTAACCCACACAGCGATGTCCGTCCTATCTCTCTGCAGTGTTATCAATGAAATGACGAGCCGCAAAATGGCTGCTGAATATATAGGGCTGTGACTGGCTGCTGATAGGATGTGATTTAGGGTCATCCCGCCTACTTCCCTTCCCGCCTTGCCTTCCCGCTTTCCCAACGTTCCTTGCCCCATGTACTGACATGTGGATCCGCCATTTTCGATGCCCTGGAGCCTGGACCACAGTAAATGGAGTTTAATAAAGCAATTTGCGCTATAGAATCGCGGCAATATTGGCATTCGTTGCGAATCGAATTTTTCTTGAAATTCGTAACGAATTTGGGTTCATTAGCTTCAATTCGCTCATCTCTAATAATCATTTCTCCATTCCATATCCCCCATGGCACTCAGCAGGGATTTCTTATCTTTAATATAGCCTATTGTTCGAAACAGCCAGAGGTTGAAGTAGGGCATCAAGCCAGGAGCCCAGTCTTTCCAGAAATGCCCCTATGCCTGCTATGATAGGTCATAGCAGAGGTGAAAAAACACTTTTATGTATTTTGGGCAGTGCGTGGAAAACTGGGCACACTGGATAAAGTGAAGATAAAAATTCCTGCTGCTTAGAAATAATACCCAGACTGAAGCCGTCCGCAAGCAATACATCAAGTTTCCTTTTTATGTCATCAACTGGATCACCAGTAATACGTCTATACACTGATAGATCATCAAGCATTTCAAATAACCTATCAAGACCCCCCCCCCCCCTTTGTCAGCCTCCCGTATTATGATCCCCTTATTGTTTTCCAGCTCTTTCAAGGCAGATCTTTCTTTTTTGGATAGATTGCTTGTACTAACTGTAACAGTTTTTGATTCCAGGTTGCTTTGGAAGATGTCCATTGAGCTAGCATGAGAGTTAACCGGATAAAAGCCAGGGTTAGACTTGGGGAATATGTTTTTAGTGTCCTTGATTTTATTTTCCATCAATATTGGTTGGCCTGAACACTGTAGATCAATCAAATTCAGCATCACCTTCTGTTCCTCAAATGTAACATGTAATGGTAAGTACCTTGAACCTTGGTTGTTCAGACAGCTAGAGTCTGCCACTTCTTCTTCATTAAATTCTGGTAGTGTGACAATCTGTTCTGGTTGTAGAAAATGTTATTTGACCCTAACAGCCCTAATAAAAACAATTTACATCCTGTAATGTGCCATAAAGGTCAAAGGATTGCGTGGGCACAAAATTTAACCCTTTTGAGAGCACACTAATTTGATGAGAGGATAACACAGTGGCGGACAAGTTAATAACAGACAAATTTTCATTAATATACTTTATTTTTTATGATTTCTCCTCAATATCTCAATATCAGTTGTTCTTATCTCTGTTTGTTTTGGCGCATGTATTTTTTTTGTGGTTCCTTTAGGTTTGTAGAGGAGCTACAAAAATCGTATAGTGGTTCTCGTGCACTCTCAGGTTTGAGTAGACATATACTGGAGGTGCATGCAGGGGACCCACAATATATCCAGGTCACAGGAATAGAACATGTCCCTCGTTCCAAAGAGGAGGTGAATGTGGTATTCAAAAAGGAGGCATTCTGGATATTAAGACTGGACTCACGTTACCTACAAGGTTTGAATTCCCGTAATGTTTTGTTTTATTTTTACTGATCTTTTATTGTTTTATTGTTGAGACTTTTTGAGAATATAAATTTGAATACTATTGTGTTGGTTTATTTTTGCTGAACTATGCTATCTTTCCATATTGTATTATCATTATTACTATTTTTTCTGGTATTTGTCTTGAATGTATTCATGTCACTTAGTTTTCTAGTTTTCTAAGAAGATGATATGTTTTTTGACAAGAATGGGTTAACCTACCTGGCTGCTGCAATCCCTCCCAGGAAGTGAGGACAGACTCCAACTTCCAGGGGGTGTGTAGGAGGTTCCTGGCAAACATGTGTTGTTTGGTATGGAGTGTATAAGGTCTGTACTTATTTTCCTCCTTTGCCATGATTAAGGACCTAATGGTCTGAAATGTGTCGGTGTAAGGGGTTTTAACTCACACTGGGTGTTTTTCTTTGAGGGTTTTCTTAAAATGGATTATTAAAGTTTGGACTTTTAACCTTTTTTCTTTGGGAGCTGGACACCTCTCTGTTTATCCTGGCTACAAAATAAACTCAATGTCAATGGAAACATTTAATTTAAAAAAAGTCACTGTTCCTACATGTGCAGTAACAAAAGAACAGTGAGGTAAAGGATTGGGATTCTGCCTTGATTATGATAAAAATGGGGTGTGATTTCTTTCTAAGTCATTATTATAGAGAAAAACAATCTACCTTAACTAATAACCCACACACAGATGTACTGGTCATGGTTTAATTAGCCACAAAGAGTAAGCATCCATAGTGCAGGGAAAAAGTGAGCCATTAAATTTAATAAGTTCTTGGTTTCCAAATCACTACCACCAAACTTATTTATATACTATAAACATTTATATTAAACAATGTGAACTTTTTTTGAAAATGCTTCCCATCAAATGTGTTTTAGTTCACCAATATTTTTGGGATACTTTTTATCCCCAACTCTCTTCAGGTCCTGCCACAGCTTCTCTGGTCGTTCCAGAACACAGATCATTTTCAACCATTCTATAGTTGATATCATTGTGTGCTTGTGGTCATTGTTTTGTTGCATTATGCATCATCTCTTTAGCTTGTTGTGATGGACTGCTGCTTCTATATTTGCCTGTAAAATGTACTAATACCCTTCCCCATCCTTCCTAGTTGGGATGAAGTATCTGTGTTTGTGTGTCATTGTTCTTTTTCCTCCCTTGTGTTCCAGCGACAGATTATATGAAGTTGCCATTTGGCTGTGAGAAAACTTTCTTCTTGCATAAACCTGTATATGGGGAAGCTGTGATTTAACTTACAAAATATTTGCAAATGCCTTGTATGAGATGAATGATGCCCTGGTCACATGATGCTTCTCAGCCAGTTTCTATACAAAAATATTTTAAAAGGCTGTGGCAAGAGCCCCTAGTCCAATCTTCGCACCCCAGAGTTATTATTCTTCACTTTCCCCTGGGCACAACTTTTTCACACAAGGATTGTTGGACTCACAGGGGACCAACAGGATAGCTACACCACCCTATCATGTGACACTACTTCCCCATGGGACTACTATTCTCAGTTAGTCTGCACCACCATGCCTCTCATCCCACACTTCCAACATAGCATTGTGAATTTTTGCTAAAAGGTCCGATTTTCACTGTGGAACAACATGGTGGTCTTGGGCAAATTTGAGGATAATTTGTAAGTATTGGTGTGTACCTAGGTCCTTTTGTGTCATTTCCAGCTTAATAGTCTCTACAAATCATCTTTTAAGGTCTTCTGAAAGTTGTTTTCTTGAGGCATTTTTCAGTAGCCAGGTCTTTGTGTGCCTTTATTTGATGTGAAAAGCACCTGTAAATCCCACATTTCCAATATCATCTCCTTAATTGAAGGACCCTTTGCCAGTTATCTTAAATAGAGGCTCACTTACATTTTCTCCCTGCACTATGAATGTTTCCTCAGTGTATTTTGTTACATCGATTTTATCTATAATTGTTACCAAATTCAGACCAAATTTTATTAGTAAAAAGTGTAGGCATTCTAATAATTCCAAAGGGTTTACTTACCTTTTTCTTGGGGGAAAAAAAAAAAAAAAGTAAATCAGTAAATGCACATAGTAAAAAAAAATGGGCAAGTGCACAAAGCAAGACTGCAATTCTGTAACAAACAACAGTGAACATGGGTTTAAGGAGACCTACTGAACCTCTTTCTTGGACCAAGGCTTACATATCAGTATAGGTAGGTACAACTACTTTAAAAAGTAAGGGAAGTCTTAGAAATTTTTACTTCAAACAATGTGAAATCTTACAGCATTAACATTCTATGATCTATCATCAGATTCAAGGTCTTATTCTTATTTCTGGAGCACTTCTTTCAGCTCTCGAACGTGTTTTTACCATTACCTACAGTACTGCTGTAAGATGTTCAGTCTGATCATTTCTGAAAATTTCAACAGTATTTGGATTTCACACTATACAGAAATTGAAGAATATAGAACTTGTTATCCTTTGAGACAGTTAACTGTAGGATTTTTGTAATTGTCTTTTTATGCTAGTACCAATTTCATTAAACAGTACATGTCATATATGTACACAAATCAGGCATAAGATTAAAATCACTGATTGGTGAATAACATTAAATATCTTGTGGCAATTACATATTTTAAGGGGGACAGCAAGTGAACAGTCAGTACTTGAAGTTGATGGGCAAAAGTAAGAATCTGAGCACTTTTGACAATGGTCTATAACACTGCTGGTTGGCAACCACCAGTGTTCCATGTGTCCTAGTCCTTACCAGCATCAGGCAACATCCTCTGTGCCATGTATCTGCCATGCTTCCTGGTCTTGCTGCTGTGGAGTTTCTCTTGCTGTTGTTCCTACTTTGTTCTTTAGGTTCACCGCGCAAGCACTAGCTGAATATTATAGAGATAGTGTGCACTCAGTAATAGATCCTCCTCCAATCCCTGCCTGGCACTGCCTATATAAACTTGCAAGGTTGTGTTTTCTTTATTGCTAAGGTACCTGAACCCTGTCTTCTAAAACTGAGTTCCTGATCCTGTCTTTCTGCTTTACCTGCAAAATGATCGTTGCTCCGTGTTACCACTCCTGTGTTGTTTTACCGATGTTCCCTCTTCAATAAAGAAAAGCTCATTTAACGCTGCAGAGAGTACCATCATCATTTCCTTCTCCTCTTTGGCCATCATCACCAGTAGACCCTGCCATCAAAAAGGAATTTTCCAAGTTGATCTGAGACATAACTCCTGTAAATGGATGTGCACCATTGCACGCTATAAGCTGTAAACATAGCTTACTTTAGAAAGATTTAAGTTTGTAGGCAATGTCTTGCAGTCAATAGAGGATTTGTGTAGTGTAATTGACATTGATTATACAACAAAGTAGTTTCTTTGTTGGGTTATTCACGTGTTCCACTAAGCTTCCTATTTATTATAAGAGTACTTATTAAAGGATGTTTTGGATGTCCTCCATAAAACCTTAAATACATTTACTCTCCTACACTGGAACAATGTAAAAAAAATTCTTTAGAATTTGACTATGCCCTGTCCAGACAGTGTTCGCATTGGCTTCTTAGTGATGATGGATAGGTGTGTGTAACTTGCAGGTATCATGGGAGTATATTAGTGAAATTTAATGTAGTTCAACCGGTAAAACTATCATGAAAACGGATTTTCACAAAAAAGTTAATCCGTTAAAAATATGTTAGTATTTGTAAAAGAGGTACAATTTAGGTGATACAGGAGAATACCTCCTTCTGAAGGACAGCTATTGTTTAAAAAATACTTTCAGTGAAATGCATGACCAGATTATTTGTATATCAAAATCTTACCATCTTAAAGGGGTTATCCAGTACAAAAATAACTTTTACTTACCTCCGGCCTTTCAGAAGTGGCTCCGGAGTACTACTCTGGTCCCCAACTGTGCTACTCTTCTGCTCAGAAATTGTGAGGCCTTGGCCCGGAGTAACATCATGGCCCAGAGTGTCACACTGCCCCTCAGCCAATCACTGGCCAAGGCGGGACATTCTGACTTTCTTATTTTTCCATATATACTGTATGAGGCTCTATGAGGGGCCCATTTTTAGCGATCTTTAGTTTTTATCGGTACTGTGTTTTTTGTAATCTGTAGTTTTTATCGGTATCCCTTTTGTAAATGTAGTAATCACTTTTTATTTAATTTTTTGGGGATGTGATGTGACCAAAAGCCTTGACACTGGAAGACGATACTTGTGGACCAGGGATGCATCGATAAAATTCCCTGCAAAACCAGAGTCCAAGAAACGAAGTCCCAGAAGAGGTGTAGATTTGGACTGGCATAGACAAAAAAGGAGAGGAGATATTCTCACCTAGGGATGCCTCTCCAACATGCCCTAAGTGTGTGCGTTTCCCGGACTAAAAGGACAAAGAGGACAGTCTTTGAGGAAATATTCCAGACTGGCACAATAGAGGCAAAGATTTTCCTCACCTCGACAGAACCTCTCATGCTGTGACAGGTGAATGCGGTCAACTTACATAGCTTCTTCAGCAGGAGGTACGGCAGGTGACAGAGTAGTCCGCTGGAACACCAGTGCCAGTCGAGGGAAACAACGAGTTCGAGAAGGTTCGCGCTCAAGACAAATTTCCTCTTGCCTCGGCGAAGCGCACATCAATTTGAGTGAACAGGAGAAAGAGCTCACTCAAGGTAGAAAGAGGATCCTGTGCAGCCAAAGCATCTTTAACCCTGCTGGAAAGACCTTTTTAGAAGGTGGCACAAAGGGCTGCATTATTCCAGTCAAGTACAGAAGCCAGGGTACGAAATTTGACTGCATACTCGCCAACAGAAGAATACCCTTGGCGGAGGTTCAGAAGTGCAGTTTCTGCAGAGGAAGACCGAGCAGGCTCTTCAAAGACGCTGCGTAATTCAGAGAGCAAAGCTTGCTGGTTGGTAGTCACCGGGTCGCTTCTGTCCCAGAGAGGAGTGGCCCAGGCCAGAGCCTTACCAGAGAGCAGATGAACCATGAAGGCCACCTTCGCACACTCTGTTGGAAATTGATCGGCCATCAGTTCGACATGCATGGAGAACTGGGTCACGAATCCCCTGCACAATTTAGGGTCTCCTTCATACTTTGTCGGCAGGGATAAACAAAGTTTGGGACCGACGGATGCTGCAGACACCAGAGGAACCACTGGAGCTGGTTGCGGCTGTTGCTGGACTGTGAGAAGCTGCTGCATCATTGTGGACAGTTGATTCAGCTGCTGCGCTTGTTGCGCAATCTTCTGGGACTGCTGGGCCACAATAGAAGTGAGGTCTGAAATATCCGGCAGAGGCACCCCGGCGGGATCCATAGCCGGATCTTACTGTTACGGTGGGGTAAGGTGGATCCACTGACCTGTGAGAATGATGGTGTGGGCCGTACCAGGGAGCGGAGTCTGAAGTGCCACTGGTTTTCACCAGAGTTTGTCACATAGCGGGATGGATTTGCTGCAGCAGGTGGCACCCAGGTTGCTACCCCTGGTATGACTTGTCTTCTCAGGCAACCGAGAGATAACGTGGCACAGGAAGGTAGAGGCACAGACGAAGTCAGGACAAGCAGGAGGTCAGAGCTGGCGGCAATGAAGCAAGGTCAGGTCACATAGCAAGAAGGTCAGAAGGCAGGCGGCACAGGAGCAAGGTCAGAATACATAGCAAGGGGTCAGATACAAGGCAAGGCAAGACACAGGTAAACGCGTTCTCGTAGGCAAACTAGGCGCAAAGATCCCGCAAGGATTATAGGAAGTGCGGGATTAAATAGGGTCAAATGAGACTAGCACCAATCCGGCAGAGGCATTTTAAAGAGCTGGAGCTGGGTTTATTCACATTTTTTTAATATAAATTTTTCAGTTTTTATGTCCCCATAGGTGACTATTTATTGCAATCTTTTGATTGCTAATTCTGTTCAGTGCAAGGCATAGGCATAGCACTAATCAATATAATCTGTTATCCACTTTTGTGGTTTGCCGAAATACAACCGCCGGAGGTTTCCCTGCAGTTGGAAGTCCAATGAGCCTTACTAAGCCCCTGTTATGCTTTAGATGCCATGATCATTATTTAGCAAAATACATCTAATTACTATATAAAAATAGAAGTTATATGTTAATATACATTCTGCCTACTTCTTGCTAACCATCAAATACCTCTGGTAGGCATTTCAAGAGGCACTGTCACCAACATAAAATAGAGTCAGGTCCATAAATATTGGGACATCGACACAATTCTAAAATTTTTGGCTCTATACACCACTATAATGGATTAGAAATGAAACAAACAAGATGTGCTTTAACTGCAGATTGTCAGCTTAATTTTGAGGGTATTTACATCCAAATCAGGTGAACGGTGTAGGAATTACAACAGTTTGCATATGTGCCTCCCACTTGTTAAGGGACAGAATAATAATCATAAATCAATCTTTCACTTTTTAATACTTGGTTGCAAATCCTTAGCAGTCAATTACAGCCTAAAGTCTGGAACGCATAGACATCAGCAGACATTGTTGGGTTTCATCCCTGGTAATGCTCTGCCAGGCCTCTACTGCAACTGTCCTCAGTTCCTGCTTGTTCTTGGGACTTTTCCTCTACAGTTTTGTCTTCAGAAAGTGAAATGCATGCTCAATCGGATTCAGGTCAGGTGATTGACTTGGCCATTGCATAACATTCTACTTCTTTCCCTTAAAAAACTCTTTGGTTGCTTTTCCACTATGCTTTGGGTCATTGCCAATCTGCACTGTGAAGCGCCGTCCAATGAGTTCTGAAGCATTTTGCTGAATATGAGCAGATAATATTGCCCAAAACACTTCAGAATTCATCCTGCTGCTTTTGTCAGCAGTTACATTATCAATAAATACAAGAGAACCAGTTCCATTGGCAGCCATACATGCCCACTATGCCATGACACTACCACCACCATGCTTCACTGATGAGGTGGTATGCTTAGGATCATGAGCAGTTCCTTTCCTTCTCTATACTCTTCTCTTCCCATCACTCTGGTACAAGTTGATCTTGGTCTCATCTGTCCATAGGATGTTGTTCCAGAACTGTGAAGGCTTTTTTAGATGTCATTTGGCAAACTCTAATCTGGCCTTCCTGTTTTTGAGGCTCACCAATGGTTTCCATCTTGTGGTGAACCCTCTGTATTCAGTCTGGTGAAGTCTTCTCTTGATTGTTGACTTTGACACACATACACCTACCTCCTGGAGAGTGTTTTTCATCTGGCCAACTGTTATGAAGGGTGTTTTCTTCACCAGGGAAAAAAATCTTGCTTTCCTTGGTCTTCCGGGTCTTTTGGTGTTGCTGAGCTCACTGCTGTGTTCCTTCTTTTTTAAGAATGTTCCAAACTGTTGTTTTGGTCATGCCTAATGTTTTGGAGTTCTCTCTGATGGGTTTGTTTAGTTTTTTCTGCCTAATGATGGCTTGCTTCACTGATAGTGACAGCTCTTTGGATCTCATCTTGAGGGTTGACAGCAACAGATTCCAAATGCAAATAGCACACTTGAAATGAACTCTGGACATTTTATCTGCTCATTGAAATTGGGATAATGAGGGAATAACACACACCTGGCCATGGAATAGCTGAGGAGCCAATTGTCCCATTACTTCTGGCCCCTTCACAAGGGGGAGAGGAATACAGGGGAAATGAGCAATACAATGGGGCTGTTATCTGGCCAGAACTACACAGCTAAAAGTTACAGGAACATGATTCTAATTACAGTGTGAGTAACATCCTTGATTTTTTTTTTTTGTTATTTTCCTTGGTGACAGGTACGCTTTAAGGTACAGTACAATTTTTTACTCTTTGGTACTCAAAATATTATTGGAACACTTAAAATAAGTTTTCTTGTGGAAATAAATTAACATAAGTTTGAAAGAAAGTAATCTAATCATCTGAATGCTTTAATATAAATCAGACATTTTATGCAGTACGAAGTAAAGTGCCATCATCCTAATAATAAAATCTCAATATGTTGATTGGGGATTTGTTTTGTTCCCCAGATAACCCCTTTAAAGGAGAACTGTGAAACATGTTTCATTTACTATGCGCCTGGGCTGTAAAAACTAAAAAAAACTAACTTTAACTCACCTTCCTACGTTCCCCGTTGCTCCCATATCGACATACTGGTCCTTCAGTGCTGGTCCTCTTCCTGCTTCCTGGGGACAGTGAGTCATACTGCGCTCAGCGTATTGCCGGCTAGAATGATGCCCCGTCTTAGCTGGTGATAGGCTGAGCACACTGTCATGTAAGGAGCCTTGGCCCCGCCTTCTCCCTGCTGCCCGGGCTCCTTACAGGACAGTGCGCTTAGCCTATTACTGGCCGGGGCGGGATACGCTGAGCGCAGTACGACTCACTGATCCAAGGAAGCAGGATGAAGACTAGCACCGGAGGACCGGGATGCCGATATCGGTGCAACAGGGGAACATAGAATGTTGAGTTAACATTTTATTTTATTTTTTTTGTTTTTGTTGCCCAGGCACAGGGGAAATGAAACATATTTAATCACAGTTCTCCATTAAAGGGTTTATTCGCAGGATAGGGGGATAATTATTAGGGTTCTACCACTGGGACCCTAACTGATCTGGAGGTAAAGTGACCCACCCCACAAATTATTGAAGTGGCAGTGCATGCTTATTCTCTATGGGTTTAACCTTTGGCGTGGTCTACTAGACTAGGCCATGTGGTACACATGGCATAGTCCAAGATGTTAGAGAGTCTGGACTTATAGGCTTTTGAGATGTAAATCAAGTACTGTCTAGATTGCTATTTACTAGGTTGACTATTGAGGCACACATACTCGCACCTCACATATGAATATGAATATTTGTGAATTTCTGGCTATATTGTGTAAGCTCTAGGGAAGTTGAGGTATTTTATGATATGTGAATTCTGGGGATTATGGTAATATAATGGCACAAAACATAAGGCTTTTCAGTTATACCAGATGCTATCAGTAAATACATATAAATATTAACATGAATGCAGCGCTCATCTGATAATACGTCTAGGATCCCCAGGCGATAGTTATACTGTCATTACAAAGAGACTGCAGAGAGCTGACACTAAACATTATCCTAAGGAGCTATGAAGATAGACACATTATTACTTTAAAGTGTGCATGGCCGAGACAATATACAATTTCATGATATTATCATTATTTCACAAAGATGAGAGGTTTTATTTTAAGCAGTAATAACGTTTCATAGACTGTTTCTTATACCCTGTTTATTCAAAATACAAACCTAGAGAAATGACTTTGGCAGCAATCTACGCTTCCAGTGACATATGGTTAGGTGGTACATATGTACATGTATTTCCATACTACCATAAATTTACAATTCTGTTGTGACTTTTTAACCACATCTGTCTGACATAAAATAATAAAAAATCTTACTCATCCCTGAAGCTCTAAGTGTAACTGTCACTTTAACCCCCCCCCCCCCGCCTTAATAGGGTTCTCCCCTGGAAAACATTTTTTTAAATCAGTTGGTGCCAGAAAGTTAAAAGACTTTTAAATTACCTCTATTTGAAAATCTTAATCCTTCCAGTACTTATCAGCTGTTGTATTTTCAAAAGGAAGTACTTTTCTTTTTTAAATTTCCTTTCTGTCTGACCACAGTGCTCTCTGCTGACACCTCTGTCCATTTTAGGAACTGTCCGGAGAAGGATAGGTTTCCTATGGGGATTTGCTCCTAATCTGGACAGTTCCTAAAATGGACAGAGGTGTGAGCAGGGAGCACTGTGGTAAGACAGACAGGAAACTCAATTACTAGTGGAATACAGCTTTAATGACACATCCATTTTTGTTTTTTATCTATTTACTAGCTAAGTACCCAGCGTTGCCCGGTTTTTCCTTTCTTATCCTTGTTGTGGAGGAAAATCAACAGAGGAAGCTTTTGACTTCCTGTCCTCATATACTGTCATATCCCAACCCCATATCCCGTCCTCCTATCCTGTCCTCCTATGCCGATCTCCTATTCTGTCCTCCTATCCCATCCTCCTATCCTGTCCTCCTATCCTGTCCTCCTATCCCATCCTCCTATCCCGACCTCCTGTCCCGACCTCCTATCCCGACCTCCTATCCCGACCTCCTATTCTGACCTCCTATCCCGACCTCCTATCCCGACCTCCTATCCCGTCCTCCTATCCCGACCTCCTGTCTCGATCTCCTATATCAACCTCCTATCCCGACCTCCTATCCCGACCTCCTATCCCGACCTCCTATCCCATCCTCCTATCCCATCCTCCTATCCCGACCTCCTATCCCGTCCTCCTATCCCGACCTCCTATCTCCACCTCCTTTCCCGTCCTCCCATCTTGACCTCCTATGCCGACCTCCTATCCCGACCTCCTATCCCTACCCCGTCCTCCTATCTTGTCCTCCTATCCCGTCCTCCTATCCCGTCCTCCTATCCCGTCCTCATATCCCGTCCTAATATCCCGTCCTCCTATCCTGCCCTCCTATCTCGACCCCCTATCTGGACCTCCTATCCCGACCTCCTATCCCGTCCTTCTATCTCGACCTCCTATCCGGACCTCCTATGCCGTCCTCCTGTCTCGACCTCCTATCTCTACCTCCTATGCCGACCTCCTATCTCGACCTCCTATCCCAACCTCCTATAACGACCTCATATCCCGTCCTCCTATCCCGACCTCCTATCCCAACCTCCTATCCCGACCTCCTATCCCGTCCCGTAATATGTATACCAGGTATTGAAATATCTCCAGCCGTATGGAAGTTATGTGGGAACATACATTTCCCATTGATTTGCATGGGACTTTAAACAAAAACCCTGACCCTCACAAATGGGGGTAGTTAAGGGTTAAATTAACTATCCTATATTTTAAGTGGACATATGAGTAACATGTGACCAAGTATTATCGAAACATCTCCAGTTGTTTGGAAGTTATGCAGTAACATATATTTCCCATAGACTTGTATGGGACATTAAACAAAAACACCGCCCCTGGCAAATGGGGGTGAGTAAGGGTTAAATCACCTATCCTATGTTTGTTTTTGACATATGAGTAACATGTGGCCAAGTTTCATGTTAATATTTTTAGCCGTTTGGACGTGATGTTGGAACATACACACACACACACATACATATACACACACATTGGGGGATATTTATCAAAAGATTTAGACTGTTTTTTCCTGTCTAAATTTGTCGCACAGAAAGTCGCAGTCTAAATATGTGCGACTTTTTTGCGACTTTTGCTCTAGAGGATTTTTAGAACATGATGTATTCTAGTCTATTTTAGACGGAAATGCATTGGTGCTGAATTTATCAAAAGCGACTTTTCATCGACAAGTCGCATCGGCTGAAAGTACGCCGAAATGTCAGACCATGCTGGAGCAGGTTTAAATACAGTCTAAAGCATAGATCACGAAGTCTGTGCGCTGAATTTATCAAGAGCCGTGCGCCTTTTGATAAATTAGGCGCACAATAGACCAGCCTATTGCTCTGTAGTTTAGTCTATATTGATGCGGGACATAGATAACTTTGATAAATATCCCCCCATTGTATTTGTGAATCAATATATAATTTATTTGGAATATCCATATTCCTTACAAGCAAAGAGTTTCAAAATTAGAAAAATGCTAAATTTTCCAAATTTTCTAGAAATTTTGGGATTTTTCACCAAGAAAGGATGCAAGTTGCGACAAAAATTAGTTACGACAAGTTATGGTAAAAGCATCCCAGAGTTATTAATGCTTAAAGTGACAGTGGTCAGATTTGCAAAAAAAAAAAGGGCTGCATCCTCAAGGTGAAAATGAGCTGGGGTTAAAAACACAGTTAGGTGAAATTGCCATCAGACAAAGGAAAAGACATCTTAAAATCAAATAAATAATAATTAATTAATTTAATTAATTAATAATTAAAAATAAATAAATAATTATCATATCTTAAGCCACATTGAGATCTAGCTTTTACTCTTCATCCACTAATACAGCTCTGGTTCCACCTAGTGGACAGGAGGAAGACAATCTCACGTTCAGTTCGTTTCCCCATTTGCATTCTCTCATTTTATTTGACTGTTAAGTTAACATATTGTACAATGACAGCCAAGTGTCCTCACCTGCCCCTTATGCCCTGTGTCACCACTTAATCTTCATTACCATCCATTACATTTTTAACTGCATGAATATTTATATTAGAATTAGAATAGAAACAGGCAAAATTGTCATGTCACCTGAAGCAAGGAAATTGGTGAATACATTAAAGGGGTTATCCAGGAAAAAACTATTTTTTTTATATATCAACTGGCTCCAGAAAGCTAAACAGATTTGTAAATTAACAATAAAAATCTATAGCTTATGCCTCTAGGACCTCACCAATGGTGCATAATGATGTAGGCAATAGTAGATAAAACAGAGTTACTCAGAAATTGTATTTTAATTCAGATTATAAAATATAAATATATAAAACAATAACAAAATAACACATTACACTGCACATCTAATGAAAATCCCACTGGGCCCTAGTGGGATATCCAAAATAGAATATAAAAAATAAATGTAAAAATGAATTAGTGTTCTAATGAGTCCATGAATCTGCAGATAAAAAAAATAAAATCCGCAAAAGGTGTAAATAGATGTTTGGTTTTGTGGCAGAATAATTTTGTAACATAAAGTCAAATGTAACAAAAAGTCAGTGATCAAAAAATGAGTAAATGATACAGAGTATCTCTCACCACTGCTTCTAGCTTGATGGATTTTGGTGGATGGATTGCAGCCTTATGTTCCTCGTATGCCCCAATATGGTAGAGGGGGGCACAGGTTGATACGTCTCCCTTAGCAGCCCCGTTGGCAGGGGGGCGCAAATAGATGTTGCGTACCGTGGGCTCCGATGGCGGAGGAGCATGCAGCAGATTTCAGCGCTGGGGACCTAGTTCGCTGGCCGGCTTACTACAGATGGCACTGGTCTGGCACTCTGGCAGGAGTGTCAGTTGGCTCAGGAGCGACAACGGGTCTCGCCGTGTGAACAGTGCCAGATTCCTAAACGCGTTTCGGGGTGCTGGGAAACGTGAACCTCCGCCCCCTTCCTCAGTAGAAATGTGTATATGCGCATGTCACGGATCGGCTGGCAGGTGGTGGATCCTCTGTGCCAGAGAGGGATTGGCGTGGACCGTGCTGGTGGACCGGTTCTAAGTTGCTACTGGTATTCACCAGAGCCCGCCGCAAAGCGGGATGGTCTTGCAGCGGCGGTAGCAACCAGGTCGTATCCACCAGCAACGGCTCAACCTCTCTGACTGCTGAAGATAGGCGCGGTACAAGGGAGTAGACAAGAGCAAGGTCGGACGTAGCAGAAGGTCGGGGCAGGCAGCAAGGATCGTAGTCAGGGGCAACGGCAGGAGGTCTGGAACACAGGCTAGGAACACACAGGGAACGCTTTCACTAGGCACTAAGGCAACAAGATCCGGCGAGGGAGTGCAGGGGAAGTGAGGTATAAATAGGGAGTGCACAGGTGAACACACTAATTAAGCCAACTGGGCCAATCAGCGGCGCAGTGGCCCTTTAAATCGCAGAGACCCGGCGCGCGCGCGCCCTAAGGAGCGGGGCCGCGCGCGCCGGGACAGGACCGACGGAGAGCGAGTCAGGTACGGGAGCCGGGGCGCGCATCGCGAGCGGGCGCCACCCGCATCGCGAATCGCATCCCGGCTGGGAGAGGTATCGCAGCGCACCCGGTCAGCAGGTCTGACCGGGGCGCTGCAATTGCGAGGATGTTGCGAGCGCTCCGGGGAGGAGCGGGGACCCGGAGCGCTCGGCGTAACAGTACCCCCCCCCCTTGGGTCTCCCCCTCTTCTTGGAGCCTGAGAACCTGAGGACCAGACTTTTGTCTAGGATGTTGTCCTCAGGTTCCCAGGATCTCTCTTCTGGACCACAGCCCTCCCAATCTACCAATAAAAATTTTTTCCCTCTGACCGTCTTGGAGGCCAGTATCTCCTTCACGGAGAAGATGTCAGAAGAACCGGAAACAGGAGTGGGAGAAACAAGTTTGGGAGAGAAACGGTTGATGATGAGTGGTTTAAGGAGAGAGACATGGAAGGCATTGGGAATACGAAGAGAAGGAGGAAGAAGGAGTTTGTAAGAGACAGGATTAATCTGGCACAAGACTTTGAAAGGACCAAGATAGCGTGGTCCCAGTTTGTAACTGGGGACACGAAAGCGGACATATTTAGCGGAGAGCCATACCTTGTCTCCGGGGGCAAAAATGGGGGGAGTTCTTCTTTTCTTATCGGCAAACCTTTTCATGCGGGATGAAGCCTGTAAAAGAGAATTTTGGGTCTCTTTCCATATGGTGGAAAGATCACGAGTCACTTCATCCACAGCGGGCACACCAGAGGGCAAGGGAGTAGGGAGGGGGGGAAGAGGGTGACGGCCGTACACCACGAAAAATGGGGACTTAGCGGAAGATTCAGAGACTCTGAAGTTGTATGAGAATTCGGCCCATGGTAGAAGATCTGCCCAGTCATCCTGGCGGGAGGAAACAAAATGCCGTAAATAGTCACCCAGGATCTGGTTAATTCTTTCTACTTGCCCATTGGATTGGGGATGATAAGAAGAAGAGAAGTTTAATTTAATCTTGAGCTGTTTACAGAGGGCCCTCCAGAATTTAGACACAAATTGGACGCCTCTATCCGAGACGATCTGCGTGGGCAAACCGTGAAGACGAAAAATGTGTACAAAAAATTGTTTTGCCAACTGAGGCGCTGAAGGAAGACCAGGAAGAGGAATAAAATGTGCCATCTTGGAAAATCGATCAACGACCACCCAAACAACAGTGTTGCCACGGGATGGGGGTAAGTCTGTAATAAAGTCCATACCAATCAGTGACCAAGGCTGTTCGGGGACAGGCAGAGGATGAAGGAGACCAGCAGGCTTCTGGCGAGGAGTCTTATCCCGGGCACAGACAGTACAGGCCCGCACAAAATCAACAACATCCGTCTCCAGAGTCAGCCACCAATAGAAACAAGAGATGAGTTGCAAGGACTTTTTGATGCCCGCATGGCCTGCGAGGTGGGAGGAGTGACCCCATTTGAGAATCCCGAGACGTTGGCGTGGAGAAACGAAGGTCTTCCCTGGAGGAGTTTGCCTGATGGAGGCTGGAGAAGAGAAGATCAGACAGTCAGGAGGAATGATGTGTTGCGGAGAGGCCTCTACTTCCGAGGCATCCGAGGAACGAGAGAGGGCATCGGCCCTAATGTTCTTGTCGGCAGGGCGAAAATGAATTTCAAAGTTAAAACGAGCAAAGAACAAGGACCACCTGGCCTGGCGAGGGTTCAGCCGTTGGGCAGACTGGAGATAGGAGAGATTCTTGTGTTCGGTGTAAATGATGACTGGAAATTTTGATCCCTCCAGCAGATGCCTCCATTCCTCAAGTGCCAATTTAATGGCCAGTAGTTCTCGATCCCCGATGGAGTAGTTTCTCTCCGCCGGAGAGAAGGTCCTAGAAAAAAAACCACAAGTCACAGCATGCCCGGAAGAATTTTTTTGTAGAAGGACCGCTCCAGCTCCCACTGAGGAGGCATCTACCTCCAATAGGAAGGGTTTAGATGGGTCAGGTCTGGAGAGCACGGGAGCAGAAGAAAAGGCAGACTTGAGCCGTTTAAATGCGTCTTCCGCTTGGGGAGACCAGGACTTGTGTTACGCCGAGCGCTCCGGGTCCCCGCTCCTCCCCGGAGCGCTCACGGCGTCTCTCTCCCTGCAGCGCCCCGGTCAGTCCCGCTGACCGGGAGCGCTGCACTGACATGGCCGTTGGGGATGCGATTCGCACAGCGGGACGCGCCCGCTCGCGAATCGCATCCCAAGTCACTTACCCGTCCCGGTCCCCTGCTGTCATGTGCTGGCGCGCGCGGCTCCGCTCTCTAGGGCACGCGCGCGCCAGCTCTCTGAGACTTAAAGGGCCAGTGCACCAATGATTGGTGCCTGGCCCAATCACCTTGATTAGTTTCCACCTGTGCACTCCCTACTTATACCTCACTTCCCCTGCACTCCCTTGCCGGATCTTGTTGCCCTTGTGCCAGAGAAAGCCTTTCCTTGTGTGTTCCTAGCCTGTGTTCCAGACCTCCTGCCGTTGCCCCTGACTACGATCCTTGCTGCATGCCCTGACCTTCTGCTACGTCCGACCTTGCTCTTGCCTTATCCCTTGTACCATGCCTATCTCAGCAGTCAGAGAGGTTGAGCCGTTGCCGGTGGATACGACCTGGTTGCTACCGCCGCTGCAAGACCAACCCGCTTTGCGGCGGGCTCTGGTGAAAACCAGTAGCTACTTAGAACCGGTCCACCGACACGGTCCACGCCAAACCCTCTCTGACACAGAGGATCCACCTCCAGCCTGCTGAATTGTGACAACTTGGGATTGGCATTTTTCTTGGTTAAAGCTACGATAGGAGCCACAATAGTGGAAAAGTGTGGAATAAATTGTCTGTAATAATTGGCGAACCCCAAAAAACGTTGGATAGCACGGAGTCCGGAGGGGCGTGGCCAATCTAAGACGGCAGAGAGTTTATCCGGGTCCATTTGTAATCCCCGGCCAGAGACCAAGTATCCAAGGAAAGGAAGAGATTGACATTCAAACAGACATTTCTCCATTTTGGCATAAAGTTGATTGTCTCGAAGTCTCTGAAGAACCATGCGGACATGCTGGCGGTGTTCTTCTAAGTTGGCAGAAAAAATCAGAATATCGTCCAGATACACAACAACACAGGAATATAGGAGATCACGAAAAATTCCATTAACAAAGTCTTGGAAGACGGCAGGGGCGTTGCATAGGCCAAAGGGCATGACCAGATACTCAAAGTGTCCATCTCTGGTATTAAATGCAGTCTTCCATTCATCCCCCTCCCTGATGCGGATGAGATTATAAGCACCTCTTAAGTCCAGTTTGGTCTCTGGAGCGGACAGAGGATAAATTCTGCCCCGGGGTGGAGTAGTGCCCGGGAGGAGGTCAATAGGACAGTCATAAGGCCTGTGAGGAGGTAAAGTCTCAGCTTGCTTTTTGCAAAACACGTCAGCATAGTCCATATAAGCCTTAGGGAGACCGGTTACAGGAGGAACCGCAGGGTCACGGCAGGGAGTACTGGGAACCGGTTTAAGACAGTCCTTGAAACAAGAAGTACCCCAGCTCTTGATTTCTCCTGTGGACCAATCAAGGGTTGGAGAATGGCGTTGAAGCCACGGTAATCCAAGGAGAATTTCGGAAGTGCAATTGGTGAGGACCAAAAACTCAATTTTTTCGTGATGAGGTCCGATGCACATTAGGAGGGGTTCCGTGCGGTAATGCACGGTACAGTCCAATCTTTCATTGTTAACACAATTGATGTAGAGGGGTCTGGCGAGACTGGTCACCGGGATGTTGAACCTGTTGATGAGAGAGGCCAACATAAAATTTCCTGCAGATCCGGAATCCAAGAAGGCTATGGTAGAGAAGGAGAAGGTAGAGGAAGATATCCGCACAGGCACAGTAAGGCGTGGAGAAGCAGAGTTGACATCAAGAGCTGTCTCACCTTTGTGCGGAGTCAGCGTACGTCTTTCCAGGCGGGGAGGACGGATAGGACAATCCTTCAGGAAGTGTTCGGTACCGGCACAGTACAGGCACAGATTCTCCATGCGGCGTCGTGTCCTCTCTTGAGGTGTCAAGCGAGACCGGTCAACTTGCATAGCCTCCACGGCGGGAGGCACAGGAACGGATTGCAGAGGACCAGAGGAGAGAGGAGCCGGGGAGAAAAAACGCCTCGTGCGAACAAAGTCCATATCCTGGCGGAGCTCCTGACGCCTTTCGGAAAAACGCATGTCAATGCGAGTGGCTAGATGAATAAGTTCATGCAGGTTAGCAGGAATTTCTCGTGCGGCCAGAACATCTTTAATGTTGCTTGATAGGCCTTTTTTAAAGGTCGCGCAGAGGGCCTCATTATTCCAGGATAATTCGGAGGCAAGAGTACGGAATTGGATGGCGTACTCGCCAACGGAAGAATTACCCTGGACCAGGTTCAGCAGGGCAGTCTCAGCAGAAGAGGCTCGGGCAGGTTCCTCAAAGACACTTCGAATCTCCGTGAAGAAGGAGTGTACAGAGGCAGTGACGGGGTCATTGCGGTCCCAGAGCGGTGTGGCCCATGACAGAGCATTCCCAGACAGAAGGCTGACTACGAAAGCCACCTTAGACCTTTCGGTAGGAAACTGGTCCGACATCATCTCCAAGTGCAGGGAACATTGTGAAAGAAAGCCTCGGCAAAACTTAGAGTCCCCATCAAATTTATCCGGCAAGGATAGTCGTAGGCCGGAAGCGGTCACTCGCTGCGGAGGAGGTGCAGGAGCTGGCGGAGGAGATGATTGCTGAAGCTGTGGTAGTAGCTGCTGTAGCATCACGGTCAGTTGAGACAGCTGGTGGCCTTGTTGCGCTATCTGTTGCGACTGCTGGGCGACCACCGTGGTGAGGTCGGCGACAACTGGCAGAGGAACTTCAGCGGGATCCATGGCCGGATCTACTGTCACGGATCGGCTGGCAGGTGGTGGATCCTCTGTGCCAGAGAGGGATTGGCGTGGACCGTGCTGGTGGACCGGTTCTAAGTTGCTACTGGTATTCACCAGAGCCCGCCGCAAAGCGGGATGGTCTTGCAGCGGCGGTAGCAACCAGGTCGTATCCACCAGCAACGGCTCAACCTCTCTGACTGCTGAAGATAGGTGCGGTACAAGGGAGTAGACAAGAGCAAGGTCGGACGTAGCAGAAGGTCGGGGCAGGCAGCAAGGATCGTAGTCAGGGGCAACGGCAGGAGGTCTGGAACACAGGCTAGGAACACACAGGGAACGCTTTCACTACGCACTAAGGCAACAAGATCCGGCGAGGGAGTGCAGGGGAAGTGAGGTATAAATAGGGAGTGCACAGGTGAACACACTAATTAAGCCAACTGGGCCAATCAGCGGCGCAGTGGCCCTTTAAATCGCAGAGACCCGGCGACAGGACCGACGGAGAGCGAGTCAGGTACGGGAGCCGGGGCGCGCATCGCGAGCGGGCGCCACCCGCATCGCGAATCGCATCCCGGCTGGGAGAGGTATCGCAGCGCACCCGGTCAGCAGGTCTGACCGGGGCGCTGCAATTGCGAGGATGTTGCGAGCGCTCCGGGGAGGAGCGTAACAGCGCATATACACATTTCTACTGAGAAAGGGGTCGGAGGTTCATGTTTCCCAGCACCCCGAAACGCGTTTAGGAATCTGGCACTGTTCACACAGCCATTATCAGTGTCCATCTGCAAACATATATGTTTTTGGCAACAGAGGAGTTAAATCAGTCTTATTCCGCCCTGCCTGGCTGCAACCTTGCCACCTATTACATCGCACAGCCTTACCTCCTGCTTCCGCGTGGGACGCCATCCCCGGACCTTCCACCGCTCCCGGCGTACCATCACCGCCAGACCCGTTGTCGCTCCTGAGCCGACTGACACTCCTGCCAGAGTGCCAGACCAGTGCCATCTGTAGTAAGCCGGCCAGCGAACGAGGTCCCCAGCGCTGAAATCTGCTGCATGCTCCTCCGCCATCGGAGCCCACGGTACGCAACATCTATTTGCGCCCCCTGCCAACGGGGCTGCTAAGGGAGACGTATCAACCTGTGCCCCCCTCCACCATATTGGGGCATACGAGGAACATAAGGCTGCAATCCATCCACCAAAATCCATCAAGCCAGAAGCAGTGGTGAGAGATACTCTGTATCATTTATTCATTTTTTGATCACTGACTTTTTGCTACATTTGACTTTATGTTACAAAATTATTCTGCCACAAAACCAAACATCTATTTACACCTTTTGCGGATTTTATTTTTTTTATCTGCAGATTCATGGACTCATTGGAACACTAATTCATTTTTACATTTATTTTTTATATTCTATTTTGGATATCTCACTAGGGCCCAGTGGGATTTTCATTAGGTAGTGCAGTGTAATGTGTTATTTTGTTATTGTTTTATATATTTATATTTTATAATCTGAATTAAAATACAATTTCTGAGTAACGCTGTTTTATCTGCTATTGCCCACATCATTATGCACCATTGGTGAGGTCCTAGAGGCATAAGCTATAGATTTTTATTGTTATTCATTATTGTTGCCGGTGGGGTCCGGCTTTGGCTTTGACTGCCTCGGTCCTTCTGTTGTGAGCTGCACCTATCTTTAAGATTTGTAAATTACTTCTATTAAAAAATCTTAATCCTTTCAGTACTTATGAGCTTCTGAAGTTAAGGTTGTTCTTTTCTGTCTAAGTGCTCTCTGATTCCTTGTGTCTCGGGAACTGCCCAGTTTAGAAGAGGTTTGCAATGGGGATTTGCTTCTAAACTGGGCGGTTTCCGAGACACGTGTCATCTGGGAGCACTTAGACAGAAAAGAACAACCTTAACTTCAGAAGCTCATAAGTACTGAAAAGATTAAGATTTTTTAATAGAAATAATTTACAAATCTGTTTAACTTTCTGGAGCCAGTTGAAATATAAAATATTTTTTTTTCCTGGATAACCCCTTTAATTCTTACAAAAGGTTCTTTACATGATTTCATCGATATCTCGCACTCCTGCAGCTAAAAATATTAAATCAAGGGTTAAAAAGACGACCTATGTTTTCAGGGCACTGTCCCCTGACCAGGGTGCCTCCAGCTGTTGCAAAACTACAACTCCCAGCATGCTCGGACAGCCGTAGGCTGTCCGGGCATGCTGGGAGTTGTAGCTTTTCAACAGCAGGAGGCACCCTGGTTGGGAAACATAAAATACTTATAGTGACTACACCAGTAAAATAACATCTATGTTGGCTGAGCTCACAGTGTACAACAGGCTCTGTTGAACACTACCCCCGGCATTGGTTTGAGTGTATTTATTGGATGGATTCATAGACCCCTTTTAGCCGACAGAGGCCAAAAGTGTGTTGTTTTGGTCTCTGTTCAGGACATATGCATTGAGGTTTGCTGGATGGAATAGCAAGGACCACCATGTAAAAATCTTAAAGGAAAACTGTCAGATATTTTCTCCCGCACTATCCACAGGTACTGGTGGATAGTGCGGGAGACGCTGATTAAAACGAGCCCTACCTTACCTGGATCCGCCCGGACGTTCGCCCGCAATTGTAGTTATATTCTATGTGTATATCTTGCTGTAACTGGTATGGGCAGGGCTTCTGCAGCTTAACTGGCACTGAGGTCAGTGCCGCTTAAGAATATTCATAAGCGGCACTGACATCAGTGCCAGTTAACCTGTAGAAGCCCCGCCCGTGCCAGAGAACAGCAAGATATACACATAGAATAAAACTACAATTGCGGGCGAACGTCCGGGCGGATCCAGGTAAGGTAGGGCTCGTTTTAATCAGCGTCTCCCGCACTATCCACCAGTACCTGTGGATAGTGCGGGAGAAAATATCTGACAGTTTTCCTTTAATCCTTCCAGTACTTATTAGCTGTAGGAACTGTCCAGAGCAGGATAGGTTTGCTATGGGGATTTTCTCCTACTCTTGACAGTTCCTGACACAGACAGAGGTAACAGAAGAGAGCACTGTAGTCATGCTGGAAAGAACTACACAACTTCCTCTGGAGCATACAGCAGCTGATAAGTACTGATAAGTACTGGAAGGGTTAAGATTTTTAAATAGAAGTAATTTACAAATCTAGAAAGACTTAACCACACCTCAAGAATACCACCCAACCCAAGAATACACAATGAAAATTACTGAAAACAGTTGGTTTGAAAAAATTAAAAGATTTATTAAAATACAATTAAAATAAATTAGGAACAATCCATTAACATATAAAACCTAATGCTCAGAGCAATATTGGAACTGCAGGATTTACCATGTCCGGCCCGTCGCAGTACGGGACCAGCTGCTAACCATTCATCTTCCTATAGACTATTGGCAGCTCAGTCTAAATCAGCACAAAGACTGACTTTTCATCTAATATTCTAATTGCCGGACGAACAGTATATTCCGGACGATCGGCATTTGCTAATACACAGCATTGCTGGCACCTAAATAATCGGCAGCTGCTCTATACTATCTATTTCAATTCTGCCATTAGGGTCCAATGGCAGAGAATTTCAACATCTATACAATATTGCTCTGAGCATTATGTTTTATATGTTAATGGATTTTTCCTAATTTATTTTAATTGTATTTTAATAAATCTTTACATTTTTTCAAACCAATTGTTTTCAGTCATTTTCATTGTGTACCCAGTTTGGTGGTATTCTTGAGGTGTGGTTAAGTCTTTCTAGATAATATATTACTTCTGATCGGTAGGGATCGATCTTTTAACCACAATAACCTCGGATTCTTGGTTGTGAGCTGCACACATATCCTTTCTTGTCGTAATTTACAAATCTGTTTAACTTTTCTGGCACCAGTTGATTTGTAAACATTTGTTTTCCACCGAAGTACTCCTTTAAGGGCACAATTGGATATAAACAGAGGATCCTGATCATTTACATTTTACTTCCAAAAGTTATTGCATAGTAGTAAAATGAAACAAATGCTGAAGCCTTGAAAACAGAAATGAATAAAAAAGGAGGTATAACTGCAGATTGAGAGATAAACAGATCCATCTGGACAGCCAGTCATACTATTGAGCTTGGTAGAATACATGAAAGGTTTACGTCTCAATGATAAGAAAAACTACTATCAATGAATACAGCAAAACATCTTAACACAATATGAAAACATCAATATCTAACAACAACATCAGCATGAAAGGATCCAGTAATGACTATAATTTCTACAGCCGGACGCTGCTCCGGTTATTCCTCCCTATGTATTCATCTCAATGCATTTTGTTTTGGAAAAAAATTGATGGTATTGTGAACCTTTTTCTCTGTTATGGTGCTCGCAATAATAGGTGAAAATCTGATGATAGAATGGGTCTGACAAGACAAAAATATTGCTCCATGCAATACAGCTAAATATAGTAATAAAGAGTATAGTTTTGTCCTATGAATTGTTGTTAGACATGTCCTGATAATGTGAACTAGATGGCAGAATTTTCCTAATGGCATACACAGATAGCCAAGGGCAGCATCTGTCTTAGGACATGTGCCCCACATTCTGTAAGCTTATGCACAAAGTATATACATGAGTATTTGTGAATCAACCCATAAATTATTTGCTTCAATGTTGGCTACAAATTGGGTTGTTTTCTACTGCACATTTATGGCTCATTATTGCCTCAGAATTCTGGCCCACCAGAGGATCTTTTACTACTCTAGCCAGCCCTAACCAAGCGCCTAGGTTCAATTGCTCACCAGCAGTCTAATCTATATCTATATAGTACACTCCTAGAAGCAGCAGCAACAAGGACATCATAGAGCAACAGTGAACAGTCAATGCTGTGAATCAAGTCCTTGGGTGAAAACTAATACCTATATCCTGTGCAGTCTCTTTGCAGTCTAGCTGTGTCTGTCTGTCTTTGCTCCTTACCCTTTCCCTCTCAATAGACTTGTATAGGCAGCAGTGAGCTGCTAGTCTGTCATGTAAAAAGGATGGAATTGAGTTGTATTTTTTAGAGTGGGTGGAAATTTTTTTTTATCAAGGACTGTGCATTCCATACCAACACTATAACTGTACCATACTAAGCATCAACAACTCTCATGGTCCCATTGGGAAGAGAAATCTCTAGTATTTTGTTACATCTTAGTAAATAATTGTAATGTACAGTATTTATGAAGGATTGCTGCCTACAAACCTCTTGAGAAAGAATAATAGAAAAAAAGGGTGCTCCTAGTGCAATAAGTGGGAAGGCGAGGATTCCCTTAAAATAAACAACCCAGCTTACCAGATGTTGTTGTGCTTAGAGCACAACGCCTTTGCTTGCACGTAGACTCACTTGGTTGCTGGAGATCCTGTGAGGTGAAGAGGCGGCAGCTTCCACGTAGCACCCGATGCTTCTGAGGGCAACAGTGAACGAAATCTTCAGTTATTTGGCGAGTCATAGGAATTATGATCCCGAAAAGCTGTGGATGATATAGCGCCGTTCCTCGGAAAGAAATAGACGAGTGCTTGCAGTGCAAAAACTCCTATGTTTATTGGTAGGTGCAACATAAGTTTTGAACCCACCTGAGTTCTTCGTCAGGCACAGGAATACTTTTACAGGTGCGTGTGCGGTATTTTAAAACACATTTTGGATTCACTTCCGGTTCGGCCTGGTCGTGATTACATAAATTATTTATTTGGGCTATTATCATTAGATTACAAAATTGAAAAATTCTTCTTGATAACTAATATAGTTTATAAGAAACAGTCACAGAAAACAAAGATTCTTAGTTATTTCTAATATTTTATTGGTGTACGGATAGTTTATTTTCTTTTTTTGTTGGCGCGCGCGCCTGCAGCTAGTGAACGGCAACAAGTTTCTTTCTTTTTTGCTTTACCTTTTTATTCTTGCGCTGAGGACTCGTATTTCTTTCGGTCCATCTAAAGTCAATTGGAGCTGCCGTGAGCGGTGAGTAGCCTTTATTTCATCTGTTGTATTATTATATTTTTTGTATTATATTATAGTTTCTGTAATTTCATCTAAACCTCTGGGGACAATTGTGGATAGTTTATAGATCCAGTATACTTTACGCTCCTTCTGTGTTTTGAACCAGTTGGACATGCATTCTTTTATTTATTTGTTCAATGGGAGTGATTTTTACCGGATTAGTTTCTAACGGATGGAACATGGTGCTGTAGAATCCATGTAGGAGAAATTTCTTTTTAATGTTTTGTCTATGGTTTTTCATACGACAATGTAATAGTTGTGTGGTCCTGCCCACGTATTAGAGTCCACACTTGCACTCTATTAAGTAGATGACATAAGATGATTCTTTCTGTGTTCCACGACAGTTCCAAGTTTACCACCTCCACATACTTCAAAACCGTGGATGTCAACATCTATTTGGAATTCGACAGTGAGCACTTCAAGATATGGCTTGAAAATGTTCCATATAGCCAATTTAAGAGAATCCGAAAAAAATTGTGACCACACATTTAATACACAGGCAAAGATACTAGAAAAGTGATTCAAAGAGAAGAAATATCTGCAGCAAACTATAAAATCAGCACTAAACAAGGTAAAAAAAAAAAACACAGAAAGAATGCCTGGAAACAACCAAAAAGAAAAAAGAGGATTCACAAGGATTCACAAACTTCATTACTACATTTAGTAGTGAAGCCACAGAAAAAAATTATCTTGAAGAACAATTGGCACATCCTCAAAAGTGATACATATCTGAAGGATAAAATAAGGATAAAATAACTGCAAATAACCTATCGTAGAGCACCGACATTAAAAAATCTCTTGGCCCCTTGCCAAATCAGACAACACAGGGAAATTAAGAAAAACTTGGACCTACCAGGAGGAAGCTATCGCTGCAACACAAAAAAGTGCTGATGCTGTGATGAAATACAGCATAAAACTAACAAAATTACTTCCAAACAAACAGGGGAAACTTTCATGATAAAACAGAGGCTCTCATGCCAATCATCTTATGTCATCTACTTAATAGAGTGCAAGTGTGGACTACAATACGTGGGCAGGACCACAACACTATTACATTGTCGTATGAACAAGCATGAACAAAACATTAAGGCTAAGTTTCCACTTTTTTTTTTTTTTCTGGCAGTTTTTGGAAAACTGCCACTGCAGTTTTGGAGCCAAAGTCAAAAGTGGATCCATAAAGGAGGAGAAGTGTAAGTCCTTCTATTATATTTCCCATTCCCTTTGAATACACATCTGGCTTTGGCTCAAACACTGCAGTGGCAGTTTCCCAAAAACTGCCAGAAAAAAAAACAAGTGGAAACAGCCTAAATTTTTTTTTCTCTTACATGGAGTCTCCCAACACTGCACCATGTTCCATCCGTTAGAAACTAATCCAGTAAAACTCACTCCCAGTGAACAAATAAAAGAATGCATGCCCAACCGGTTCGAAACTCGGAAGAAGCGTGAAGTATGATGGATCCATAAACTATCCAGAATCGTCCCCAGAGGTTTAAATGAAATTACAGAAACTATAATATAATACAAGAAATATAATAAAACAACAGATGAAATAAAGGCTACTCACGACCAGGCCAAACCGGAAGTGAATCCAAAATCTGTTTTAAAATACTGCACACTCATCTGTAAAATCTGTTTATGTTGCACATACCAAGAAACATATTAGTTTTTGCACCACAAGCGCTCATCTATTTCTGTCCGAGAAATGGCGCTTTATCATCCACAGCTTTTCGGGATCATAATTGACTCGTCCAAATAACTGAAGAGTACAAACCTCTTGAGGGCCAGTGTCATACAGGTCATACTAAAAGCTTTAACGTTTTATCTTGTTTTGATATATCAATTAATTTAGCATTTCTCTTGTGAAATATATAGCTCTTTATGTCATTTTTATATTAGGCGTTTGTATTTTTGTAATAAGTAAAAGGAACAGTATAATGAACTAAGTCTTCCTTCTCTGTGAAGAGTCCATCTCTCTTTGACTGACTACTCTGCAAGGACACTCAAAAAGCTCTTAAAGGGGTACTCTAGTGGAAAACAATTTTTTTAAATCAACTGGTGCCAGAAAAATAAACTTTGTAAACTTTGTTAAGATTTGTAAATTACTTCCATTTAAAAGTACTTCCAGTACTTCTCAGCTGCTGTATGCTCCAGAGGAAGTTCTTTTCTTTTTGAATTTCTTTTCTGTCTGACCACAGTGCTCTCTGCTGACACCTCTGTCCATGTCAGGAACTGTCCAGAGCAGGAGCAAATCCCCATAGCAAACCTCTCCTGCTCTGGACAGTTCCTGACATGGACAGAGGTGTCAGCAGAGAGCACTGTGGTCAGACAGAAAGGGGGAGAGAAAAAAAAGCTTCCTCTGGAGCATACAGCAGCTGGTAAGTACTGGAAGGATAAACATTTTTAATAGAAGTAATTTACAAATCTGTTTAACTTTCTGGCACCAGTTGATTTAAAAAAAAAACTTTCCACCGCAGTACTCCTTTAAACAATGATATGCGGACCAGTTGAATGTTTCTTTTAGGAATTGGTCTGTAAGTGGTTAAATTTCTCAGGTACTGTCTCATGTCATACTTTGCAGTGCTGTGATTTAGAGCATCACATCTATAAAATGCTTATGAATCACAACTAAAATGTTTTTGCATGAAGCAATCCATTTATCGTCCATTTTGTTATACACAATATCTATGGCTTCTGGCTTTTTGCCGTTATTTGTATTGACAAGATAATATCATATGGCAGTTTCAATAAAACCGGTGTAACAGAGGCAGGCAATCTTATTTAACAGCATGCTGCCCATTGAAAGATAGATAGAAACATTGTGCTTGATATAATAAGCCTTTACAGATGACATTAACTAACATTGCCACAATAATAGTGCAGACGACTGTTGTATCTGTGATTGTTTACACGTGAGATGTGATAAGGACTGAAGGTGATCAATTCTGCACTGTATAGTGAGAAGACTACCAGAGCTAGAAACACACTGCACCTTAGAGACACCTGCACCTTACACCTTCAGGAGCTTTTTGGGACCTCACATTGTGAATCTATAGACATTAATATGTAGTTGCTCCCCTTTTGCAGTTATAACTGTTTCCACTATTCTCCAAAGACTTCCTACAAGTTTTTTGAGGTGTCTGTGTGAATCTTTGCCCCTTCATCCAGAAGAGTATTTTTGAGGTCAGGCACTGATGTTCTGACCTAGTTTACAATCTCCATATTAGCTCATCCCAAAGGTGTTGGATGGGGTTGACGGTAAATGGAAGAAATCCCGGCACACACGGATTGATACAAATCACCTGAAGTGTTTATTCACAAGTCAGCATAGCATAGCATGGCAATGTAGCGACATGCAGGACGCGTTTCGGCCACCTAGTGGCCTTCATCAACTGATCAGTTGATGAAGGCCACGAGGTGGCCGAAAGGCGTACTGCGTGTCGCTACATTGCCATGCTATGCTGACTTGTGAATAAACACTTCAGGTGATTTGCACCTATCCGTGTGTGTTGGGATTTCTTCCATTTACCATATGCTGACCAGTCCACGGGCACCATACTACAGCTACGAGTGCCAACTCCTTCTACTTCTACTATTGGATGGGGTTGAGGCCAGTCTAGTTCTTCCACAACAAAGTCCCCAACCATGCCGTTAAGGTCCTTGTTTTTTTGTACTGGGGCACAGTCATGCTGGAACAGAAAAGGTTCAAACACAAAATATCCCCCCAAATTTAGAAGTATACCATTGTCCATACAATTGTCTTGGTATGATGAAGCATTAAAGGGGTACTCCGCCCCAAGACATCTTATCCCCTATCCATAGACTTGCATTGAGGGGGCGTGGCCGTGACGTCATGAATGGGGCGAGATCATGACATCTCGAGCCTTCGCCCCCCCCATTGCCAGTCATCCGGCAGGGAGCAAAGTTCACTCCGTGCACCAAATGTCTGGGGTGCTGCAGCGGAAATCATGGGGGTCCCCAGCGGCGGGACCCCCGTGATCAGACATCTTATCCCCTATCCTTTGGATAGGGGATACGATTTCTAGGAGCGGAGTTCACCTTTAAGATTTTCCTTCACTGAAACTAAGAAGCTAGACCGACCCTTAAATAACAACCCGGTAGCATAATCCCTCCTTCATCAAACTTTACAGCTGGCACAAAGCAGTCAGCTAGGTAATGTTTCTATGACATTTGCTGAATTCAGACTCATTGTTTATGTGCCAAATGAAGAAGTGTGATCCATCACTCCACAAAACACGTTCTCACTGCTCCAGTGTCCAGTGGTGCCATGCTTTACACCATTCCGGTGCTTGGCTTGTGTGAAGATGCTTGGTCATGGTAACCCATGTCATGTCAGTTTTTATACTACCATTCCATTAGCAATGACACTAACCATATGATGCCCCCTTACCACACCTAGCCTCCTTTACACATTTAACATTCTTTAACACCTTAAGGACAAAGGGCATACCTGTACGCCCTTGTCCTGCTCCCCGTCTATGAAGCAGGACGAGGGACCCTTGGCTAATATCGGACATCACCGATCACAGTGATAGCAGGAATTAACCCCTTAGATGCAGCAATCAAAGTTGATTGCTGCATCTAAATAAATAAAAAAAACAGTCACGGCAGCTTAGTGGAGCTGATAGGGGCCACCGCTGTAAAACCCCAGTGTACCAATAAGCTTAGAGGATGGCGGGAGGGCCCTTACCTGCCTCCTCGCTGTCTGATCAGTGCTCTGAAGCTCCAGTCAGCCATGGCAGGCTGGAGCAGCAGAGCACCGATAACACTGATCAATGCTATCCTATGGTATAGCATTGAACAGTGTATGCAATCAGAAGATTGCATGTAATAGTCCTCTATGGGGACTAAAAATTTTTGTAAAAAAGTAAAAAACAAAGAGTAAATATATGTGAATTAACCCCTTCCTAATAAAAGTTTGAATCATTCCCCTTTTCCAATTTAAAAAAATATATATATGTAAACAAAAATGAACATGAACATATGTGGTATCGCTGCGTGCTTAACCCCTTAAGGACACGCGCCATAAATGTACGGCACTGCAGCGAGATATTTCATGCACAGTGCCGTACATTTACATGCACGGCCGGTCCCGGCGGCTGTCAGCAGCTGCGGACCTGCCGGTAATGGCAGACATCAGCGATAGCACTGATGTCCGCCATTAACCCCTCAGATGCCATGATCAATTCAGATCACGGCATCTGCGGCAGTGCAGCACTTAAAATGGCTGATCTGATTGCCAGCAGCACTGTTGTGGGGATCAGATCAGCCAAGTTGGCGGATGGAGGTCCCCTAACATGCCTCTGTCCGTCTCCCAGGGTATTCTGCTCTGACCTGCCTTCCAGCAGACCAGAGCAGAAGATCGCCGATAATACTGATCAATGCTATGCCTATGCATAGCACTTAACAGTATTAGCAATCTAATGATTGCAATAGATAGTCCCCTATGCGGACTAAAATAGTGTAAAATAAATGTAATTTTTTTTAAAGAAAGTGAAAAACATTTGATAAAGCCCTTTCCCCCCAATAAAGTTTTAAATCACCCCTTTTCTCGAATTTAATTAAAAAAAGCATAAAAAATTATAAATAAATATAGCTGCAAGCAGCAATACAGGTGGCCAAGCTGCAGAGCTGGGTTATAGCACACGTTTGCTGTGACCCCTGATGGTGGAGAAGGGGATCGTGGACATGTGTGCTTATATTCACATTGTTCTCACCATTAATTTAAGAAAAAACTAAGTTTGCAGACTGTACAACAAAAATAGAGAAACATAGCCACACATCCACCATTTGTATTTTGATCTACTTGCTTCACAGCAAAATTTCAAAAACTAACAAGTTGTTAGTATACATTTTGATCAAAAAGTACAAGCCCACTCGCCACATCAAGGCCACCTAGTCAGGGTGGTTCCCTAACCTGACACTGGCGTAGCGCCAGACGGCGACCACTGCCTCCGTGACACCAAGCTCACCGGGGGAATGACCCAGTGGCCAGGCAGCCCCAGTGCTGCCCGACCAAACCCCTGGCTCTGGGCCACACCGACAGACAAAACATCACAGAAACAATGGCCGCAACAGAGAAGCACACCGGTGTAAAACCTACCATATGCTTCCTGCCAGAGGGCTGGGAGAATGGAAGGAGGAAACCCTTATGCAGTCTCCTGCTAATTAAAAACATTTGGGCCAAATGGGGAGTGGAGTGCTGGCCATGGAAGGAAAGAGAGACTACAATTGTAAAGCAAAAATAGAGAAACATAGCAGCACATCCACATTTTGTATTTTGATATACTTGCTTCTCAGCATAATTTCAAAAACTAACAGGTTGTTAGTATACTCTAAATAGGTGGCCTTGACGTGGCGAGTGGGTATTTTTTTTATCAAAATGTATACTAACAAGCTGTTAGTGTTTGAATTTATGCTGAGAAGCAAGTAGATCAAAATACAAATGGTGGATGTGCGGCTGTGTTTCTTTTTCTCTTTGTGTTGTACATTTGTAGTCTCTCCCTTCCTCCATGGCCAGCACTCCTCTCCTCCCATTCGGTCCAGGCGTTTTTAATTAGCAAGAGACTTCATAAGGGTTTCCTCCTAGCATTCTCCCAGCCCTCTGGCAGGGAGCACTTGGTAGGTATTTACATTGGTGTGGTTGCACTGCAGTGGTCATTGTTAATGTATAATGCAACGACAATGAAACTGGGCACCACCTGTATAGATTATGGGCTGTGTGTAGCTGATAGATGACAGTACGGCTGCCTTGAAGCTGACAATAATCTGTGCTGGTGCTGAAAACGTCAGAAAATATATAGAGCCTGACGAAGAGCCTCGGCGCGATAACGGCCCGTCGCTCCATAACCCTGCGTCCACGCCATCTGCCTCCCTGCACCTTGTCTCCCGTTGATGTTCATCTGAACCAATAAAGAAGCCGGCCCTGCAATCTCTGAGTGAGCGCTCCGTTTCTTTCTTTGTCACATTTGAACGGTCATTGTTACTGTGATGTTTTGTCTGTGGGGTGATGTGGCCCGGAGCCAGGGGCTTGGTTGGACGTGGGTGAGATGTGGGTCTGCCTGGCCACTAGGTAGCTCCACCTGTGGGCATGGTGTTGCGGTGGTAGTGGTCACCACCCGGTGCTATGCCAATGTTGGCTTAGGGACCCACTCTAAATAGGGGGCCTTGATGTGGTGAGTGTGCTTGTACTTTTTGATCAAAATGTATACTAACAACCTGCTAGTGTTTGAACTTATGCTGAGAAGCAAGCAGATCAAAATACAAATTCTGTATGTGCGGCTGTGTTTCTTTTTCTCTTTGTGCTTTACAATTTCAGTTTGCAGAATATTGTGCAATCCAGTATGGCAGCCAAACCATGTGATCACATTGCATAAAGAGAGATACAGGGTATCTGGCACTGCATATACTAAGCACTGCGGCTATGTGTGAACATACAGTATTCCACACAATATTCCCAAAGAGAACTATAAGGATGGCACTCACCACGTGTTCTGTGCAAAACGTTGCTTTTATTCGTGTAAATTTTCTAAGTGCATAGTGCAACCGGATCTGCAGCGGGCGGTGATGCCGGGACCTCTCTCCAAGATGGTGCGACAGCTGTTTCGTAGCGTGTAGCTACTTCATCAGGCCACACCTCAGGGTCCCGTCAGTTCCGGTTATACACCTGTCGAACTTGACGTCACCAGGTAGGTGTGTTACAAAAAAGTGCTAGTGAGTTAAAAAATATTTAAAAACAATCAACATGCAATGAAGTGTCAAAACATTATAAATTCTGCAATTTCCTTTTATAAAAATATACTTAAGTCCAGCTTGTCATTCAGACCGAGGCCCCCCTGTGCGTTCATACGTAGGATCCATTTGGCTTCTATATCACATGTGGTATAGATCGTGACTATGAACATGTGAGCTAATTTTCACATTGTTCTTACTAGTAATTTAAGAGAAAACTATGTATGCAGCATATTGCGCAATCTAATATATCCGCCAAATCTGGTGATAAATTGTGGTACAGAAAGTGAGTACTAAAACTTGAAAACTTTAATAAAAATTTTATTATTGAAAAGAAAGTGAGTACTCTACCACTGTGCAAAGAAACATATTTTTAGATTAACAATCTACATATTAAACACATTAAGAAATGTACTTATTATTATTAATGCTATCTAAATCTTATTGGCGAGCGGTGGCCATATTGATTATGCAAATGAGTCAGCTTTAACAACCTTGGTACAGGAGGTTACCATTAACATGTCTACCAAATTATAAGTTATTCTAAAAAACTTTTTGAGAGAAGATGTATGTACAATATTGTGAGATCCTATATGGCTGCTAAACGTAATTAATTGTCTTACTCTTAACAAGTTTGGCTTAGTATCTTGTTGTGTATGTCTACAACTGCAGATGGTTTCATAAACAGGTCAGAAGTCAGAGAAGTAAAGTCATAAAACAACTGACACCTCCTGATAAGACACTGAACACTGAGAAACACTGAAGATGTTAACCTCTTCCTTACCCTTTGTCAGCACACTATGTGGCTATTACATATGATATAATATGGACATATAACTTTTATAATTCTACAGCACAGTAACTTAACAGCGTAATTTGTATATCTCTAGATTTAATGTTCAGAGAGTGGCAGATCTTTGCATATGGCGCTCAATATTGTAACCTAAAACAAGATGGCTGTGAGATCATCTGACCTAGGACCTTTATGTAAGAAAAGACACAATATAGCACTTTACCATTGAGCCACGTTTCATAATTTTGTAAATAACATTGAGCATACTACAGGCATTTTAATACAAGGGCTAATTGGCTTGCAGTGATTGACTTGCAATGGTAATATTGATTATGCAAATGAACCGCTATAACAAACATGGTGCAGGAGATAGCCCTGGGCATATATGCCAAATTGTGAAGGATTCTAACAAATGGTTTCAAAGAAGAAGATGTTTATAGAAAAATTGTGCAATACAACATGGTGGAAAATATCATGTGATCAACAGACTTGTGATGAACAATTAATTAAAGGGGTATTCCAGGAAAAAACATTTTTATATATAGCAACTGGCTCCAGAAAGTTAAACAGATTTGTAAATTACTTCTATTAAAAAATCTTAAAGGAGTAGTCCAGTGGTGATTCAGTGGTGAGCAACTTATCCCCTATCCTAAGGATAGGGGATAAGTTGCAGATCGCGGGGGGTCCGACCCCTGGGGCCCCCCGCGATCTCCTGTACGGAGCCCCGACAGCCCACTGGAAGGGGGCGTGTCGACCTCCGCACGAGGCGGCGGCCGACACGCCCCCTCAATACAACTCTATGGCAGAGCCGAAGCGCTGCCTTCGGCAATCTCCGGCTCTGCCATAGAGATGTATTGAGGGGGCGTGTCGGCCGCCGCCTCGTGCGGGGGTCGACACACCCGCTATCTCGGCGGAGAGCCGGGGCCCCGTACAGAGAGATCGCAGGGGGCCCCAGTGGTCGGACCCCCCGCGATCTCAAACTTATCCCCTATCCTTAGGATAGGGGATAAGTTTTTCACCACTGGACTACCCCTTTAATCCTTTCAGTGCTTATGAGCTTCTGAAGTTAAGGTTGTTCTTTTCTGTCTAAGTCCTCTCTGATGACACATGTCTCGGGAAACGCCCAATTTAGAAGCAAATCCCCATAGCAAACCTCTTCTAAACTGGGTGTTTCCCGAGACAGGTGTCATCAGAGAGCACTTAGACAGAAAAGAACAACCTTAACTTCAGAAGCTCATAAGTACTGAAAGGATTAAAAAAAATGTTATAGAAGTAATTTACAAATCTGTTTAACTTTCTGGAGCCAGTTGATATATATATAAAAAGTTTTTTCCTGGAATACCCCTTTAACATGATGACCATGTAACCATATACAACAATTTATGTGTTTGTATCTTTAGCAGTTGCAGAAATGCAGAGGTTTGAATATTGTGCAAAATCTTGGCCAAGATGGCTGCCTGACCATGTGACCTATGACCTTTATGTTACAGCAGATCATGCGCAGCACAGGGCTCTACCTTTGGACAAAATGAGTTTATGAGTTTTAATGTAACAGTGAGGCAATTACAGTCATATGAAAAATCTCCATAGAAATCATATACATTTTTCTTGATATTTACAGAATTTAAAATGCCGCCAAACCATGTGGTTAAGTAATGTAAAACAAACATGTATGAGTCTAGATCACAGTGTCACTATACTGACTGTTTGTATATCTGAATCTATAATGGTTTCAGAAAGACAGGTGTTTACATATGGAACTGAATAATATCACCTAAAACAAGATGGCTGCCAGCTCATGACCTTTATGTTATAATAAATTTCAGGGGGCATTTTCTCCTATCACCCCTTATGGTGGTCAAATCATGTGATCAAATGTGACACAGAAAGTGATCACGAACATGGGTGCTAATTTTCACATTGTTTTGACCAGCAATTTCAGAGAAAACTATGATGCAGAATATTGCACAAACCAATATGGCTGCAAAATCTGGTGATCAACTGTAGTACAGTAAGTAATTAGGAACATGTGTTCTCATTTTTACATTGTTCTGACCAGTAATTACAGAGAAAACTATGCATTGTGCAATCCAATATGGCAAATAAAAAATGGTGATCAACAGTGGTACAGAAAGTGATGACGAACATGTGTGTTAATTTTCGCACAGTTGTGACCAGTAATAAAAAAATATATATATGTTTGCAGATTATTGCACAATCCAATATGGCCGCCAAATCTGGTGATCGTTAGTGGTACAGAAAGTGATGACAAACATGTGTGCTAATTTTCACATTGTTCTTACTAGTAATTTAAGATAAAGCTAAATATGCAGAATATTGCGCAATCCAATATGGCTGACAAATTTAATGATCAATTGTTGTGCAGAAAGTAATCATGAACCTTTGTGCTAATTTTCAATTTGTTCTGAGCAGTAATTTCAGAGAAAACCACATATGCAGAGTGTTGCGAAATCCAATATGGCTGCCAAATATGGTGGCCAATTGTGGTACAGAACGTGATCACGAACATGAGTGCTAATTTTCACATTGTTCTGATTAGTAATTTCAGAGAAAACTATGTATGCAGAATATTGCACAATCCAATATGGCTGCCAAATTCTGGGCTTAATTGTGGTACAGAAAGTGAGTAATCTACAATTGTAAAATAACATTTAGATGAACAGTGTACATATTACACACATTTAAAAAATCTAGATGTTATTGGCGAGCGGTGGCCATATTGATTATGCAAATGAACCGTCTTTAACAACCTTGGTACAGGAGGTAACAATAAACATATCTGCCAAATTATATGTTATTCTAACAAACGGTTTCCGAGAAGATGTGTGTTGAATATTGCGCAATTCAACATGGCTGATAAACCATGCGATCAATAGACTTGTAATGAACAACTCATAATTGTGATCACAGTGTAACCAAATATAATAATTATTAAATCTGGATCTTTAGTAATTGTGGAAATGCTGAGGTTTCAATATAATGCAAAAACATGCCACGCAAACCAATATGGCAGCCTGACCATGTGACCTATGACCTTTATGTTTCAACAGATTATGTATAGTACTGGGCTCTACCATTGTGTAAAATGTCATGAGTTTTGAAGTAACATTGAGGCAATTACAGGCATATTACATAAAGCCCCATAGAAATAATAGGAATAATAGTTGATATTTCTATTATTCAATATGGCCGCCGAACCATATGGTTGAAGGACGTCACACAAACATGTATGAGTCTAGGTCACAGTGTAACCATACACGGCTATTTGTACATCTGTATCTTGAACTATGCCAAGTCACATGTGTTCTGGAGTAACAGTGCAGCAGATATAAGCATTTGAAGTCCACAGTGGAATAATCATGAATATAATAATAATCTGAGCAATAACAATAGGTGTCCTGAGCAACTTTCTTACTTGGCCACCTAAGAAACATATTTGGTATTGGCACGTGCGTAAATGTCCGAACTATAAAAATATAATGTTCATGATCCCCTTCAGCGAATGGCGTAAATGTAAAAAAGAAATGATAAAAAGCAATCAAAAAGTCAAATATATGGAAAAGTGGTACTAAAACAAACTACAGATCATGGCGCAAAAAAATAGCCCCACACATCCCTGTATATGGAAAAATTAGAAAGTTAGAGGTGGTCGAAATAGAGCAATTTTAAACGTACTGATTATTTAAAAGCAGTACAATAATAGAAAAGTATGTAACCATGGGTATCATTTTAATCGTTTTGACCCAGAGAATAAAGAAAACATGTAATTGTTACCATAAAGTGTACAGCGCGAAAACAAAACCCCCCAAATTTGCTAAATTGAGATTTTCGTTTAAATTTCCTTACATAAAAAATAATTTTTTGGGTTTACCAAACATTTTAGGGTAAAATGAGTTAATACAAGGTACAACTAGTCACGCAAAAAACAAGCCCTCAAATGGGTCTGTGAATGGAAATATAAAAGAGGCTGGTAGTATGCATTTTGATCAAAAGGTACAAGCCCACTCGCCACGTCAAGGCCACCTATTTAGAGTGGGTCCCTAACGTCCCTAGCATAAAATGGCGTAGCACTGGGTGGCGACCAACACCACTGCAACACTAGTGCCCACAGGGGGAACAACCCACTGGCAGAGCAGCCCCAATGCTACTCAAACCAGTCTCAGAGCTTCCTCAGACTGGGAGGCTGCCAGAAAGGAAGGGCCCCTGTGTAGCTTCCTGCTAATTTATATATAGCTGGGCTGAGGGGGAGGGGTAGAGTTCAGACCAAGTAAAAAAAAAAGGGGGGGGGGGATAGAAAACACAATGGGGGAGATTTATCAAAACCTGTCTAGAGGAAAAGTTGACTAGTTGCCCATAGCAACCAATCAGATAGTTTCTTTCATTTTTGAAAGGCCTCTGAAAAATGAAAGAAGCGATCTGATTGGCTGCTATGGGCAACTTTTCCTCTGAACAGGTTTTGATAAATCTCCGCCAATGTGAATTCAAGTAGAGAAAACAGACATGGTCGCACATCCACAAATTGTATTTTGATCTAATTGCTTCTCAGCATAAATTCAAACACTAACAGGTTTTAGTATACATACATAAAAGAGTTATGGATTTTAGAAGTCAAGGAGGAAAAAACTAAATGAAACTATAACGCAAAAATAAAATTGGCTATGTCCTTAAAGGGGTACTCCTCCCCTAGACATCTTATCCCCTATCCAAAGGATAGGGGATAAGATGAGGGGATAAGATGTCTGATCGTGGGGGTCCCGCCGCTGGGAACCTCCGCAATCTCTCCTGCAGCACCTCCTGTCATCTGCTGCATGGAGGAAACTTTTCTCTGTGCCTGATGACGGGCGATACAGGGGCTTGAGTATCGTGACATCATTTTCAATAACCTAACCCCAGGGCAAAAGCCTGGGGTAAAAAAAACCTAAAGAATCAACCCCTTAAAAATTAACCTTTATTGTGTTCAGTTAAAACAATGTTGTAAGCCCCCAATGTGAAATAAAATAAAATAGTCTCAGGACGGACCCTGTATACAATCAGTGTATGTGGAGTTAACACTCCATTTCCCTATATAGCGTGGCTCAGCAGTGCCATCAATATTTGGGTCCGTGCTGGTATGTTAAAAACACTCAATTGCCCGCCTCTACATGTTTCGCCATCTCCACAGCGTTTTCAAGAGGCAAGAGTGGCAATCATGGCACCTAAGATGGCGGAGGAGGTATTTATAATCATTGTTGTCCACATCATTAACCTGCGCCCAGTCCGAGGACCATTCACCATTGCTGTTGCATCATCCAGCATACCTCATCCAATCAGATCCTGGTATCGCTAATTGCTACCTGGGTCATCTATCAGGACTCACCTGTAGTATACGGTATCCGATCCACGTCGTCATTATTATTGTGTGCCCGCTCTCCTTCTGACATCATCTCTGTGCGCGGCGCATGTGCTTTAGTGCGCACAGAGAACTTCAACTTCTGCCGACGTTTGTGTCACTCACTGCGCATGCGTTGGCACTTAGTCTCGGAGGCTGTAATTACAGGGTAATGCACGGGCGCGCTCCTGTTATACCTATACTCATGGATACTAATACAAGATGCTGATGCTCATATTGTTTAATACTATCTCATGATTCCTAATATGCTAA